>NC_143559.1:73584583-74280000 GCF_054136105.1 Typopeltis vanoorti
AAAAAAAAAAGAGGGGAGGGGATGCAGTAATATTAATGACAGTATAACATGAAAAACGAGACAATAGAAGGTAACTTGATATTGTTAGCATTCAAAAATGTCTATGTATAACTAACCTAAATAGAATGGGAGAGAAAGGTTTAAGAAAACAGTTGTTTGATGCCAGATTATCAACATCTATGTGAATTATTGCACTTAGAAGTAAGTTTGAAATCTGAAGTTCTGACAAATAACTATTTTGAAGAAAAACTGTTGACAGGAAGTTAGTTTTAATGTAAATTTAATCATGATTTTCAAATAACAGATAAGAACTAATATTTGCTATTGTCATTAAATAACTGGCCAACATTTTAGCCACTGCTTTTGTATGCTTACCAACTATCTACATATGCAATTCCTAAAACTCTAATGCCATCCCTTGTGTCATAATCTTCATCTTCCTCCATAGTCTGATCTATCTGATATGGTGCAACTTTTAGCCAATTGTACAATTTGCGGCAACAAGCCTAAAATATTATAAAAAAAATAAGTTTCCTTAAAGGAAGAATAAACAAAGATATAAAAACTACATTACAATTATTTTAACAAAAATTAATATATATCCATATAATTAGTTAAAAACAGTAACCGAAATATGAACAGGAATTATTTATATTACACTTAACAAAAATTATATTCTTGTTTTAATCCAAAACTAAGCATGAGCATGAATAACTTTGACTAGTCTACTTATATAAGTGTTGACTTCATATCAATTCCCTTAGTATCCCATAAAGTAAAAATAGGGACGGGTTTTACCTAGACTCAAGAAAACAATTAAGGTTGAATTAATGCAGAAGTCATATATTTTCCATAATGTACAAAAGGGGTGTATCACATTATTATTATTTTCCTGACCATGGAGTCATAAGACTCATCACAGGGGGTCAACACTAGTGAACAGAAAATTTATCATACCACTTCTTAAAATCATCCACAATCTGCATGTTCGCCACCCTCTCGAGCAATGCATTTCATGTTCCTACCACTCACCATGTAATAAAATTTGCTTCTTACTCTTTTACTCACTGCCTCCTTTTTCAACTCTTCCAAGAATGGCCTCTTGTCCATGTTCCTTTCCCTCATTTTGCCATATGAAAAATCTCTTCAGTATTAATATGATAATAATCCTTCAACAGCTTAAATGTCTCGATCATATCCCCCCCCCTTTGCCTTTATTCACCAAATTCTGCAGTCTGCATGCAATCAGTCTATCCCCATAATCAATGTTTTACAGTTTTGACATCGTTTTTGTTATCCATCTCTGCATCCTCTCCAAGGATACGTCATCCCCCTTCAAATCACGGTGATAATTTCTGAGCACAGAAATCCAGATGTGGTCTGATCAAAGCTTTATACAATGGGACCAGCACACTTTTATATTTAGTGGTCAATGTTCTCCTTAACATTGCTGCAATTCTTTGAGATGTCTTCACAACCTTTGCAATGCGTCCTCAGAACTTTAAATCTCTAGCCCTAAGATCTCTGCTTTCTCCACTTCCAGTAGAGCTCCACCAAGCGAGTATGAAGCATCCCTTCTGTGGATCCCAAATTTTTAAACCTTATATCGAGTTCCATTAAACTGATATTCCCATTCATTTACCCACCTTTCCAGCTTATTCAAATCCTCTTGAAGAGCCAAAACACAGCACTATTACTAATAACCCTCCCAAGCTTCACATGATCGGCAAACAACAGAACATTTTCCTGTAGTCCTGTGACAATATCGTTGAGAAAGACTGAACAGCAATGGTCACAGGACAACCATGTGGAACTCCACGTAACCTTGCTACCTCTGATACAGCTCCCCAATATACATCTCTCTGATATCTATTAGAAAACAATCACCAACAATTTTTAAGTTGCCAAATCCATATCATGCAACTTAAAAATCAACTTGTCATGTGGCACCTTGTCAAATGCCTTGGAAAAATCCAAAGAAAATTGACAGCATATGCCTTACCTTCATCTACTGCTCTTCTAACTCTATTGTAAAAGGGATTAAAAAGTATGTAAAAAATATATAAAAGAGATATAAAAAAAAACAAACAGATTACTAAAACAAGAGTGTCCTTTAACAAATTTATGCTGGCCTGCATAAATAATGTTGCTCTCATCTGCATAATTCTGTACATGAGTTATTACCAATTTTTCCAAAATGTTAACTATAGAAGAAACACAAACAGGCCTATAGTTTGATACCTCCATCCTACCACCACCCTTATGCAATAGTATTATCTTCTCCTTCCACTCTCTAGGAACCTACCCCACTGGAAGACTTTCATTAAACAGGCAAGTTAATGACACAGTCAGTTCCATAGTACATTGTTTAAAAAAAAAAAAAAAAAAGTGACAAAATTCCATCTAGTCCTCCTGCCTTATCAGTATTCAGAATATGTAACCTTCATTCACTTCTAACACTTCGCACTCATTATCCTTCTAGGAATAAAGCCTTCAGTACCAGCATAGAACATTCTAATAAAGTGATCATTAAATAGCTCAACTATGTCATCTACTTTGAACACCCAATTTCCAACATCATCCTGCAAGATAATACACCCACTATCATTTTTCCTCCTGCTCACCACACAGTAAAAAAAATTCCTTGGATTGCAGTCCCAGACTCTCATATTCTAATTTTTCTCTCCTTACAATACTAGTCACTTTCCTAGCCTGAGCCTTATATTCCTCATGCAACTGTTCTCCACCTCTTTCTAATTTATATGCCTTCCATAACCTCTTCTACAATTCTCCTTTTATTCCTTTGTCATCCATCTGACTCCAAATTGCTTTATCTTCTTCACTATACAATCTGTCACTGCTGTCAAATTTTTTCTTAAGTATCTCCCATGCACTAATGATCCCTCTTCCTTCAAATTCTTTCATCCACTGCACTGCTGCAAGCTAGTTTCTAAGTCGATGATAATCACCAGCCTAATAATTCCACATAACCTTCTTCTGTTTTGATACCTTCTCATGCATATTCATCCGCCAAGTCAGGATTGCATGTTCACTGTCATCAATGGGGAGCAATCAGATCCTCTGATGCTATGACCAAATCCAGAACTCTCCATTCTCAAGTCCCCCCCCCCCCCCCCACACACACGCTACCATTTTCATTATCATCATCATGCATATCAAGGATTTAGGACTAGCATGGCCTGTTCCGGCCTTAGAAGTCATCGTTGAATCGTTTAAGAGGACGACCTGGTTTCTTTTTCCAAATGGCTTGTACTTTAAGATTACTTGTTTTGGTAATTTTTCTGTTTTCATTCTTTGAACGTGTTCCATCCATTTATGTTTATATTTTTTAATTTTTTCTATTATTGGTTCTTGGTTTAATTCTTTCATAATTTCTTCGTTTCTTTTGTTGTAATCAAATAGGGTATACTTTGCAGTTTTTCTCATAAACTTAATTTCTGCTGTTGTTAATCTTTGTTTGACTTTTTGCTTTATTGTCCAGATTTCGCTTCCATACGTTAAGACTGGTAGGGCTAATGTATTGTATACTTTTTGTCTGGTTTGTTTTTGAACTAGGTTTGGTTTAAATATGGAGTTAATTACACCTTTCAAATATTTTGCAATTTTTACGTTTATATCTTTTTCATTTTCATATGTCATCTTGAATTCACCTGTTCTAAGAACTTGTCATCTATTACTATTTTTGTTCTTGATGGATCTTGTCCTTTAAAGGCCATAGTTTTTGATTTTTCTGTTGATATTATCATACCATAATCTTTGGATATCTCATTTAGATCTAAAATAGCTTTCTGTAGTTTATCGTCAGAATTTGTAATTATTATTTGGTCATCGGCAAAGAGGAGAGTGTTTAAGTTTACTGTAGAAGAAAGTTTAATTCCTTGATGTAAATTTTTATTCCATTTTATTATTATTTCATTTAAGTAGATATTAAAAAGAGTTGCTGAGAGGGGACATCCCTGTCAGACCCCTTGGTTTATCTCTCTCGTATATGATAGCTCGTGATTTAATCTTATCTGTATTTGATTATTTTCATATATACTTGTGATAGCGTTTAGGATATTATTTGGTATTTGTCTTTCTTTTAATACTAAAATATTATAAAAAATAAGTCAATAAATGCAATATGTGTTTCTAAATTGTATTCTCTTCTTTTCTCTATTATTAATTTTAGGCAAAAGGCCAGGTCTATAAATGATCGTCCTTTTCTAAATCCATTCTGTATTTCTAAAATAAAGTTTTCGGAATATTTCATTAGTTTGTTATTTAAGATTCTGCTATATATTTTGTAACAGGAATTTAGTATACTGATACCTCTATAGTTTTTAGGGTCATCTCTACCTTTTTTAAAGATAGGAATCACAATTGCTTTTTTCCATTCTATTGGGGGGATACCAGTTGAATAAATTTTATTTAAAAATAACAAGAGTCTTTCTTTGAATCTAGTTCCTGCATATTTATATAGTTCTGAACCAAGTTTATCTTCTCCAGGTGATTTTCCGTTTCTTGTTTCTTTCAGGCTGATTTCTAATTCTTCTTTAGTTTCATTTTCATTAATTGTTTGCCTATTGTCTTTTTTAAAATATTTGTCTGTCCACAATTCTGTGTAGTAATTTAGAAATTCTTCTAATTTCAATTCAGTGTTTAATTTTATATTTTCTTTGGTATCTGCATTTAAGTGTTTCAAAATTTTATATACATTGGGTCTTATTTTATATAAATCATGTTCTAAATTAGAAACAAATTTGTTCCATGATTCTCTATGTCTTTTTCTGACTTCTCTTTTAGCTATAGCTCTTATTCTTTTATATTCTATTCCATCTTCTAATCTTTTACTGCTTAACCATTTGTGATACGCTTCTTTTTTCTTTTTGATTATTTATTTCATTGTATCATCCCAGATCTTCGGTTTTTCCCTTTTATTGAATTTTTTGGTCTTTCCTAAGCTTTCATTTGCTGCTGTATTTAGTATCATTTTTATATTAAGCCATTCTATTTCTATTTCTTCATTTTGTTTATTGTACATTTGTGTCATTCAACAGTCTAGTTTTATAAACAAATGTGTCAATTTTTCTTTCTGTTCTTGTTACTTAGCCATTTAGGTGGTAATCTTAATTTTATTTTAACAAGGAAGTGGTCACTGCTTATTTCATATCCTCTCTGAACTCTAACATCTAGTGAAAATTTTGATGTTTTTTCATTTAGTAATCTAATATTGATTTCCATCCTCTCTGCCCAAGTATATTTATGTATGTCTTCATGTTTATAGAAGGAATTCATTATTTTTAGGTTATTATAAACTACAAAGTCAATCAATTTTTTACCATTCCTGTTTAGAGTATGTTCTCCACGTATTCCTATATTATTATTAATTTTTGTGTTTCCAATTCTTGCATTTAAGTCTCCTGCTAAAATTATGTAATAATTTTTATTTGTTTTATTATATATGTTTTGTAGCTGATTATAAAAATCAATATTATCTTGTTCTTTTTCCTCTTCTGGGGCATATAAACCAATTATTGTTAAATAGCATCTATCTATTTTTATTCTAGCTTCTATTATTCTTTCATTCTATTTATAATGTTTTAACTGTTTTGAAAGGGAGTTATGAATCCAAATCATGACTCCTGCTTGTGCTCTTTGGTCTCTGTCAACTCCACTGTATATAACATTAAAATTTTCAGTTCTCATGGTTCCTTTTAATTTCTTTTTTTGTTTCAGCAGTTACTGCTATTTTAAAATTTCTTTCATTTAATAATTGGTCTAATTCTATTTCTTTATATGCTATTCCTCTTACATTCCAGTTTGCTGTGTGTATTATATTTTGTCATTTCCATTCCAGGGTCGTTTCCTATAGATTCAATACGATTATCTTTTTTTGTCAGCTTACTAGTAGAATTATGTTCTCCATGTCAGGGGACTAGCCTGACGATGGAATAGTTCAGTGGTAGGGCTTTTTATACTATACCCTCAAGGCTTCTGAACTAGCCTTCTTCCAAATTTAAACCCATAGGAGGAATAGGGTATATTGAAGGGGGGGGGAGTAGATTATAGAGGAATTATAGTAAGATTTATAGCGAGGGCATAGTTTGTAAGGCCAGAAATGAAAAAACCCACTACCATGTTGCCTAAGACAATTGTCCTTCAAGATATTCAAAAATTCAGTTTCCTTATTACCGCATGCTGTCTCCTCTACCCAGTTTATATCACTATAGTTGAAGTCCCCCATAACGATCTCTCACTTTGCACTGCTCATCACCATCTATATTCCCTGGTCTGTAGAAACATCCCACTAAATATCTTGTCCTATAAACATCCATCTCACAGCATACACTCTCAAAGCCTTTAGTGTTATTTCCACTAAAATTCTGAACCTTGTGGGTATACAACACGAGTAACCCTCCACCACCATATTTACCTTCCCTGTCTGCCAAAGTATACTATACCCTTTGATTTCTATCCCTGTTAGAATATCTTCCTCGGATAATCAAGCTTCAATGATACCAGCAACCTTTGGAGAGACTGAGTCAATCAATGCCACAAGCTCATTCCCTTAATGCTCCTCAACTTTGCATAATCATTCAGGGGCAACACATTCACTATCTTTCCTCAGACACATTTCTCCTGCACTATGTCTAACATCAACCTCAAATCTGCACAATTTGAGTGCTATATGATTCTCACTACCTCTCATTAATCCCAACCATTACTATCATCTCCACACTTTCTTTCCCTCCTCTTCACTGCCATTGCAACACCATATCGTTTCACCAGGCAAGCACTCTTCTGGCATTCTGTATCCCCTCCATACATGAAACTCCAAATAGTTTCATCTTCCTCACACTGGCATCCCTGACTCCTACTGCTTGCAATCTCACTCTCCTTCTCGACTTCCTCCCTCACACCTCTCTATCCCTTGCTTCCACACTTTCTCACCTTTCTGCAATTTCCTCTCTTCTACTGTCTCTCCAATGTCTGATATCAGGTTTAATGCCACTTTCTTTCATATTGCAATCCATTTTATATCAAAGCGCCTTGCCATACTTCCTTCAATTCTAACTACTGACTTACAAATTAAATACATTATATTTTGTCTTGTATAATAATGTTCAATTTACACAACAAAACAACAGTTTTCTCTGATTCTGCAACTTGCAGAAGTGTATTAATATTTGTTATTTTTTTATGTCAGTTTTTGTAGAAAGAATAGTGAGAAGAATCATAGTAGGTTCATTTCAAATTTATGTACTTTAAGCATTCCCTGAGCAAATGAGAATACGAAATACTTGAAATTTTCAAATCTTCAAAGGAAGAACGAAATATTAGTTTATCTCAAGACAGTTACGTGTGTAGAGGCTTAAGTGCTGTGAGGACATCATGTTGGAGGCTTAATGGATTTTTTACAACACTCAAAAAGAATTAAAATATAATTTAATACTTCCTATATTTCGTCCTAGTCACTGGGACATCTACGGGGATTACAAAAACAATTAATGTAACAAATACACAAATAACAAACAATACTAAGCCCAACCACGTGGGTGACACTAAAGTCCTATCTAGGTAGAGCGCCCTCTAAGGGCAGTAGTAGGCGGCCTGGAATGTAAGGTGGGAACTCTGGTGATGAGTGTTCATCACCAGAGTTCCCACCTTACATTCCAGGCCGCCTACTACTGCCCTTAGAGGGCGCTCTACCTAGATAGGACTTTAGTGTCACCCACGTGGTTGGGCTTAGTATTGTTTGTTATTTGTGTATTTGTTACATTAATTGTTTTTGTAATCCCCGTAGATGTCCCAGTGACTAGGACGAAATATAGGAAGTATTAAATTATATTTTAATTCTTTTTGAGTGTTGTAAAAAATCCATATGGGATCAAGACATAATTGTGCAACATTTTCCACAAGGAAGAAATTTACGTATAATTTTGCTTCTCCGTGATGTGATTAGAATGCAAGTACAAAGAATAATATGGGAATGTTTTGATAAAGTTTTAAACAACAGTCATATTCAATTATGCATGGTGTCCATAGTGAATATACATAGAAAGTTCATTCTATTTGGGGGGGGGGGGACAAAAAAGGCATTTCTAAAACTAACAAAAATCCTAAAAAAATATGACTTAGAACTAACCACATAAGACATTGGCATCTCTTATCCGATCTACCAAAGATCAGCCACTTCCCCAAGACCTACCCTGGAGTATACCAGTTCCCTTGCAGTTGCAAATTGTCCTACTACAGCCAAACAGGCAGGACAGCTAATATCAGGATATCCGAACACAAAGATTACATCCAGTTTCACCAATACAGCCACTTAGGACTTGATGACCATGCATTGGATACCCACTACAGAATATGCTGCAAGAAAGCCACTTCACTGCACTGCAGCAAGTACAAGTATGAAAGATTATTCTTTGAATCAGCTCTGAAAAACTTCCCAAACCTCAACAAATTTGGGTGCATGAGACTGTCCCAAATTTGGGACAGTCTCATCATCAGCCCCCAACAGCCAAGATCACCCAATTTAGCCCACTAGAGGGCACCTTTAGGACTCTAGCACTACTTCAGTTGCCTTTCTTCAGCCTCATTTGCTTAGTGTGAGTGCCTGCATGCATATATCATTGTTTTGTGATTGCAGAAGATGGGAATGTAACATTCCCAAAATATAAATAGTTATTAATTAATTATATATATATATATATATATATATATATATACAGGGTTTCCTCGAGTTACGTCGGAGATCCATTCCTACGGACCGACGTAAGGCGATTTTCAATGCAAGTCGGAATTACCATAGCCTAAGTTACTTACCTAACCTAAAACACCCTAAAGTCATACGTATATATCAAGAAACAGAACTAGGCCATAGGAAAATGAAAGGGAGAACATAATTACTGTATAGTACAGTATAGAACAAGAAGCCTTTCCATCTCAATCACGAGCATACTGTGTTTTTTTGTAATCACAGTCTATTTCATGGGCAGCAATCCTTTCACGTGTTCAAGGATGCGAACTTTATCCTTGATAATAGTCCCGACTGTGGTACGACTTAAGTTCAACGTGCAGCCGATATTCATTGGCATTTCTCCCTTTTTTGCCCTTTTAATAATGTCTAATTTCACTTCTAATGTAATGGTTTTCCTTTTCTTCGACACACTGCCATCGGAACAGTCTGCCTTATGTTTGGGAGCCATATTGAAGGGTAAAAAGTCACAAAAAAAAACACAAAGTGAGAGAGCAGATGTAAACAAAGCACGCGGTACCCAAAGAGTGTATGCTGGGAACCAAGCAACGCCACCTCTCCCAAACAAATGCAGTGTAATACCGTATTCTTCCGCTGCGCTCACAAACAATTTCGCCCGCGACGTTTGAATTTTACATCGCGCTGCTTCAAGTAGAAATTTATTTTTTAAATTATTTATGGGATTGCCACCGTAAAGTCGAAACGACACATGTCGAGGACCCTCTGTGTATATATAGATATATATAATATTCATCCAAGCTTGATTGGCTTCCTCAGTCTTAAGTAAAACGCTGGATATATTCCACTAATTTGAGCCCTACCCAAGGGCCTATGAGTTGTGGAAATACTTTCTGAAAATGAATGCTGTGCCTAACAAAGCAGCCAATTGCAGCTGCCCGATTTTTAATCACTCTAACTTGAGTGCTTCTAGATGTTTTTTCAATATTTTAGGGATGCGCCTAAAGAACCTATTATTATGGGAACAACTTTCGTTTTCTTTTGCCAGATTCGTTCAACTTCGACTTGCAACTTGCGATACTTTGTAATTTTTTCAGTTTCTTTGTCATCTATCCAACTATCTCCTGGTATTGATATTTCAATAAACTGAACACCCTTGTTTTCACTTTTTTCAATCACTGTTATATCAAGTGTATTACATTCCAAGCTTTTGTCACTGGATTTTGAAATCCCAGAGTATTTTGGCTTTTTTATTCTCAATCACTTTCTGGTGAACTTTATGCTTCCAATAGTCTTTAGATACTTTAAACCCGTACTTTTTACATAAATGCCAGCGTATTATCTTAGCTACGTTATCATGCCTTTTATGGGTACTCGATTTGTGCAATTTTGCTGCACCAACTTATAATGTAGTCTACCGTTTCTTCTTTGCACAATCTACATTTACTGTCTTCTTGATATTTTTTATTTTTGCCTTCATAACATTGGTTTTAATGGCATGTTCTTGTGCCCCAAAAATTACCATTTCTGTTTCTTTCTTTAGTGCTCCATTTCTGTACTATTGCAAGGTCAAGTTGCTGTTAGCACTGTCCTCTGTGCTGTGAAGGTATTTTCCATGCAATGCCCTATTTTTCCATCACTCACTTTTACTTGGTTGGTTCTGTATTTCAATTTTGTCTCCATGGGTTTAAATAAACCCTTTTTCCTTAACCCAATTAGAAATTTTTCAGTTGTTTGTGCAGATAAATCTTTGATTTCATTTTCTTCTTCAATAACTTGCTTTACTTGTAATAATCCTCTGCCTCCTTTTTTGTGTGATAGATAGAGCCTATGAATGTCACTATGAGGATTGAGGGCATGGTGCATTGTCATTAATTTTTGAGTTTTTCGGTCTAAATCCTCCACCTTTAGCTGGGTCCATTCAACAATGCCTGCTGAATATCAAATTTCCAGCATTAAACATTGACTTAAAGAGTTTCCTTAGTCACCTTATGTATTCTGCTCTAGTTTTTTCTTTGATCTTATTATGTAGAATTTCTAATGCTTCTAAAATTCCCAAATATTTATAGCTATCGTCGAATTTTATTGCCTTAATATTTTCACCATTGAGTAGCTCTATTTCGTTCAAATCTTCAAACTTTCCTCTTGTTATTCCAGTAATTGTGCATTTGTCTGAGCCAAAATCCGTTGATATATCTTGACATTGCTTAATATGTGCACAATATTAAGCAATGATCCGAGTTCATTCTCTGATTTTGCATACAACTTCAGATTGTCCATGTATAAAAGTTGAGATATCTTTGCACTTTTTTGTGCAGTTTGATAACCATGAGCAGTTTTATTTAAAATTCTAGTTAAGGGGATCAACGACAAGATAAACAATAGAGGAGATATGAGTCTTCTTGAAAGATACCCCTTTTTATGTTTACCTCTCCAATTTCTTCTCTATTCAAAACCAAAGTTGTTTTCCAATTTTTCATACTGGATTGCAAAACTTTTTGTACATTTTCACTAATCCCAAATAGTTCTGTGCATTTTAAAATCCAACTATGAAGCACTGAATCAAATGCTTTTTTATAATCTATCCAAGCCATATAAAGATTGGTTTTTCTACGTTTGCTTTTCAGATTCATTTTATCAATCAGCAATTGGTCTTTTGTGCCTCTTGAATTTTTGCTGCTACTTTTTTATTCAATTGGAAAAAGAGAATTTGCTTTCAGATAGCTGTATATTTTGGCAGCTAGTATGCCTGTGAGTAGTTGTTGGCAAGCAGGTTATTGATCGGAAGTTTTCTGGCTTTGGGTCTTTTTCTTTATCCTTTATGATCAAAAACGTTTCCCATGTTGTGAGCCACTTTTCTTTGCTTTGTCCTTCTAAAACATCATTAAATTAGTTAGCAAGTCTTTCGCGTAAGCCTGTCAGATATTTCAACCAGTAACCATGTAATTCATCCTTCCCGGGTGTTGACCAATTTTTTATCCTTTTAGCTTTCTTTTGAACCATACCAGTTGTTATTTTCAGCTGGTTCATTTTTCGTTCTTGAGATTCGTTCATAATTTGTTCAATCCACTTTGCTTTGTTATTGTGCCTCTTAGGGTTGTCCCATAGGTTTTGCCAAAATTTAAGTGTATTTTCTTTGTCTGTGGTATTTATATTTATATTTTCTTTAAGATTATCATTCCTGCGAAACATCAAATTTTGCTTGTACTGTTCAATGTGTGCACTGTATCTTCTTATTTCAGATGCAACCACAACTATTTTTTGTGTTTTTCAGCTTCTTTTCCTTAAGGTTTTTCAAATTGCTCACTTCTGCTCTGAGTTTAAGAATTTTATTCTCCAGTCGATACTTCCATTTTGGTTCCTGAGCCTTACTGCTTTTTGGTTCACTAATCTTATAGCCTAATTCAGATGTTACAACGTAGGCTATTGAATACATAAGTTGATTTGTTTGTCATAGTTCCTGTAGGGATAGCCCTTGCAGCTTTATTGGCTTCTTGTAGGAGTTCCTTCAGTTTTTGTTGAGGTACTTGTCTCAATACTGGAATATATATATATAATCAAATCCTGATATGTCACCTCAAAAGATGCATAAGATACGATGACAGTACATACTGTCACATATTTTAGTCCTCTATGCCACTTCTAATTCACCAAGATTTTTTTTCCCATTCTTTGATCCTTTTTTGCTGATATCCTTGCATCAAACACCTGTTTTGTTAATTTTTCCTCTCCCATTCTATTTAAACAATCATATAACCTCACATTAGCTATACTCACACATTCTTGAATGTTAACAAAGTCCCTTTGTAATATTATCTTAATTTTTAATATCAGTCTGCCATTGAATGCCATCTGTTTGCTCCTCTGATTTTTCTCAGAACTTTTTGAGAAAAATGTAACTTCCATAGTCTTTGATTATCAATTTTATTTCTAACCAAACTCTCACATTCAAAAATTAAAATTGCTTTGAGTGCACTGTATATGGATAGTTTAATGCATGGGCCATTTTTTTTCTTATTCGATATAAATTTATACAATTGTCTCTCCATCATACCATCTTTCCTTATTCTAATGTCTATTTCCATATTTAATTTGCCATCTTCACTACAGATTATAAGTAATAGATTGAAATATTTTGCTTATTTCATCTGCTGTCCCCTGAGAATGCAGTGGAGAGCCTATGTAATAAGGTATTCCTGCCTATTTTCAAAGTTTTGTTTTTTGTATTGCTGATTTTCATGAATGAATCTGTTATAGAAGTTATTCAATTCAGTTAAAGAATCCTGAAGAGGAATAACAGACCAAACTATTTTACAAATGAACAAACTTACAACTTAAATACAGTACTGTACTGTACTGTACTGAACAATGCCCCCCCCCCCCCCATATAACTGTAGCTTTTTAAACAGCTTTTGTAATGGCATGTTACTATATATGCTTTTTCCTGATCTCACCATCATCAAATTCCTGACATGTACCCTCAAGGGGTGTACAGGATATGATAGTACTACATGAAAAATTTACATCATTACTAACTTCCTATCTACAATTTTCCACCAAATCAATCTGTTACTTATCAAGACTCCAACATTGTCAGATCTTATATTTCTATCTTCTAAGCAGTGTTGCCAATTTAGCTCTTTTGGAGCTAGATCTAGCTTTTTTTTCTTCTTTCCTAGCTCCAAAAATTTCAATCTAGCACCTAGCTCCAAATCTAGCTCCTTAGAACTAGTTTCAGCTCTTTTTAGTTGTTTTTATAACTTATTGTTAAAGATATTGTTTTAAAAGTTTTCCAGATGCTAAGGAAAACTTGATAAGGAATTGTATTGTACATTTGGTGCAAGCATCGTATACGTTTCAAATGCATGATGACGCCAGTCAGTCATGCGGCCCAACAGTCTGCCATTTTGTCGCCTTAAAGTTGATAGTACCTCTACAAGTCAGTCTTTGCACAGTGTTCTGGTTGGTAGTTACGATAGCGAGTGGGAAGTTTTTAAAGACTGATCATAATTCATTGCAGTAAAGAGTTGAATCCTTCTTCAAAAATGAGCAAAGAGAAATATAAAGCTTACAAGCAAATATTTAGGAGGGAGTGGTTGCAAATGGAATGTTTAGTAAATGGTTGTGTGAAGTTCCTGGTGACGCTACAAAAGGCCACTGTAAGTTATGCAGATGAGATATAGCTGCTAAAATATTATCAGCTTGTAAAGCATAGCGAAACTAAGAAACATCTTGCTGCAGTTCCATATAAGGCTGTTCCTATTACAAATAAGCTTTTAAACATTAAAACATTCATCATTAAACAGTTGCAATCATCTAGTAGATCTTTGCAAAAATATCATCCCAGTCAAATTATGCCAAAGATACAAATGCACCGAACTAAGTGCTCTGCACTTGTAAAGAATATTCTAAATGAGAAGAGGATCTAATTGTGGACATAGGAGATGAAAATTTCAGCTTGCTAATAGACGAATCGAATGATATCATAGTGAATAAGATTTTAGGAATGGCCATCATTTATTATAGCAAGAAATTCAACACAATTATGCATACATTTCTGAGCATAGTGGTTCAAGAAAAGTGTGACGGTGGTTGTACTGAAAAAAGAGCTCTTGACTGAGAAACTGGACATTAAAAATCTCATTGCAATTGGTACAGACAACACCAGTGTTATGGTTGGTGCCAATAATGGCATTTATGAACAACTGAAGGCATATATTCCCTCCTTAATTTTAATTAGATGTGTATGCCATTCATTACAACTGGCAATGTCTCACACTTGTGCAGAATCTCTCCCAAGAAAATTCTAATTTTCTTGGGAGAGATTCTGCACAAGGTGCTGAAACATATAAGTGGTTTTCACATTCTTCTTCAAGACAAGGCATACAAAGAGCTCTATCAAACTATCAACAAAAATGATGCACCTCTAAAAATTGTTAGCAATTGTGCAACACGATGGCTCTCCACTGAACCTGCAGTAGACAGAATTCTCAGCCAGTGGTCAGAATTAAAACTCACTTCGAAGTTGTCAGTGTGACTGAGAAATGTTACAAAGTTCAAATTTTGTGGGAGATGTACAAAGATGAAAGGAATCTGTTGTACCTCTTATTTTTGCATGCTGTTCTAGTTCAAGTTCAGCAAGTTAACAAAGTTTTCAAATCTAACAGTGCGGATAAGATGAGATTATTTGAAGACCTTTCTCGTTTGATTCGCTTTATTGCTATTTGATGTTAGTGCTATCATCATCCACAGTCGACCCTCTAGAGTCAGATTGATGACTATTTGGATCCCAATCCAAATCTTGGTTACAGGTTTGAAAGAAAAATTTCAGAGTTGATGATACAAAAGAAAATAATGTAAAATGATGAGCAAAATCTTAGAAGTAGAGCAAAACAGTTTCTTCTTGGTCTCTTTAAACAGCTTAAGCAAAGGTTGCCTGAAAACTTGAATATTTTAAGAATGATGTCTTCTTTTTCGGTTGACAATACCCTAAAACATTTCAGTCATATAAAAGAACCTGCTACTCCCATCTTATAAATAATGCTGAAAACAGAAAAAGATGTTGCCTGCTGAATACCAGTACAATATTATCCATTTAAATAGAATGGATATAGAAAACACTGAGCTATTCTGGACTGAAGTACGAGAATATAAAGATGAATCTGGAATGAATCCATTTAAAGAAATTGCTGAGTGTGCAATAAATTAGTTAATACTGCCAAATTCTAAAGCGGAAATTGAACGAATTTTTAGCTCATTAAAGGTAGTTGAAACTAAATTAAGAAACAAAATGGAATTGCTAATGCTGTCAGCTATTTTGTCAATCAAGTATGCATCAAGCGTAACAACAAGTGCTGTACAGACTATCATTTACCAGCATCTACACTGAGTAATACTGGAACAATGGCCACATATAATAAAGCTGAAAATCTAAGTGAAAATGTGGGTGAATTAAGTGCAGAAGACCACATGGAAGATGTATTTAGTCACTTATATGCAAGTATCTTCAACTTGAATAAAGTAACTTAAAAGTATCAGCTACTACTTTTAAAATTTCAGCTTCAAATTTTTATTTTTAACTCCTTTTTTAGCTCTTTCTAGCTCATTCTTTTTTTTTTTAAGATTTAGCTGGTTTTAGTCATTTTTCATTTGGCAACACTACTTCTAAGGCACTTTTTACTGTATCAATCCACCTATATCTTGGTCTTCCTCTGGGTCTTTTTTCCTGCCAACCTAGCAGAGAACACTTGTTTTGCTAATCTTTCCTCTCCCATTCTGCTTAAGTGACCATACCACCTGAGATTAGTTCTGCTAACAATGTCAAGTTCTTTCCTAATATTCTCGTTTTAAATATGATATTGCCATTGATGCCATCTATTCATGCCCCCTAATCATTCTCAGGATTCTCATATCTGCGGTCTTTGGTCAACTGTTTTACTTCTAACCAGCTCTCAGATCCATAAGTTAAAACTGGTTTGAACACTGTCTTGTATACTGCTAATTTAATGTTTTGACTAATTTCTCTCTTATTCCATATAAATTTATTCAGTTGACTTCCTACCATACTAGCTTTGTTGTGTTGATTCTGTTGTCTATTTCCATACTTAATTTACTATCTTCACTAAAAATCGTGCCTAAGGAGCTGAAATGTTTTGCTTATTCTATAGGTTCTCCCTTCGCAATGCAGTTTTCATGCTTCTGCCTATTTTCATTGCCTTTGTCTTGTTATTGCTGACCTTCATACGATATCTATTACAACAGTTATTCAATATTGTCAGGAAATCTTGCAGACTTGTAGCAGATTTATTTAGAAGTAAAATTTTCTTGAGGTATAAATCTCAAATACATATCATGTTATATTTCTATGATTTCTCAACTCACGAAACTTAAAGTGAAAACATGATCATGACATCCCTTATGCGGCTAAAACTCAGCACATTCTTCAAGTTACTCTTAGTTTCTCTATTTTTCTTATTCCCCCCCCCCCTCATGCATGCCAGTAAGTAGGGAAATCTCTCCAATTCTCACATTTTATTTTATTATTATTATTTTTTTTTTTTTTTTTTACAGACTGGTACAATGATACAGACTAGTCCGAGTAATCTCTACACCAGTGATGAGAAACCCATGGCCCACATGCGGCCCTCCAACAACTAACCTGCAGCCCACCAAATGTTCCACTTCATTTAGATGAAGTGTAAAAATTTTAGCAAAATGCACAATGTGTTATCAATATGAAGCATGTATTAAGAGGTCACGTGAAAAATGTTTACTCGTGATGATAGTTCCCACAATTTGCATTTTCAGTCATGGACGAGCAGTCATACTTTAATGATATATTAAAGTAGTTGCATTATTCTTGAATAAACTTATTGAAACAAGTTCTTTCAAAACCTAAGCAAATTATAAATTTATAATGGTAATATAATTTTTTCTTTTAAAAAAATTGTGTCTTTACAATTTTTTTTTCTTTTTCTTTTTTTTTACAAACAGAATCCTGTGTTTAATCAATGAGTTCAAAATCTAGATAAGGCAAAGTTGAGGATGAAAATTGTCAATTTAACGAAAGATGGACACGAAATTATTTTTTTACTTGCATAAAAGACAATGCTGTTTGCTTGATATGTTCTGAAAAGATATCTGTTCTCAAGGAATATAACATCAAGAGGCATTATAAAACTAAACATTCTTCAAAATTTGAGAATTTCCATGAGCAGTTGTGCAAAGACAAAGTGAATCAACTGCAAAAGAAACTTAAACAATGGCAAAATGTATTTAGAGCTGCTTCATTAACCACATATACTGCAGTTCGTGTAAGCTACATTGTTAGTCAAATTTTGGCAAAAAGAATGAAATCATTCTCTGATGGAGAAATAGTAAAAGAATGCTTACTAGCAGCAGCAAATGTCGCTTTCCCTGATAAAAAAAATATATAATTTTGAAAATCAGCTTGTTGTGATTTACAATCGCAAGAAGGATTGACGATCTTATGTGAAATGTTGAAATTTTGCAGGGACATATTTCTAAGTTAGAATGGATTTCTTTGGCTTTGGATGAAAGTTGATATTAGTGATAGGCACAACTTGCTGTCTTTTTTGAGAGGAACAGGTTCTAGTTTTAACATCACTGAAGAATTTGCATCTTTAATTCCACTAAAAGGAATTACTAACGTAAAAAATATATAAAGGGAACTGAAAACTGTTCTTAATCAATTAAATATCCCAAAATAGAAAAGATCGTTGATATAACAACAGATGGAGCTCGAGCCATGTCTAGTATAAATGTTGGTCTGTAGAGATTATTATCCAGAGACATAAAAAGATTACCAGGACTCGAAATAATTATTTCTCACCGCATTTTGCACCAAGAAAATTTGAGTGCAAAAGTTTTGAAAATGTCTCCAATGTTGTTCCACCAATCATTAAAACTGTAAATTTTATTAGATCTCAAGGACTGAATCATCTAGAATGTAAGAGAGACATGGAAAGTGAATATGACGATATCCTTTTTTAACACTGAGGTTCAATGGTTAAGTTGGGACACAATGCTTAAGCATGATTACGATTTGAAGAGCGAAATTCAGTTATTCTTGGAGATGAAAGACAACCTGTTTCCAGAATTTAATGACAAGGACTGGATTTGTGACTTTGCATTTTGCACTGACATTACTCAACATTGGAATGAATTAAATGTAAATCTTCAAGGCCAGAACAAATTTATTAATGAAATGTTCATTAAAATAAAAGCCTTTGAAAATAAACTAAAAATATGGAATTACCAACTGGAATCTAATAATATGGCTCATTTTCCAATTTTGAGAAAACAAAATCCACGTGAAAAGAAAAAAATATGCAAAGGAAATACAGACTACAAGAAGAATTTAGTTCAAGGTCCAAAATCGTATGCGAAAATGAAACTAATTTTGATATTTTCTCATCACCCTTTAATATAGACACTGAAAGGGTTCCCAAAGAATTTCAAATGGAAATAATTGATTTGCAAAGCAACACTGAGCTAAGAAATAAGTTTCAAAATGTTAGTCTTATTGAAACTATATAAGAGTTACTTTCCAACTGATAAATGTCCATTGCTGGCTACCTATTCCGGGCAAATAATGAATTTATATTTGGTAGTATACTTATCTGTGTGAACAGTTCTTTTCCAAAATGAAAATTGTAAAAAATGTTCGTCAAAATTGCCTTGATGATGAAAGACTAAAAATTGTATTAGAGCTGCAATTTCAAACATACCTCCCAATATTGAAAAGCTTGTTGATGAGAAACAGAGCCAAATATCTCATTAATTAAATTTCAGCAGCTATGTAATTTCTTTTGATTAAAAAATTATGGACGTATACCTGTGTATATATTAAAAGTATTATTAATAAACAGTAAATCAAATTAAAAAAAACTTTTCATTGTAAATTGATGTTGAAAATAACAAATTCCACCACATAAATGAAAACTTTTTGATTAATATATTAAAGTATTTAATATTGTGTTCGTTGCGGCCAGTATGGAATATTAGGTTTTCAATTGTTGCCAAATGAAGATTAAAGGTTGCTCATCACTGTCTACACGAATCATCTGGAATTCAAAATTCTAACCAGCATTCTGTATTATGCAATGTAGCCACTGTAAAACTTTTAGGCCTTCATATTTCCAGTCATCACCTAATCAAGAGCATTTTAGGCTTTTGGTGTCTTTTTTCTGTACTGGTTAACATAAATTAAGGAACAAAGAGAAAAATCACAACTGAAAATCTGCATTATGAATTTTTAAGCAATTTGGTGAAAAGCAGTATGATATGAGATGTGAAAGAAATACCCACAAAAAAATGTAAATAAATAGTTTATTTACAACTATAAATTGTAAATAAACAGCTGACAGTGCAGTTCATTTGTATGCAATAACCAGATTCAGAATCACTTTTTACATAATGAGCTTTCATGTTTTCATGCCCCCCCCCCCCCCTCCTCCTCTCCCTGAGTTGTCACAATTTTTTTCTTTCTATCTTAATTTAAGGGAAGAATGTATCTGATATATTGCTATATACTCCTGATTTTAGTCATCCTGAATATTTTCTACTAGTGTTCATGTGTTTATTCATTTAATAACCTTCAGACTAAGTACTCCAGACAACCAGAACACTTTACATAATTTTCTTATCAGTTTTCCCAAGAATTTTATTTTGGTACTTTAACATTTAGCTTGTTTTCTTACATTTTTAAGAAGTTATATGCATGCTGACTTAATTACTCATCAGGTATTTTTTGCAAACAGCATCACAAGTGCTGATAACTTCCTATTCAATTTCACTGCATACTCATATTCTGAATCAGAGTGAAGATAAACAGCAATCAATAAGACGTTTCTTATTTCTTGTGTCTTCTTCTATCAGAGTGAAGATAAACAGCAATCAATAAGACGTTTCTTATTTCTTGTGTCTTCTTCTATGTGAATTTGTGCATGTCTTTGTTCTAACATGTCATTTCCTGAATAGAAATCCAATAGGCTTTAACATAATTCATTATTATTAGCTTTGCACTTTTCTTCAAAATTTCCCAAAAACATTTGTCTAATACTTACTTCTTACTATTCTATTTATATCTTCAATAAAGTAAAGACCATCTTTTCCTTGTTATTTATGTTATGTTTTTTTTTTTTTTTAATGATTATAGAAATTCCTGCATTTCTTTACTGCAGCCACTGTTGGACCATATGGACAAATAAGATGAACTATTCAATTTTCTATTTAAAAATTTTCTGACATTATTTTACCTGAAATTGCTTGCTGTTCTATACAGAATTAAATTAGTAATGTGTGGTGTCACAACGGTATGAAAAATGTTACTTGCAATCACAATGTGATCCATGTAACGAATAGCAGTAGAGATAATGTGCACCCTTGTTTTACACCTAATTTAACATCAAACTACCTTCCTGAATCTCCTTCAATTCTAACTGCTGTTCTTCTGAATGAAATATAGACCTAGTTCTCGATATAATGTCCCAATTACATCATATAATTGTAGCATTTTAACCAGCTTTTCTTTTGACACCTTGTCATATTATCATGATTTCTCAAATACAGCAGAATCCACTTATTGTGATCGCAGATAACATTATCAATCGGCTATTATTATCAAAATCAGTCGGTCCGAAAACACACCATTTAAAATGAATTAAAAATAATCTGTGTCTTATAATCAAAGTTTCGGTTATTATTATCAAAATCCTCAAAGGTTTAGCCTTTTGTGTCTCAGAATTCTAAGAAATATCAGATAATCAGGAGAAAATTTGACATTTGTCAAAATCTGACTTTTTTTTTAATCTTCCTTTAATCTTATTCTTCCAGGCAAATGCAGGTGGGGTATAAATAGTCTAATTGTGACTAAGATTATTTTTATCTTCTCTATCAGTAAGTGAATTTGACTTTAAGTGCTCGTTAAAACAGCCCTTAGCATTATGACAGAAGCAAGTAAAACATGTAAAGATTTATCTTTTTGAGAAAAGCAAAAAATTTTGAGTGCTATGATAAGTTGCTCAAAATGAGTCAGCGTAGTTCAACTGTACCTTTAAAAATTTCACCACTCTTGTGCAAGTTCTTAAAAAGCAGATCAAACATTGAAACTTCAGCTCTTACTAATGTAAACATAGATCGGAAGAGAGCCTGATCTGGTAAAAATACTCGGGTTTAATCAGCATTAAAAATTTGGTTTAGTAATGTTCGTGAAAAGAATGCTTCGATTAATGGGCCTTCGATGCGTCAAAAAGCAGAAGAACCTTTCAAAAACAATGGGCAAAGAAAATTTCACTGCAACTAATGGATGGTTTAACAGGTGGAAAAAGTGAGAGAATATTGTGTACAAGCATATTCAATGTGAAAAAAAGTGCTGATTTTTTTATCAGCTGATGTGTGGATTAAGACTGAGTGGCCAAAATTATTGCTGAATAATATTCTCCCGGGGATATTTACAATGCAGACGAAACAGGACTCTATTTTAGTGCAATGCCTGAGCATGCTTATTTGTTTAAAAATGAAAGTACTACAAGTATTTAAATCTTCAAGAGTGAGTGACAGTTCTTGTTGTGCTAATATGAAAGGTGAGAAACAAGAGCTCCTAGTGATTGGAAAAAGTAAAAATCCTCGGTGTTTTAAAGTTGTCAAAAGTTTGCCTGTTGACTACTGTCCTAGTGCAAATGCTTGGATGACTAATGACATTTTCGGCAATTGGTTAGTTAAGTGGGATCTTAAATTAAAGCGAAAAATTGTCATGTTAGTACACAACTGCACTGCACACACAAACAATTTATCGTTAAAGAACATCAAAGTAATTTTCTTGCCTTCAAACACTACATCGTTAATTCAGCCATGTGACCAAGGATCATACAAGATTTTAAAGCTTATTATCACAGGGAAGTTTGTGTGAGAATTAGAGCTGAACTTGATTATA
This sequence comes from Typopeltis vanoorti, assembly GCF_054136105.1. Taxonomy (NCBI): domain Eukaryota; kingdom Metazoa; phylum Arthropoda; class Arachnida; order Uropygi; family Thelyphonidae; genus Typopeltis; species Typopeltis vanoorti. The sequence goes on from NC_143559.1 coordinate 73,606,762, forward strand.
TAAAAGACCAATCTGATGAAAGTGCAATTGCAAAAAAGATTTCCCTTCTTGATGCATTGCATTTGGTAGCAATGTCGTGGAAGCAAGTCTCAGAGAAGACTATTGAAAACTGCTTCCAAAAACAGGTGGATTTTTTAAGACAAACTCTGAAACTCCTTCTTCCGAAGAACTTGAATTTCTTGCAAATGAAATTTTTGATAAAACCCCCAGACAGTATGTCAAAAGAAGAATTTGAAAACTGGTTGGATATACAACGTTGAAGTGATGGCTACAATGTCAGTGATGGAAATATGTCAAGATGCTTCCGATGAGAACTTTAAACTAATAGAAGAATGTGAACCTAATACAAGTATAGAAGAAGAAGAACAAATTTTAGAAGCTCCTCCAACCAATGCCTAGATGCAAGAAGCTCTACAAATACTTTATTATGGTGTGTAACATAGAGTGACAAACTTCGAAAGGCATTATGAGTATGAACAATTTATTCATGAACTACTATATTCAAAGACATGACAGACAGCACTAGGTAATTTTTTAAAATAAATTATATGTTGTTAATTATTAAAACATTGTTTCTAACAATAGGTTAAATTAAATCATGTTCATAACAATAAATTGAAATAAATGATGCAATTTTTTATATCCTTTGCTTAATGTTATCAGGTGGTTATAGTTATCAAAAAGTGACTGTCACAAAGCGATCACAATAAGCACAGTCTACTGTATTTGTCTTATAGTGAAATTCTAATCTTGGCAACCTCTATCTGGTGTGAATCTAGATTATTTTTCTCCAAGTTTCTCTTTCCACAATTTTTCTGGGCCTTTTAACAATTATGCTTGCAGAAATCTTACTAGGAAAACTTGGTGGGAAAATTCCTCTATAATTCTCATATTCCATTTTAATTCTCTTTTTATAGATGTGTACTATGATAGCTCTACTCCAATCATCTGTAATTTGACCCCATGACTAAACTTTCTGAATTATGCAGTACAAAACTTAACCATTGCAAAACTTTAATACCTCCATATTTGAGCCTTTCTGGTTGAGTATCATCTATATCAGCTGCTTTTCCACATTTCAGGTTTTTGACCCTGAACTAGTAAATAAGGAACTAGCAATTAAGATAATTTCTAAAAACATTCCTTTCCTGGGAAACATAGGATTCATTTTTATGCACTGTGAAATAAACTAAAGGATTTATATGACAACATGACATTGAATGCCGGCTGGGGCGTTGCTCAGTTAGACAAGCCCCCCCCCCCCCCCCCCCCCCCCCCCCCCGTTATTTTCACAGGGAACCAAGGCAAACAGCAAAAAAGCCAGCTACTGGATCAAATCTTGACACACATCCCCAACTCAACATCACCAGAGTTCAAGTTTGGTACTATCAACATAAGAAGCCTGAATGGAAAAGAAATGGAGCTATCTGAGGAATTGGATAAGTACCATGTCGACAAAATAGGGGTTGCTGAAACAAAAAAGGCGAAAACTGGTGAGATCTTTCTGAGCAATAAATACAATATGCTATATTCAGACAATGACAATCAACGAAAAGAAAGAGTAGACACAGTATTCAACACTAAATACAAGACTAATCTTCTTGAATGCAAGCAATATCAAGTAGAGTGATTCAGACAAATAAAATGGCAAAATGGACAACAAGACTTATTTGTACCTATGGTCCCACAGAAGGTTCTACTAAAGTAGAAGTGGAGGAATTTCTTGAGACTTTAGAGAAAGCAACTGACACAATGAAAAAAAGGAAAAGTTGGTCCTTGTTGGGGATCTAAATAGCAGAGTAGGAAATGATTGTCAGACATACAAAAATATTATGGGAAAATTTGGAGAAAAGAGCAAAGCTAATAATAATGGCAAATACCTGTTGGATTTCTGTTCAGGACACGGGCTGGTTATTACTAACACAATGCTCCAACATAAAAATGTGCACAAATTCACATGGAGAGAATAGGCAAGGAACAAGAAAAGTCTCATTGACTATGTTATTGTTGATAGATTTTCTTCCTGGTGCAGGACACCAGAATGTACAGAGGATTTGAAATTGGAAATGATCACCATTTAATCTTCAGCAGGATAAAACTGAATTTCACATCGAAAAGAAGAGCATGCAAGAAAGTTTTAAAGCGAATAAAAGTCGAGCAGCTCTCAGATATAAACTGTAGACTAAAATACACAAATATTATTCAAGAAAAAATGAAAGATTTTGAGAACAGCAACAAAACCTTGGAGATTCGGTGGCAAGTCCTGAAGAAAACACTGATTGATTCAGCCAGAGAGGCATGTGGTGAGGTTGTCTGTAAGGATAGAAAAATCAGAACTCTATGATGGACACTGGAAGTTAAAGAGGCATTGAAGGAAAAGAAGAAAGCACAGCAAAAATTCCTGGCAAATAAGTGAGCTTGTGCTCTTAGAGAATATAGAGAAAAATGTAAGAAAGCTGAACTCTGTGTAAAACTAGCTAAACAAAAAAGTCATGGGAGGACTTTGGTAAGAATAGAGAAAATAAATAACAAGAAGGCAGCAAGATATTCTGGAGGTTGTTGAAGAAGCTCAGAAATGGAGGAAAGAGTGCTGTAAAAGTAATTAGAGATGATAAAGGTGACATGAAAACAGGAGAAAAAGACATCCTTGAAGTATAGAGTAATTACTTCGAAAAATTGCTAAATGAAACAAGCAGTAATGACAGCACAGTGGTAAAAAGCACTGACCAGGCATGCAGTCAAGAATACATATCCATACTTGAAGTAGAAAAGCCATCACGAGCCTGAAATGCGTAAACGCAGCAGGAATAGATGATATTCGACCAGAAACTCAAGTATGGAGGTATAAACATTTTGCACTGGCTGCACTGCATAGTTCAGAAGGCCTGGACAGAGTGACGAATTCAAGATGATTGGAGTAGAGCTCTCATAGTATCCATATATAAAAAGGGGAATAGAACTGAATGTGAGAATTATGCAAGTATACTTGAGAAACGATTAAGAAGGATTGTGGAAGAGAAGCTTGGTAAAGAACAAGCTGGATTCAGGCCAAATAGACGCTGTCAGGATCAGATTTTCACTTTACGGCAGAGAATTGAGAAATCATGGGAATATAACAAAGATCTGAATTTAAGTTTTGTAGATCAGGAAAAGTCATATGACAATGTGCCAAGAGAGGATCTATTCAAAATGCTACAGTTATATGGTGTCAATAGTTCATTATATCAAGCAATACTTAGTCTTTATTTGAGTTGTAAGTCAGCAGTTAGAACTGAAGTACAGCAAGGTGGTTTAATGTTAAATCTGGTGTGAGATAAGGATGTACATTATTCGCTCTGTTATTCATTATCTATATGGATCACATTGTGAAGGAAAGTGATATTAAACCTGATATAAAAATTGGAGATGTTAATATCAGCTCTTTGCTTTATGCAGATGATGTTATACTTCTAAACAAATCCACTACAAGTCTGCAAGATTCCTTGACTAAATTGAATAACTGTTGTAATAGATATGGTATGAAGGTCAGCAATAACAAGACAAAGACAATGAAAATAGGCAGAAGCACTGAAAATGTCAACTGTGTTGTGAATGGAGAACCTGTGGAACAAGTAAAACATTTCAGCTACTTAGGGACGATATTTAGTGAAGATGGTAAATTAAATATGGAAACAGATAACAGAATCAACAAAGCTAGTATGGTAGGAAGTCAACTGAATAAATTGATATTGAATAAGAGAGAAATTAGCCAAAACACTAAATTAGCTGTATACAAGACAGTGTTCAAACCAATTTTAACTTATGGATCTGAGAACTAGGGCCAGAATTAAAACACTTGACTAAAGACTAGAGACCACAGATATGTGAGTCCTGAGAAAGATTAGGGGCATGAACAGATGGCATCAAAGGCAATATCATATTAAAAACGAGGATATTAGGAAAGAACTTGACATTGTCAGCATCCAGGAATGCATTAGCAGAGCTAATCTCAGGTGGTATGGTCACTTAAAACAGAATGGGAGAGGAAAGATTAGCAAAACAAGTGTTCTCTGCCAGGTTGGCAGGAAAAAGATCTAGAGGAAGACAAAGATATAGGTGGATTGATACAGCAAAAAGTTTCTTAGAAGACAGAAATATAAGATCTGATAATATTGGAGTCTTGACGGGTAACAGACTGATTTGGAGGAAAATTATAGATAGGAAGTTAGTAATGATATAAATTTTTCATGTAGTACTATCACATCCTGTACACCCCTTGAGGGTGTATATCAGGAATTTGATGATGATGATGAAATAATGATAAATAATAAAATGAATAAAATAAAATTAAACACTTAATAAAATTTTTCTGAACCATATAATAGAGGAAGAGTGGCCATTATTTTTTAAAATTTTACTCGAATTTACTTTTTATAATTCTAGAAAACTCTGGGGAGCAGATTACATGCACAAACTTTATGGAAACATTCATATAATTCAGACTTGTTTAAAAGCTAATTATTTTTTTCCCACTAAAATTGGAATTAACTAACATCTACTGTTTATTTGTGTTAATCGTTTCTCAGAAATGATTTCTGCAAAGTAAAAATGGATATTTTGAATGTGGTGAGCATGTTGATTTATGGCAGCCACTTTTTTTGTTTCACCATATCACTTGCCAAGAAATGACACTGATACCTAAGCTCAAATTGCCTGTGGTAATGGAATGATTTTTAATGGGCCTTTTACAGGTTATGACTTGGTTAGTCTTTACATGGTGATGGCAGAAAGAATGTGTTTTGTGGATGAACACTTTCCATGAATACATGCACACCAAAAAAAACTGTGATGTACGGCTGTTCTGATAAGATGAGAGTGATTGGCAAGGAATTTTTATCATCATCATAGCAGCAGCCATTTTCTGTCCATGAAGACCTCCATTCCATCCTACGTTGAGCTATTCTATGCTACTGAATCCCAGCCATCTTTGTAATCTCATCTTCCTGCCATCTATTTGATCTATTCAGATATTAGCTTTGTCTATTTTTGAGTGTTATTTCTTGTAATATGACCAGGCAAATGCCATTTGGATTTTTAATAGCTATTACAATGTCTCTCACCCTGGTCTGAGTGTATTTCACTTTGTATCTTGGTCAATTTTTTTAGTCTAAGTCCATGTCTCACTTCCATGTCTTTGTTTATATTTAACCCTTTCTTTTTTACTTTCTGCATTCAATTCACTGTTCATTTGATGCAGCTCTTCTGCAGTTTCTTAAAAGAACAATGTCATCAGCAAATCATAGATAATTTAGTTCTTTCTCATTTACTAAAATTGCTTTCTTTTTCCATTCCAGATTTTTGATTTATAGGAAATATGAATTTTATAAGAAATTTCATATTTGTTCTCGATCGTATACATGCATTTGAACTTTAATATATATGAGTAAGTATATCAATATAAGGTTTTTAAAATCCTTGAATTGGATTCTTATCTTAAATAAATGAATTACATGAATTTAACTAAGAATGTAATATTTTATTTTATACTAAAGAAGCAAAAAGATAAAATTTATTATGTACATTACCTTACATAATCTTACCTTAATAATACCATCTTTTGTTTCTTGCAAAAGGTGAGTCCTTAGTTCTTTCTCAAAATGAGGATATAGCATGTTGTTTAGAGCAAGTTCTAAGGCCTTCTGACGCTGATCATTCCACTCTTGTACATTCATGCTATATTCATCCTGAAATAATAAAAGAGAAAAATACAGTAGGTGGAACTGTTAATAAGTATCATAAGACTACAAATAGGTGAGGTATAACAAATCTTGGGACAAAATCAGTGGCTTGGTTGGCCAAGTGGATAGTGTGTTCATTCTCGTTGGAGACTGAACGTCATGAGTCCAAAGTTCCATATTTGGACTCCAACTTTGATCTACAATTGAAAATCTAAAATTTTCAATTGTATGCTGATGATGCAGAAATATGCAAGGCGATCAGGGATGCTATTGATATACAGCACTTACAGAATGGAGGGAATAGGTTGGAACTGTAAGCAAATGATAATGATTATCAATTCGATGTTAGTAAGGATAAAATTACACAATTTGGCATGGTGAGATATCCAACGGCATATTAGATTGGTGGATTATGCTCGGAAAAACTGTTGAAACTAGGGATCTTAAGTTATGGTGGGTAGGAATTTGGAGTTCAAAGGTCACATAGCAGAAGTTACAAATATAATTCAGAGGACAATTATAATACTGAAATGAATACTGCCAAGTAAGGAAGTTTTTTTGCCTGTTTACAAGGCCTTGATCTCATACATGGACTACTGTGCACAGATTTACTGTCTGGGGGGGGGGGGGGTTCTGATAGAATAAAGGGGCTGTGGAAGGCCGCAAAGAAGAGTTACAAAGATGATATGGGATTATTACATGGACAGACTCAGAGTATGTGGACTGCATACATTGGTAGACAAGTGATATGATAGAAGCCTATAAAGTTCTGAAAGGGTGTTATAGATAGTGGTTTGATAGAAATTTTCATTATATGGAAGGTGGGGAAGTTGACAAAGCACTCATGGAAGTTTATAAGTAGTTAAGAAAAAGGTAAGAGCTAAATTTTGCTCTAATAGAGAAGTGAGTGCATCTAGTGTGAATGAGTTTAAGATAAGGTACAACAGCTAGTGTGGGTGATTAATGGCCTACCTCAATGAGTATACGACTTCCTGGAGGTCTCTGATAACCATAATAAGATATCTAATTAATAACATAAAAGATCAGGCTCTTAGCATTAACCATAGTTAATACTATTACCTAAGCACCTCTCCTGTGATTAAGGAAAGTTTCCATGCAGTCTTGTTCTGGATGGATTGCTAAACATGTGGAATTCTCAGTCTAATAAAGGTTTATGTTGAACTACAAAGCTGCTAATTATGACAGGCTTAGAAGGTAGATTGGAGCAGTGCTGAAGAAGCTACAAGGAAAGAATGTCAATAGCAAATGAATAGTGGTCAGGAATTGTGTGAGGGAAGTAGTATTAGACTGCATACTCATGGTCATGAAGATAAACCAAGTTGACATTAAGTGAATGAATAGCAATATAAAGAAGAGAAGATGCAAAAAAGAAAATATTATGCATGGAATATAGAGAAACAGGTGGTGAGCATACACATGAGCAGAACAGTACAATGTGCAAACAAGAAGGGAGTTTAGTATGGTAAGACCTGCTTAATCTTCAGATGATTACTTAGATGCTAAATCAGATAATGAAAGAAAATTAGCTAAGCAGGCAAAGTAAATCCAAAAGTATTTTTGCTATGTTGCAAGTAAGAAGAAGAATGATTATGAAAGGATAACCTTAATTCAATGCCAATGGTAGGAAGGTGACAGGAGCAGAAGAAATATTTAAGTTACTAAGTGATCATTTTGTAAGTGTGCACCTTCTATTAGATTTGCAGCTGTCACTTTTGCAGGTTAAGTCACCCCTATTATGTCCATCTGGTACTTACAAATTCCCCAGCTAGCTCCATTTTTTTGCCATTCGGGTTCTTATGTTGATAGTGCCGATCTTGAACTCTGGTGATGTTGAGTTGGGGTGGGTTTTAGGATTTGTTCTAGTAGCTGGCTTTTTGCTGTTTGCCCTGTTTCCCTGGCTAAAACAATAGGGACCTAAATCCCAAATTGCCAGCCCATCCTCGTTCATTCAGTATCCCTACCGGGATACTGAATGAACTGGATATTAGGTCAGAAGCCCTGGTTGGTTCTCTGCATTCCTTTAAAGACTATGTGGAGGTCTCCTCTCAGTTATACAGCTCAACATTTACTATATACAGTTTTAATTAAAAACATTCACTTTATATGTACATAATTTGTAACTGCTTATTCTCCCACTCAATTCAATTCTAAACATATTTCTTTGTATTGAAAAATATGAATGTCTTAAAAAAAAATTGAAATACTCTTTTCTTTGCAGAGCTTCTATTTGCTGAAGATTAAAAAAATTTTTAAGTAATTGTATTATATTTAAAACATCTTCAGTTTGCTTATTTATGTTTTAAGACATTTAAGATTTTTGTTTTATATGGTAATATAAAAACTTGAAGCATATTTCAGAATTTCTTTAAATATTAATTCAATAAACTAAAGAATCAAATTTATTCTGGAAGTAGAAAAACAACATTTGTCTTCCTTATCTGGATGTTCTCATTCTACTTCAACCAAATGGTCCTTAACAGTTCTCAGTATACAGAAAACCAACTCATACTGGTTAATACATTAATTCGAAGTTTCATCATCACCCTTGTCAGAAATAAGGAGTAATCAAATCCTTAGTTGACAGAGCTCATAAAATTTTTCTGCAGATTCTCTTCTAAACAAAGAACTGTCTATTATCAGAACTACCTTTATTGCTAATGGTTATAAGGAAAAAACTATCAAAAAAAAAATAAAATAATCAACAATTATGGCCATCTTCCTAACCCTCCCTCCTCAAGAAGAAATCACCAAAATTTGTGTTCCATATGTTAAGGGAGTTTCAGTAACAATGGCAAGATTACTTCGACAGATTAATGTACAAGTCCCTTTCCATCCAGTTCACAAACTTAATACATTCCTTATCACACCAAAAGACAAATATCCTCCTCCTCCTGTATCTTATTCTGGAGTCTACAGAATCCCCTGCTTTTGTGGCTTATGGAAAAACTGGTCAATCTGCACAAATTCGTCTTGAAGAACATCAAGAATACATTTCTCTTAAAGAACCAACAAATCCGGCTTAGCAAGCGATGCTTTATCCACAAAACACAGGATTCAGTGGAACAAACCAAAATGTCACACAACAATTACTTTCTTCTGGAAAGACTCTACAAAGAAAGCTGTGAAGCACACATTCACAACCCAAACCTGAACAAAATGCCTAAAATTTTCTCAATTTTGGGAAGTTATATTAACTAATCACCATTCATGTTCCTTAATTGTAATTAAATTTTGCTTATATTTAAAAATAATTAACTAAATTAATTTATTGTAATTTATTTTGAATATATATTAATGCAGATGGAGCTATTCTCCTGCAGCCTATAGTGCACATAATATCATGTGCTTTCAATTAAATGGTTGTTCTTTTTAGTTTTCCTATAACTGTATTGACAATGGGTATGAAATTTAGATGAAAAATTTTACAAATTAAAATCTTAAATGTAAATGAATCTGGTATTAATATTTTATCATGAATTCTGCTTATGTCTCGATTTTAAGACAAATATATTTTCCCATTACTAAAATTACAACATAAAAGCATCTACAAATGTTTAAGCACTCATTTCAGAGTTTGCATTGTCTCGTTGTCAGAAATATAAAAGTTTAATCTGAAATTTCTCATTACTTGTATAAACAACATAAAAAAATAATGACTTAATGGGCAATCTATTAACACGTTCGCTGCCAACTACGAGTATACTCGTAGTGGGTAATCCTGCTTCACAAGCCAGCTACGAGTATACTCGTAGGACGCTTACCGCCTGGAACGAGATTATTGTAGTGACCTTGAAGAAGTGAAAATGCTTGGCTTGTGGGGCTAGCTTCAAAACTGTGTATTCTCATAGACCGTATATGCTCTGTACAAGCCAACTACAAGTATACTCGTAGGTCGTTTACCTCCAGTAACGAGATTATCGTACTGACCTTGAAGAAGTAAAACAGCTCGGCGTAGGGGAACAGACCATGCCAAAGTAGCGTGGCAGCGAACGTGTTAATAATACTGATGACTTATCCAAACAAGGTAGAGAAGACTTGTCTAGCAGTGAATTTAGAATTAATACCCTATCCACACCACCACCGAATAACTTGCATTCATGAAGATTACCTGGTACAATGTTTACTAAGCTGCATACAGTATAAACATACAAGGACATCTACATAAACATGGCAGATTGTATAATGTGATTGTCTTGGGCAGGAAGGGGAAAAAAACAACAAATAGTGCAATATATTTAAAGCCAAATTGGTAGTCAACGAAAAAAATGTTTTCCATAGGAATAAGGATCTTGCAAATGAACTGAGCAGTGACAATCTCTTCAACTTCAAAGCAAAGGATGCTGCTGCTGGATTTTAATTTTTACTGCCAACATGATTTTGTGGCATAAATAATAATAATAAGCTGAGAATTTTTTTTTTTAAAATTAGAAATACACATAATGGTACATGATGATATACTGAAAATTTCAAAAGTAAATGGAACTGTTCAGTGTATTTAAAAATACGAGCATAATTACAATGAAATTTTACATTAATGCATTTTTAGCATAGGAGCAGTTGCCACTAGAAGCCTCTACAAAATTCAGAATGAAATGTTGAACCTACTGAACTGGTGCCAGATAAGATCTGGATGCAATGTGCACTATTGTAGAGATATCTAAACTTAGTAGTTCTTCTGTTGTCCCAAATGGTTCTATTGATTCATAAATAACTGACCTATACTTAAATTAAATAAGTAAATGTGATAATTACACGTTATTGAGCAAAACTGTAGATGTTGGTGAGATTGTAAGAATCTCCCTATAATAACATATTCATTAAGAGGTTTTAAATTAATGAACTGAATGAGTAAAATAGCATTATGTTTTTGTATAAATGATATAAATGAAAAAAACTTACCCTGTAAAAGAGCAATTTGATTTCATCTAGATAGAGCTGAAGACCTGAACTGCGACTATCGTGTCTATCCATTGTTATCTTTATATTTAATAAGCCTTCTTCTTCTGCCTAAACCAAAGCAATTTTTTATTTAATGAAGTTTAAATGAACTTAAAAAAATATGAAACATTGTTATTTAGATGAAATGACCCTATGAATAAGACCCATTACAGAGTGGGATCCCAAGGAGGGCCAGTAAATTCTCTAAGTTCAGTGAATTCTATTCTAAAACTCAGCTTTTTATTTTTTTATTTTATTTTATTTTTTTTTGGGGGGGGTAGACAAATTAAGTTCACAAATCTGATTCTAAAGTCAGTTATGACAATATGGATAATCCATTCCACAGTTTTATATCTATCAAATGCATGTATTAATGGGCAGATATGATATTTCTGTAGGGAAGGGAGGGTCTTAAAAATACATCAAAATTCCTTTTCAAGGAAAGGAAATCTTTATCAGGCTTTGAAAATTGTTCTCAAAATCTTTTCATTATTGAAATAATTTTTTACTAGATACAGCAATTCCATATTCTCTCAAAACATCAAATTACTGCTCTTCTCTGTCAATTTCTTAAAAACTCTTCATTTTTATTCATAACGAATATGCAGGAAGGTTACTGGGCACCATTAAAAATTATACTGTTTAAGGGCTTCTGCATAAATTATATTTGTTAATAAGTTTTCTTACAAACAATATGCTTCATCTGTATTGCTGAAAAGCTATATGCGATTTCCTGAAATTAACCTCAAAAATAAAGATAATATATTGATATGAGAAAAGAAATTCTATTAATTATTGCTCATAAGGAAAATTAAGTTTTCTTCATGAGAAATATCACAAGATGATAAATGATGAGCTGGATGCTAACTTTCCAGCATGCTCTTTCACACTGTAGAATTCTGAGGATAGATAATCAGATAAGAAAGGACAAAAAAATAAATAAATAAAGTATTAGAGTACACATAAAGAAGTCTGTTTTTTCTCAAAATCTTTATATTTACAGGTTATATTTATACTATAACCTGTCACAAATTGTGAAATTCGTTGAAGGAAGAAAGAGAATCCACAGTCTAGGAAATCGATGAAAGATATGCAATGGGATTTTTTCCCAAAAGATTTAACTTGAATTGAAGATGCTAAGAAATCATATTTTTGATTTAATCCTTATCAAGTGTAAGCAAACAAAGTTTGCACGTGAAGTATCTTCACAACTAGGCTACTTGTATATAGAGACCTTCACATATATTGCCTTAATATTGGTCAGTGAAACATGGCTGACGGAAGAAGATATAGTTAGTGGGATAGAATGTGTAGGTTATAGTGTGTTTAGGAGGGACAGAGAGAATAAAATGGGGGGAGGGGTATTATTGATGATAGCTGATGAACTGCAGCCAAGGAGAATTGAAGTTGTATCGCAGGATAGTGAAAGGAGCTCATTTGAGGCTATTTGGTGTGAGATTGAGACTGGCAGAATAAAATATACAGTTGGGTGCTGCTACAGACCAGGTGATGAAATAGATGGTGGAGATAGTATGCATAGGGAAATTGATGAAATGAGTGGAAGGAGGGTAATTATTATGGGGGATTTCAACTATGGTAACATTGATTGGAAGGAGGAGAGGACACATGTGAGGAAGGAAAAGGATTTTATTCAATTATTAAGGGATAACTATCTGAGACAGCATGTAATTGAAAATACTAGGGGTGTGAGAGTGCTTGACCTGGTAATAGCATCTGAGAATTTGACTGTAATGAATATGACCATGTTGCCACCTATTGGTGAGAGTGATCATAAGGTCTTGACCTGGGAGGCGGCTAAAGGTGTGGAAATTTCGATTAAGACAGGGTATATGTGGAATTACCGTGCTGGCAAGTATGACAAACTTAGCAGATTGTTTGGATCAGTACCATGGCATGTACAACTGCAAGGACTAGACGTCGATAAAGCATGGGAAGTGATCAAGGAGCATTTACAGGAGGTAATGGCTGATTGTATACCTAGGGTACGAATAGTAAAACAAGTAGGGGTTAAATGGATGAATAACACCATTAGCTTGAGCTGCAAAAAAAGAAACAACTGTGGAGGGAAATTAAAGAAAGGGGTGACCTGCAGGCACACGAACGGTATAAAGTGCAGGCCAGAAAGGTAACGAGTGTGGTAAAAAAAGCAAAAGCGGATTATGAAAGGAAACTAGCTTTGCAAGCAAAGGAGAATCCAAAACAGTTCTTTCAATATGCTGCAAGTAAGAAAAAAACTGTACACGGTAAAATGATTTTAAGGAATGACGATGGTAAGGAGGTCACTCAATCAGTCGATATAGTGGAGTTACTGAGCGCGCACTTTGCAAAAGCATATCATCCAGGTGGTGACATTGAAAAAATGAAGGAACCATTAGTTTATATGGGAATAGTGATGAATGAAGTGGAGGTGACTAGTCTATTACAGAACCTTAATGTGAACACATCTGTGGGATTGGATGGTATACCGGCACAGGTCTTGCGTGAAGCGGCTAAAGAATTATCAGTGCCCTTGACCATGTTGTTTAATCTGAGTCTCAGGTCTGGCTTAGTCCCGAAGGTGTATAAAGAGGGGAAAATAGTTTCACTGCATAAAGGAGGATCCAAGACTACGGTTGCAAATTACCGACCGATCAGCATATCAGGAGTCGTTGTCAAGGTCTTAGAGAAAGTAGTCAAGGGAAAAATACAGTAATGGATTGATGAAAACGAGATACTGTAAACAGGGGACAGCATGGCTTTGTGAAGGGTAGATCATGCTTCAGTAACTTGCTCAAGTTTTATAACAAAGTGACGGCTGAACTGGATAAGGGAAATGGGTTTACAGTGATACTGCTGGACCTGGCGAAGGCATTTGACAGGATACCACATGGAATACTAATCCATAAACTACAACATATGGGAATGGATATAGGGTTGGTTGATGGAGAGATATCAAAGAATAGTTTATTCAGGAGTAGAGTCCAAAAGACTTGATAAGACCTGTGACTAGTGGTGTGCCGCAGGGTTCTGTTCTTGGACCACTGCTGTTTAATCTGTTCATTAACGATATAGGGAAGGATCTAAGTGGAACAATTCATTTGTTCACTGATGATGCAAAGTTGGGTAGGGCAATAGTGAATGCAGAAGATGTCAAAGTCTTGCAGGATGACTTAGATAGATTGGAGTCCTGGGCTAAGGAGAATGGATGTCAATTTAATGTGACAAAATGTAAGGTTATGCATTTTGGGGTGAAAAGATTAGCAGCAGTATACCACATTGGTGGAACTGTACTCCAAGAGATTGATGAGGCCAGGGACTTGGGAGTATTGATGGATAGGGAGATGAAGTTTAGGGGGCACACTGCAAAAGTAGCTAAATCAGCTCATCAACTCACTTGGTTGTTGAAAAATACCTTGACGAGCAGAGACAAGCAAGTTATTGTACCTCTGTACCGAGCCTTGATAAGACCTCATCTCGACTACTGTGCCCAGATTTGGTCACCTCGGTTCCTTCTTGATGGGGAGGAGGTGGAGAGGATCCAGAGGCAAGTGACTAAGATAACAGGTCTATGGAATGAACCATATGAGAACAGGTTGAAGATTTGTGGGTTGCAGAAACTAGTTGATAGGTGGAGGAGGGGAGATATGATTGAGACATTCAAATTGCTAAAGGGATTCTATAGGATTAATTCAGAGGATATTTTTGAGATCAGAACTGGTGGTGGGAGAACTAGGGGACACCTGTGGAAGCTGGGCAAGAGTGTGGTTAGCAGGGGTGTTAGAGCTGGGTTCTTTACTTTTAGAGTGGTAAATGAGTAGAATAAGCTGCCAGAGTCTGTTGTGGGTGCTATGACGGTGAAAGAGTTCAAGACAAGGTATGATAGATACTGTGAGAATGTAATCGCATAGCTGGGTGGACATGATGTTTAGGGCCTCCCTTGATGAGTCTAAGGACTCCTGGAGTCGCCCGAAATAATAATAATAATATCCCATAATGCAAAGCACATCCATTTGGGTGTGTATAATGCTATGCATTATAGGAAGGGCCACTATCGAGTTGGTTTCAACCTTTATTGAGGTCTCATCAGTGGGAGTCAGATCCAGAATCTTTATATCTCCTCTGGGTCTGGCTTCCACTGATGGAAACTTTCCTCCTGGGGAGGAGAGAGGTTTTGCTCAGTGGCTAGTCTCTGCCTGTCACAAAATCTCTGAGCGATCCTAAAGGATCACTCAGAGATTTTGTACAGATATCCTTTTACTTAAACATACTTTAATAAAGGTTGAAACTGGTCTGGGCCATGGCCATTCCTGTAAAGCACAGCATTTTACACACCCAAATGGATCTGTGCTTTGCATTATGGGATACCAAAGCAACTGATGTGAAGTCATTAGCCTCTATTTACAAGTAGCCCATTCGTGAAGATCAAGTGCAAACTTTGTTTGCTTACACTTGGATAAAGGATGAAACCAAGAATATAATTTCTTGGCATCTTTCATTTATAATATAACCAAATGGAAAAACTTCCTACAATAAAAACCAATAACGAAAAATTGCTGAAAAGATGAATTACATAAATCCAAAATTTATGTATTTTGGATATAGTATAACAAAGTGAAAAAACTTTCAACAAGATTTAACACTGAAGTTCCCATTGTAATATTTTACAGGAGCTTTATGCACAATACGTGATGGAATTATGACTGAAGCAAATAGACTATAGAAGGCCAATGTATTAGTTGTCAATTGCATGTGTTCTACTGGCTAGTTTGTCTCTTTTCCAGAAGAGGAAAAAAGCCTTGTCACTTCTAAATGAGATCCAAAAAATCAGAAAAATAATGCTATGTAATTTATGAATAACTTAGTCAATCCTCTGAAAGTCATTTTTACCCCACATTTTTCTTTGAAGTAATAATTTCATTAATTAAATATCATTAATGGGAAAGGCATAGAATAATAAATTCTTCATTTCAGATGGCTAACACAAACATCGAATTCTAGTGGAAAGGCTTAGACGTTGGTTATGTATTATTACTAAATAGTTTAGGGAAATAACAACGTAGGCTAGATTATAATTTAGATTACTCTAAATCCATCACCATACCCTATATCAGAGGTACCACAGAAAAAATTACAAAAATCCTAAAAAAACACGGCTTAACTTCTTGTTACAGACCATATAAGAAATTGGCATCCTTTATGCCCCCCCCCCCCCCCCCCCCGACCTACCTGGTATATACCAGGTCCCTTGCAGCCGTAAGCTGTCCTAATTTGACCAAACAGGTAGGACAGCCAATATCAGAATTACAGAACACAAGGACTACATCTGGTTCCACCAATACATCCACTCTGGTCTTGCAGACCATGCTCTGGATATCCG
Source organism: Typopeltis vanoorti (assembly GCF_054136105.1). NCBI lineage: Eukaryota > Metazoa > Arthropoda > Arachnida > Uropygi > Thelyphonidae > Typopeltis > Typopeltis vanoorti. Next base: position 73,622,815 of record NC_143559.1, read on the forward strand.
CCATAAGATACGGTGGAAGAAAGCCATGATCATTCACCTTAGTAAATACAAGTATGAAAGGCTTTTCATGGAATCAGCCTCAGCACTAAGAAACAATCCAAACTTCAACAAATTTGGCTGCATGAGACTGCCTCAAATTTGGGAAACCTACATCAGAAGACCTCAGTCCAATCGCCCAAGAATACCAACATTGCCTGCTAGGGGGCACCAGTAGGACTTTAGGAGAAAGAATAGCTTCCTGCTTCGTCCTCATTTACTCTTTGCTGTGCCTGCGTGCATGTGTCTTGCTCACAAGTTCCTGTTGAAAATGGCAACGTGACGTTGCCGAAATATTGGATTTGTATTAAAAAGTTATTTTAATGTATATCCTAGTCTACGTTGTTATTTCCCTAAACTATTTAGTAATAATGCATAACCAACGTCTAAGCCTTTCCACAAGAATTACGCGTTGCTCAGGGAACAAATCGCTACTACTCGCCGTTTCCTGAGCGATGCTAACTTAGCTATCCAGGCACTCGAAGATGACCTTTCAAGCACCATAAGCCACAAAATGTGGTCTAGTTTGCACGACATCTCGTGCACTGCAGTGGAGAAAGAATTTAAAAAAGTACGAGATCGACACATCAAAAAATTTGAAAATTTAATAAAGAAGAACGCGATCTCGAAACTGCAACTTCCTACTGAAACGGTAGTCGACCTTTCGTCGTCTATTGTGAAACCTGAAGCACTCGACGCCTTCTCACGTGGCCACAACTTCACCATTGCGCCCAGAAGAATACCTGCAGAGGATATTATGATACAAGTTGAACACAGGATACGACACCTTCCTAACCACGTCGCCAATGATATCAGACTGGATGTGGCTTGTGTTCTGACCAAAGCAAAACCACCTAAAGCCAACATGCCCATTAAAGAAATTAAATCTCTACTGGAATTAAAGAAAAACAAGGAAATAATAATCACCAAAGCTGATAAAGGTAATGCCACAGTATTGCTTAACCAAAAGGATTATACAGGTAAGCTGAAAGCTCTATTGTTAGATCGGGCTACTTACCTCCCTATCGAGTACAATCCCAGCAACTCACAAATTAGAAAACTTCACAGGCTCCTTAAGAAGGTCACTTCTTGGCCTGTGGAAGTCACTAACAAATTAAAACCATTTAACTCCGCACCCCCCCCCCCGTATTTATGGACTCCCAAAAATACATAAGGAAAATGTGCCATTACGTCCCATAGTGGATGGCATTGATTCTCCCACATACAAACTAGCTAAACATTTGGCCAAAGCTCTCACACACACTATACTGGCAATACACCTTCATACATAAAAAACTCTGCCCACTTCAAAGCCAGCATAGAAAACCTTACACTCAAACACACTGACGTAATGGTCAGCTTTGATGTCCCCTCATTCACAAATGTCCCACTCAAAGAATCCTTAGAGCTAATCCAAGCTAAATTTCCTCCCGATATCACAGCCTTATTTCAGTTCACAATGAACTCAGGCTATTTTGTTTGGCAAGGAAAATTCTACAAACAGAGGGGACAGCCATGGGTTCTCCGCTCTCCCCATCCTTGGCCAACTTTTATATGGAGACTTTTGAAGAGAAAGCCTTAAACTCTGCCCCACAAAAACCAACCATTTGGCTTCGATATGTAGATGATGTGTTCACTATTTGGCCACATGGCTCCGATGCACTCCTCTCCTTCCTAACACACTTAAACAACGAACACCCCAGAATCAAATTCACCTTAGAAGAAGAAAAAAACAACTGCCTTTCTTTCTTAGACACACTAGTCACCCGCCAGCCTGACGGAACCTTGGTTTTCTCAGTCTATAGAAAATCCACCCATACAGGCAGATATATTCACCAACAATCCCACCACCCTTCCTCACAACAATATGGTGTCATTAAGACACTACACAACAGGGCTAAACTTATCTGTTCAAATGACAATGCCCTAACCACAGAACTAAACCACATTCTCGACACTTTCTCAGCTAATGGCTACCCTCCCAAAACAATCCAAAAAATATTGAAACCAATAAACCACAACCCCCTCCCCCCTCACAACAAGGATTACTCTAAATCCATCACCATACCCTATATCAGAGGCAACTCGGAAAAAATTACAAAAATCCTAAAAAACACTGCTTAACTTCTTGCTACAGACCATATAAGAAATTGCATCCCTTATCCGTTCCACTAAAGACCTACCCGGTGTATACCAGGTCCCTTGCAGCTATAAGCTGTCCTACTTTGGCCAAACAGGCAGGACAGCCAATATCAGAATTACAGAACACAAGGACTACATCTGGTTCCACCAATACAGCCACTCTGGTCTTGCAGACCATGCTCTGGATACCCGCCATAGACTACGGTGGAAGAAAGAGAAAACCACGATCATTCACCATAGTAAATACAAGTACGAAAGGCTTTTCATGGAATCAGCCTCAGCCCTAAGAAACAATCCAAACCTCAACAAATTTGGCTGCATGAGACTGCCTCAAATTTGGGAAACCTACATCAGAAAACCTCAGTCAAATCGCCCAAGAATACCAACATTGCCCACTAGGGGGAACCAGTAGGACTTTAGGAGAAAGAATAGCTTCATGCTTCGTTCTCATTTACTGTTTGCTGTGCCTGCGTGCACGTGCCTTGCTCACAAGTTCCTGTTGAAAATGGCAACGTGATGTTACCGAAATATTGGATTTGTATTAAAAAGTTAATACAAATGTATATAATAATCAATATCCTAGTCTACGTTGTTATTTCCCTAAACTGTTTAGTAACAAACATCTAATGTGGAACAATCACTTGCTATGAGCGTGTACTAGCTTCATCATAAGAAAATAACTTTTGCAAAAGTATTCTTGTATAATAATTTTGTTATTAACTACTCAGAATCATGAAAGATAAACTACCCAGAGGTATTTTTGGAAGAGGTGTTCTAAAAAAGTTTATTTATTGTTATGTGTAACTAATTGTATTTCGTACTCATCTATCCCACAACATAGAAGAAAGAATATATTCCATTCTGATAAGGAGAAATATAATACTGATGACAATCTACAGTAATCCCTCCCCCCATCCACAGTTTCGCTTTCCATGTTTTTAGTTATCCGCGGTCAACCCCAGTCAGAAAATATTAAATGGAAAATTGCATAAACAATTAATGTTTTAAATTTGCGTGCTGTTCTGAGTAGCTTGATGAAATCTTGTGCTGCCACGCCCATGATGCGAATCATCCCTTTGTGCAGTGAACCCCCTATACACTACCCACCTGATAGTCACTTAGTAGCTGTCCTGGTCATCAGATCGACCGCCACGGTATCTCAGTGTGCTGTGTTGCATTAACCCTTACAGTGTTTTACTACTTAATGGCCCAAAGCATAAGACTGCTGGCAATTCAGATAAGCCAAAGGAGTTGTAAAGTGTTGTAAGCCCGAGGAGTCATAAAGTGCTTCTTTTAACTGATAAGGTAAAAGTTCTTGACTTAATAAGAAAAGGAAAAAAAATTTTATGGTGAGGTTGCAAGATCTACAGTAAGAATGATCTTCTATCCATGAAATTGTGAAGAAAGATAAAGAAATTTGTGATAGTTTTGCTGTCACAGCTCAAACTGCAAAAGTTATGGCCACATTACATAATAAGTACTTAGTTAAAATGGAAAAGTCATTAAATTTGTGGATGAAAGATCATCATCATTTATTCACAACATGACATAGTGTGAAAAGGGAAAAAAGATTGACATCAAAAATTAAAGATTGCAAATGATGGTCTTCCGAGTCTCTCTCTATCTTGAACTAACTGGTATATGTCAGATGGAGTTTTACAGTTCACTCTATTAATGGTTTCACAGATGAGGAAGACCGTGCAAACAATTTTGCACGGTCTTCCTCTACGACAATTGCCTACTTCTGGTTTGTACAGGATGAGGGATTCCAAAAAGGGTGAGACTTCAGGCAGCCTGAGTTGATATCCAAGCCGTCTGAGTTTTAATTTTTTTGACTAAACTGACAAGTGGTTCTTGCTTAGCCAGATTTAGTACAGTAGAGTTAGTGACAAGGTCCATCCAAGTGTATCCAAGTATCAGTCTGAGACATGTAGTTCTGAAGGAGTTAATTACATCTGTAGTTTTTTTTTGTTACTTGTTGTCCAGGTTTGAGAACAATACAAGAAGATGGATCTACTGGTTGCATGGTATATACAGGAATACCTCGATTATCACGGTTATTGTTGCCACGAAAAATACAGCAATAATCGAATCCAGGATAATCGTGATAAATAATGCGTGTAAAATGGATGATCATTGCCAAGGATTTTTCAAATCTATTAATTAAATTTTATATATGAAGCAAAAAAGAAATGTGTTAATCGTGTTAAGAAAAAAAATGAAGGTTCATTTAGAAAACCAAGATTATTCTTTAATCTTTATTTATATATGAGGAGTACATACAATTATTCTTTCTTGGATAAAAATTTGTGTAGAGTTGTCTGGTGGAATTTTTTCTTTCTCTTTTCTTCGTATAAAACTCGGTAGTAATGATGGAATTTTCAATTTCCTGACGAACTTTCATTGATCGCTCGAGATTAGGATCGGCGTTCAAGATTTTTTCTTTAAAATTTTCGGCAATTCTAAACATTTCGCCCATTTCTTTGAAAGTAAATTCCTTCGGTGGCACGTCAACTTGTTCATCATTATCATTAATTTGAGCCTCGTAAGCACATTCTCTCTCTCTCTCTCTCTCGAGGTTAATTAGATCTTCAACATCCAGCTCCTTATCATGTGATTAAAGCAGGTTCTGAACATCACCTTTTTCAATTTCTTTTAGTTCTAGATCGAAGCCAAGCTTAGTTAAGTTATTGATAACACAGGTTACTTCATTTTCAAATCCTTTAAAATCATTTGCACAATGAGGAATAATCTTTTGCCATGCCGCTCTCAGATTGCTAGACGTTACTTCACTCCATGCTTCCTTGACATTCTCAATGCAATTTTTTATACTGAATGGCTTCCAGAATTCTGTCAAAGTCATAGCTTCATCTCCTGTAGTCTTTTCTAAAGTAGTCTTTTCTTTGCTTGTGAAAAAGTTCTTCGTAGGTAATATGCCTTAAAGGATGAGTTACACCTTGATCCATTGGCTGGATGATGGAAGTGGTATAAAAAAAAAAAAAAAAATCAGCTAACGCCTTTTTATTCCCATATACGGGAGTAGGTGAGGCCATTTAGCCCTATCTAACTTTTTGGAGATGGAGTGGGCAGTTCAATCTCCACTGGTACCAATCAGAGATAGATGGCCCAAGGCTATCACTAATTAAGCGGTACACAGTGAAGAGAGACGGCTCAAATGTGCCGCCATCTCGTGGTCCCTAACCCTAGCACAATGTATTTAATGTCTGAAATAATGTGGGTTCTACGGTCGATTTTCTTGACTTTATGGGACGAAAAACCCGCTTGCCCGTGCCAGAGATCGACTAAATCGGGAACCAGTCAAAAAAGGCTTAGAAAAATTTCCTCTAGTCGACGACTAGATTCGAAACAAAGTCTCCCTTCGTGCGGCCAAGCGCCATGGTGTGCAAATGCCACATCCACTGAGCTACACAGGCTCTGGAAGTCGTATTAGGTGGTAAATAAATAACTTTTACATTTTCGCACAAATCATTCAGTGCTGTTGGATGACTAGGTGCATTATCTAATATCAACAAGATTTTAAAATCAAGATTTAATGACTTGCAGTACTTTTCAGCTTCAGGAGACAAAAACAGTTTTTAAACCAACCCTCAAAAACAGTTTTTGTCATCCAAGCTTTTCTATTGAATCTCCAATGAACAGGGAGAAAATTTTTATCTAAACTTCTAAGCGGGTGAGGATTTTAAGAACGATAAATAAAGAGAGGCTTCATCTTGTAATCTCCAGAAGCATTGCCACATAGTAAAAGTGTTACACGCTCCTTTGAAATCTTGTAGCCAGGCCATTTTTCATTTTTTGCTAAAAATGTTTTAGTGGGCATTTTTTTTTGCATAAGAAGCCTGTTTCGTCAGCATTAAAAATCTGATCATCGGTATAATTTTCTTCTTCAATGATCTGTTGCAATTCACCAGGAAAACTAGCTGCTGCGTTTTCATTGGCACTTGCATTTTCACCTTGTACACGAACACTATGAATGCTCGATCGCTTTTTGAACCGATCAAACCACCCTGAACTTGCAGAGAAAGTTTCTTCCACTACTGACGCCGAATCATTTTCACTTTCTAATTGTTTTCTTTTTAAAGTTTCAAACAAATTCAATGCTTTTGTTTTTACAGTCATTTGACTAAGAGGAATTCTCTTTTGGTTACAATCTTCTATCCACACTGACAATAGCATTTCCATTTCAATCATAAGATGGCTTCTGTTTGTTGTAGTTTGGGACCCAGACGAGGTCGATGCACTTCGTCCTAGTTGCTTATAGTTTGCAGCGTGGTCTAAAATATGGCAAACAGTTGATTCATTTAGACTGTACTCTCTTGCAATTTTGGCTTTGGTTATACCTGATTCATACTTACTTATCATATGCAACTTGTCTTCTAAGCTGATCACTCTTCATTTCTTCTTGACAGCTGTAGACTTGATATTATCCTCGTTTCTTTTAGCATTCATTGTAGGGGTAAATAAGAAGAAAAATAAATATCCACATGTACTTCAGGCAAAGGTAGACAGTTACTGGTGAGCAGGTGCCGTCAGATAAAATGAAGCACTACAAGAGAACGATACCTGGAGAGTGGCAACCTGAACTGGTTGCATATGCAATGGGCTACATCTTGCAGCCGCGATAATTCGAATTTGGAATGCAATAATTGGAATTTTGGTATCAAATTATAAACCACGATAAATCGAGAATTGCGATAATCAAGGTATTCCTGTAGTCTTAATTTTGTCTTTAATGATATTAATGATTTTCAGATGGGGCTGAGTTTGTTATGGAAGACTAGAGTCAGCCGTTTATGTTGCCTAATGTCATTTTCTGTATTGCTGATGCATGATTCAAGACATTGAAAGTCCTTTACTCTTTTTAAGGGTCTTTTGTTGATGAAGTATAAGGTTTCATAACCTATTGCGAACACTTTGGACTTTTGGATGTTGATATGCAGACCAATAAGTTTAGCCTGTGCCTCTAGTAGACTAAGATGTTTTTGTGCATTTGTTGGTCCTGTATCAATAAGTACAATCCTTGTCAGCAAAGCTAAGATCAGTTATTTGCATGGTGTGGGTGGATGTTCTAACAGTAAAACCAAGATCTTCTGTGTTGATGGTACAGAAGATGTAGTCCAAGCATACCAAGAACAAATAAGGTGCTAGTACATGACCGTGCAGGACTTCTCTTGTCACAGAAGTTTCTGTTTTAGAGATTACTGTAGCATTGTTTGCTTGTATGATTTTTGAGGGTAGACCATAGAAGCTGAGTATTTTAAACATTGCTTCTCTATTAATGGAGTCAAAGACTTTTTTGAAGTGTAACTTATAAAGGTTAAAATGAGTGGTAGGTTTTCATGTGAATCATCTATGATCCTTCTGATGCAATGTATCTGTTCTACTATACATTGTTTTTCAGAAATCCAGCTTGTTTTTTTCTTAAAAGTGGTGTTAAGTAAGGTTCTATTCTATTGAATATCACCATATTATAGATTTTAACTGTGGTTTAAAGGAAAAGTTGGTCCTTGTTGGGGATCTAAATAGCAGAGTAGGAAATGATTGTGAGACATACAAAAATATTTTGGGAAAATTTGGAGAAAAGAGCAAAGCTAATAATAATGGCAAATATCTGTTGGATTTCTGCTCAGGACATGGACTGGTTATTACTAACACCATGTTCCAACATAAAAATGTGCACAAATTCACATGGAGAGAAGAGGCTAGGAATAAGAAAAGTCTCATTGACTATGTTATTGTTGATAGTGATGTTTTCTCCTTGGTGCAGGACACCAGAGTGTACAGAGGATTTGAAATTGGAAGTGATCACTATTTAGTCTTGAGCAGGATAAAATTGAATTTCATATTGAAAAGAATAACATGTAAGAAAGTTTTAAAGCGAATAAAAGTTGAGCAGCTCTCAGATGTGAACTGTAGACTAAAATACAGAAATATTATTGAAAAGAAAATGAAAGAGTTTGAGAACAGGAATCAAACCTTGGAGATTCATTGGCAAACTCTGAAGGAAATATTGATTGATTCTGCCAGAGAGGCATGTGGTGAGGTTGTGTGCAAGGATAAAAAAATCAGAACTCCCTGGTGGACACAGGAAGTTAAAGAGGCAGTGAAGGAAAAGAAGAAAGCATATCAAAAGTTCCTGGCAAATAAGTCAGCTTTTACTCTTACAGAATACAGAGACAAATGTAAGAAAGCTAAACAGTGTGTAAAACTAGCTAAACAAAAGTCATGGGAGGACTTTGGCAAGAATATAGAAAATAAATATCAAGAAGGTGTCAAAATATTCTGGAGGTTGTTAAAGAAGCTTAGGAATGGAGGAAAGAGTGCTGTAAAAGGAATTAGAGATGATAAAATAAAAAGGTGAAATGAAAACAGGAGAAAAAGATATCCTTGAAGTATGGAGTAATTACTTTGAAAAACTGCTAAATGAAACAAGCAGTGATGACAGCACAGTGATAAAAAACACTGACCAGGCATGCAGTCAGGAATACATATCCATACTTGAAGTAGAAAAAGCCATCAAAGGCTTGAAATGTGGAAAGGCAGCAGGAGTAGATGATATTCGACCAGAAATGCTGAAGTATGGTGGTATAAGAGTCTTACAGTGGCTGCACTGCATAGTTCAGAAAGCCTGGACAGAGGGACGAATTCCCGATGATTGGAGTAGAGCTCTCATAGTACCCATATATAAAAAGGGAAATAAAACTGAATGTAAGAATTACAGAGGTATTTCCCTACTGAGTGTTCCTGGCAAGATCTATGCAAGTATACTTGAGAAACGGTTGAGAAGAATTGTGGAAGAAAAGCTTGGTGAAGAACAAACTGGATTCAGGCCAAATAGAGGCTGTCAGGATCAGATCTTCACTTTACGACAAATAGTCGAGAAAGCATGGGAATATAACAAAGATCTGTATTTAAGTTTTGTCGATTTGGAAAAGGCATATGACAAGGTGCCAAGAGAGAAGCTATTCAATACGCTGCAGTTATATGGTGTCAATGGGGCATTATATCAAGCAATACTTAGTCTTTATTTGAGTTGTGAGTCAGCAGTTAGAATTGAAGGAAGTACAGGAAGATGGTTTAATGTTAAATCTGGTGTGAGACAAGGATGTACATTATCCCCTCTGTTATTCATTATCTATATGGATCACATTATGAAGGAAAGTGGTATTAAACATGATATCAAAATTGGAGATGTTAATGTCAGCTCTTTGCTTTATGCGGATGATGTTATACTTCTAAATAAATCCGCTACAAGTCTGCAAGATTCTCTGACTAAATTGAATAGCTGTTGTAATAGATATGGTATGAAGGTCAGCAATAAAAAGACAATGAAAATAGGCAGAATCATTGAAAATGTCAACTGTGTTGTGAATGGAGAACCTGTGGAACAAGTAAAACATTTCAGCTACTTAGGCACAATTTTTACTGAAGATGGTAAACTAAATATAGAAATAGACAACAGAATCAGCAAAGCTGGTATCGTGGGAAGTGAATTGAATAAATTCATATGGAATAAGAGAGAAATTAGTCAGAACACTAAATTAGCTGTATACAAGACAGTGTTCAAACCAGTTTTAACTTATGGATCTGAGAGCTGGGTCAGAAGTAAAACACTTGACCAAAGACTAGAGACCACAGATATGAGAGTCCTGAGAAAGATTAGAGGCGTGAACAGATGGCATCAATGGCAATATCATATTAAAAATGAGGATATTAGGAAAGAACTTGACATTGTCAGCATCCAGGAATGCGTTAGCAGAGCTAATTTCAGATGGTATGGTCACTTAAATAGAATGGGAGAGGAAAGATTAGCAAAACAAGTGTTCTCTGCCAGGTTGGCAGGAAAACGACCCAGAGGAAGACCAAGATATAGGTGGAGTCTTGACAAGTAACAGACTGATTTGGAGGAAAATTGTAGATAGGAAGTTAGTAATGATGTAATTTTTTCATGTAGTACTGTCATATCCTGTACACCCCTTGAGGGTACATGGCAGGAATTTGATGATGATGATTGATGATGAACTGTGGTTTATAGCAAAATAATATCTCTGTGGTTATCCATTCTATTAAGATTGCCCTTTTTGAGTATAGGGACAATAAGGCCTTGTTTCCATTGTTGAGGTATTATTCCAGTGTTTAAACTTGATTCGTGAAGGTAAGGAAATTGGAATATGTGTTATACCCAGCATTTTGAAAGATTCTACTCTGATTCCCTGGAGAAAATCCTTGCAGATTTTCCTGCTTTTGTTTGTGAAGTCTTCACAATTTATTGGTAGAGTAGTGGTTAGATGCAGGTCTGCTATCTGGCTTGAATGCTGGGGATTATCAACATTCAGTAATTCTTGAAAGTAGTTTCTCCATTCTTTCATCAAGTTTGAATTTACTGAAAGCTGTCTACCATTTTCATCATGTGTGACAATAATTTCACTTCTTTTTGTAATAACAGATATGGTTTATCATTTGAAAAGTGTTTCTAGTATCTCTAATTTTATTATAATGTTCACATTCCTCGCAGTATTTATTTATTTGATTCTCTTTGTCTCTGATCATTAGTTCATTGATCTTGTTATTTAAAATGTCTAGTTTATCTTTTTCCCCCGTGTGGTAACCGGGGTTAAAGAATAGTCCCAATGTAGCCCATGCATGTCGTAAGAGGCGACTAAAATGGGTATCCAGTGTCTGGGAGTATAGCTGGGCCACCCTGCCTCCAGGGGACAAACATTTCCAGGCTTGGTCCTCTAGGTTGGGGTTTTGGCAATGGGCTAACAACCCATTCCTGTAAAAAAAAATCTCTTGTTAAGAAAGCTAAACAATTGCTTTGCAAGCTAAAATTCATAAAGAGTTGTAAAGCTAGAAGAAGTTCATCTTTTATTATTATTACCATGGACAACTCCAACGAGCCCTTACACTCATCGAGGGAGGCCCTAAACATCATGTCAAGAACAACTATTCAACATCCACACAGTATCTATCATACTTTGTCCTGAATTCATTTACAGTCATGGCACCAACAACAGACTCTGGCAACTTATTCTACTCATTCACCACTCTCCAAGTAAAAAACCTAGTTCTAACACCCTTGCTAACCACACTCTTGCCAAGTTTCCATGGATGGCCTCTAGTCCTCCCACCACCACCACTCTTGTTCTGAAAAACATCCTCTGAATTAATCTTATTAATTCAGAGGATGAAAACCCCTTCAGTAATTTGAATGTCTTAATCATATCACCCCTTTTCTGCCTATCAACCAATTACTGCAACCCACAAATCTTCAACCTGTTCTCATAAGGTTCATTCCATAGACCTGCTATCATCTTGGTCACTCCCCTCTGGATCCTCTCCACCTCCTCCCCATCAATAAGAAACCCTGGCACCCAGGTCTGGGCACAGTAGTCAAGATGGGGTCTTATCATGGTTCGATACAGAGGAATAATAACTCGCTTGTCTCAGCTCGTCAAAGTATTCTTCAGTAACCAAGTGATTTGATGAGCTGATTTACCCACTTTTGCAATGTGCTCCCTAAACTTCAACTCCCTATCCACCAATACTCCCAAATCCCTGGCCTCACCAATCTCCTGGAGTGTTCTTCACCAATGTGGTATACTGCTGCTAATCTTTTCACCCCAAAATGCATAACCTTACACTTTGCCACATTAAATTGACACCCATTCTCCTTAGTACAGTCCTGAAATCTATCTAAAATCCTGCTAAATTTTCACATCATGTGCATTCACCATTGTTCTACCCAACTTTGCATCATCAGCAAACAAATGAACAGTTCCTCTCAGATTAAAATAAAATAAATTTCCTATATCATTAATGAACAAATTGAATAGTAGTGGTCCAAGAACAGAACCCTGCGGCACACCACTAGTCACAGGTTGTCTTTTGGATTCTACCCCCGAATAAACTACTCTCTGATCTCTCTCCATCAACAGTCAAAGGCCTTAGCAAGGTCCAACAGTATCATTGTATACTCATTACCCTTAACCAGTTCAGCCGTCACTTGTTATAAAACGTAAGCAAGTTAGTGAGCATGATCTACCCTTCACAAAACCATGCTGTCCCCCATACAGTATCCCATTTTCATCTATCCATTCCTGTATTTTCCTCTTGACTACTTTCTCCAAGACCTTGATAATGACTCCTGATTTGCTGATTGGTCGGTAATTTGCAACAGCAGTCTTGGAAGCTCCTTTATCCAGTGGAATTATTTTCCCCTCTTTCCATCCCCTCGGGACTAACCCAGACCCAAGACTCATATTAAACAAAATGGTCAAGGGCCCTGACAATTCTTTAGCCGCTTCACTTATGACAAGAGCTGGTATACCATCCAATCCCACAGATGTATTCACATTAAGGTTTTGTAATATGCTATTCACCTCAATACCCGTATAAGCTATTGGTTCCTTTTCTTGCAATATCACCACCTGGATGATATACTCTTGCAAAGTGCTCGCTCAGTAATTCCACTATATCAACTGATTCAGTTACCTCCCTACCATTGGCATTCCTTAAAATCATTCTGCCATATACATTTTTTCTTTTACTTGCAGCATATCGAAAAAACTGTTTGGGATTCTCTTTAGCTTGCGTGGTTTATTTCCTTTCATAATCCACTTTTGCTTTTCTTACCACACTCGTATCCATTCTGGTCTGTGCTTTATACTGTTCATGGGCCTGCAGGTCACCTTTCTCCTTAAATTCCCTCCACAGTTGTTCCTTTTTTTGCAGCTCAAGTTTAATGGTGTTATTCATCCATTTAATCCCTACTTGATTTACTATTCGGACTCTAGGTATACAGTCAGCCATTACCTCCTTAAAAACTTTCCTTTACTGCTTCCCATGCACTATCAACCTCCAGCCCTTGCAGTTTTATATGCCATGGCACTGAATCAAGCAATCTTCTAAGCTTGTCATACTTACCAGCCCGGTAATTCCACATGTACCCTTTCTTAATTGAAAATTCCACACATTCAGCCAACTCCCAGGTCAAGACCTTATGATCACTCTCACCAATTGGTGGCAACGTGGTCATATTCAGCAATTACTAGGTCAAGCACTCTTGAACCCCTAGTATATTCCATTACATTCTGTCTTAGGTAGTTATTCCTTAACTGCATAAAATCCAATTCCTTCCTCCCAATCAATGTTACCATAGTTAAAATCCCCCCATAATAATTACCCTCTTTCCACTCATTGTGTCTATTTGTCTATGCATACTATCTCCACCATCTATTCCATCACCTGGTCTATAGCAGCACCCAACTGCATATTTTGTTCTGCTAGTCTCAATCTCACACCAAATAGCCTCAAATGTGCTCTCTTCACTATCCTGCAGTTCAACTTCAGTTCTCATTGGCAGTTCATCTGCTATCATCAATAACACTCCTCCTCCCATTCTTTTCTCTCTGTCCCTCTTAAACACACTATACCCTTCACATTCTATCCCACTAGCTATATCATCTTCTGTCAGCCATGTCTCACTAATGCCAATAACCTGTGGCCAGGAAGAGCCAATCAAGGCCAAAAATTCTTCCTTCTTGTTCCTAATACCCCTGACACTAGTATACATGAAGTGCAGAAGCCTGTTAGTCCCACTCCTATCTTGATGCCTTATACTAACTATCCCATTCTGATTTATTGTCCTTTGTACTAGCTCAGGCATATTATACACATTCTTACACTTAACTGCCTCCCTCATGTCTGCATATCCACTCCCCCCCCACCCCTAACAGTTCGAGTTAGGGATGTGTGTGTTGGGGGGGGGGGGGGGGTATGATTCTGTACAACCACTTTCACTTCATTCAGCAACACTTTTTCCAGTCTCTGCACACCAAATCCATTCAGATACAAACCATCCATCTTGTATAAGTCCTTTCACCCATCAAACTCACTCCACACCACTCCTCCTGCATAATCTGCGCATAAAGTCATTTGCAATTATGGCCCTTCTTCTCAACTCTTCTCTGTCATACCGCAGCAACAGATTCACTATCTTAACTCTCTCACTCTTTTCTTTTGCTACCTCTAGTAATTCCTTCAGGTCCTCTCTCTCAGCAAATTTATCACCTTTTAAATCATTTGTTCCTGCCACTACTATCATTTCTTTCACCCTCTGCTTTTGCGCTCTAATTGCCTCATTTACATCCTTAATTTTCGCACCCAGTAAGTACGATTTTATCAAACTCTCATCTATTACGCCTTACACCTCTTACTAGTGAATCACTGTACAACACTCGCTCCTTCATTTTCCTTTCACTCCTGATCATGCTCTCATTTTTCTTATCACACATTCACTTCTTTCCGTTAGCTGATGCACTTGGTAAACAATTTTGTAATCGTTCTAGCTGCCACTTCGCCCTATGTATCACTCCATGCAACCATGCGATCTCCCTCATTGCAACTAATGATCTCCCACATCTTTATTTATTTCAGTTTCAGGAGTAATCCATTTTTTCCCCGAGTCTTTTTCATTGCTTCAATGATACTATTATACTTTTCATTAACTGGATCTTTAAGAATGTTTTCCATATTGTCTTCTAATGTGCTGCAATTTCTGAGTTATTTAGTTTGCCCCTGTTGCATTGTTTCTTTCTAGGCTTGTTATTTTTAGAGGATTTTAGTGAAAGTTTAATGTGGGCACTGATTATTCTGTGGTCAGAGTTTAGTTCAACAGTATTATGTGCTTGACAGTTCTTGATTGATTTGATCCACTTTCCATCGATTAGGATGTGGTCTATTTGAGAATGACATCCATTTGGATGTTCCCAGGTCCATAGCCTTCTTTTTGGATGTGGAAATTTGGTTTGGGTGATTACCATGTTATGGCTATTGCTTCAGAAAGGTCTTCACGTAATAAGTGTCTTTATCTCTTCTAGTGAAGCATATTCTGTAGAAGCATATGTGAATATTATTGTCAGCTTTAGGTTGGTGGTTATGGTTATGAGAAGAATTCTTTCGGAGACTTTTTCATCTGATGTTATTTTTTCTGCTAGTTCCTTCTTGAGTATTATTCCAATTCCTCCAATTCCAACATTGTTTGCCGAGTTATAAATAAATTTCTATTTTTTGTCAGCTGATGAAGTTTCATTCACTTCATAATTGTCAGTTTTCCATCTATGTTCTTGTATACATATGCCTATGTTGACTTTTTCTGCTCCTCTAAGTAGGTGAAAAAATTTTCCAATTTTCTTGAGTGTCCGTAAGTTATATGTTGAGAAGATGAGATTAGATTTCCATAATTTAATTTGATCACACTTTCTTATACCTTTATTCAACCAAGAACTTCCTGGAAGGCTTTGATCCTTGGTCTTCATAGTAACTATCAAGAGTTGAGGCACAGGTCTGTGTGGAAATAACTGATATTTTCACATTTCCTTTTGTAATCATTTAATATTCATATATTGGGTGATTGGTCCTAATATGTTTTACCAGTCACATTAGCCTGCTGGTAATTTACCCAGTGTTTCCCGAGAGGCACCACGAGGCCGCGGGACTTGAATTTTACCCCCCCACACACTTCCCAGATGGAAGATATGAACAGAAAACATGTTCAATTGATGGCAACATGTTGCGCCAGAAAGCACTGAGCAATGCGAAGACTTGAGCAAAGGAACCCCCTGAAATGAGTGGCACACCAAGCCATTTATTGCAAGTAATGGATGGTTATACAGATTCAGGAATAGGTTTGGACTGAAAAATTAATGGAGAGGCTGAGTCTGCTGATGAAGAAGCTGCTGCCACATTTCTGGCAGAGTTCAAGAAGTAGACTAAAGAGAAATGATACCATCCAAAACAAGTCTTCAAACTGCCATGAAACTGGGCTATTCTGGAAAGAAGATGCCCAATAGAATTTACATTCATAAAAATGCAAAGGAGGCACCAGGGCATAAAACATGGAAGGACCGATTAACTTTGGTACTATGTGGCGATGCTGCAGGGCACATAATAAAGTCAGGTGTAGTGTACAGAGCGAAGAACTCAGCACTCTCAATAACAATCTGCCCGTGTTCTGGTAACATAATTAGAAAACATGGATGACAGCCATCTTGTTTATAGAATGGTTCCACCAATGCTTCATCTCAGAAGTGAAAAAATATTTGGAAGATGAAGAGTTGGAATTTAAAGTCTTATTAATAATAGACAGTGCACATCGCCATCCTGAATTTGTTTGCTATGCAAATGAAAATGTTGAAATTATATTTTTACCCCCAAATACAACCTCATTGCTTCAGCCCCTTGACCAGGGTATTATTCGGTTTATCAAGGTCACATGCATACACCTTGTATTTAATCGCATTCAATCAGCAGCTGATGCAGATTTTAATCTGAACATAATACAGTGCATGAAATCGCTTACTACTGCTGAATCAATAACATTCATCAAAGCTGCAACGGATGAATTAACCAGAAACTGTAAATGCCAGCTGAAAGAACTAATGGGGTGAAGTCATGAATGATTTTAAAGGCTTTCCAGGGATCGAATCAATAGAGAAATTAAGAAAATCACTCACACAGCAAGAAAAATTGGTGGAGAAGGATTTGTCAACATGCTCGATAAGTGAAAGAACATATTGAAGGCCATCAAGGATGGGTAACAAACAAGGAATTTGAAGAACTTGTTGAGTCATCTACAGAGGAAGATGAAGAAGAAAAAAACTAAAGCAGAACCATTACCGAAATGTTTTGACTTGCACAGACATTAAAGGACAAAATCATGAAATACGACCCCAGATGGAATGCAGCATTAAAGGTTCCCGCATGATCACCAAAGGATTACAACCTCTGCAGCAACACTTTGATGAGCTAAAAAGAAAGAAACAACTTCTGTTTACAATGTTCTTCCAAAAGGTTTCAGCAAAAAAACTTTCGTCTACCTTTGACATCCACCCATCGACATCATCTGCCTTTGACATCCACCTATCGACAATGTCATGGCTGGTTTTCCTCCTTCTGACGTCAATAGTAGCCTAATGCTATGTCACAATGACTAATTCATTCATCTCATCACTTAGGCATTGTATCATCTCACATCATCACAACAAAAAGAGTGAGTAGAATACAATACGATACCATATTCTGTTTTATTAGTGTAGTTATTGTTGTTAATCTCTTACTGTGATTAATTTATAAATTAAACTCTATCATAGGTATGTATGTATTGGAAAAGGCCTAGCATATATTAGGGTTTGGTACTACTATCCACAATTTATTCATTACTTTTGCATAATGCACAGCATTATACATATCCATTAGGATATGTGCTTTACATTATGGGATACTTATGGCTAGATGGGCAAAGCAAGAATGCTTTTCATATTCTCTGTTATCTGAAGAGGACAGTGAACAATAAGGTGTTATTGAGCTATATATAAATAAAGCTCTGATTATGGCAGGAGGGTAACAGCAATAGCCAAGCCTCAGTTAGAACTTCATTAGCTAAGGCATTGCCATCCATTATCCTCCAAGGATACCCAATTTAGTCGCCTCATACGACATGCATGAGCTACACTGGGACTATTCTTATCCCGGCCACCACACAGGAAATTATGGAATACTAAGGCAGGTAATGTAGGAGTTATATTTTCATATATGAGTAGTAAAAAGGTGTCCCACCTTATTATTGAAATACTCTAGATTA
Source organism: Typopeltis vanoorti (assembly GCF_054136105.1). Taxonomy (NCBI): domain Eukaryota; kingdom Metazoa; phylum Arthropoda; class Arachnida; order Uropygi; family Thelyphonidae; genus Typopeltis; species Typopeltis vanoorti. The sequence goes on from NC_143559.1 coordinate 73,640,654, forward strand.
GAGATAGTTGTTGGAAGTTTTTCCACTTGATTATACTATAAATTAAAGATGCCAAGAAATTTCTTGGCATCTTTAATTTATAGTATAACGAAGTGGAAAAACTTCCAACAAGTCTGAAAGCATTTGGTCGGTACCATAGTCACCCCCCTTATTTGTGGGGGGGGGGGGGAGCGACTTTATCCAAGTTTAAGCAAACTTTGTTTGCTTACACTTGGATAAAGGATTAAACCAAGAATAAAATTTCTTAGCATCTTTAATTTATAGCTTTCAGACTTGTTATTTCAAAAAATAAAATATTTCCAAAAAATAATAATAAATTCATTAATTTAAATAAATAAATAAAATTTAAATCATTAATACTCTGGGTGTCTGCATACTATAATGTCCACATTATCTTTATGTATTTTGTTTTCATACACTTCACAAAAATTTCAGTCGAATATGCTTGATCGTGATTATCTGAGTCACACAGAACTATTTTTCACTATTTCAAATAAGTGAAATAATACTGCCATTTAACAATAAGTACATACTTGGCAGTAAAGCACTGAACCCACAAGATACCTAATACATGCAACATTGTGTTGGCAATACTAGCTGCTTATCAACATGGCAGAGAAAAGGTATTAAACAGAACACGCACCCAATGTGTTTTTCTTTTCTTTTTTTGACCATATCAAACTGTAAAAAGAAATGTAAGGAACATTCTATAGTCTGTTGTACGTGATACCCAGTCAATAGGCTACACTCAGAGTGTATATATATATATATATATATATATATACAGGGTGTTCGGGATAAATTTGACATATTTATAATTAATTATATTTTTCCGTAAGTTACATGTATTAACACACACTTCTCTTCATTTAAAAGTTTGGACCCTTCTTCATTCATATACAAGATGTCAGAAAGGATGGATAGCTGGAACCCACCTGAATCATGGAAGAGAATAACTTGTATCATGATGATTCGTGCCCGCCATCAAAATAAGGATATTACGACTGCTGCCCAATGCTCCCTGAATACAGTAAAAAACAATCAGGCATGAACTAGAGACTTGCAATGGTGACTACGAGGATGTAGCAAGAAGAAAGATCCCTAGCAGACGATCTGATTGCGTTCGTACAGCAGAATTCCTCGCAAATCTGCAGGAACAGGTGTTGAAGAACCCTGGCATTGGAATTCGGGCTTTGTTCGTGGAGTTGCTAACTGTAGTCAAGCCCTGGATAACAAGGGTAGCCAATGGTAGGCCGTATGTATGGCAGCAGGATTCGGCCCCTTGCCACACCTCTGGGAAAAGTCAAAAATGGTTGTCTGAAAATTTCTACGACTTCACCAGTCCAAATGTTTGGCCTCCAAACTCCCCAGACCTTAACCCCATGGATTATTTTGTATGGGGCGCAGTTGAAAAAGACACCAATCGCACTTCCAGTAATACAAAAGCCCAGTTAATGGATAAAATTAAAACAGTTTTTGCGGCCCTTCCCAGGGAGACTGTAGCATCAGCTTGTTCGAGGTTCCGAAGCAGAATTGAAGCTGTGATCGATGCTAATGGTGGTTATTTTGAGTAAATCTTGTTGATAGTATTGTAATTAACTCTGCCTGTAATGTTTTTTTGTCAATTCATTAAATTTAATAGATACAAAGAAGATTTTCTTTTTCCTTACGAAACTGTCAAATTTATCCCGAACACCCTGTATATATATATGAGTAGAAGTGCCTTTTTGAACATTTGGATAATTTTTATTATTAAAAATGAATTTTAGGAATTCAATTTGTTTTCAGTTGATGAACTGTTTACTTAATTATTGGAGGCACAAAAAAAAAAAAAACAATAAAAAAGCATCTAAAAGGTTCAGATTTCAAATTAAAACTGTATCACTGAACAAGCTCAAAAAGAGGTGAACATGTTTTGAATGCTGGGGTTTTTTCGTATAAGCTTATAACTTTTAAGTTGTTTTTAAATTAAGATGCACTATTTAAGTTTTTTTTGTTTTGCTTTCTTAACAGGTTTCCAAAAAATCCATTTTTCATTTAAATTTTTGTTGAAATTTTCATTTTTAACTTAATTTACAGTTATGTTTATTTTAACATATATAGTTTCTTGAAAAAGAAATGTTATGAACATATTTCTTACATATTCATTATTAAAATACTTTCTTTATATTATTACATTAATAGTTTAGGGGAAACAGAAAAAACAAATTAAAAGAAAATTAACAGGGAAAAAAAAAAAAACACTCCAATGTTTGCCATTTGTGAAATTGCTTATTGAAATATTTTTTTGTCCCAATTAATCACGATTAAGTGGATAAGTGCTAACCTTCACTTCTTCAGCAAGAACTGACAGTTAGATCAATGCCCAGTGTGGATTCCGCCACTCAAACTCTAAGGTGGTAGACAAATCACATGCATGTATTCCATTTACAAGGATCATGTTCATGAAGTGAGTCAAAGTGGCTTGGTAACTCTGACTAATAAGGATAAAACTTTTAGATTCTGCAAATAATAACTGATTTAATTACTTCTGGTAGATAGAGCATGGGAAGTGGTCCAGGAGCATTTACAGGAGGTTATGGCTGATTGTATACCCAGGGTCCGAATAGTAAAACAAGTAGGGGTTAAATGGATGAATAACACCATTAAGCTTGAGCTGCAAAAAAAGAAACAACTGTGGGGGGAATTTAAAGAGAAAGGTGACCTGCAGGCACACAAATGGTATAAAGCGCAGGCCAGAAGGGTAACGAGTGTGGTAAAAAAAGCAAAAGTGGATTATGAAAGGAAACTAGCTATGCAAGTTAAAGAGAATCCCAAACAGTTCTTTCAATATGCTGCAGGCAAAAAAAAAAAAAAAAAAAAACTGTACACGGCAGAATGATTTTTAAGGAATGCCGATGGTAAGGAGGTCACAGAATCAGTCGATATAGTGGAATTACTGAGAAAGCACTTTGCAAGAGTATATCATCCAGGTGGGTGACATTGAAAAAATGAAGGAACCATTAGTTTATAATGGGAATTGTGATGAATGAAGTGAAGGTGAATAGTCCATTACAGAACCTTAATGTGAATACATCTGTGGGATTGGAATACATGTGTGGGATAGTATACCGGCACGGGTCTTACGTGAAGCGGCTAAAGAATTATCAGTGCCCTTGGCCATGTTGTTTAATCTGAGTCTCGGGTCTGGTTTAGTCCCGAAGGTGTGGAAAGAGGGGAAAATAGTTCCACTGCATAAAGGAGGATCCAAGTCTACTGTTGCAAATTACAGACCAATCAGCATATCAGGAGTTGTTGTCAAGGTCTAGGAGAAAGTAGTCAAGGGAAAAATACAGGAATGGATTGATGAAAATTAGATACTGTAAGGGGGACGGCATGACTTCGTGAAGGGTAGATCATTACTCAGTAACTTGCTCAAGTTTTATAACACAGTGACGGTGAACTGGATAAGGGTAATGGGTTTACAGTGATACTGCTGGACCTGGCTAAGGCATTTGACAGGATACCACATGGAATTCTAATCCGTAAACTGCAACATATGGGAATGGATATAGGGTTGGTGAGATGGGGTTGGGTGGTTGATGGAGAGATATCAGAGAGTAGAGTCCAAAAGACGGCCTGTGACTAGTGGTGTGCCGCAGGGTTCTGTTCTTGGACCACTGCCATTTAATTTGTTCATTAATGATATAGGGAAGAATCTAAGAGGAACAGTTCATTTGTTCACTGATGATGCAAAGTTGGGTAGGGCAATAGTGAATGCAGAAGATGTCAAAATCTTGCAGGACGATTTGGATAGATTGGAGTTCTGGGCTAAGGAGAATAGATGTCAATTTAATGTGACAAAACGTAAGGTTATGCAATTTGGGGTGAAAAGATTAGCAGCAGTATACCACATTGGTGGAACTGTACTCCAGGAGATTGATGAGGCCAGGGGTTCATCAATCTCCTGGAGATGAGTCTCTAATATGATAGATACTGTGAGAATGTCGTATAGTTGTGTTTTGATATGATATTTAGGGCCTCCATCGATGAGTCTACGGACTTCCTGGAGTCGCCCGTAATAATAATGATTATTTCTATACATGAACATTAATATATTTCTAAATAACTACAGAAGAGATCTAAGTGTTGGTGGATATGGAGATGAAGTTTAGGGGAACATATTGCAAAAGTGGCTAAATCAGCTCTTCAACGCACTTGGTTGTTGAAAAATACTTTGACGAGCAGAGACAAGCAAGTTATTGTTCCTCTGTACCGAGCCTTGATAAGACCTCATCTCGACTTCTGTGCCCAGATTTGGTCATCTTGGTTTCTTCTTGATGGGGAGGTGGAGAGGATCCAGAGGCGAGTGACCAAGATGATAGCAGGTCTATGGAATGAACCTCATGAGAACAAGTTGAAGATTTGTGGGTTGCAGAAATTGGTTGATATGCGGAAAAGGGGAGATATGATTGAGACATTCAAATTGCTAAAATGTTTCTATAGGATTAATTCAGAGGATATTTTTGAGGTCAGGACTGGTGGTGGGAGAACTAGGGGACATCTATGGAAGCTGGGCAAGAGTGTGGTTAGCAAGAATGTTAGAGCTGGGTTCTTTACTTATAGATTGATAAATGAGTGGAATAAGCTGCTAGAGTCTGTTGTGGGTACTATGACAGTGAGTGAGTCCAAGGCAAGGTATGATAGATACTGTGAGAATGCTGTATAGTTGTGTGGACATGATGTTTAGGGCCTCCCTCAATGAGTCTAAGGACTCCCTGGAGTCGCCCGTAATAATAATAATAATGATAATGATTATTTCTATACATGAACATTAATATATTTCTAAATAACTACAAAAGAGATCTAAGAGAATCATAATTATTTCACTTCCTTGAAATCTCAATGGAGTTCATCTAAAAATCATTTTGAGGGCTGAAATTTAAATTATAACTAAAATTTTGGTTCTGAAAATTTTCTATTATCTGTATTCATGAAAAATATAATAAAAATTTTTAATTCTGATAATAAAAAATGCTTAAAACAAATTACTTACAGAAACAAGTTTCAGAAACTGATCACCACGTAGAGTTTTCACAGGCTTATTTTTAAGATACTTCAATGAATAGCATGGATGATTTTCATCAATTTCCTAGCATATAAATTTAACAAATTTTTATGTGCTGAATCATTACATTTATTTATAATAAGAAAAGTCAATATAACAAGAATAATGATCTGCATAAATTTTTTTTTTTAATACTGATTTTGTATTAAAACTGTTGGTGGGGAAAAAAAAAACAGCACTGATCTTCAAGAATCCCTTCACTATGCCTGGTATGAAATATGCCATTCAACTGCATAAAAATTAATAGAAGGCCATGTGTAGAGTCTACGCCATTACATTTAGCTGTAGCAGCATTGACATTGGAAGAAAAGGTGTTTATTGTTCTGCATTATTTTCATTCATACAGAGTTAGAAGAGCAAATGGTTCAAAAAACATTCCATTTCATGAACAAGTATTCCAACAGGATGGAGCAACCTGTCATACATCACGTGATTCTAGAGCTTACTTATTAAAACACTTCCCACAGGAGACTAATTTTGAGTTTCACAGAATTCCCATATCCTTTGCATTCTCCTGATTGCACATCGCTTGATGCTTTCATTTGGGGTATGTTGAAAGAATGGGTATTCTACCATGACCCACCTTCTAACCCTGATGAACTAAGGGATAAAATTACATATGCCCAGCAGATGTCCCAACCCTTGTTCTCCAAGATGAGAGAGAACCTTCAAATATGCTACAAAACCTGTCTTGAAAGACAAGATGCCTATTTCAAGCATCTTGAAATTAAATTAAATGCACATAATCTACTGTCATTAATGCTTTATTCAACCAAGATTTCATTGAGAGTTGTGGATGCACATATCAGGTATAAACATATATTTCTTATTAACAAACCTGCTTATGCCATAATATATATTGTTAGTTATTCAGTACTTTTTTTTGTGCCACACTGTGCAACACTATAATTCCAAAACTGTAGCTTTGGAATTATGGTATTGTATATGAGATTATCAGTTGAGAGATCAAAATCCCTTCAATGAGGACACTAGTTCGAACATTAGGATTTACCACTTTGAATCCATTTGGTGAGCCTAGAGTATGCTTAAGTGCATGAGTATACCATATCCTCGTATTTATGAAAATGCTTTGTTGACCAAAGCAAAACATCAGTAATAGTGTAATAAAGTTATTTAATTATTACCCCAAAATATGTTCTTCCTTGAATCAAAAACATGAGTGCAAATCTACTTTTAAGCATCTTAAAACTTGTATAGTATTACTAATGCATGAATCTTAAAGAATAATTCATGGAGTTTAAATTATTAACTAGCAAAAATGTAAACTTATGCTATTGGTTATTAATGAAGATTTAGACCATCTAATCAATGACATACTGAATTCCTATTTGGGACAGAAATATGAAACAGTCTGGTGCATTATCAGCATGCAGTCTGCACAGCTGGTGATGACAGTATAGCATCATACTGAAGGAGGTGATATTATGAATCAGTCACTTAAAGATAAACAAAAGTAAAGTAATCTTAATGGGGTATTTTAATATGGCAGATACTGGGTGGAAAAACTAAAGAGCTGATAATACAACCAGTAATAAATTTCTGAAGGAAATTCATGATAGTTATGTAAGGAAACATAAGAACAGACTAAAGAAATAAGTAATAAATTACACGGTATAAAGATTCATATTTTTGCATCAGTTTGCAGGAATGTCTTTCATAAGAATGGATTAAAGATTACAGGGAATAAGAATAGGATCTTGGATTTGATGACAACATCAGAGGAATTAGAGGACATATTAATTACTTCGAACTAATCTGTGATCATTTGATCTTGGAAGGGGGAACAAAGACTAAGGAGAAGGAAATAATTAGAAAGCATCTAATAAATTTCTATAAATAAGAGTATTAACTGGGAAAGATTATTTAATGGAAGAATCATTAATGCAAAATATATGGGGCTAAGGGACATCTTGCATAATTTAATCTTTAAGTTTATCCTTGCAAAATAAACCTGAGTCAGCTGGATGATTGATGGAAAGAGTATCAATCTAATAAATCAGTTACTAAGTAGCATTAACTAAACTGTAATTAAACATTGTGAAACAAAATTTGAATTGCAACTGGCCAAGAATCTAAGATTAATATGATAAGCTTTTATAGATATGTTAAAAAAAAAGAAAAAAAGATGAAGATAACAGAAATGAATTATGTATATGTATTGAATTCATGCTGGCCTGGTTAGCCAAGTAGTTAGTGTTTCTGCTCCCCAGCCAAGAGGGTATGTGTTCGAATCCAGCCATTAGATGTTAGTGATTGCCTACTAACTCTATGTGGAAACGAAATCAGTGATCCTACTACTTCTAGCAAACGGCTTCACTCCCAAAATTCTAAGAGGTATGGGAGTGACCATATGGCACCAGTGATACCAAACGTGAATATCTAACTAGTGAATTCATTTGGAACAATTTTGAAAGATAAAAGTTGAAATCCGTTGTAAGATAAAATACTGCTTGAAGAAAAAGATTTACCTAATAAGATAATGCAGAAAGAAGAGACAGCTGATATCATAAATCACCTGCAAATGAAAAGGTTGAAGGTAAGGGTTTCTCTTGGTAATACAGAGATGTATGTTATGGTTAAATAATCTACTTCTGATCATTATCAATGAACTGTTGAGATTAGGAATAGTCCTCCTGAATGGAAGTCTACAAAGGTTATTCCAATTCAGAGCATGGTTCAAATAAACTGGAAAATTATAGGCCAGTCAGTCTTCTTAATTTTTTAAACGAAGAAGGAAAAATTAATTAGGAATCATATCCCGAATACTGTTGACAGGAATCACTTAACAAGCACAGTACAGCATGGAAAACTAGATCACGACAAATCTGCTTACTTTTTATAATGAAATCACAAAGGAGAAGCAAAGGTAGTGATTACAAAGTGATTTATTTGGATTTTAGAAAAGTGTTTGATAGCATTCCACAGAGAGACTATTGGTCAAAATGTACTAAATAGGTATTGAAGATCATTTAGTGAGACGGGTAAGAAACTGGTTCATTGATTGATGACTGGAAGTAGCGTTCACTAGATAATCATCAAAAAGCTAGGTTGTTAGCGTTGTTTAATATATTCATAAATCATTTTAGGTTCAAAGATTAAAATTTTTCTCTTTGTTGATGATATAAGGTTGGGAAAAGTAGTCAACTGTTTGGATAACCTAAGTTCTTTACAGGATGACTGTAAAATATTAAAACAGTGGAGAAGTAATGTTAAAAATTTAATGTGAATAAATGCAGGCACATCAGCTTAGTAAGAAAACAATATAAGTTGAAAGAACAAGCTTTCAAAAAAGCAAATGAATACAAGGATTTGAGTATGTGGGATGACAGGGAATTTATGAGAGTGGTCTGAAAAGTTCTCAGCCTAACAATGAAAAAATAAATTTATAATTTCAAAATTATTTTTATTTTTCAACGTAATCTCCCTTAAGACTAATACATTTATTCCAGTGATGCTCCAGTGCCATTATCCCTGTCCCTGTAGTGGTTCGCAGTAAGATCTGCAAAATACTCCTCAACAGCTGAATCCCCTCTCGATTCGAAGAAAAATGCTGACCAGCGAAGAAGAGTTTCAGTTTTGGGAAGAAACAGAAGTCAGAGGTGGCCAAATCCCAAATTCTGTCTGTCTGAAGCAAAAGTGTTGTCTATATCCCTTGAAATAGATAAAATTGAGTATCATGCAGTTATAAAATTTTTAGTAAAAGAAGGTTTAACACCAAAAGAAATTCGAGGTTCATAAAAGTTGTTTATTTCTTAATGGTATATATTAGAACACAGAAAAATAAGTAAATAATTAATTTATTAACTTATTGCTGATATTTCGCTTGTGATATAACCAGCATCTTCAGAGCACAAAACACAGTTTGTCATGATACGTGAGACTATAACAACATGGTGTAATCAACGGACTAGTTATACAAAATTGTAGCAGCAACACAAAGACTAGAGTCCTGATTTTGGCACCCTCTATCTGAAAGAAGAAAAAAAAAAAAAAAAATTGCAGCTATCACATAAGACTAGAGTCCTAAATAGAGAAAAAACCAGTACTAGTTTTTTCTTAAGATGACTGTCTCCCAGATTTTAGGAAAATTTATACAGCCATATTTGTTGAGATTTGGAGTGTGTTCAGGGCTTCTGCTGCCTCTAAGAACAATCTCTCTGACTTGTAAGAGCTTCTGTGCAGTACTTTTGTGTTCTTCCAGTTGATCCTGTGTGCAGGGGTATCCAGAGCATGGTCTGCTAGGATATTATTTCTCTCAAAAATAATATCCCGCATAAGGAAATCATTGCTTAAAAGGGCTACAGAATAATAGCCAGATTATCATAACAAAAGCAGACAAAGAGAATGCAACCGTGGTGATGGACACAACAGAATATGAAAACAAAATGCACACACTGTTACAAGATCAGTCAACATACAAAATTATAGATCGCAATCCCACCAACACACAAAAGAATAAGGCATGCAAATTATTGAAAAAAGTCACTTCCTGGCCCAAAAACACAGTAAACAAACTCAAGCCCTTCCATGTTAAAACACCTAGGATTTATGGAGCACCAAAAATTCACAAACAAGGTACACCCTTATGCCCAATTGTGGACAGTATAAATAGTCCCACATACAAACTGGTTAGACATTTAGCTAAGCTACTAGCCACTCTCACAAACAATTCTCCCTCCTATGTCAAAAATTCAGCCCACCTAAAAAGAATCTTATGACACCATACCCTAAAAAGTTCACTTAACAGTAAGCTTTGATATCACCTCACTATTCACAAATGTACCACTAATAGAACCCCTCAATCTACTGAAGTCACACTTCCTCCCTGATATATTTGAACTATTCAAATTCATAATACATGCAGGATATTTCACATTGAAAGGAAAAATATACAACCAAATAGATGGGACAGCCATGGGCAATCCCCCCAGTCAACTTTTACATAGAACACCTGGAAAAACTAGCAATCAATACAGCCGCTCTCAAACTAACACTTTGGCTACGCTATGTTGACAATTTGCTTGCTATTTGGCCACATGGCCTAGAGACATTGGAAACATTCTTAGCGCATTTAAATAGCCAACATCCAAAAATCCATTTTACAATGGAACTGGAAGCAAATAACTATCTGACCTTCCTGGATACACTTATCACACATCTTCCAGATGGTTCCTTATCATTTTCAGTTTTTAGAAAACCCACACATACAGGAAGATATTTACACAAACAATCACACTTCTCAACAATATGGCATTTTAAAAACGCTAACACACAGAGCGAGAGCAATCTGTTCCAATGACAATGCTCTTGCTACTGAACTGGCTCACTTATGCCATATCTTCTTGGCCAATGGCTATAATCCCCATAAGATAAACAAAATACTAAATGCCTCTAAGAAACCACTCCCACTATCCACCACAGAGAACTACAACAAAACAGTCACCATCCCATACATTAAAGGCACATCTGAAAAGATTGCAAGAATTCTTAATAAACATGAACTACGCAGCACATTCAGACTGTGTGGCAAATTAGTAACCCGTTCACCCAAGGATAGCATTCCTCCTCTAGCACATCCAGGAGTCTACGAAGTACCCTGCTCATGTAATCAAGCCTACTACGGTCAAACAGGAAGAACTGTGAACATCCGCATCAGCGAACACAAAAGATACGTCCAGCATTATCACTATGGCAAGTCGGGCCTAGCAGACCATTCTCTGGATACCCCTGCACACAAGATCAACTGGAAGAACACAAAAGTACTGCACAGAAGCTCTTACAAGTCGGATAGATTATTCTTAGAGGCAACAGAAGCCCTGAACACACTCCAAATCTCAACAAATATGGCTGTATAAATTTTCCTGAAATCTAGGAGACAGTCATCTTAAGAAAAAACTAGTACCGGTTTTTTGTCTATTTAGGACTCTAGTCTTATGTGATAGCTGCAATTTTTTTTTTTTTTTTTTCTTTCAGATAGAGGGTGCCAAAATCAGGACTCTAGTCTTTGTGTTGCTGCTACAATTTTGTATAACTAGTCCGTTGATTACACCATGTTGTTATAGTCTCGCGTATTGTGACAAACTGTGTTTTGTGCTCTGAAGATGCTGGTTATATCACCAGCGAAATATCAGCAATAAGTTAATAAATTAATTATTTACTTATTTTTCTGTGTTCTAATATATACCGCTAAGAAATAAACAACATGTACGACGAACACATAAGTCTGTCCACTCGTTTGAGGTTTATACAAGTTTATGGGAACTCTTCTCCTTTGTTTTCGACAATTAAGAAATGGGCTGCCGAGTTTAAACATGGCCATACCAGCCTTGAAGATGATCCACTTGAAGGACGTCCAAAAAGTGTAACAACACCAGAAATCATTGATCAAGTGCACAATATGGTATTGGATGACTGGCGAGTTAAAGTGCATGAAAGTGCTGAGACTATAGGCATTTGAAAAGAAACTGTGATCTCCCTTAAGACATACATTTATTCCAGCAATGCTCCAGCACCATTATCCCGTCCCTATAGTGATTCTCAGTAAGATCTGCAAAATACCCCTCTACAGCTGCAATCATTCGAAGAAAAATGCTGACCAGCGAGGAAGAGTTTTAGTTTTGAGAAGAGATAGAAATTAGGAGTCAAATCTGGGGAATAGGGTGGATGTTCCAACAATTCATAGTGCAGATCCATCAATTTTCCCATTGCCAAAACACCTTTGTGGGCAGGTGCATTGTCCTGATGAAAGATGATTTTCTCTTCTGCAAAGTGGTCTTTTCTCATGAATTTTTCGTCTAGTCTGGTTAAAAGATTGGAATAACATTTCGCGGTTATTGTTTTACCCTCTTCAAGATAATTAATGTTTTGACTGCTGTTTGGATTCTGGTGTGTATCTTAAAGTATGTTAAATCTTAAAATAAATAAAAAAAAAATTTTTTTTTTTTTTAAATTGAAGACTTCTATCAAGATGTATCACAACTTTATCATAAAGGGAAAAAATGTTTAAATTGTCATGGGAGGCTTTAAATGATGTTTCATATCCAAGAGTCGATAAAAGCCCAGTGGGAAAATTTGGATATGGCACGCGAGATGATAACAGAGCAAGTCATAAAATTTGTGGAGAAGACAACCCCCCTATATAATAATTTAAAAAAAAAAATTAAGTTAATAGAAAGTGGATGTGGAAAGTCCAAATGAAAGAATTAGTGAAATGACTATCATCAGGTAACAGAAAAAACATATTTCAAGACTGTTCTATTATCAGCAACTACAACATTCTATGCAATTACTATATGGCATTGGTGTTCAACCTTTTTTACTACACGAGCTATAAAAAGTTATTCGGCAATCTACTCTCTTATATAGATCACATTCCCCCAACCTGATATCTGATTATGCATAAATAAACAACTAAAAACTTTATTTGTGTATTTAAAAATTTAATTTATATATTGGAATAAAATATTTATTTCTCTATTTTGGAAAACCAAAGTTAGAAAAAACAACAGACTGATTACAAACTTACAGGTTACAGGAAATGCTGGCTGATTAAAAAAAAAAGTTAATGTGAAATTTGGCATTCTTTGGACCTCGCAATATTTTCATAGTCAAGTCGATATGAAGAAGTGGCCAATTGCAGACAATCATCCAAATGATCATTTGTAATTTGGTGTTTCTTAATTGATTTTTTATGACGGTCATATTTGAAAAAGCAGATTCTGACAAGTATGTCGATCCGAAACATGACAGAATTTTTCACACAACATCAGTTAATATTGCGAATTTTTCATGTGCATACTTCCAAATGACTTCATTGTTTATTGATTTTAAATGTAAACTATTCTGAATGTTTATTATCTGAAGTTCTACTTCAGCTTGGTTTATATCAAACAGCCCACTAATTTTATTTGATTTTTCTGTGATGTTCAAGTTTTCTTGAAATGGATTATCGATAAAAGATGCAATCATTTCAGTTTTATTAAAATCTTTAAATCTTGAATTTATTTCTTCCTCAACTAATTCTATTTCACGAATAAATTCTTTTAAATCACAGTGAAGCATTTCTTGATTTTGTTTAAAAAATTTTAATAAATAAGGGAGATGTCTAAATTCGGAGTCATTTATATTTTTCTTTAATAAAAGTAAGTATTGTTGGAAAGTTTTTATTGAACTTAACATGTCAATTAAATTTTTATCTCTACCTTGTAACTCTAAATTTAAATTGCTTAATTTTGTACAGAAATCTACTAAAAATGATAAGTGTAACAACCATCTTTATAACTCAGTTGTAAATAATATCTCCTTATTCATCAAGAAAAATTTTTATATTGTTAATTAATACAAGAAATCTTTCTAAAAATTGACTTCTGCTGAGCCAGCGAACATTATTGTACAACAGAAGTTCCCTATCATCATCTGCCTGTAATTTGAATAACCGCCGTTGCAGAGCTTTTCCTCGAACAGAATTTACAATTTTAAATGTAATATCCAAAACATCTTTTGTGTTTAATCTTTTACTACACAGTACTTGTTGGTGAATAATACAGTGGTACGTCAAAAATCTGGATATTTGTCATCGATTTTACATAATGAAATGAAGCCTGATTTATTACCTATCATTGCAGGAGCACCATCAGTAGTAATAGACACAAGTTTAAAAAAGCGGAAGTTTGTGTTGTTTCACAAATTCATCAAATGCCGAAAAAATGTCTTCTCCCCTACTCCTAACCAATAATGGTATAATTTTCAAAAGTTCTTCTTTACTTGAATAATCTTGAAATACCATGCAAATAAATACCATTAACTGAGCAATATCAGTGAAGTCGTTTGATTCATCAAATTGTAATGAAAATGCAACACACTGGTGAATGTCTGACATTAACCTTGCCTGGAAACTTTTCTCTGGCAATTGGAACTCTTCCTTTTGGGAAGTTAAAACCTTGTCTGCGGCCTAGAAGTAGCCTGTCTCTAGCGACATCTCGAACCGAGAAGCTCCTTCATCAAGAAAATTTTTTATATTGTTAATTAATACAAGAAATCTTTCTAAAAATTGACTTCTGCTGAGCCAGCAAACATTATTGTACAACAGACGTTCCCTATCATCATCTGCCTGTAATTTGAATAACCGCCGTTGCAGAGCTTTTCCTCGAACAGAATTTACAATTTTAAATGTAATTTCCATTTAGCGGGAACTCCACTCTCAAGCAACATGGATCCGGGCAGTCTCTCTGACGGCGACTCTGGACCGGGTGGCCTCCTCTGACAGCAATTCTGGAGCAGGGATACCTTCTGCTTGCTTCAGTCCCTTTTTATTACGCCTCCTCTGAGACCTCGCATGAAGTTTGGCAACCCCCAAAGAATCAGTAGATTCTTTCATCTTAAGTTTCAAGTTTGGCACGCCTTTTATTCTCCTCCGCTTTCTTTTCATTGTAAGTTGCCAGCCATTGAAAAGTTGTTTGAACTCTTTCTCACTGACTTTGGAGATGTTTACACTTAGAGCCTGCAAGCGTTTCTCATACATACAAGTTTCAATAACAATCTTTCTAATGCTACCATGTACAGCTTTGGCGACAAAAACATTGCCTTTGTTTTTAGCACTCCAACATATTCTTATTAAAGCAGTATATACAGTTAGCTTCAAAAGAGTTATTTACAAAAACATCTAATACAAACTATACCGAGACAAACAAAGTTTAATTTTTTACAATATTCACATGGGACTTAACCTAAGTAAAAAACCGATGTAATGTTAGATTATTAGTGCTGCAGTATCCAGGTATTTGCTTACGCTTGGAATCGCCGAACTTTATATAGTTTCTACTATATTCGGCACAAAACTCTTCGAGTTTCTTATTCGGCTAAGAAACTATATGGGATGTAATATCCCTTAACTTAAACAAGTTATATGTCGCCGAATTGAAGCCTTTGGCTCTTCACATATCTAATAATTTATTAGAGCACCTCACGGCAATACTCGTAGAAGGGGTACAAGTTCTGTTCGCTACAAACTTGATATTAACTAGGTCTGGCTACTCACTGATGAGACCTCAATAAAGGTCGAAACCGGTCTGGGTAGTGACCTTCTCTCATAATGTGAACAAAAATACAGTTCCTAGGAGCTGAGTTCACATTATGGGCAAATATCAAGAATAGTGATCGGAGCTTGCTCCACTTCTACCACGAGTTGCCCCAGCTTGCACTACCCTTGGGGATCAGTGCTGCAGTATCCAGGTATTTGCTTACGCTTGGAATCGCGAACTTTATATAGTTTCTACTATATTCGGCATGAAACTCTTTGAGTTTCTTATTCGGCTAAGAAACTATATGGGATGTAATATCCCTTAACTTAAACAAATCGATGTAATGTGCTTTGGAATATTTAATATTTAAGCTACAATTGAGTTTTTACACTTTGCTTATAATCGTATTCATTAGGCTCGCTGTTTGACTTCCACTGATCCAAATTAATTCATTTACCCAGACTTATAAGAAAATTACTGATTTGACAATTTTAACGAAAATTAAATAAACAATGGCAATACACTTAAAGTGAATTAAAAATAATACAAAATAACGATAAAGAAAATATTATGTTTTCAGTTTTAATTAAATTTTTAAGTGAGGAGGAATACACAAGAGATCGACCAAAAATTGCTCCGCGATCGATGGGTTGAACACCCCTGCTATATGTTATGTAAAATTCAAATTAACTGCCAAAAAGAAAGAAGAAAATGTTTCATGAATCAAAACGAAACAAATTTACACAA
This sequence comes from Typopeltis vanoorti, assembly GCF_054136105.1. NCBI lineage: Eukaryota > Metazoa > Arthropoda > Arachnida > Uropygi > Thelyphonidae > Typopeltis > Typopeltis vanoorti. The sequence goes on from NC_143559.1 coordinate 73,656,548, forward strand.
AGTGTTCATTTAAAGAAATATATATTTCAACATGAATTAAACGAGATAAAAATCTTAATATAGATGATAATACTGATCTATTACAAAGTAATGCAAGTAATTATCCAGAACCGTTTGCAATGCTTACTTGAAATATGTGTTGTTTCAAGCCAAACAATGTCTGAAGAAAACGACAGCTTATGAAGAAACAAAGAGAAATGAAACAAACTTGAAGTATACTGATTAAAAAATAAATATAATGAGCTTCTGCCAAAACAATGAGAAAATGTATGAGTAAGAAAGATGAAAATTCAACTGGAAACTCATACAACAAATGAAGACAACCAACCATAGCCTTAAAGAGCAACTGATGAACAGCACTAAAGAAATAGCTGCAGTCAAACTATAAGATGGAAACATAACCAGAGATAGATATGATACTGCAAAAAGAATTAAAGCATTTTACTCAATATTATATCATGATTACAAGGTAAATAACTAAAAAGACAACTATGAAAGAGCTGAAATTTAGGTCTGTTATTGTCGGAGACCTGTTGAGACAACATTCATTACAGTCCATCTTTCCATTTTTATTCTGTTTAAATGTGCATGTTACTTTTTTTTTTTTTTTCTTGGAGTTGTAATTTTCCATTATTTAATGCATGTGAATTTCTATATCAGCTGATGCTAGAACATGAATATCAATTATTTCTGAGCACCTAATATTTCTGTAATTATAATAAAGTCCACTGTGGATAAGTTTCCTTAGGTATTTTTCCATATTTCTTTACATTAACAGAATTTTTAACACAGTGTCCATATAAAACTATAATAATTCAATACCAGTTTTATTTTGCACTGGCTCATTAAATCTTTGTTCAGTGATCACAATTTTACATCTTGGAGACAGGTTGTTAACCTAGTCTCTTGACACCTTCCATCCCCGTTGTTAGTTTATAACGGAAAGGGTGGGGGGTGTCAAGAGACTAATTCATCTACATTTCTGGTCCACTGTTATAAATTTCTTCTAGATCCATCAATATTTCAGTGGATAACACTGTCACCAAATGACTATTGCAGTGTAAAAATTACCTGTTCTTAACCATGATTCCTCACTGTCACTTACATATCATATTAATATGAAAAACATTAACCAAAGAGATAAATGCTACCTTACTTTTTCTTAAGTATTATTAATATAATATTTAAGTCAGAATATGGTCCATGTTTATCACTTAAGTGTGCTAACTTTTGATTCAGCAGCTAATATGGGTAATAAATCAAAAAGAATGTGTAGTGGAAGTACTTCAGAACAAAATCAAATTGAAATAAACTAAAGACATATTGAAATAGTTCATACAAATATCTTGGACACAAATTATTACAAGCAACCATAAATTTCATAAGGAAATTTCAGCTAGAATAACAGCAGGATGGAAAGTTTTTAACCATTATAGAGAGATGTTTAAAAGCAATTTACCAAACTGCTTAAAAAGAAAGATCTACAATTAGCATGCACTCCCAACAATGACCTATGGTAGTGAAACCTGGAATCTGACTAAAAAACAAAGATAAAAAGAATAATACTTGGACAAGAAACCAAACAAAGGTAATGGAATTGCCTTAATAATAAAAGGCAGTAAATAGTGTTGGGCAGAACTCGCCTATTCCCATATAGGGAGTAGGCGAGTGGCATGCAATGAAGAGATGGCTCAACAAGTGCCAACATCTCATGGTCCCTAACACAATATATTTTTAATGTCTGAAATAGTGTGGGTTCTAAGGTCAATTTTCTTGAATTTACGGGATGAAAAACCTGAGTTTCCAGGGGGAAAAACCCGCTTGCCCATGCCAGAGATCGATTAAATTTGGGAAACCAGTCTAAAAAAGGCTTAGAAGAATTTCCTCTAGTCGCTGACTAGATTTGAAACCAAGTCTTCCTTCGTGCGGTCAAATGCCGTGGTGTGCAAATACCACACCCACTGTGCTACACAGGCTAAACATGACATCTCCAAATATAATCTCATTTTTATAATGACCTCTTATGTTTTGGTAGCACTTTTCTATGTCCCCAATTACTAAGAAAGGTAATACAAAATATATTAATGACATATATAAAAATTTAATATAAATACATACCTTGATGCCTTTCTTTGTGGTTATGACTGATATTTTTGCTCTTTCAAAGTATATCTGTCTTATACATCTCCTAACTAGAGGATCTCTAGATACCTGTGTATCTAGATATACAGTCTCTCTAATATAATCTCATTTTTATAATGACCTCTTATGTTTTGGTAGCACTTTTCTATGTCCCCAATTACTAAGAAAGGTAATACAAAATATATTAATGACATATATAAAAATTTAATATAAATACATACCTTGACGCCTTTCTTTGTGGTTATGACTGATATTTTTGCTCTTTCAAAGTATATCTGTCTTATACATCTCCTAACTAGAGGATCTCTAGATACCTGTGTTGCCACCATAAATCTGGCACCTCTTAATGCTTCCTCTGGAGTACCGAATCGTCTAAAAAATAGTTAATACAACAAAAACAAATGTAGACTAGACTGTTCTCAATTATGGTTAAAGCAACTAAGACTATTAGGGCCAGTATATCATGTTCATTTAAGTCATGTAAATCTTTGCCTGTTTTGTAGGATGATAAAGCAGAATTTCTGCAAACCCTAACTCCCAATGAGGCCAGATAATTTGCTTTTATTGAATATCCCTCATAAAAGTCCTTCACATTCCCAAACAGGATGTCAATCCAGGTCTTTCCAACCAAGTGGCACTGTCAATATAGACTGAGTTTGGAAGAGACTAAATGCATAGTAAAATGTCATTTTAATTAAGTATAAGTATATATACAAACAACCAGACGAACCTGTGTAAAATCATCTGAACATTAACTCAAAGCAAGGCTAAGATCTAGATGGAATGATGCAGTTAGTAGTAGCTTACAAAAACCAAAATATAATATCTGATATCAGAGCCAAATAACAGATTAATTTGAAAAACAATTGTTGCATAGAAGTTAGTAATAAGGTAAACTTGATTATATAGTATCATCACAGTATCTTGATATGCATACTTCATGTAATGAATAGGATCATCACTTGAAATGTACCCTACTTCCACAAACCAGCTGAATATTGTTTGCTATATGCTTCCAAGTTTATTTATTTTGAAATAATTTTAATTTTGATATTTTTCTACCTTTATTCAAAAGGAACAGATGTAAATATTCAAAATCTAACAATCACTTATGTAATATCATTTCTTGCAAAAGTTTTGACCATCTTTCAGACATATTTAGTTCAAATTAAAACTATAACGATTATGGTTATTACAATCAAATGCATAACAAGGTAAATAATTGCCAAAAAGAAAAATGTGCACACTGCAAAGCCAAAAGAGAGTTAGAGTCCAAAGAAATAAATTAAGTAATTTTGATATATATATATGAGGTCAGTTAAGCATCAAAGTTAAATAGCTGGGAGGAGACCTATATATGGGCCTAAGGAAGGTGGATAACTGACCTAAGAAAATATAACATTTTTAAACACACTTCGTAATGAAAAATATAAGATACTTCAATTGATTATAAAAGGGAAGATAAATGGAAGAAGAGGACAAGGAAGACGAAGAAAATCTTGGCTGGCAGATATCAGACAGTGGACTGGTATGAACTCTGAGAGACTGCTCAGAATAGCTGAGAATCGCTCAAAATTTGGCAAGGTGGTCGCCGATCTCCTATAGGAGATGGCACTCAAAGAAGAAGAAACACACAAAGATAACTTTACTGATTAACAGGCAATTTCAAGGAATAACATAGCAGATTTCAAACTGCGGGAACCGAACAATCAAATATCTTTAGTGCCTATGTGACATAGAAGATTCTAGAAAAGAAGATGTGAAGTAAATTTTTTGAATCATTAGAAAGTGCAGCTGACATAAACAAGAGCTGGTCATTGGAGATTTAAACAGCAATGTACAAAATGAATCTCAGGCATATACATGACTGAACAACACAAAATTCTGAAAAAAGTTGGGGGAAAAAAGAGTAAGGCTAATAATAACATTAAATGCCTGCTGGATTTCTGTTCAGGAGATGGATTAATCACAAACACAATATTTCAACATAAAACCTTCACTATTGCAAGCTAAATTTCCTGGCAAATGATATCACGATCAGGAGAAAAAGGAAATAACAGTAAATATAAGAAAATAAATGTATGGGAAATAAAACAAAAGAAATCAGGGAGAAATAAGACAAAAGAAAATTGTCAGAAACAAACAAAAAAAAAGTAATAAATAGGAAACAGTAGAAAGGAAAGGTCGAAAATCATACACTGAGAATAGAATACAAAGGATGAGAGGGAACCATACATAAATCCCATAAAATGATAACATTCAAAATTTAAACATTAATTTTGAAAGGTTTTAACCTTTCAAAATTAATGTTTAAATTTTGAAAGGTTAAATTAGCTTGTATTAATGTTGGTTATCGACATTAATACAAGCTAATATAATACCAACTCTGATTCCTTTTATAGCACTCGCTCCCTCCCTATTTCTAAGCTTTTCAAATAGTCTCCACAATATTTTGCTACCTTCCTTATATTTATTTTCTATATTTTAACCATGACTATTGTTTAGACAGTGCTTTGCTTTCTTACATTTTTTTTCCTGAAATCTTCATAATAAATTACTGTAAATGTGCAGACTGTAAAAACTTGGGTTTTAACAAATAAAACTGAAAATTTTAAACTCAAAATTTTTAATTAGAAATTTAGACTTTTTATTATTTTTTTTTTTACATTATAAATAAACTGTCTTTCACACAAAATGAGCTGCTATCCAAACAAATTTCATAATTTTTAACTCTGAATTAAAGAAACTCTCTATATTGTGCAATTTTTATTTACAGTTCTAAGAGAAAAGTATCAATTTATGCCAGCTGTACTGCATTAGTCATGCCTGCCCAATCAGGCTGACTAATGCAGACTAATAATCATTTCTGTTCCATTCCTCTTTGTAATCAGAGGTAACTAAGTTGACTAACTACTGATATTTTCAGGATATTTTTGATTTCAAATACAGACTGCACATATTTAGTTTATTACAAAGATTTCAGGTAAGTGACTAATTTAAGCTAATATAAAATTTCAAAATTTAAACATTAATTCTTGATTTTCACTTTTATAATTTCATGTGTTCCTTTTAGTTCCTTTTTCATGTTTTATGTATGTTCCTGCAAATCTTTAGTGTTCTGTCATCAATGTACCATTTCCTCTGTTCTATCTCCTGTGATTTCTTTTGTTTTACTTCTCATAATATCCCCTCCCCTCAATTTTCTCTGTTATGTTTTGGTGTTTCTTTTGTGTTATTTCCATAATTCATTTTGTTTCATAGGAATGGTGGGGGGGAGGGGGGAGGAGATTAGTGTTTTGATTTTAAATTCACTATAACGAACATTATGTTATAATGAATGATATCTCTGGTTTCTAGGAATTTGATGTAGTGATCATCTGCTATACAAGTGTACACTATACAGTCAAAAATATTAAGAAGTCTGCTCATCCCAACTCTCACTCCAATGTGAAATGCATTAATATGAAGTTGGTTGACCCTCTGATGCTATAATAGCCTTCTATCTTCTGGGTATACTTTCTATTAGGTATATCATTGATGCAGTAATTCCTATCCATTCTTTCAGAAAAGCATAGTGAGGTCCAATGCTGATTGTCAGGTGATCTGGCCTGGTTCACAATAGGCATTCTAATTCATCCCAATAGTGTTTAACAGATCAGGACTCCTTACAGACCAGTCAAGTTCTTAAACACTTATCTCATTAATCCATTTCTGCAAAGACCTGACTTTGTGATCGGGATATTGTTGTGTTGATACAAGAACAAGCCTTCATTGAACTCTTGCCATAAAATCAGAAGTGTAGAATTGTCTACAATGTCATTATAGGCTGTCATGTAATTTATGTACCCACATTACAAAATTCACGTCAATATGACTATATATTGACGTGAATTTTAGTTGCATTTTTATGTAATGATGCAATGTTCAGTATAGTTGCATTTTTATTGATGTACGAAAGGTTTTAAGCGTGCACAGTGCATCAGCACTCATCTTAATTGGTTCAATGCAATTAAACTTTGAATACTTTAACTTATCAATTAATATAATTTTAAATATAGAAAGCATAAAGGTCAAATGAACAATATCTATGCTTCATGGTGAGGTTAGATTATCATTGGCAAATACTAGAGTGAGACATGGATAATTTGAATTCTGATACTTTTTTTTTTTTTTAAATACAGCTATATAATATGCACAGAACACTTAGGAAATTATTATTTTTCTGGACTGGACTAAAAAAAGCTGAAATAACTCATTTTTCTTATTTCCACACAAGATCCAACCTCCCTCAACTATAATCATACAATCTGCAAAAGCTCTGGCAGAAAACAGACATTCAGTAGACTGTCAACCTTCTGGGTGATTTAACACCACTGGAATACTAAGAATCAGACCATCTGTATGTCTGATCCAAGGTGTATGCATTTGTGACTGCACACCCGGGCTATTAACGTGAATGTGATGCAATGTTTAAGCATCGAAAAGTGTCATCTTCATGAAGCATTAGCATATTAGGAATCACGCAAAGTCAGGAAATCCTTTAATTAGGAGATCCTTTAATGAGAATAAATGCAAAAATATATTGGTGATATTGTTATTTCGTGCATGTGCACTGCACACCCTGAATATTTTCCCGATATACATATAAAGACAAAAACATCCTTACTTGCAAACATATTCCCTTGCTGCATCAAGTGGTTCAACAGGATACTGGTCTACTTCATGCCGCTGATAATTATCCCGTAAATTTTCTCCAAACTCTTCTGGTGTAAGACCAAACTTTTTTGCTAAACCACCTATGAAAATTCAAAAGCATGTTAGATTGAATTAAGAATTTTATTTCAAATCATAATTTAAAAAAAAAAAAAAAAAAATTGTAATGCATAAAATACAAATATTCAAGATTAACAAGTCTATTCTCACAGGGAAATAAAAAATAAATAAATAAAAGGGGGCAAATTTTAATATTTGACCATGACAAGCTTTGATTTATTATGCAGCAACACGGCTACATTATTTGCTTGCAATAACTACCATACAATCAACTTCAAACCAACAGGTTGTTTCAATTGCAAAGTAATGTTTAAAGTGATTCTGTTTGAGTTTACCTAAAGCAGCACACACAGCAACAGAACTATTACTATTCAGTAAGGAATAATATTTATTTATTCAAATCAACTTGATAGTGATGCTGAAGACAAAAGATGGGTAGCAATATGAGATTCAGTTGACCAAACTATTCTGTGTTGGCTTAAACCAAAAGATAACAATGGTCAACAGTATGAAATGTCATGTCAGTTCTGATGTTGCACAGCTAAAGAAAGACAGAGTTGTTTTCATCAGGAGAACCAGATGCTGTCCTTCAATGCTGCCCTTCTAAACAACAGATTATCTATATCCAAAATTTGGGATATAGTTATCAATAACGGCAATGTAAAATGTAAAATAACTGACATTATATTTAGGCGGTAATAGTACGGATGATAATACTGACTAATTTTGCCACATGTCAGTTTTTTTTTTTTTAATAGTTACACACACACACACACACCTATTTTGAATTCTAATAGTATTTTATTTACCAGACTTCCTCATGAATGCATATGAAAAACACACCAGCCTACATGTGCCTACATTACTGCTGCTTGAAATTCCCATTTTTAATTGTTACACTGATGATGGTTGAAAATACTTATACTGAAATATTTGTATAATATAGTATGGTTAATTAAAATATCTTTCCACTGTGTTTACATATATTTTGTTTCTTTATAGATTTCACAGTTACTTCTCTATCAAATATTTCATGATATTTGAGCAAAGTTGCTAAAAAAAGTGTTTTTAATTAGTATATAGGTGGCTTTTTGTAGCAATTGTACTGCATTTTTTTTTCAGTCTGGATAAAAGTGTCCTTCAGTGGTGTCGTTGTGTTCTGCTACTTGTTTCTTGTACAGCTTCTAAAGGTGGCATCCATAAAGAAACATATGTCAGCAGCATGGAAGGCTTCTGTATGAAAGTCTGACTCTGATTTTGGATTTTTCGCAGTGGATGTGTTGCGAAACACTGCCAAAAAATGTGACAGATTTGTGGACTGTTTGGGTAAATGAGAAGAAGGAAAGAATTAACATATGTGAAAAGTATCTGGACAGATTAGAGCAATTAGAAATGGGAACAAACATCGGGACCATAGTGATTTCGGGAATCTGTTGTAGCATAGCAGTTTGTGGTTGAAGTAGACCATGAGTTCTTTGTTAGCTTGGTTGAAGCATGAAAGTCAAATGAAACATATGGAAGACGATATTAGCATCAAAAGGAGAGATTGGTTGATGATAAGGAGAAGAAGCAAGTTAATAATATGAAGAAAAAGTCAAAGCATACTTGCATATCACTGTATGGGGGGACTCGATCATTTGAGGTGTGATTACTAAGAAAGTGCACAAAACATGCTTTCCTGTTGGAACAATGAAGCAAATAACCCAATGTGTTGTAGAAAAGGAAATACCTGTCATCAAAATTAGTGGTAGTCGTGGGCACAAATGACTTAGTTGGGAGAGGGAAAAATGTTGACAGAAACTTGAGGAAGTTGTTGCAGCAGGTAAAGAAGAATAGTGTTGTTGGGAAAGTCATAGGCATGTTGCCTAGATATGACAACTGTGAATTGAGAAGGAGAACGGAGATAATGAATAGTAAGATGGCTGAGTTGTGTGAGGCAAAGGAGGTTCAATTTGTAAATCTGTGGAGAGAATTTGAAATGGTATAAAGTTCATGGATTATATTTGAATGGATTTGGTGTTGGGCATTTAGAAAGGCTATTGTTTTCTGAGAAGGCACAGAGTCAAGAAGTTGATGTAGTAAATGATCAGAGTCTATCTGTGAAGTAGGATAGCACAAATCAAGAGATTGTAAGGCAGGAGGAAGATGGATATGAAGTTGAAGATGTAATTGCAGCAGAACAAGATGACGGAATGCATAAAGGTGAGAATGAGACAGGTAGGAATGGAAATCAGAGTCGGAATCAGGGAAACAGGAGTGGTCAGACCGAAGAGAGAGGTGAGCAGCTAGAATAGAGAATGTTGGTGCTAGCAGAATGGCCTCAAACACACAGTGATTCTTATGTTTATATGCAAATATAAGGAGCATTCGAAAGAGCAGAGTTTGTTGAATTGATTGAGACGGTATGCCCAAAAATAACTGGAATAAGCAAAACTTGTTTGTCTGAGGAGGATGTGATTTCGGGAATAGAACAAGAAGGATATATAATTTTCCGGAAGGATAGAAATGTGAAAAGAGGAAGGCAAGTGCTGTTAATGATTGCAGAGGAATTGTGTCCACGGAGTGCGAAAGTTGATAGTGTATGCACAGATTTTGAATCTGTGTTGAAATAAATAGGTTAGTATATCTAATAGGATGCTGTTATAGGCCAGGGAATTTGGAATGCTGGCTATGGAGAGAGGTTGAAGAAATGTCAATTGCAGAGTTGGGTGGATAGGAGGAAGAGAGGTGATATGATAGAGACATTTAAGTTAGTGAGAGGATTTTATCAGATTAATCCAGAGGGGATTATAAAAAAGAGTAGATGATGAGAGGGGAAGAACCAGAGGTCATTTCTGGATATTGTGTCAACGTGTGGTGAGGAGGGGTGTGAGGAGCAGAATTTTTACATGGAGAATTGTCAGTGAATGGAATGCATTACTAGAACGTGTTGTTAATTCAAGGAGCGTTAAGGATTTTAAGATTCTATATGATAAATATGTTGTCAGTTGAATGAACTTCCCATGATGATAATAATAATAACAATAACATTTATCTTGTCATCTTTAAAAGACTCATTGTTTAACTACATTTACATACCACATATTGACTTTCTTAAATCTTTCTGATCTATTAGTAAAGACTTATGACTTATTTTCATGTGTGTGTGTATAAGCAAAGGGTAAAATAATCCAGAATCTCTGCTTTGCAGCTTTAATACAGAACATTTTTAAGCCACTTCAGGGTCAGCAATTAACTATTTTTAGTCTATCACATGACTCCATCACATGCTTTTCTAACTAATTTTAATGATGATCTCTGCAGATTTTCGAAGTGATCTTATAGTTTTGTTCTCATTTCCAAAACTCTTTCATCTTTTTTTCCCCAATAATATTTGTATATATGAGTCTGCAGATCACATCTAAAAGCTGCTGAACTGTGATTCATTTCTAAAAACTTTATTTGACATTTTTCTTTTCACTAAGAAATTCTTTTTTTTTTTTAATGCTAAATATCCTATTTTGAATTCTCTATGCAATTCTGTACCAGTCTGAAGACATCATTATCAATAATAATGTAATTAATAGGACTTGTCTTTTTTCATTTATATTATCTTCATATGAATTTATGCACATATTTATATGAACATCACAGGAACAGATAGTAATGCAGAGAACAGAAATTTAATAATAAGAAATCCGATACTTATCAACTCTCAAAAATGAGAAAATGGGTGACAGACTTCAAATCTGAATCCCCCCTCCCCCCAGCTAGATTAATTTTCCAGATATGTTTGTCAATGACTAAACAATTAAGCACTGATCTTTTAAAGTAACAATAGGCTATGTTAACTTTTGTAATAATTGCAACGTAAGTCCATCAGTCCTCCCGACAGATACAAAGAACAATCATAAACACAAGTAAGTAAGCCTCTTAATTATGGAGTAAATTTGAGAGGCTTATTTACTTGTAAGCCTCTCAAATTCACTGAAATTTGGAGTTAGATGCTTGGAGAAAGTGTCATTTGGTGAGAGTTTGTACAAAAAGTGCAAAACCAGGGAAACAAGAGATATGGGGGGGGGACAATTAAGCATGTCTAGCCACCCCCTGAGGAAAATGAGTGTGAGTGCAGAATTAGCTACCCCTGGGATAGATAAGTACGAGTGTAGGAATGATTGTAAAGAGCTGGATGCAGTTTCCCAGGTTTTGAATATGAATGGGCAGGTAACGACATCATGTAAGGCTAACTGTGGACACAAGTGGATGTTGAAATGCATGCACACAAATCCCTGAAGTATCAGAAATAAATAAAGGAGAGGAGTTTTTCACATTGGTCAGCTCGACTTGGCCAAAAATTATTGGCATCAATGAGACCTGATTGCCAGAGAATGATGTAGTTACATGGATAGAATGTAATGGATATTGTATTTTCAGAGAAGATAGAGGAAATAGGCCAGGAGGAGGGATATTGTTAATGATAGCTGAAGCACTTCAACCAGCAAGAAGAAGATGTGGACGCAACGTATCAGCAGATTAGCACAATGAGTGCAGGCCATTATCAATCATGGTAATTATCATGGTAGATTTCAACTATGTGATATAGATTCGAAGGAGAAAATGGCACATGGCAAAATGGAAAGGAATTTATACAGTTACTAAGGGATAATTATTTGAAACAGCATGTGACAGAAGGGACTAGGAGTTTGAGAGTTTTGGATCTGGTAACATCATCAGAAGATCTATCTATAACTACAGCAGCAACTCTACCTCCAAATGAGGAAAGACCATACAGTCTTGTCCTCGGAAGTTGCTCATCATGTGGAAATTGCGGTCAAGAAAGGGGTTTATGCAGAACTCCAAAGCTGGCAATTATGACAAGCTTAGGAGGCAACTTGGATGTCATGGCATAAGAAACTACGAGCCTGTGTAGCTCAGTGGATGTGGTGTTTGCCGTACTAAGAAAGACTTCTTGGTTTCGAATCTGGTCGGCAACTCGAAGAAATTTTTTAAAGCCTTTTTTCGACAGGTTCCCAAGTCAGTCAATCTCTGGCATGGGCAAATGGTTTTTTATCCCCAAAACTCAAGTTTTTTTCGTCCCGTAAACTCAAGAAAATTGACCGTAGAACCCACATTATTTCAGACATTAAATACGAGTGTTAGGGACGAAATGCATGAGATGGCAGCACTTGTTGAGCAGTCTCTCTTCACTGCATGCCGCTTAATTAGTGATAGCCTTGGGACAGCTCTCTCTGATTAGGTACCAGTAGAGATTGAACTGTCCACTCAGTCTCCAAAAGTTAGATAGGGCTAGGGCTAAATGGCCTCGCCTACTCCCTATATACAGGAATAAAAAGGCATTAGCTGTTTTTTTTTTTTTTTTTTGATGAAATGAATGTTATTAGTACATGGGAAGTGGTCAAGGGTTGTTTGAGCAATCAGAGTGCATACCCAGGGGCAGGAGGATAAACTGAGTAGGGATTAAGTAGATGATTAGCAATATATAAAGCAAGAGCTTAAAAAAAAAGCACTATGGAAGGAATAATAAAGCACAAGCAACAAGGGTAACTAGTATGGTAAGGAAGACTAACTCCAATTTTGAGAGAAAGTTAGCTAAGCAGACCAAAATAAATCCAAAAGAGTTTTATCACTATATCAAGTAAGAGAAAGAATGATTATGAAAAATAACTTTACTCAGTGCTGATGTAAATTCTGTCACCTTCCTTAAATTAGGAAGGTGACAGAAGCAGAAAAAAATAGTTGTCACTAAGTGATCAGTAATTACTTACTAAGAAATTTTCGAACGTAAAATCCCCCCCCCGTAAAATTTCTCAGTAATTACTTACTAAGAAATTTTCGAACGTAAAATCCCCCCCCCCCGCATGGGGAGTGGGGGGAAAACAAGTTGTTTTCCCCCACTTTCAAATACACTCCCCATGTATTTGAAATTTCTGTCACCAAGCAGTTGAAAACTGCTGGTGACAGAAATTTCAACACCTGGCCCATTTGGCAGTGCAAATTGAGGCATAGTTCACATTATGGGTAAATACCAAGAATAGTGATCAGAGCTTGCTCCACCTTTACTATGAGTTGCCTCAATCTGCACTGCAAAATGGGTCAGGTGTTGCACTATCCAGGTATTTGCTTACGCTTGGAATCGCCGAACTTTATAGTTTCTATATTCGGCATGAAACTTTTTGAGTTTCTTATTCGGCTAAGAAACAATATGGGATGTAATGTCCCTTAACTTAAATTAATTAATTAAATGAACTGGTAGACAGTTGAATTACTATAGCAAACCAAGCTATAGCGAATTAACAATAACAAATATACTATTCCAAAACCAAATATAGTTTCACATGGTATCAATTCTGTTCTATTTTCACTATAATAAACTAATTCAATCCCTGCAAGTTGGCTATAGCAAGTGCTGAATCACCTGCATTCATTAAAAACTCATTCCATATGTACTCACCACATCCACCCATACATCCTATTCAAAAAAATTTGATGTTACATATTTTATAAGAAAGGCATTAATTTTTTAACATAAAAGATGCACAATTTGCTGCAGGAAATAATTTTTGCAATAATTCTTTCTGTAATAAAAAAGATAACTTTAAATTGTCTAGTATTATACTAAAAGCATTCAATTTATATGGTAATTATCACAAAATATAACTTTTCCAAGTGAATTTAAATATCAAAAAACAAGATTTTGCTTCTTGTTTTGAGAGAGAATACCACGGAAAAACTGAGTGTGAAGAATCAGAAATAAAAGTACTTACTCAGACCAGCATCTTTACAAACTATATATGCATCTCTACGTTTTGCTAACTTTATTCTTGTAGCCTCCGCTTCTGCTTCGGCCTCTTCATCATCTTTCTCAGCATTCCCTAGCTCGGCCTCTTTTTTCTTTTTCTGCATAATAGCTTCATTCATAACAGGCACATCACGAGAATAATAAAGAATAAAATTAAGAAACATATCTCTCATTTCTTCTGGAGTCTGAACTTCTTTCACCCTGAAATGCATACATTAAAAACAATAAATAAATAATAAGAAAAAAGTTACTAAACCACAAAGTATGCAAAAGCAATAAACAAATTTTAAAGCAAAATTCACTAGCAGTAAATGATAAGCAGAAGAAAGTGAAACAGCAAAAATTATAAATTAGTAATGGTAGAAGTTTGCTATTATGATATTTTTGCATATTATAATTAAGCTCATATGTTTGTCAAAATGTGTTCTATGTAACCAATTAACAGGATTTTGCATACAGGATATATGCAAAAATTTGGCATATAATGCTGCTTCTCTATAAAGCCAAATAACAAAGTTTAAGCATGAGACAACTCTCTGTCTCTGAATGAAAACAACCTCAATTCAATGAAACTGAAGAGGTAAAGACAATGGAAGATATTAATGAAATACTGTGTCACTTAAATAGTGTTAACATAAAGCAAAAAAAGTGGCATGCAATAAACAAATTACATGATAACTACAGTAATTAAATTTAATGAAATGGAAGTACTGAATTTCATACTGAAAATAACAGTACACTATCATCAGTGTGTAGAAACAAGCAAATCAAAGAAACAGGAATACATACAACAATCGGTTTACCAATTAAAAAAAAAAAGGTCAATCTTCAATACATGCCAGGGGTTTCCAATCCCTTATATTTCTGGTATCTCTGAACCTATTGGTAGAATTTTGGAGAAGTATCACCTTATTTCCGCATATTTTCCTATCAACAAAATTTGTTGGAAGTTTATTTTGCACTTGGTTAGAATATAATAAATTTAGTTTAATCCTTTATCCAAGTGTAAGCAAACAAAGTTTGCGCCTGAAAATAACTTCAGGACTGAGGTAAGATGGTACATCCTTTGGCAACTCGTAGCAAAGGTGGAAAAGCTCTCATCACTCCTTGTCTCAGTATCTCCCATAATGCAAAGCACATCTCCTTGTGGACATGCATACTGCTATGCATTAAGGGAAGCAAGGGATGTACCACCTTACCTCAGTCCTGACAATATTTTCAGGCACAAACTTTGTTTGCTTACACTTGGATAAAGAATTAAACTAAATTTATTATAGTCTAACCAAGTGAAAAATAAACTTCCAACATCTTTCTCTAAATCCAGAGTAATTTAATAATAAGGTGGTACACCGGTTGTTAACTCGTATACGTAAATATGACCTCTCTATTTTGCTTTTGGCTTAGTATTGCCACTCTGGGTCTGCCTCTGACTGACGAGACCTCATTAAAGGTCGAAATCAGTGGGAATCTTGGTAGTGGCCCTTCCCTTAATGCAGTAGTTCTTAACCAGTGTTCCCTGGAACACTTGTGTTCTGCGAACTAGTTACCAGTGTCACTTCGGTGAAAGATGTCACATAACACAGTTCTGAGTGCAATTGGCTACTCTGATCCTAACAACTGAAGACTGCTATGAGCGTTGATTTTTAAACCAACAAAACATCGTTTATAGGTTATGTGTTTGCAGGATGTATTATATCTACGCACCGTTTTTTGCACAGAGAATCCCTAGTTTGAAAAACATTACCAGCAATATTAAAAACCTGTACTAGACCAAGTTGTAAATATGGTAAATTTTTCACCTGCTTTGTTTTCATTCAACTAGGCCAGTGGTTCTTAACCGGTGTTCCGGGGAACACCGGTTAAGAACACCAAGTCAAGACCTTTAAAAGAAAGCCTTTCTTTAAAAAAAACTTTGCACGTCTATGGAAGCCACGTACGAATCCTTGCTTTTGCACACTGAAATAAGATGGATAACCATCTTATTTCAGTGTGGATTACCTCTGGATAAGATGGATAACCATCTTATCCAGAGGTAATCCACATAATATGGATAACTGTATAGATAAGATGGTGTTACATCCTGAATGAAGCACTTTATTAAAGAAACACTTCATTCAGGATTTAACAAGTCCAAAAAATCAGCTGAGAGAAAAAACTTGTACTCGAGCAGAAGAAATAAAGTACTAACTGTAAACAGAAACAGAATTACCTTCTTTTAATAGAATTGTAAGACCGTGTAAAGAATTTTGTGTATAAATTAGTATTATATGAATGCATCATGTATACAATGAATGGGTAAATTACATGTAAACAATAGTCCAAAGGTCACAGGCGGGCCTGAGGCATTGGCAGTATCGGAAAGCAACGCACGTTCATTTCCTGGAAGACGCTGCTATGATCTCGCAATGTGCCGAAGTTGCCGCGGACGAAGAACGTAGCGGGCAGGAAAAGATCGCAGAAAGTAGTAAGAGGGCGCTATCGCAGCTAGTAAGAGGGGGAAAGGAAAGGAGAATAAAAAGGGTTTGCACCCCTTTCTCAGGGCTTTTTCCGCCTGCTTTGCTGGATGATGATTTGACTTCTCTCGTGGACCGGTGGTTCCTGATGGTGTTCCTTGGCGATAGTTCAATATCGGAGGGTGCGCCTTTCCCTTCGATGTCGGAATTTCTGCCGGTAAAAAAAGCGTGAGATATCAGCATATCTGTCTTCGCTCCTTCGCTGAAAGTTCCGACGGAATAATATCACAGATGTATACCAGAACCGGCAGTAGAAATGAGGATGGTCCGAAACAGATTGAGAATAGATGAGGGAAAAAACGCCAGGTGCAGAGCACAGCTTAATCTAATGACCATAGTGACCCACCACATGGACGCAGGCTTATGGAAGTATTGACAAGGTAATTCAAACAAAGGACAGTTCAGACAGACCTGGAGATTCTGCCCCAAGAAATGGTAAAGTACAGATTTTGTTGCATAATTACCCAGTTGGAAAAAAGGAAAGATCATTGTAGTGTATTAATCGAGTATGGACAGTATTTAAGATCTTTAAGTGATTATTTAGCAGTGGCTAATGTTCATAAGACAAATTGTTTGGAATGATTATAAAAGATTGTGACTCGTTTAATATGCAAGACAAACATAGTAGGTAGAATATAGATTAGAAGTGTATAATGTGTATATTATGTGTGTTTAATCTTTAACTTAAGAGAAGGATTTATTGTTCATGTATTAGAGTATTAATCAGTTTGAAAAGGTTTGATTTAGCATGTCATTGAACTAATTGAAAGTGAGATTGGTCTTAAGTGTATATTATGTCTTTGGATTCCAATAAATATGTTTTTTCTTTTATACCTGAGATTTGCCTGTGATATGAACCAAAACTACCGCTCATTAATCTGAACCATAGTGGGGGGGGGGGGGGGAATTGAAAGAAAGGTATAACATGTTGTTATAGAGGTTACGACTGCAAACCAGAATTTACTTAGCCATAGTAGAGCATTTGATTTATGAGTATAAGCACTAAATTTATTCTCCTATGGGCACCAAAGGTCTGGAAAAGTCTCCCTGAATAAGAGTCCCCTCTATTCTAAGATACTGGCATTAAAAAATAAATTTGTCAATATCTGAAGAGGAGAAGGCCCCAGACAGAAATTAGAGGATTCGTTTCTTATAGCAAGGAATAACCTTTAACAGTCAGGGTAAGTACGTGAGTAAAATTAGGAATCAGCCAGAGATATAGAATTTGCCTTCCTTATAGAATGAACATGTAAGAAGTGATACAGATGTTAGAGTCAAGGAAATTTTGTAAGTCTTGTAGTTAAAGAAGAGAGGTTAAATACATAAGGTAAATAAAATATATTAAGGAAGAGCAAATATAACAATGGATAACCATCTTATCCAGAGGTAAAGTGCTATTCTGAATTTTAGAACTTAAGAATGAATTATTGGCCTTTTTTCATAATGAAGGTAATTTTGATGCTTTAATAAAATGTCTTGAGATGCTTTTGTAAAATGTCTTCAAAATGATATTTGGTGTGCTAAAATGGCATATTTAGCCAATATTTTTATTTTCTTAAATAGCATTAATACAAGCATCCAAGGGAAAATTTAAATATTTTGACATCCATAGTCAGTTTTTCAGAAAAAAAGTATCGCTTTGAAAAACCACATATCAGGAAAAAGGAAAAAAAAAAAAAAAACAGTAGATATATTTCCTTCGCTCCATAATAAAAATGTCGAGGGAATTATTTCCATTATAACAGAATATTTAACGATACTCGAAGAAAAGATTTTAAGTTGTTTTTCTTCCTTAAATACACACAATTATGACTGGATAAGAAATCCATTTGGCACAGTTAATACATCGAGTGGTGAATTTTCGTTACAAGAAGAATTAGTTACCTTCTCAACGAATTGTACTCTAAAAATGAAATTCTCTGAAATAGTTCTTGAGGAATTTTGGATTTTTGTCCAAGCTGAATATCCAGATCTCTCCACAAGGGCACTGAAAATTTTGGTACAATTTTCAACGTCATATTTACGTGAGCTTGGTTTCTCAATATTAACCAAGATAAAAACTGAAAAGCATGAAAGACTTCCTAATATAGACAAAGAGATTACGGTAGCTATATTACATATTAGACCTGATAATGCTGAAATCTGCAAAAGACGACAACCTCAAGTATCACATTAAATAAGTTCCATTTTTATAAAAGGCAACTCCATGCATATTTTAATTGTTAGTTTTATGACCCTGAAGCTTTTGGTGTTCCTTGCATTTTTCTTATAATCAAATGTGTTCCGTGACTTCGAAAAAGTTAAGAACCACTGCCTTAATGCATAGCAGTATACATGTTCGCAAGGAGATGTGCTTTGCATTATGGAAGATACTGACACAAGGAGTGATGAGAACTTGATCCACCTTTGCTACGAGTTTCCAAGGGATGTACCACCTTACCTCAGCCCTGAAGATATTTTCAGGTGCAAACTTTGTTTGCTTACACTTGGATAAAGGATTAAACTAAATTTATTATAGTCTAACCAAGTGCAAAATAAACTTCCAACATCTTTCTCTAAATCCAGAGTAATTTAATAATAAGGTGGTACACCGGTTGTTAACTCATATAGGTAAATATGACCTCTCTATTGCTTCTGGCTTAGTATCACCACTCTGGGTCTGCCTCCCACTGACGAGACCTCCATAAAGGTCGAAAATGGGTAGTGGTCTTTTCCTTAATGCATAGCAGTACACATGTCCGCAAGGTGATGTGCTTTGCATTATGGGAGATACTGAGACAAGGAGTGATGAGAGCTTGTTCCACCTTTGCTACGAGTTGCCAAGGGATGTACCATCTTACCTCAGTCCTGACGATATTTTCAGGTGCAAACTTTGTTTGCTTACACTTGGATAAAGGATTAAACTAAATTTATTACAACAAAATTTCTCATCTATTGCCATCTACAAAAGACAAACTGTCACCTCTATCATTAGCTGGCATTTACCAGATACCTTGTGAATGTAATCTGACATACTTTGGGCATATAGGCCATTCTGTGGAAAAAAGAATTAATGAACATCAGTATTACATTGAATAATTATGAAACCTCAAACGTCTGGTCTGGTACAACATAGTATTGACACCAAACACAGTATCCAGTGGGATGAAGCTTGTCTTCTCCACAATTTTTAATATTTTAATAAGCAGTTTTAAATATAAATGCCTTTTCAAAGAAAGTTGTGAAGCCCTTTTACATCAGCCAAATCTGAATCGGAGCGATTGTCTCTCTCTCTCTCCCAAAAGTTTGAAAGGTTCTAATTTTATGTAACAATTAAAAATAGTTTTAATAATATTTATTAATTTATATTAATTTCTAGCACACAGCATCAGTACAATCGGTTTACCACCGTTTTTAAACGATGGTAAACCGATTGTACTGATGATGTACTGTTATTTTCAGTACAACATATCTGTACTTTCATTTCATTAAAGTTAATTACTGTGGTTATCGTGTAATTTCTTGTTTATAGTCATGCCACAGGTACCTTTAAAGATTAAACAAGATGTAATATGTTATTTTAGGAAAATAGTAATTAGAGAAGGCAGGAGAGCGCACGCACACAGAGAAGGGGGGGGGGGGATTTGACACTGCACACAAAGATTTTTGAATGGCGGGCAATTCATTTTCAAGTGAGCAAATTTCAAAATGGAAAACCTGGACAATGACTTATTTCTGTCTATTCTACTGAAGGTATGGGTAGGAGAGAATGAAAGGATTTCCCCTACACCAGTTATTAGAGAGGAGAGCCTATTTCATATAAAATATTTCAGCTATTTAGGCACAGTTTTTAGAGAAAATGGCAGGTTAAATCTGGAAATAGACAACAGAATAAGCAAAGCTCGTATGGTGGGTAGCTAGCTGAATAAATTGATATGGAATAAGAGAGAAATTAGCCAAAATACCATGTTATGGATGTGAGAGTTTGGCTAGAAATAAAGCACTTGATCAAAGACTAGAGACCATAGATATGAGGGTTCTAAGAAAAATTAGGGAGGTGAATCGATGGCATCAATGATAGAATCATATTAAAATGAAGATATTAGAAAGGAACCTAACATTGTTAGCATTCAAGAATGTGTCAGCAGAACTAATCTAAGGTGGCATGCCACTTAAATAGAATGGGTGAAGAAAGTTTAGCAAAACAGATGTTTGATGCCAAGATGACAGGAAAGAGACAAAGGTCAAGATAGATTGATTCAATCAGAAGCACCTTAGAAGCAGCAAATGTTAGATATGACAATATTGGAGTGCTCACAAGTAATACATTGATTTGGAGAAAAATTGTTGATAGGAGATTAATAATAATATAAACTTAATCATGCAATGCTGTCATTGTAACCTGAACGCCCCTTGAGAGTACATGTCAGGAAACTGATGATGATGATGATAGATATATAGGGTAATAAAAACACGAAAATCTAAAATAGTGATAACTCGCATGCAATTTTTTTTCATGATGTAACTTACTTTGTGCTAGTAACTCCAGGTGAACATGAAAAATGCCAAAAATGTCAAGTGATACACACAATTTGTCCTTTGTGAATACGTATCGTGCTGTTTTCCTGAGTTTGTGTACTTTTCTTGATAAAAGCATTTAATACGGCCAAACATAAGTAAGTGCCTTGATTATAGAAATCCAAGTAGTAGATGAGAAGGAAAGCTTTGAGATTAAGAAGAAGCTCATCTCATCTCATATTCCTTTTTCCCTCTTTTACCTTGCGGTGTCAAGGGTTTATTAATCATCGGACCTCAAACCATTCACAGGATAAGGTGGTCAAGCCCTACACCACAGTGTATCCTATGTCAGTAGTGTTGAGTTCTCAAGGCCAGTTTGCCTGCTTTACGGGATGAAAAATCCTACTGTCCACATCCAAGACTGGCTAACTTGGCTACAGCTGAGGAAGATCCTTCAGCTCCTCATGTCACCGACGGAATCGAATCTAGGACACTCCTTCCCAAGGCATATGGTTGCGAAGCACACAGCCACTAGGCTAACCGCACTGACAAAGTTATTTTCTGGCACCAGGAATCAAACCCGGGCCTCCTCGGATCCTAACCACTAGACCACGGCAGAATACATTAAGAAGCTTGAAATAGTAAAATATTAGAAACTAGAGGACATGTGGTATCACCACAGCAACAGGCTTAAAGGATTCATGATTGCATACCATCAGAAGCTTGGAAAGATAAATAAAAAACTCAGATTGGATCTTTAATATTCCCTATTTTTGTATAATAAAACTTGTTTGGCAAGAACAACCGCATGTGCTGCAAAGTTGATCACAACCAGGCCTATATCATTTAATACATCCCCCCACCCCCCCCCCCCCCCACCCCCCCCCCCCCCCACCCCCCCCCCCCCCCACCCCCCCCCCCCCCCACCCCCCCCCCCCCCCACCCCCCCCCCCCCCCACCCCCCCCCCCCCCCACCCCCCCCCCCCCCCACCCCCCCCCCCCCCCACCCCCCCCCCCCCCCACCCCCCCCCCCCCCCACCCCCCCCCCCCCCCACCCCCCCCCCCCCCCACCCCCCCCCCCCCCCACCCCCCCCCCCCCCCACCCCCCCCCCCCCCCACCCCCCCCCCCCCCCACCCCCCCCCCCCCCCACCCCCCCCCCCCCCCACCCCCCCCCCCCCCCACCCCCCCCCCCCCCCACCCCCCCCCCCCCCCACCCCCCCCCCCCCCCACCCCCCCCCCCCCCCACCCCCCCCCCCCCCCACCCCCCCCCCCCCCCACCCCCCCCCCCCCCCACCCCCCCCCCCCCCCACCCCCCCCCCCCCCCACCCCCCCCCCCCCCCACCCCCCCCCCCCATGGGGAATTGGACAATGAGACTTATTTGTGCCTATAGTCCCACAGAAGGTTCTACTAAGGTAGAAGTGGAGAAATTTTTTGATGCTTTAGAAAAAGCAACTGACACAATGAAAAATGAAAAGTTGGTCCTTGTTTGGGATCTAAATAGCATAGTAGGAAATGATTGTCAGACATACAAAAATATTTTGGGAAAATTTGGAGAAAAGAGCCAAGCTAATAATAATGGCAAATACTTGTTGGATTTCTGCTCAGGACATGGATTGGTTATTACTAACACCATGTTCCAAACATAAAAATTTGCACAAATTCACATGGAGAGAAGAGGCAAGTAAGAAAGTCTCATTAACTATGTTACTGTTGATAATGATGTTTTCTCCCTGGTGCAGGACACCAGAGTGTACAGAGGATTTGAAATTGGAAGTGATTACTATTTAGTCTTGAGCAGGATAAAATTGAATTTCATATTGAAAAGAATAACATGTAAGAAAGTTTTAAAGCGAATAAAAGTTGAGCAGCTCTCAGCTGTAAACTGTAGAATAAAATACACAAAGATTATTGAAGAAAAAATGAAAGAGTTGAGAACAGGAACCAAACCTTGGAGATTCAGTGGCAAGCCTTGAAGAAAACCCTGATTAATTCAGCCAGAAAATAATGTGGTGAGTTTTTTGCAAGGATAGAAAAATCAGAACTCCATGGTGGACACGGGAAGTTAAAGAGGCATGAAGGAAAAGAAGAAAGCACATCAAAAGTTCCTGGCAAATAAGTCAGCTTTTGCTCTTAGAGAATACAAAGACAGATGTAAGAAAGCGAAACACTGTGTAAAACTAGCCAAACAAAAGTCATGGGAGGACTTTGGCAACAACATAGAAAATAAATATCAAGAAGGTGGTAAGATATTCTGGAGGTTGTTGAAGAAGCTTAGAAATGGAGGAAAGAGTGCTATAAAAGGAGTTGCAGATGATAAAGGTGACATAAAAACAGGAGAAAAAGATATCCTTGAAGTATGGAGTAATTACTTCGAAAAATTGCTACATGTAACAAGCAGTGAAAGCACAGTGGTAATAAAAAGCACTCAACAGGCATACAGTCAGGAATACATATCCATACTTGAAGTAGAAAAAGCCATCAAAGGCTTGAAATGTGCAAAGGCAGCAGGAGTAGATTATATTCGACCAGAAATGTTGAAGTATGGTGGTATAAAAGACTTACAGTGGCTGCACTGCATAGTTCAGAAAGCCTGGACAGAGGGACGAATTCCCGATGATTGGAGTAGAGCTCTAATAGTACCCATATATAAAAATGGATATAAAACTGAATGTGAGAATTACAGAGGTATTTCCCTACTAAGTGTTCCTGGCAAGATCTATGCAAGTATACTTGAGAAACGAGAAATGATTGAGAAGAATTGTAGAAGAAAAGCCGGGTGAAGAACAAGCTGGATTCAGGCCAAATAGAGGCTGTTAGGATCAGATCTTCACTTTACAACAAACAGTTGAGAAAGCATGGGAATATAACAAAGATCTGTATTTAAGTTTTGTCAATCTGGAAAAGGCATAAGACAAGGTACCAAGTGAGAAGCTATTCAATATGCTACAATTATATGGTGTCAATGGGGCATTATATCAAGCAAAACGTAGTCTGTATTTGAGTTGTAAGTCAGCAGTTAGTCAGCAGTTAGAATTGAAGAAAGCACAGGAAGATGGTTTAATGTTAAATCTGGTGTGAGACAAGGATGTACATTATCCCTTCTGTTATTCATTATCTATATGGATCAGATTACGAGGGAAAGTGGTATTAAACATGATATCAGATTTGGAGATGTCATTGCTTTATGCAGACGATGTTATACTTCTAAATAAATCCGCTACAAGCTTGCAAGATTCCCTAACTAAATTGAATAACTGTTGTAATAGATATGGTATGAAGGTCAGCATTAAAAAGACAAAGACAATGAAAATAGGTAGAACTGTTGCAAATGTCACCTGTGTTGTGAATGGGGAACCTGTGGAACAAGTAAAACATTTCAGCTACTTAGGCACGATTTTTACTGAAGATGGTAAATTAAATATGGAAATAGACAACAGAATCAACAAAGCTGGTATGGTAGGAAGTCAACTGAATAAATTGATATGGAATAAGAGAGAAATTAGTCAGAACACTAAATTAGCTGTATACAAGACAGTGTTCAAACCAGTTTAAACTTATGGATCTGAGAGTTGGGTCAGAAGTAAAACACTTGATCAAAGACTAGAGACCGCAGATATGAGAGTCCTGAGAAAGATTACAGGCATGAACAGATGGCATCAATGGCAGTATCATATTAAAAACGAGGATATTAGGATAGAACTTGACATTGTCGGCATCCAGGAATGCGTTAGCCGAGCTAATCTCAGGTGGTATGGTCATTCAAACAGAATGGACGAAGAAAGATTAGCAAAACAAGTGTTCTTTGCCAGGTTTGCAGGAAAACGACCCAGAGGAAGGTATAGGTGGATTGATACGGTACAAATTGCCTTAGACGATAGAAATATAAGATCTCATAATGTTGGATTTTTGACAAGTAACAGACTGATTTGGGGAAAATTGTAGATAGGAAGTTGGTAATGATGTAAATTTTTCATGTAGTACTATCATATCCTGTACATCCTTTGAGTGTACATGTCAGGAATTTGATGATGATGATGATGATTCTACTTTTAGAAATTAATGATGATAACATAAAAACTTTCAACATGTAAGTTTCTTACATCACGCCACTCATTGGGTGGTTCTAAAAAATTATGTCCTGATAAAGTGGATATACAAAAATATGCTGAAAGGTGCAACAAAATGTGCTTTTCTTCATTTTCAAATGGCTGTCTAAGCTGATCTGATGGGATGAATAAAGATGGGACCAATTTTACTTTATAGCCACCACAAAAGTGTCTCTCATAAAATTTCAAATTTTTACTTGGTCTTCCAAACTTTTTTGGACTTTTAATTTAATTAAAAACAGTTAATTTTGGACAAAATTGTTTTTTTTTTTTTTTTTTTTTTTTTTTTTTTTTTTTTTTTTGCAAACTTTAAGGTATTTCTTTAAGAGAAAAAAAGTCTTTAATCAAGGTGAATTTTGGGCATATATATATATATATCCCAATACATGTATATATAAACATACAAAAAAATGACACTTCTGGATTCAACCAAGGTATGCAGTACAATATGGGGAAAAGAGCACTCAAAACATCTACAGCAGGTGCATACCATCTTCAAAAAAATTTGTTTGAAAATGCAAATAAGATATCAAAATAATATCAACCATGAGCATTACAATGGTAGTAAATCAGCAACTGAAAAATCTGGAAATAAGCTGTGATTAATTTTAAAATTCTTTGAAACTGAAAATCTTATGAATCCACAAAATAAAAATGGTCGTAATTAATGGAATGCTGAGAAGGAGGGATGAGGATAGGTTGACAAAATTAGTTACTTTCATCAAAAAGTATGCAGCTTTAGCTCCTTGATGATTTAACTTGGAATGACAGATTACAAGAATAAGTAAAGCTGAAGATGGTATGGTGGGAAGGCAGTTAAATAAATTTATATGGAATAAAATTAGAAATTAGCAATAATAAAAAAAAAAAGTTAACACGTTCGCTGCCAACTACGAGTATACTCGTAGTGGGTAATCCTGCTTCACAAGCCAGCTACGAGTATACTCGTAGGACGCTTACCGCCGGGAACGAGATTATTGTAGTGACCTTGAAGAAATGAAAATGCTTGGCTTGTGGGGCTAGCTTCAAAACTGTGTATTCTCATAGACCGTATATGCTCTGTACAAGCCAACTACGAGTATACTCGTAGGTCGTTTACCTCCGGTAACGTGATTATCGTACTGACCTTGAAGAAGTAAAACAGCTCGGCGTAGGGGAACAGACCATGCCAAAGTAGCGTGGCAGCGAACGTGTTAAACTAGCAGTCGACAATGCAGTGTTTAAAATGATTTCAATTTATGGATCTGAGAGATTAATTTGAAATAGTTGGTCAGAAATAGAATCCACAGATATGAGAGTCTGGCATTAACGCCAAATTCATGTTAAATATGGAAATATTATAATGTCATTGTAATTGTTAACATTTGAGCATGCATGTGAGCAGAATTAAACAGAATAGAAGATCAAATGTTAGCAACACGGGCATTTGTTGTGAGGATAGCAGCAACTGCCTAGAACCTTCAGATGTTCTAGGACACTGCATACTTAACTGCAAACTGAATGAAACTAATAGTATTACATGACAATGTAAACAATCTTGCAGTACTATCATGGATCCTCAACACTCCCTGAGGGTACATATCAGAAATTTAACCTTTAGTTAATAAATTTATATGAACTAAATAGAAAAATACACAAACTAGCCAGTTTGTGTATTTTTTTCAACAACCTGATAATGATGTTTATATAAAGCATTAAGCCTAACACTTTAAGAAGATTAGAAAAAGTGTAGGAAAAAAAAACAGGCAAAACACACCTGCTTATTGACTAACTTCAATGTGTTATTATAGATTTTGTACATCACTAATAGAAAGATTTAAACATATGGCAATTCATAACTACCTACCATTTCTGCTATTTTAATTGTAGTACAAAAATAATTTGGTGCTTTATCACTTCTTGACTACCTTTAGCAAAATGAATATGTTCATGGGATAATCCCAATACTACTTCTCAAATTACTCACCATTATTTCACTTTCTGACATATTTATATTCCAATTAGAATATATATAGATTTTTTTAACAGCTATAAAAATATTTAAAGAAATCCATACCTTTTCATCCCATCTATAGACTGTCCACAGATCATTAATGTTCAAATCAGGCTCTACATATTCTTTTCTATAAAATGCTATAAATGGAACCTGAAATAATGAAAATGAATATATATAGATATTAAAAATTACTTCATGTATCAGTCTAAATAAATAAAAAATAATTCAATTTAAGTAACATATATTAGAGACTGACTCACAACAAAGGCAACTGAAATAGAAAAGATATTTTGTCACTGAGGGTAGCTTAAAGAGGAGAACAGAAAATGCTACATGAAATTATGAAGTACAGAATTAATAAAATGTCAAATTCTGTTTACCTTCTAAAATATTCGTAATAACGTGCTGACATTCTGTGAAAAAGAACTGCTAGAAGGAAGTCTCACTGTTCCAATTTCTCAGGCCACAAAACGTGCAAGTGAGATTGCCGTCCTATTGGAGTTGACTGTTAAAAGAATTCGCACAGAATTAAAAGGTGAAGATAAACTAAATTTAAATCTCCTAGAAATCCAGACCTGTGCAGCTCAGTGGATGTGGTGTTTGCACATCATGGTGATCGGCCACACGAAGGAAGCCTTGGTTTCAAATCTAGTCGGCGACTACAGGAAATTTTTCTAAGCGTCCTGGAAACTCAAGAAAATCGACCGTAGAACCCATGCTATTTCAGGCATTAAATATATTGTGTTAGGGAACACAAGATGACAGCACCTGTTGAGCCATCTCTTCACTGCGTGCCGCTTAATTAGCGATAGCCTTGGGCCAGCTATCTCTGATTGGGTACTAGTGGAGACTGAACTGCCCATTTAGTCTCCAAAAGTTAGATAGTGCTAAAACGGCCTCGCCTATTCCCTATACGGGAATAAAAAGGTGTTAGCTGATTTTTTTTTTTATTTTATTTATGAACTTTATTTATAAGTTGACTTCAAGTGTTCAAGTAGCAGCAAGTCGTGAAGGCACTTCATTCACGAACTGTTTTTGTTTGGGTCAAGAATTAAAACAAGAATATACTTGTTTATTATAATTTACTTTGGAACCAAGTGAAAAAATCTTCTTACATACAGCCATTATAAAAGTTTTTCACATCCTACGTGGGATTCAAATCCACTTCTTTCCGATCAAAGGACATCATCGATATTGAGAGAGCTATGAAGGTTGTACTTTGAAAATATCAAATGTAGAAAACTTGCATCCTGGCCAAACAATATCTAAGTCTTCTGGTCCCAAAGGCTAGATATTGAGTTCAACTTCTGCCCTTCCATGCTTCCACCTCTCTTGTATAAAGATGTTGGTGCTATGCCAACATCATCCAAAGATAAGGCATGTCTTTTCTTTTCCACCAACTCCTGTACAGATGACCAAGATAAATCTTTGCTCACTATACAAGATCAGCTTACTACATGCCTATGCTGAATACTTAACAGCTTAAATATTACAAGTTTCGTGATTCAGATGCTACTCCCCAAATTGAGTTCAAAATATCTAATCCAAAATTAACACCCATCCTATATTATTTCACAATCTTTTACACTCACAAGGCAGCATGGAGTTGAGCACATATATATAAATAGCCTGTCCCAAAAGAGAAATTGAGAGATAAGACAAACATCAGTTATCATCAGGCAGCTTTCATTCCATTGCCCTCAATCGCAATCTTCTTACAAGCATCTTGGATCTTCAATAAAGGGGAGTATGCAGGAATGTCATAAGCATATCCACACACTCCATTTCTCTTTTTCATTTAACAAACCTTGTAGTGTTAAAATGATTCATTCCTCAAAATCTTTCATAACCAATATCTTAAACACTGATCTCCTTACACGTGAAGCTGGCAACCTAGTGAACTTCACTGCTACAAAAATATCATCTTAACTGCTCATAAGAAAAGATCACACTTAACTTTCCTCTTACCTCTTATAATACTCAGATCTCTAATCAAAATCAGATTTCTTTTCTTGGCGTGATTCACACTTGTAGTTTTTCCTAACACAACTATATATCCATAGCTTTCTCACCCTCCAAAAAATTTGGTATCCTCTTCCATTCAGGACTATTTGTCTGTGCATATCTAATGCTAAATAAATTCTCAATTTATCTTACTGCAGAATAATGTTCTCTTGTTTGGGATGGTGAATCAAAAACTTCCCTAAAAATACCTGATAGTATCTGGAAAAGAGTTAAAAACACTTAACAGATAATTTCTCTCCTTCTCAGACTCACCTCAATAACTTTCTCATAAACATTAATTTTCCACCTTATAGAATTTCTGCATATGTATTTTCATGGACACTGCTCCATTGGACTAGTTACTCATTCCTCTACTTCAGACATGTAAAACATGGATTGCTGGTCAACATCCATATACAGTTCAACTTCAAATTTCCTGGGCCAACTTCTCATCCATTTCTTTCATTCCATCTATTGCTCCATCCAAGTTCTTTGGAATAGCATTACTAGTTTTATCCCAAAGGACTAAAACCTCCAATGGTTCAAGACACATCAACCAATTTAGAGAAACTAATTTACTTATTTGAAAGAGGATGTTCTATTATATAGTCAACGCGATTAATTCGTACCGCGTTATATGAAAACCGTGTTATAAGAAACTCAGATTTAACGTGCAAACCAGGTTAATTCGGGTCCCGCGTTATATGGAAACCGCGCTATAAGAAACTCAGAATTAGTACGAATCAGATTGATTCGTACCACGTTATATGGGAACCACCCTTTAAATGATTTAAAATTTGAATTTTGTCCTCAAGAGATATAAGCTTTCTTTTTAACTGTTTTCTTGTTTCTTTTGTGTCTGACATTATGCAAACCTGGGGTTAACAATTATTTTATTATTATTATATTACAACAAATAAAAAATATTACCTACAGTATTGTGTAATGTTGTCCAATTACGATAACACAAATTAAGCGAGCAAAAGGCACTTTATTGAACACTAATCGTGATATGTACGTCTGCACGGATTTACAGACAGTTTCCTACTAAGTTGCACTTAAAATTGATGACAAAGTGGGTGGTTGCAACAGCGAAAGTTCGGCAGCACTATTGGATAAAAAAATTCACGCAAAAAAATTCACGCAACAGCCAATCATACGGTCTATTTTAAGCATTAAAACAGAGCACTGTGAACAATCTCACATCATTTCTTCGCTTATAGGGGAATTCTCTGATAACTGAAATTGGAAAATGGTGATGTACCTTCACCAAAAAGAAGGGAATTCCCCGTTAATTTCAACTGTAAAAATTTAACACATAGATAAATTCATGCTATACAGAATCTTCTTAAACCAATTAAGTTGATGGAATGTTGTTGAACGGAAACCGTGTTATAGGAGGGCTGTCGCAATTTTGACTCTGCGTTATATGGAAACCGTGTTATAAGAGTACTGCGTTATAGGAGGGTTGACTGTATATAAAAGTTAAAAAGGACTGGTGGGGAAAATATATATAAGACAGTCCTTAAAATAAGAATGAAATTTGAAAATTATGCAGTCATGGCAAACTATTCAAATATTGTCTGCGCGGTTAGCCTAGTGGCTGTTCGCTTTGCAACCATATGACTGGGGAAGGAGTGTCCCAGGTTCGATTCCCGTCGAAGACGTGAGGAATCTGAAGATCTTCCTCAGCCATAGCCAAGTTAGTCGATCTTGGACGCGGGCAGTAGGGTTTTTCCGCCAGTTTATCTGGCATTTTTCATCCCGCAAGCAGGCAAACCTGCCCCGTGAACACACACGGATCTACAGCCATAAATACTTAACCCCCCCCCCATGACAATAGGGACAGGGGAGAAAAAGGGAGGAAACTCCATATGAATAAATAAATTCCAATATTTACATAAAAATACATCCTTTAATGCGCCCAGTAGTGCCAGATTAGATGTAAAGCAGGATCTGATAATCTTGGAGATCTGACAAATAACAGATTAATTTAGAAGAAAGCTGTTGATAAGAAGGTAATAATAATAATAATAACTTAAAAAGGTGGTATTATCCTAGTATTCTATATACTCTGAGAGGAGGGCAAATATCAGGACCTTGAAGTTCCTTTAATACTTTTTTATTAACAAAAAGGAGTAGGCAGTATACATGCTTTTAGTCCAAACTTTTAGAAATTGGTAGGAAGCCAGTTATTTTTTTCTTCATTACTTATTCATCACTGGTGGGTGAGTTCACTTCTGCCAGATATGCATAACCTTATGGATGACGATGATAGAGACTATCACCATCATCCATAATCAGTTAGTGAGTGAAATGATACTATTTCCTGGTTTAAGCAAGTGATTAATCAGTTAACGTGATTTTTTTTATGTTATGCGAAATTTTTTGTCGCCACTCTGCAGTGAGCGGTAGCACTTTTCAATGTGGTGCAGTGGGTGGTGGCTGGTGATACTCGGCAGTTGACTCAAAGCTGTCATCGCAAGCGCACGTGCAAGTTCTCTTGCTCAATTGCTTTTCCTTCATTTTGTTTTAATTTAGATACCTATATATAAAGCTTTATTATATTCAACTCCTGATATGGAAAAGAGAAAGACTGATAAAGAAAGCTGCAGTAATAAAGGAGCCGTGTGGCAGTGCTTACCTCACTGTGCAAATGATTTCATTGGTTTTAAAAACCCAGCTGATAACATTATTAAATAATCAGCACAATTGGAAAAGAACTTGGATAATAAAGATGTGAGAAACATGCTTGATTCCCATTCAGGACAGTTAAGCAAGAATGATCTCCTTCAGCTAGAAGAACAGAATGCATGTGAAGAAGATAAGGAGAGTGTGAACAAGAAGAGAATGTTATGACTAAGAAGCTAACTGCAAAAGAACTTGAGCTAGTTTTCGGTCATACTGAGCATGCTAAGGAAATTTTGTTCGATGATGATCCTAATATGGAAGGGAGTCTCTGAAAGCTTCGAAGAAATTCTCTGAAATCTCTGAAGACTTCGAAGTCTGCTGAAATCTTGATAAAGTGATCACCTGCTATCGCAAATTGCATGACAAGATGAAAAAGTCGAGCACTATTCAAACATCTTTACTTAATTTTTTTTGTAAAAAAAGTAGTTCAATCAAATGTTTAGACATTAAATAAAAATTTAAGCAACTGATTTTTATTAACTTTGATGATTTATCCTCTAATATAGATTACACATAATTTTGTTTTTCAAATTTACACTAATTGATGAATTAATTATAATTATTCCTATTGTTTATTGTATTTGCTTAACACGATTTCGCTTAGCACACTTTAATTGATGGATTAATTAATCACTTTAAGCAAGGTTTTCCTTTATTATTTGAAGTGTGAAGTTTTCTGTGGTTGATTATTTTTGTTTTGTGCAGTGTTATAATCTTAGTTTTTTCTAGAATGAGAAAAAAGCCTAAATTTAGAGGATTTAGAGAATGAATAACAAAATTAAAACACAATGAGGGAAATGTGATCAAGATATACAAAACAGTGAGTAAAATATCATCATTATAGAGAATGTAATGGCTCATCATGCTATACAGGTGAAAGAAGCAAATACTTTTATTTCCAATATTTCCTTTCCGGGGGTGCTTAAGGGTCAAAGCTGTATAACTGAGAGGAGACCTCCACATAGCCTTTAAAGGAATGCAGAGAACCGACCAGGGCTTCTGACCTAATGTCCAATCCTCACCTTCTCGTGGTGCACCCTGTTGGGTATCTACTTTGATACTGAACGAACGAGGATGGGCTGGCAATTTGGGATTTAGCCGACCAAATTGTATTCTTATTGGTTAAACCAAAATAAAAAATGATGGTACAACATGACAAAATTTCATGCCGGCTGGGGTGTCGCCCGGTTAAACAAGGCCCCCGTTGTTTTCGCCAGGGAACAAGGGCGAACAGCGAAAAGTCAGCTACTGGAACAAATCTGAAAACAAACCCCAACTCAACATCACCAGAGTTAAAGATCGGTACTATCAACGTAAGAAGCCTGAATGGCAAAGAAATGGAGCTAGCTGAGGAATTAGATAAGTACCAGATCGACATAATAGGGGTGACTGAAACAAAAAAGACCAAAACTGGTGAGATCTTTCTGAGCAATAAATACAAAATGTTATATTCAGGCAATAACAATCAAGGAAAAGAAGGAGTAGCCATAGTATTCAACACAAAATACGAGGCTAATCTTCTTGAATGGCAGTCAGTCTCAAGTAGAGTAATGTGGGCAAATATGAGAATAGGGAACTGGACAATGAGACTTATTTGTGCCTATGGTCCCACAGAAGGTTCTACTAAGGTAGAAGTGGAGAAATTTTTTGAGGCTTTAGAAAAAGCAACTGACACAATGAAAAAGGAAAAGTTGGTCCTTGTTGGGGATCTAAATAGTAGAGTAGGAAATGATTGTGAGACATACAAAAATATTTTGGGAAAATTTGGAGAAAAGAGCCAAGCTAATAATAATGGCAAATACTTGTTGGATTTCTGCTCAGGACATGGACTGGTTATTACTAACACCATGTTCCAACATAAAAATGTGCACAAATTCACATGGAGAGAAGAGGCTAGGAATAAGAAAAGTCTCATTGACTATGTTATTGTTGATAGTGATGTTTTCTCCCTGGTGCAGGACACCAGAGTGTACAGAGGATTTGAAATTGGAAGCGATCACTATTTAGTCTTGAGCAGGATAAAATTGAATTTCATATTGAAAAGAATAACATGTAAGAAAGTTTTAAAGCGAATAAAAGTTGAGCAGCTCTCAGATGTAAACTGTAGACTAAAATACAGAAATATTATTGAAAAGAAAATGAAAGAGTTTGAGAACAGGAATCAAACCTTGGAGATTCAGTGGCAAACTCTGAAGGAAACATTGATTGATTCTGCCAGAGAGGCATGTGGTGAGGTTGTGTGCAAAGATAAAAAAAATCAGAACTCCCTGGTGGACACAGGAAGTTAAAGAGGCAGTGAAGGAAAAGAAGAAAGCATATCAAAAGTTCCTGGCAAATAAGTCAGCTTTTACTCTTACAGAATACAGAGACAAATGTAAGAAAGCTAAACAGTGTGTAAAACTAGCTAAACAAAAGTCATGGGAGGACTTTGGCAAGAATATAGAAAATAAATATCAAGAAGGTGGCAAAATATTCTGGAGGTTGTTGAAGAAGCTTAGGAATGGAGGAAAGAGTGCTGTAAAAGATATTAGAGATGATAAAGGTGAAATGAAAACAGGAGAAAAAGATATCCTTGAAGTATGGAGTAATTACTTTGAAAAACTGCTAAATGAAACAAGCAGTGATGACAGCACAGTGATAAAAAACACTGACCAGGCATGCAGTCAGGAATACATATCCATACTTGAAGTAGAAAAAGCCATCAAAGGCATGAAATGTGGAAAGGCAGCAGGAGTAGATGATATTCCACCAGAAATGCTGAAGTATGGTGGTATAAGAGTCTTACAGTGGCTGCACTGCATAGTTCAGAAAGCCTGGACAGAGGGACGAATTCCCGATGATTGGAGTAGAGCTCTCATAGTACCCATATATAAAAAGGGAAATAAAACTGAATGTGAGAATTACAGAGGTATTTCCCTACTGAGTGTTCCTGGCAAGATCTATGCAAGTATACTTGAGAAACGGTTGAGAAGAATTGTGGAAGAAAAGCTTGGTGAAGAACAAGCTGGATTCAGGCCAAATAGAGGCTGTCAGGATCAGATCTTCACTTTACGACAAATAGACGAGAAAGCATGGGAATATAACAAAGATCTGTATTTAAGTTTTGTCGATTTGGAAAAGGCATATGACAAGGTGCCAAGAGAGAAGCTATTCAATACGCTGCAGTTATATGGTGTCAGTGGGGCATTATATCAAGCAATACTTAGTCTTTATTTGAGTTGTGAGTCAGCAGTTAGAACTGAAGGAAGTACAGGAAGATGGTTTAATGTTAAATCTGGTGTGAGACAAGGATGTACATTATCCCCTCTGTTATTCATTATCTACAGGGTGTTCGGGATAAATTTGACAGTTTCGTAAGGAAAAAGAAAATCTTCTTTGTATCTATTAAATTTAATGAATTGACAAAAAAACATTACAGGCAGAGTTAATTACAATACTATCAACAAGATTTACTTAAAATAACCACCATTAGCATCGATCACAGCTTCAATTCTGCTTCGGAACCTCGAACAAGCTGATGCTACAGTCTCCCTGGGAAGGGCCGCAAAAACTGTTTTAATTTTATCCATTAACTGGGCTTTTGTATTACTGGAAGTGCGATTGGTGTCTTTTTCAACTGCGCCCCATACAAAATAATCCATGGGGTTAAGGTCTGGGGAGTTTGGAGGCCAAACATTTGGACTGGTGAAGTCGTAGAAATTTTCAGACAACCATTTTTGACTTTTCCCAGAGGTGTGGCAAGGGGCCGAATCCTGCTGCCATACATACGGCCTACCATTGGCTACCCTTGTTATCCAGGGCTTGACTACAGTTAGCAACTCCACAAACAAAGCCCGAATTCCAATGCCAGGGTTCTTCAACACCTGTTCCTGCAGATTTGCGAGGAATTCTGCTGTACGAACGCAATCAGATCGTCTGCTAGGGATCTTTCTTCTTGCTACATCCTCGTAGTCACCATTGCAAGTCTCTAGTTCATGCCTGATTGTTTTTACTGTATTCAGGGAGCATTGGGCAGCAGTCGTAATATCCTTATTTTGATGGCGGGCACGAATCATCATGATACAAGTTATTCTCTTCCATGATTCAGGTGGGTTCCAGCTATCCATCCTTTCTGACATCTTGTATATGAATGAAGAAGGGTCCAAACTTTTAAATGAAGAGAAGTGTGTGTTAATACATGTAACTTACGGAAAAATATAATTAATTATAAATATGTCAAATTTATCCCGAACACCCTGTATATGGATCACATTATGAAGGAATGTGGTATTAAACCTGATATCAAAATTGGAGATGTTAATGTCAGCTCTTTGCTTTATGCGGATGATGTTATACTTCTAAATAAATCTGCTACAAGTCTGCAAGATTCTCTGACTAAATTGAATAGCTGTTGTAATAGATATTGTATGAAGGTCAGCAATAAAAAGACAAAGACAATGAAAATAAGCAGAATCATTGAAAATGTCAACTGTGTTGTGAATGGAGAACCTGTGGAACAAGTAAAACATTTCAGCTACTTAGGCACAATTTTTACTGAAGATGGTAAACTAAATATAGAAATAGACAACAGAATCAGCAAAGCTGGTATCGTGGGAAGTCAATTGAATAAATTCATATGGAATAAGAAAGAAATTAGTCGGAACACTAAATTAGCTGTATACAAGACTGTGTTCAAACCAATTTTAACTTATGGATCTGAGAGCTGGGTCAGAAGTAAAACACTTGACCAAAGACTAGAGACCGCAGATATGAGAGTCCTGAGAAAGATTAGAGGCGTGAACAGATGGCATCAATGGCAATATCATATTAAAAATGAGGATATTAGGAAAGAACTTGACATTGTCAGCATCCAGGAATGCGTTAGCAGAGCTAATCTCAGATGGTATGGTCACTTAAATAGAATGGGAGAGGAAAGATTAGCAAAACAAGTGTTCTCTGCCAGATTGGCAGGAAAACGACCCAGAGGAAGACCAAGATATAGGTGGATTGATACGGTACAAAGTGCCTTAGACGATAGAAATATAAGATCTGATAATGTTGGAGTCTTGACAAGTAACAGACTGATTTGGAGGAAAATTGTAGATAGGAAGTTAGTAATGATGTAATTTTTTCATGTAGTATTGTCATATCCTGTACACCCCTTGAGGGTACATGGCAGGAATTTGATGATGATGATGATGATATTTCCTTTCCAGCTACTTGGGCATTCTTGAAGTAAAAGCAATCACAAAAGCAAATAAAATGCAGAAATGAAATAAGATAGTGAAACATTTGTGCTAGTGTCCTAATATTCTGACTGCCCTCTGAGTGTATGCAATTAAAGATTTTTTGCAGTTTTTTGTCCAGTCTTACTACAAGAAGAGTGTTAACACAATGTTTGCAAATCTGCTTTTTCCATGCTTATCCATAAATGTGTATTTTTGGAATATTTCTTTAGATGAAAATTTAACAGACTGACCATAACAGGTAAGCATGCATTGGTAGTACAAACTGTATACTCCAAGTACTGATAGTAGATGGATTTCATCTTCAGGAAAGCAGATAAAGGAGACTAGTTTGAATTACTTCAAGTGCAAACACTGACTATTCTTTTGGAGTTCCTTGTTAGTCTGTATATTATTAGGAACAGGAGTCAATAACTTTTAATTTTTATTTTGGTAGGATTGTAACCACTGCAAGTATTGTTTTGTAATTTTCACAGTTATCCAACTAAACTATAGATTTATGAATAGGTACAGAAAAAAGTACATGACAGACTGTGTTAGACACCTTTCATGCAGATCCTCCATTACGAAAACAGGGCACTAAAAAGAAGAATAAAAAGCGAGTTCACTCGGGTTTGAACCCCCCTGTTTTTTCTGTTCCTGTTTTCTCGTGTGGACAAGCAGAGCACTGACCGATTGACGGCGCCGGAAGTAATCTCCTTCCCGGTTGCTAGCTGAAGGAGTTGGGCATGCTATACGTGAGCTGACGGCAGACACCAACTAAGGTCATCGGTAAAATTTTACCGATGCGAAACAGCGGAATAAGTTCCTCAAAAAGGACGGCCGAGATGACGATATCGATCCAGTAGGTGAGCATATATACGGCAAAGTGCAAGGAATGTCGATTTGCGTCGATCAGCGCAATCTCCACGTGGACGCGACTTGATAAAGCAGAAAGACATCTGACAACAAAGGACGGACGAAAAGAAGCGTGATATCCTCTCAGGACACTGAGAGGTACAGTAAATTCCTTATTCTTGTAACGATTAGTATTGGGGCAAAGAGAGAACAGATTTCTGATTTGAGAAGAAAGAGAACTTTTAAGTGACTTTTGTGCTCAGTAACGTGTTAATCTAATTATATTGGACTAGTAGTCTGAAAGCCTGAGAGTATGCAACACTTAGTTGAATGTGAATTGACCTTTGTTAGCAAGTTTTGCTTAGAATTCTGAATTACTATTTCATGATAAATATGTGCTTACTTAATCTATAGGTGTAAAATTAGAGTGTTTAGTAATTAATGTGTTCCTTATAGCTCAGCTAATGAATTAGAATTCTGATATGACATACCTTGATATGTATAATTTTTGATAATTAATAAACATGTTTTTTCTATGTAAGTCTGAGTTTTGTCTGAGCATGAGATTGAAATTACCGCTCATTAAAGTTCGAACCTGTGAATAAGGGGAAATAAAAGAAAGTTTAGGCCATGACTACAATGTTGAAGTTTCTATAGGCACTTAATTGTTTAATAAGATTAGGTAATACTTAAACTCTGGGAAAGTTTCTTTGTACAAGAATTCTTCTGTACTAGGACTCTGGCTGGCACAGCTAAAATAAATAAATTTTGTCAGAGTTCCGAATAGAGAAGCAGCCCCAGAGAGATAAGTTAGAGATTTCAGGCTTGGTTGGTAAGACAAGGATTTAAGATAGAAAATAAAGAAACACGAACTATAACAATGGGAATGTCTTGATAAATTCAAGAAATAATGGAAGACATCAAGCAGATTCCATCTTTCTTCTTACTCCCTGCCCATACTCAACACTGATGGGCTATAAATTTTATTATTATTATATCCCTCCAGGACCCATCACATACTCCTGTGCACTCCACACAACCACTATCTGTTTTTCTTAATCCTCTATTTACACACAATGGCAATACCACATTCTGCACACTATGCTTTGTACCACCCATAAATTGATTTTTGTCCATGAATTGTGTTCTATGGTTGATCTTCTTGTATGCGACTACAATGATGGATGTAATTTAAGTAGTATAAAAGACAATCAACGTTGGATATAATAAGAGAACAAATGCATTGCTGTGCTGAAGTAGTCACCTAAGCAATATTATAAAAGAAAGAGAAGAACAGTATATCTAACAAGTAGCTATAAACCATGGTTGGCATTTCAAAGTCTCTCTCTCTCTTTCACACACACACACACACACACACACACACAGTTTAATTTCTGTAGATCATTATACAGAAAGCCTTTGTGAGAGGCATTGCAATCACAACAAAGATATAATTTTGTATCATTATGTCCAGTTTAAGTTGTTTAAATAAAACAAAACATGAAATTGGATGAATTTTAAATGTGATATATTCATTCACTAAAACTTGTTCAATTAGCATCACTCCAATCTGTTATGAACACTGACAAAATTACTCAGATAAACATAGTTTTCCTTTAGGCTAATTCTGTTTTTTTTAAGCTCTAAAAAACAAAAATATAAAAAGATGTAATCAATCACTGTTTTTTTTTTAAATCAGTAATAATTTGTTTTTATAATAGTCACAAAACTGTTATAAAAACAGGTCACTGGTTTAAAAAAAATTAATTGGATATTTATTTGAAATAAAAATATAAACATCATACTCACCTCAAAATGTTGATTCCTCATAAATTTTAAAGCCTCTCTTATCTTACCAACTGCAGTAGGGCCTTTCCGCCCTGCAAGTGGTTGATGACCTTCTTCAACCTGATCCAAAATATCCTGAACTGATAATGTAGGAGTACTAAATGCTTGTTTGTAAATCCACTCAGCTTCTTCTTCTATTTCTTCATCATCAGCCTGAGTCACAGGTATAACTCTAAGCTGCAAAGGAATTCATTTATAACATGTAATTACTTATACCTTACAATTTTAAATTACTCCATCAGGTTGTAAGGAATGGCATGTAATGTAAAAAGTGATAACATTTTGGAGAAAACTTCCTTATCAATCATCCCTTAAATGTTTTAAGCTCAATCATACTATTACTGCTAACTAATTAGCTTTACACAAGTTGATTAATCTTGACAGTATATATATTAGAACACAGACTGATAAGTAAATAATTAATTTATTAACTTATTGCTGATATTTCGCTGGTATTCAAACCAGCATCTTCAGAGCACAAAAAACAGTTTGTCAGTGTGTATGAGACAACAACAATCTGGTGTAACGGTGGGACTAGTTAGAACAATTGTAGCTACAACACAAAGACTAAAGTCCTAATTAGGCGCCCTCTATGTTAAAAAAAATGCGAGAGATAACAGGTATTAGTTATGTCTTAAGATGACTGTCTCCCAAATCTTAGGCAAATTTATATAGCCATACTTGTTGAGGTTTGGAGTATGTTTCAAGGCTTCTGTTGATTCTAAGAACAATCTCTCTGACTTGTAAAAGCTTCTGTGCAGTACTTTAATTTACTTCCAGTTGATCCTGTGTGTAGGGATATCCAAAGCATGGTCTGCTAGACATGACTTCCCATAGTGATAGTGCCGGATGTATTTTCTATGTTCACAGAGGCGGACGTCCAGGGTTCTTCCTGTTTGACCGTAGTAAGCTTGATCACATGAACAGGGTACCTTGTAGACTCCTGGATGTGATAAGGAAGAGATTCTGTCCTTGGATGAATGGATGAGAGTAGCCAATTTGACATATGGTCTAAATACAGTACATAGTTGATGTTCATCAAGCACTCTAGATATCTTTTCCGACGTGCCTTTAATGTTATGGGATGGTGACTGTTTTGCTGTAGTTCTCCGTGGTGGACAGCAGATGGGTGTGTGTGTAGGATTCTGGGAAGCAGTTAGTATTTTGTCTATCTTATGGGGGTTACAGCCATTTGCTAAGAAGATGTGGTGTAAGTGAGTGAGTTCAGCAGTAAGAGCATCGTCAATGGAACAAATTGCTCTTGCTCTGTGGGTTGGTGTTTTTAGGATACCATACTGTTGGGATGAGTGATGATGTGATTGTTTGTGTAAATATATTCCTGTTTGTATGGGTTTTTCTATAAACTGAGAATGACAAGGAACCATCTGGAAGACATGTGATTCATGTATCCAGGAAGGGCAGACAGTTATTTGCTTCCAGTTCCATTGTAAAATGGATTTTCGGGCGTTGGCTATTTAAATGCGCTAAGAATGTATCCAATGTGCCTGAGCCATGTGGCCAAATAGCAAGCACATTGTCAAACATAGCGTAGTCAAAGTGTTGGTTTGAGAGTGGCTATATTGATAGCTAGCTTTTCCAGGTGTTCTATGTAGAACGTGGCTAAGGGGAAGCCCACAGCAGTCCCATCTGTCTGTATATTTTCCCTCTCCAT
This sequence comes from Typopeltis vanoorti, assembly GCF_054136105.1. Lineage (NCBI taxonomy): Eukaryota > Metazoa > Arthropoda > Arachnida > Uropygi > Thelyphonidae > Typopeltis > Typopeltis vanoorti. The sequence goes on from NC_143559.1 coordinate 73,697,653, forward strand.
GTAAAATATCCTGCATGTTTTTGATCTATTGTGAATTTAAATAGATCAAATATATCAGGGGGAAAGTGTGACTTTAACAGATCAAGGGTTTCAATTAGCGGTACATTTGTGAATAGTGTGGTGATATCAAAAGTCACCATTATGTCTGAACTTTTTAAGGTATGGTTTTCTAAAATACTTTTTAGGAGGGTAGAATTTCTGACAAAGGAGGGAGAATTGTTTGTGAGAATGACCAGTTGCTTAGCTAAATGTCTAGCCAGTTTGTATGTGGGACTATTTATACTATCCACAATAGGGCATAAAGGTACCTTGTTTGTGAATTTTTGGTGCTCCATATATCCTGGGTGTTTTAACGTAGAAGGGATTGAGTTTGTTAACTGTTTCTTTAGACCAGGAAGTGCATTTTTTCAATAATTTGCACATCTTATTCTTTTGTGAGTTGGTGGGAACTCGATCTATAATTTTGTATGTTGACTGATTTTGTAGAAGTGTGTGCATTTTGTTTTCATATTCTGTTGTATCCATCACCATGGGTACATAGCTCTTTTAAAGCAATGATTTCCTTATGCGGGATATTATTTTTGGGAGGTTTAGAATGGATTAGAATGTTGGCCACATTCTAATTAGCTGTTGCTGGAGGCAGGTCATGTATTCTCCGTTCAATGGACGCCATTATTTTAGCTTTTGGAACTTCCTTGGGAGCAATGGCAAAATTGTGCCCTTGACTTAATGCACTAATGTCTTTGGTTAAGGTTAACAATGATAAATTCACAAAGATGTGATCTTGTTATAATTGCAGTTGTTGTGTAGCACTGCATTGTTGGAGACTTTCAAATTTTCTCTGGTGCTGGTTTTTGACTTTGGTGAATTCTTTTTTAGCTGTTGCGTCGGAGATGCTATCTAGGATTTCCCACAGTTCCGTGTTTAAAATATTAAATAGTTGGTCAAGGGTGCTTAAGAGTCAAAGCTGTACAACTGAGAGGAGACCTCTACATAGCCTTTAAAGGAATGCAGAGAACCGACCAGGGCCCTCTGACCTAATGTCCAATCCTCACCTTCTCATGGTGCACCCTGTTGGGTATCTACCTGGGTACTGAACGAACAAGGATGGGCTGGCAATTTGGGATTTAGCTGACCAAATTGTATTCTTATTGGCTTAAACCAATATACAAAATGATGGTACAACATGACAAAATTTTATGCCGGCTGGGGCATCGCCCGGTTAAACAAGGCCCCCGTTGTTTTCGCCAGGGAACCAGGGCGAACAGCGAAAAGTCAGCTACTGGAACAAATCTGAAAACACACCCCAACTCAACATCACCAGAGTTAAAGATCGGTACTATCAACATAAGAAGCCTGAATGGCAACACCAAACGAGCTTGGTTACCAAAATTTAAAAAATAAAAAAATAAACAAAAGTATATTAACAGATCCTTCCTTCCTGATTTACACTTACACGTGGATCCATACTTTAATGTAGGTGTTCAAAACCAAATCCAATGGTACAGGGTGATTAATATTTATTCTTGAAGTGCTCTATGTCTATATATAACATGTTGTAAAACTCGATGTAGCTTGGAAATACCCAAGCGCTTTACGTCGATTTTTACAGAGGTCAAGTCTCATGAGATTGTTACAAAAATAACCTTGTATATCTCTATGTATTTTATGCTAAATATTAATGTAATAACCCTATAGGAATTGACTGTACTTACTGCTTTAACAAAAATTCTAGAATGTCAAAAACAAAGGCAATGCTTTGCCACCGGAACTTTGTATAATAGCTCTACATAAGGAAGAAAGTTGTTTACGATTCAAGTGTATGAGAAAGTTGTTTGCGAGCTCTGCTTATAAACACCTTCTAGGTCAGTGTCGCAGAGATTGGCAAGTTTTAGACAAATTTCCGCTGCCTGACAAGATAGGATTAAAGGAGTGCACGGAGAAGAAAGAACGGATCGATCTTAACAAAAGATCAAGGAATCGTGCCAAATTCTTCGGGGGTTACAACTCTTCGTTAAAGGTTCCAGAGAACGTGAAATAAAAAGGGATTGAGCCAAACATCGGGAGTTATCGGAGTCGGCAGTTAGTGGCAGAAATACCGGGAATAGGATCCAGAGGACAGGACGTTACGGCGAGGCCAAGCCAGAGGATAAGCCAGATGGGAATGTTGAGAGAAATGCCAATGTAAATACCCGAGCCAAGTGTCGGTCGGATGTCTTTTTGCCACGGGAGGACAACCAAAGCCAAAAACTGCAGAGCGATCTTCAAGCCCATATGCTGAAACCTCTTGCCTTGAGCTTTTCAAGTAGCAGAAAATTGCAGTCCAAAGCCCGCCAGTATCCTGACGAAATGCCCCCTGAAGCAAGACTCTCCAGGCGTAAGTCTAAGGCCCAAGATGAAAGGAAAAGCATAGGGACTTTAGTGCAGGACCTTTGGAGGAGTGTGCGACACAGAGTCTCTGTAAGTTTGTTCCATCTTTTGTGGTACATTCCTTTTGTAATCTAGGAGAAACTTTATAGATGGACTGATAAGAAATAGTAATAAGAAGTGTCTATAAGAGAGTCCTCTGATTGGTTATTAATTGGCATAAGATTTGTGAAATGACTTAGCATAGCTAGCTAACCTCTTTGTGAGTAAATATAGAGTTTCAATAATCTGATTTAATAATCGGAGAAGTAACTGAGTAATTATTGTAGTTATTTAGTATTGAAAAGGGAAAGTTTGTTTCTTTATGCTAAAAGTCTAACGGACAGGCAGAGAGAGTAACCTCCCTATTGTTTAATTAATGTACTTTGTTATTAATGTAAATAAATGTGTTTTATTTATATAGAGTACTGTCTGATCTTTTAATTTACAATGCACTGTTCCTAAATAAACTCGGACTTGTGAGCAGGAAACAACCTAAGGCATTAAAAGTGTAGTTTAAGTATTTCAGAACCACGACTCTTTTATGTAAACTTCATTGAAGGAATTTATGCTGGTAAGAGAGAAAGAGAGAGAGAGAGATCTACTGGACGTATTACTGAGTCTTATGCCAATATAGAAATACTGGTGGCGCAGTCTTAACAAAAAAATGTTCATAGGCATACGACTAGTAAATACGAAAGATGGATAAACATAGTATGCAACAGAATAAGTAAGAAAGGTTAGGAAAGCAAACGTGCACTGCTAATTAGAATAAAGATATTACAATGGTGCATTAGATTTCATTCGTTACATTGTGTTTCTCTGATGAGTTTGCATGTTTTGAGGGGGGGGGGGAATAACAAGTTTCTGGGAGAGAAAACCCTCCAACTCCATGTGAGATTGTCGAACTCATCATTTGACTGAAAAACCCCAACAAATTGGCCCTAATATATTGCAATATTTATTTAAATTAATATTGCGCCACAACCTGGTGAAGGCTGCTCACATCATAAATGGGATTAGAACCTAGGTTTTTCTTACCAGGGCTAATCTACAACAACTGAGTGGAGACTCTATATCAAAAGATAATATAACAAAAGTAAAACCTGAAATGTCTTCTTCTTCTTATGTATTCTGCAATTGAGCAGGTTCTTCTTTTAGTAGAAAAAACTTTCTTTCCACTTTCTTCTGTTCTGAGCATTCAGCATGTCATCTAGCATTGTTTTCCTCACTCTTCCTCTAGGTCTTTTTCCCTTCTATTTTTCTTTCAATGGCATTTCTGCTTATTCCACTTCCTCTCAGGATATGTCAATCCAATTTCCCCTTCTTCTTTCTATCCTTTTTAACAGATTCCTTTCTTCCTCTACTCTTTTCATTATTATTTTTTTTTATCTGTCCATTTTTTTTCATCCTTCTCCAAATCCACATCTTGAAGCTTTCCAAAATTTTAATTTCTTTTTTCCTCAATGTCCAGGTTTTTTTTTATTATTATTATTACATAGCACTTCCAGGGAGTCCAAGGACTTATCAAGGGAGGGCACCCACTCCACAACTCTCCATCACCACCACTCAACTACATTCATCATCTACACCAACGCCATCTACTACCGACCACCACCACTACTACTAGTACTGTTCACAAACATCCATACCCACAGCAGGATTCGAACTCGTAGCCTTTTGCCTGGAGGGCAGATACACTAACCACTCAGCCAACCAGGCTGGCTGCATAAAAGATAACACTCCACACATAACATTTTATTAGTCTTTCCTTTAAATTTCTATCCATTTAACTTCTGAATAAATTCCATTTTCTATTAAAGGCATCTATTCCCATCACAATAATTCTTGCTCTTGTGTCACTTGTACATCTTCTATCACTGCTGATCACACTTCCTAGGTATTTAAATGTCCTTACCTGATTCAATTTTACTCCATTTATTCTTACATCCATAGTTGTATCTTTCCTTGTTATTTTCATTACTTCTGTTCACCAGATGTTGTAATCCTTCCTCAGTGTTTGATAATAATGCCTTTTCATCTGCATATCGCATATGAAATATAATTTGCTAATTTTTTTATAAAAATAAATCTTATATTTAATAAATTTATTAACAAAATTAAATACAGTCGAAACTCTTTTTATGCGGTAGATACGTTCCACAGAAAACACTGTTAAACTGTGAATGAAACTATGTTGTGTATTTTGTTTTTTTTTATTCACATTTAACATTGCTTATTATATGTTAATCATGACTTGTATAAAAGTTATTTATTACTCCTTATTTAAGAATTATTATTTAAGTATTTATTCTGAACTTAATCAGCTATTAATTTATTAAACAATAATATGTGTATTATTATTTTTTATTAAAATTTATTATAATTTATATATATATTATAACGTGAATATTATTATAGTTATCTGTATACGAAATGAAAGAGTTGATTAAGTAGCTCTAATATTCTATTTATTGTGTTTTTATTAACTCAATGTAGTGGTATAGCCTTATGTAACATTAACGAAAATGTTTACGTTTATTTGTTGTCATGGAAACGCATGAAGTAAACGAGCGCGAGTGGAACAGAGCGTGAGCTGGGAGAAGGATAATAAAAAAAAAGGAAAAAAAAGGGTAACGGGAGAGTTGAGACGGAATTTTGAAGTGAAAGGAAGCAAGGGTATAAACTACAGAAGTGGAAGTAAATGAAAGGTTCTCAAGGGCAGAAGTTAAAAGGGATAATATTTATATGCGAGCAAAGATGAAGTGAATCTTATAGTTAGCTGCAGGTGAAGTCAGCAGTAATAATAAAAAGAAATTAATGCCGTAATCGGATGATATAAAATGCTGGACGTTCAGTGAAGAATTCCGAATAAACCCAGTCGGTCTAGAATTGCGACTTATTTCTAATTTGCCCTAAGGAGAACTGCACAGTGTTTAATTGGTTAATGAGTGATAACAAGGATAATTCAAGTGCCCTACAGTTAATGTCTAGAGATCTGAAGTGCGATTAATAGTGTTTTAGTTATAACTGTGGATAAGTCTTATAGATGTGTTCTTAAGCGAAATAAATATATTTTGAAGGTATATTCACAACGTATTTGATGTACTAGGAACTAATTCTGGTAAGGACTATCATATAGAATTATTTCAATGCATGAAGAATTGAGTGTTAATTACGCTACGTTTAACCTAACTTTAACTGTGAAAATTCTTCGAAATTGAGAATTGAAGATAAGAATTGCTTGAGAGATATTTACAGCTATTAGTGCCAGCGATATTTTTTGTGCTTATAGCATGGCTGAGAAATATGTGGAAACTGATTAGATGGGAAGTTCTGTTATGTTTAATTAAGTGTAGGAACTTCGTGACTCAGAAACTGAGAAAGTGCATGTGAAAGTTTGGAAGATTGAACTAATGTGATTGAATTGACCTAATGTTTAACTTGATTCTAATGTTTAAAATTAGAAGTAAAATTTATGTATGTGTTATATAGCTTATATTAAATGTTTCATTTTGTTAATCTAATTATTGTGTTTGCCTGAATTCCTTTTTATTGCACCGTTCACAAAAATTCGAATCTTGCGGGAATCCCAAGTAGAAAACAAATACTTCGGCCAGAATGAATGAGGAGACTGCTAACTAACTTTGAATTGATCCTGCTATTTTATATAGACTTATCTAAGGATAGAGTGGCACAGTATAATAGAAATTTCTCTACCCTTGGATTGGTGATCAGTTTACAATTAGTTGAATTTTATTTTATGAAAGTGACTTAAACAAGATGGCGGATTCGAACATAAAGAGAACAACGTCACGACAACACCATATAAAAAATCGCAAAAAAAAGACTTAACTTACGTTGAAAAATTAGGGATACGTTCCATAATTTTCTAAAACCGCAATAAAACTGAAGCAATGAATTAAAATAAACCTAAAATCGCATAAAACAGTTTATAAAAATTCAGGAAAATAAGAATGCCTAAGTTTGTTTTAAAGCTTTATTCATTTAATTTTATTGAAAAGTAAAAATTTTTTTTACATTTTTTCATCAGAATTATCGTCACTATTAGACAATATTTGCCACTTTATTTGACAATGTTTGCGAACTGGTGTGAAATCACTTTCATCACCAGAAGAGATAGTCAGCGAATCAGATCTGTATGGTAAAGGCAATGGTTCTTCACAAACAGAATTAGCTTCACCCTTGTTCTGTGCTGATTTTTTTCTTCTGACAATGTAATCAGTGATTAAACTTTTGTGATGATGATGATTTTACTAATTTTTTATACAGCTCGCAATATCCAGACATACAGTTCTTCAGCTTACATTGGAATTTAAAGGCTCGTTAAGAATTTGTGTCATTAACAAGAAAATGATTTTCCAATTTATTGCACAGTTCAAGACCTTCTCGAATTATATTTGCAGTGAGTGGCACAGGTTTTTCTTCTGCTTCACTATCATTTTCTGGATCTTCGACGATATCTAAAGTTAATCGATATCCAATAATATCATCGTCACTTAAGGCATTATCCACAAGCAAATCGTCCACATTATGCTGGCTAGATGTATCAAAACCTACTCCACCAATTTTATGTGCCAAAGTAATGATTTCAGCTGATAATGTAGATGTTTAAATGGTTGCACTGTTTGCAACACATGCAGGCCAAGCTGCTTTCCAGCAGGCATTTAAAGTGTGTGGTCTTATTTCAGAGATAGCAGATGCAACGCGATTTAAACAGTGCAAAATAGATTTTTTGCTCCAAACATCAGTTACTGTTAATGATTCATTTTCTAGTTTATCCAATATAAATTGAAAACTGTGCTTAACGTAATATTTTTTGAAAGTAGCAATTATGCCTTGATATAATGGCTGAATAATGTTGTTGTATTGGGTGGAATAACACTACCTGACATTTGGATGTTCTAAATATGGATGACTTGGTGCATTGTCAACAATTATAAAACTTTAAAATCGAGAGCTTTTTGCTTCATATATGTTTCCACTGCTTGTATAAAAGCAATTATTGAACCATTCAGTAAATACAGCAGTTGTTTCCCAGGCCTTTGTATTAGTCATCCAAAGTACTGGCAGCTGTTTTAGATCTTTGCCTTTTAGAGCATTATTTTCTTGGGGAAAGTCCACAGACTTCCCCCAAGAAAATAATAGTCAATTCAAGATCCCTGCAATTGTCTTTTGGTTGAAATAGTTGCACCTGGCTCTTGGCAAAGGCAATCATCTTGCCAGAAATGTCAGCAAGAGCTGCTGTGGTTTTTACATCCATCCTACAAGTTTGGAAGAAAGGACAGTAAAAGGCTGTCTGTAATTTTTGTAACCTCTTGAACACAAGTATTTCTGGGTCATTCAATTCACGATCAGTTTTATTTCCTTTTTTATAAGTACCATGAAAGTGCTGTTCCAATCTTCTGGAATTCAACCCTCTGAATTAAGGAATTGTGGAATTCGGCCTTCTGAATTATGCAATGTAGCCATTGTAAAACTTTCCGGTCTTTCTTAAAAAAAAATGGTAAAAATGGTTTCAACAAGTCCTTTATTGCCAAAGCAGTTAAAAAGGTGTTGCATTTTTAGGTTCCCAGTCTCTGTCTCAGTAAAAAAATCTTCAGATTCCTAGATTCCTCTTCCATTATAAGAATAGCTGAAAGTATTGCTAAAGTTCTAAATCCTCTCAACATCTTGAACCACATTCTTTTCTCCTAAAGCTTCTGTCCAATTTTGACTGATCAGGTAGATCCACTGTCCATCATGAAGAGCATAAATTTCAAGTTCATCACCATAAACCTGATCAATCTGGTTTAACATGCCAATCCTAATAAGGAAGAAAATTAAGCTCTTACACAAGAGTAGATTCCTTATGGAACATTTATATAAAGAGAACTGCAACACCTTTTTACATTGTCCAAATTCATCTATATGGATCACATTATGAAGGAAAGTAGTATTAAACCTGATATCAAATTTGGAGATGTTAATGTCAGCTCTTTGCTTTATGCGGATGATGTTATACTTCTAAATAAATCCGCTACAAGTCTGCAAGATTTTCTGACTAAATTGAATAGCTGTTGTAATAGATATGGTATGAAGGTCAGCAATAAAAAGACAAAGACAATGAAAATAGGCAGAATCATTGAAAATGTCAACTGTGTTGTGAATGGAGAACCTGTGGAGCAAGTAAAACATTTCAGTTACTTAGGCATGATTTTTACTGAAGATGGTAAATTAAATATGGAAATAGACAACAGAATCAACAAAGCTGGTATGGTGGGAAGTCAATTGAATAAATTCATATGGAATAAGAGAGAAATTAGTCAGAACACTAACTAGTTTGAACACTGTATAACAAGACAGTGTTCAAACCAGTTTTAACTTATGGATCTGAGAGCTGGGTCAGAAGTAAAACACTTGACCAAAGACTAGAGACTGCAGATATGAGAGTCCTGAGAAAGATTAGAGGCATGAACAGATGGCATCAATGGCAGTATCATATTAAAAATGAGGATATTAGGAAAGAACTTGACATTGTCAGCATCCAGGAATGCGTTAGCAGAGCTAATCTCAGGTGGTATGGTCACTTAAATAGAATGGGAGAGGAAAGATTAGCAAAACAAGTGTTCTCTGCCAGGTTGGCAGGAAAATGACCCAGAGGAAGACCAAGATATAGGTGGATTGATACGGTACAAAGTGCCTTAGACGATAGAAATATAAGATCTGATAATGTTGGAGTCTTGATAAGTAACAGAGTGATTTGGAGGAAAATTGTAGATAGGAAGTTAGTAATGATGTAAATTTTTCATGTAGTACTGTCATATCCTGTACACCCCTTGAGGGTACATGGCAGGAATTTGATGATGATGAAATTTAAACAGATCTAATGGTCTTTAGTTATCTCCTCTATGGGAAATACTATTATATCAATCTTCTATCAGTTATAATAATAACAACTGATACTGGGAGTGGCAATACCTTATCTGTCAATCCATTTCTGCATGTAAGTTCTTACTAGCTTCTCTAAAATCTTCACTATCAGTTTTTGCACCACCTAAAGGAATGTTCAGCTTAACATGTTATACAAACATGCCAAGAGCATGTTTGTATAATAACTTGTTAAGCTGAACATTCCTTTAGCATACATGTTGATATCCCATCTGTTCCTACTACCAAATTCTCATCCAGGGTAGGCAATAATCAGCACCTTTATCTCTTCATCAAATGTAGTAGTAATTGTAATATTGTAGATATGTTACATACACCAGATTAAGTGAAGTGAGCACTCATTAAACATACAACTACATATTCTTTTGGCAAAAAGGTACCATCTGTATTCAATAAGTTATTCTGCCAGATTCTTTTTTTTTTTCTCTTTTACTTGCAGCATAAAAATAAATTCTTTTGGGTTGCCTGCACAACCAATTTCTTTTCATACTCTAACAGCTTTCTATACAATACTATTTCCTTTTTGGTCTCCACTTTATATATTTGACTCCTCTTACTCTTAATCTTACGATATTAATTTCACATCATCCTTTTTTTATGGATCTCTTACTTAATACAACTGCACATCCATTTCATCCCCACCATATTTGTTCTTCGAAATCTAAGGATACATTCAGATACAGCATCATGTAAACATCATTTCAAAGCTTCCCACATAATACATGAAGAGTTAGATAGGAAGTTTACTCACCGTTTCTTATGCTTTGATGCTGCTTTTAAAATGCCTCTGTATTTTAAAAGCATATCAGGTAACCAAAAAAGTTTGTGCAGTTTTTCATAATAATAATTAAACAACTGAAAATTTTCATAAAATGTTTTATTCATTAAAATAAGCACCTTCACAATCTACAACTCTTTCCCAACAAGATACAAGTTTCTAAATTCCACTTTTAGAAAACGTTTTGTCTTTAGAAGTAATAAACCTGACAACCTCTGCTTCAATCTCTGTTTTAGTGGAACTGTCTATTTCACATGTAATTGTCTAATACCAAAAAAAGATGATAATTGCATGGAGAAATGTCAAGAGAATATGGAGAATGAGGGAGCCCATCCTAAAGCACAAATTTACTCACGGGTAAATAAGTAAATGAGGTTTTAATAGCACTTTCTTGTGATTAACTAGTCCTGTTTCTGAAATATTGCATCCTGCACACGCTCGAGTTGCATCGAGTAGATCTAGGCCATAATTGTATGGCCTGCAGCGAGAAACTCGTAGTGGACAATACCGGCTCTAGTCCACTACACACACAAGGTATTAACTGTGGGATGAAGCAGTGCCTTTGAAGTGTGCAGTACTGGATCATTTGATAACAACTAATGATAAGTTCGCTTCCTGTTAGGGTACAAGACCCATTTTTCACCACAAGTGAGCAAGTAATCCAAAAACAGCTCAATTTTATGACATGAAAAAAGTGATGAACAAATTGATAGTGAAGTTTGTCATCATCTGATAATGCATGTGGGACCCATTTGCTTCCATGATTTTCCCAGTTGATGCAAGTGTAAACGAATTGTTTTGCCACTCACATTAAACATTAAATATTGACATGTTAATATAGAATTATTTTCAACAGCAGCATGTAATTCTTCCTGAATGTGGTGCATCTTCAAGTGATTCATCATCAGAAACAAATTTTTTAAACCATTTCTGCACATTCTACTACTGCTTCTTTTCCAAATGCCACACATCTTATGGAATGCTTCTGAAGCCTTTTATCTGAGTTTAAATTCATAAAGCAAACAAGGCCAAATTACACCAGGTTCAACTGACATTTTAAAAATGTTCAAAGTCACAGAAAAGGAGTACACACCAAGATAAAGCACACTGATTGACCGATGTGTATCTGTGCTTTATGACACACATAAAAAAATTGTGCTCTGCAAACAACAACAAAATAAAACAAGTCATTGCAGTGAACTCTACCAAAAACCACACGAACGTTTTTGGTTACCTGACAATTGTATTCCACTACCATTGTACTGAAGATGTCTTCAATACTAAGGTAATAATTTGGCATCAATAAAATAGTTTACATACACCTATCCATCAGCCTTCCCATTTTTCTTCTCTTTCTAATTTTATATATAGAGAGAGAAGAAAACTAGTAGCACACAAGATAGTGTTCAGAACATTTTTATTTTATGGATCTCAAATTTTGGCTAAAAAGAAAACAGTTGACCAAGGAACTTGGCCACAGATGTGAGAGTTCTGAAAAAAAATTACAGGAGTGAATGGGGAACATTTATGGCAGAAATATAAAAAAATGAAGATAATAGATTATAATATTAATAATCTATTTATTAATAAATAGATTATTAATATTATAATCTATTTATTAATAATAGAGATATTTGTTAATAATAGAGAGTGTGAGAGCAGAGCTAAGCTCAGGTAGTATGGTTATTTAAACAGAATGCAAGAGGAAACTTTGGCAAAACAGGTGTTTTCTGTCAGGAGAAAGACTAGGGGGAAGGCCAAGATCTAGTTGGTTTAATGCAGTAAGAAGGGTCTTAAGAGAGAGAAGGACAATATTTGAGCCCTGACAGATATGCTAATTTAGAGAAAAAATTATCAATGAGTAATAATGCTAACTTGCAAGCAGTACTAGGATAAATATCCTGTATACTATACTTCTTAAGAGCATATCAGGAATTTGAGTAATCTTCATACCAAATTTGTTATTTAATTATTTATTTCCTCAAGGGCTCACTTTAGTGAGTACAGCAGCAAACCTGAGATATCTAATGCCGGACCATGCCTTACTTCATATAATATACATCAGCACTTTTCATTCTTCTTTTTTTATCCTTGTTCCTTTCCCCAATGATACCATAGTATTCAAGAGTTAAGGGGTGAATCTTCATTTTAGTATACTTTCACATTAAGCAGTGGGAGTGGGCTTCCTTTTCCAGGTTTTCATTTACCTAGCAAGCTGAATGTATCAGAGGAATAGCAGGCCAGCTATATTAAACTCAACTGCCTCAGTGGGAGTGAGCTTTCTTTTCCAGGTTTTCATTTACCTAGCAAGCTGAATGTATCAGAGGAATAGCAGGCCAGCTATATTAAACTCAACTGCCTCAGTGGGAGTGAGCTTTCTTTTCTAGGTTTTCATTTACCTAGCAAGCTGAATGTATCAGAGGAATAGCAGGCCAGCTATATTAAACTCAACTGCCTCAGTGGGAGTGGGCTTCCTTTTCCAGGTTTTCATTTACCTAGCAAGCTGAATGTATCAAAGGAATAGCAGGCCAGCTATATTAAACTCAACTGCCTCAAACCCATATGGATTCTATTGCCAAGTGCAGAAGATGCTATTGCATATGGAGGAGCTGATGCACTGAATCTTACACTACAGAGATATGGTAAAAAAACTGGTTGTGTAAACACTAAAGATTCAAACGTTTCATAAGGGAGAAAAAGCTAGAAAGATTTAAATGGACTGTTGTGGATCTTTCTGAAACACTCTGGAGTGGACAAGGCCATATAAATTTAAAACAGTCAACATTATATTATACAGGTGGTAACGATTTGGCAACAAAGGAGTAGCTGTCATGGTCCATAGATCACTTTTGCACAGTGTTACAGAAGTTAAACTACAAGGAAAAAGAAAAGAAAACTCTTTTAAGAAATAAATAAATAATATAAATATATGCTAGGGATTGTTCACACTCAGAAGAAGAAGACTACATTTCTATCAAGAACTACAAGAGGAAATTAACAGATGACATAAAACACATCTGCTGATAATTATGATGATTTTAATGTCAAAGTTGGAATAGATGCAAGAAATGAAAGAGGGGAGCATTTACTTGACATCTGTAGGTGAAATAATATCATAGTAGCAAAAACCATGTTTTATCAAGACCTGCCCACAAATCAGTGTTTCTCAACTGCCAGACCATGGTCCAGTACTGAGCCCTGGCATCAATTATACTGGGCTGCGTGAGGGTCTCCTGGAATTTGTCATTTCATTTTTTATGAATAAATATTTTATAGTGTAAATATTTGAGGAGAATAATAATCGTGAATGTATTGAAAAGCTCAGACTCAGAACACCTAAATAACATCCAAGCCATGTATTTTTAAACATGGAAGCATTCATGAATAATCATAATTTTCAGACACTGAAATCTTTCAATATTCAGGAAAGGGAATACAGTTGTTTATGAAAATTGCCTGCAAGCTAATTACAATGGGCATCATATCCTCTGATCTCAAAAATGAAAAAAATAACATTTGTGTTGCAAACATCAGGGACCAATCAGCAAGGAAGTATAAAGAAAATTTTTCCAGTGAAAGTGAAGATCAAGGCAGTCTATATCTGGTTCTCAAATCTAGTAATACTGTTTCTTCGCAAGTTTGCATTACAGTGTGTAAATACTTGTTTTGAAACCAGAGTGCCGTGATTTTTTAAAAGTAATAGGCCTACAGATTTAATTTTTTTTAAATTCAAAACATTAATTAGTGCCGGAACTAGTGTTTAGAATTGAAAGATTCATACATTTTTATTTATTAAATTACATACTTTGCATATATAAATATTTGGCATGCATATGTGATAATGTAAAATTCGATGCGGTGAAAATCTGTATGAATATTTTCCGACATCGACTTTTACTGAGGTCACAAATCATGTGGAAAGAACAAGATTGTAAATTATTGCCTTTAAATTTTAAAGGAGAAGTGCTTATTGTAAACTTGTAAAACTAGTTAACAAAAAGAATGGTAGAGAAATTATTCGTAAATTATTAAAAAAAATATTGTAAAGGTTAAAATTGTGAAGTATATTGGTTTGATGTAACAGAATGCTAGAAGTAATTCTTTAAGTTAAGGGGATTAGACAGGATTATGTTGGCGACTTAAAAGTAAACAAAAATATTGAAAGTCGTTCAGATGTAGATTGTTGCTGCCAACTCTGAAGGTCAAAACATCAGTGATGTCATTTATTTACAGAAGAATTGGGGACCTCCAACACTAAAAACAAGGAGCTTCTGAATCATATAAAAGAGGCTGTTCAAGGTCTGTTAGGCTGGCTGTTCGGAAGTTTAGGTTGGAGGCTGTTCTAGGAGTTTGTTCATCTTGAGAAAGAGAAAGCACAGGAGAAGAAGGTCATTCTAAGGAGATGTATTTCCAATAGCGGGACGTGCCACGTGCGACCAGATATATAAATTATCCAAACCAGCTATCATACCTTCACTTAAATTTATTCACACTAGAAGAACTCACTCCTAAAAGTAAACTATTCCACTTATTTACTACTCTGTGAAAGGAAAAAGCTAGCTCTTACCCCTTTCTTGACTGTGAACAAACTTAACTTCCATGGATGCTCCCATCCATGCTGCTACACTAACTCCCCATTTATGGGGAGCTTAATGTAGAAGTTTCAACTCTCTACCTGTGTCATTCAGTTGGAGGCACTCATCTGACAAACACATGACACATTAAGTGGCTGTAATGTTAAAAATTGAGTTCTGCACAGTAAAAAAAAGTTTTTCACCAAAGAAGGGCTTTCTCCAAGTGCTATCAAACAGCGATTGGACGGTGTTTATGGGGAAGCTTCTCCTTCATATTCCACCATGAAGGAATGGGCTAAACAGTTTTGCCTAGGAAGAAAGAGCATCGAAGATGATCCTTGTGATGGTCGGCTGTGGAAGTGATGACTGAGGAAAATGTCTCTATTGTTGAGGAGGAACTGCTCAATGACAGACAGCTGAAGCTTAGAGAAATCTCAGCAAGGTTGGGGATTTCTATAACAACCAACTTTCACATCATTCACAAGAAGCTTCACATCACGAAGGTCAGTGCAAGGTGGGCGCCCCAACTTCTTTTTTCAATTCAGAAGGAGCATCGTGTGATCTGTTTTCACAAGTTTTTAGAGAGAGATATTGTGATACTCTTTTCAAAAGCGAATTCACAAAGTGGTGCAAACCAGGCAAAGCATTGTCAAGAAAAGCCAAAATCACTCAGTCCACCATGATCATGGCAACAATCTTTTGGGACTGCCAGGGCATTCTCTTCATTGACTTCAAGGAAATGAATACCACCGTGAATGCAGAATATTATGCTTCACTCTGGCACAACTGTGCGATGCCATAAAGGAGAATAGATGAGGATGCCGAGTCATGGTGTTTGCCTGCTGCACGACAATGCCCCAGTCCATAGCGCTATTGCTGTGAAGGACTGCATGCTGAAAGCTTCCAGGAGATTGAACACCAACCTTACAGCCCCAATCTAGAACCTAGTGACTACTAACTCTTCTTGAAACTGAAGACCTTCAAGGAAGAAAATTTGCAGAACACAATGAGGTTAAAGATACAGTTTTAGGCCATTTTGCAGACAAAACTACAGACTATTTTTTCAAGGGCATAGAAATATTAATTCAAAGATGTGAAAAGTGTGCTAAAGTAAAGGGAGATTATGTTGAAAAGTGACACAGTTGTTTTCTTTCTATCACCTGTAAAAGTTAGTCAGGCCACAAGCTTATGGAACTACTCTTGCACATACCCTTCCCCATTCACTATAAAAGATTCTAAAATTAATGTAACTGGAAATATTGAAGAAACAGAACACATCTGGTACAATTACGTCTCTAATATATCTCTAAGGAAGATAGCTTTCACCCATATATATATATATCTACCAGTGAGGAAAGACATAGCACTGATAATTCTAGAGGAAGACATAATCCTTTCACTTTAACAAAATGAAATCATTTGGAATTGACAAAATGCTCAGAGCTTTATAGCAATGGTGAACCTGGTCTAATTAAACAATTAACTAAACTTTTCAACAATATTATTTTCAGTGAAATAATCCCAAACGACGGAAAATAAGCAAACTTCTGCCTATACATGAAAAAGATGATGTTCAAAAATGTAATAATTATAGACTGATCACTCTCCTCTGATATTCCTACAAACTCTTTGTAAAAAACAATACAGAACCATCTAAATAACATTTATTAACAGTCAATAGAGAAAGAACATGCTGGCTTCAGGAAAAATAAATCAACAATTGACCATATATTTACCCTTCATAGCTGGGCTGAAATCGTATGGTACAAAGGGAGAGACCTCTATTGTTGTTTTGTAGACTATAAACAAGCATTCGATTCTGTCAATAGAGAAAAACTTATTCAAATGTTAACTGAGAAAAAACAGACTTTGAAACATTAAGATTTACTACTATCAGAATACAAGTACGATAATTCAACATAAAAATATCACAAAAAAAAAAAAAACAACTAAAAATCAAATGTGGAGTTATGCTGGGATGACCACCCTCCCCATGCTTTAATATTTTAATCTAAGAACTCACTAAAGAAGTACTGTCCTCAACTAAAAGAATAAGTCAACAGTAAAGTAATCAGACCCATCAAATATGAAAACAATATAGTAATATAAACCAGGGCTCAACAAATATGCTCACCCATGATGAGTAGCTGCAGCAGAATGGACAAAACCGAATCTTTTATTTAACTTTAAGAAAACAGAGAAGAATATCGTAATATAAAGGATCATTCTAGTAACAAAATTTAATGCAACAAATTATATTTTCAAAAAAACATTGTTGTTTTTACTGTTCTTCCTATTCTTATTATTTATTGACTTTTTCTTCTTGGAATCTCACACAAAAATGTTCTCCAAATAATGCCATAAATCACTATGGAACTCTTATTGACTTATTTCTAAATCACTTAAGGAATTGAACAATGTAGATCCCAATATAAATTAAATTACACTTTAATATTTCCGATATTTCGGCAACGTCACGTTGCCATTTTCAAAAGGAACTTACAAAAAGGCACGTGCATGCAGGCACTATAACACAGTAACTGAGAATGAAGAGATGAAGCTATTGTTCTCCTAGATGTCCTGATGGTGCCCTCTAGCAGGCTAAGTAGGTGTTCTTGGTCATTGGGCTGAAGGTCTGCTGATGTAAGCCTCCCAAATTTGGGACGGTCTCATACAAACAAATTTGCTAAGATTTGGAGAGTTTCTTAGGGCTGAGGCTGATTCCATAAATAGTCTTTCGAATTTGTATTTGCTACGGTGTATTACTACTGTAGCTTTCTTCCACCGTATTCTACTCCCCCCCCCCCCCCCCCAAAAAAATTAAAACCTACAAACCACAGCCCCCCCCCACACACACACAACAAAGATTACTCTAAATCCATCACCATTCCCTACATCCGAGGCACCTCGGAAAAAATTACCAAAATTTTAAAAAAACATGACCTCACCTCCTGTTACAGACCTTACAGAAAATTAGCATCCCTTATCCGTTCCACCAAAGACCAAGCACTTCCCCTAGACCTACCTAGTGTATACCAGGTCCTTTGCAGCTGTAAACTGTCTTACTTTGGCCAAACAGGCAGGACAGCGAATATCAGAATTCTGAACACAAGGACTACATCCGGTTTCACAAGTACAGACATTCTGGTCTTGCAGACCATGCTTTGGATACACACCACAGAATACGGTGGAAGAAAGCTACAGTAACACACTGTAGCAAATACAAATTCGAAAGACTATTTATGGAATCAGCCTCAGCCCTTAGAAACTCTCCAAACCTCAACAAATTTGGTTGTATGCGACTGCCCCAAATTTGGGAGGCATACATCAGCAGACCTTCAGCCCAACGGCCAAGAACACCTACTTAGCCCGCTAGAGGGTACCATCAGGACTTCTTGGAGAACAATAGCTTCATCTCTTCATTCTCAGTTACTGTGTTGTAGTGCCTGCATACACGTGCCTTTTTTGTAAGTTCCTTTTGAAAATGGCAACGTGACTTTACCGAAATATCGGAAATATTCATTAAAGTATAATTTAATTTATATTCGGATCTACGTTGTTCAATTCCTTAAGCGATTTAGAAATGCATAATGAACGTATAAGCCTGTTCACGAGAATCTTATCGACTTATTGTGAAACATCATTAAAAAAAAGGGAGGTAAGTACTTTTTTCTTTTGAGTAGGATTTTGCAGAAGTTGTTGAACCCTGATTATGGCTAATAATGTACACAATCTTCAACAGCAGCTTGCAAAACTACAAAATTATCATTAATTTACACAAAACAAAGATAATGAAAATAGAAAATATCTGGAAGATATACAGTTTTAATGGTTTTAACTAGGGACATACTTGACTTTAAACTTAAATGACATCAGTAACATTGCCAGTCATTTTCTTGGATGAAATTCCCCCCCTTCCAAAGGGGGAAAAATGATCTATCCTGAGCTTTTTTATTTTAAGATAGTTGGAAATGAGTGTAGGTCACTCGGTTCCAACTATCTCTTTAATCTCATCCTCCTATTATCTCTTCCTGTTGCTCTTTCTATATATGGGATACCAGATATCTGTGAGTGCAACATGACATACCCGTTGCCATTTGGATCTTTTAATGACCATTACAATATCTACCACTCTAGACTGGGCTCTGACCCAAGTACTGAGCTTCCTATTCTTAAACAGCACAGCTACAATAAAACACAGAATCTCCACAGCATGGACAGTGATGAATTAAGCTTAATAAAATTAAAAAAAAAAAAAAAAAAAAATCCTATAATTCTAGAAAGATAAATTTTATGAAAATATAATAATATCAATAGCTCTCTATGAGACAAAAACCTGGCCTTTAAAAAAGAAGCAGAGGAGATTGCTGGTTTTTGAAAAATGAAATGCTTCACAAAAATTGGTTATTGGACAGAACATAAGACAATGCACAAGATTTGTTGCAAGATTTGAATATCCCCAATTTAATGTCTAACACTGTAAAAAAGCATCAACTCCACTGGTTGGCCACATCGTGCAAATGGAACTGCACAGACTTCTTTGCTGAGTTTGAGGGTACTATGGAAGGTACAAGACAGTGGGGAAGAAGATTGACATGGCATGAAACCCTTAGAATTGCATTGTACTTTCAAAGCTGTTGGCATATGAAAGAGCTTGCTCTGGATAGAGAAAGGTGGATAGCTCTTATTCATAAGGGATAAGGAGCTTCTATACTCAACCCACTTGAGTACAGAAGAGACAAAAAAGAAGAAAGTAGACTGACAGCTTGTAATCTATTTATTGAGGAATATATAGAATGCATTATGAAAGAAATAGATTTCATCTATTTCTTTCATAATGAATTCCAAAAGGATAACTACCACTGGAGATGGTGCAGCCTTGTCTTATATCTGATTTTGCATCAAATCATCTTCCTGTATCTCCTTCAATTCTGACTGCTAACTTAATATAAAATAGGCTATATATTACTCTGTATGATGTCCCATTTACACTACACACTGTACATTTTCAACAGCTTTCATCTTGGAACCTTAAAAATTCTTTTTCTTCTTGTATTTAAAGCCAGTCATATTTTAACTAGTGTAATACTTAAGCTACTCTAATGATTGTACTCTCATAAGCTCTATAACTTTTGAAACTTTATAGTTTCAATATATTTAGCAGGATGGTAAAAAATTGATATTTAACATCTCAATTAAGCTATATTCAGATTTACATACATAATGCATGGAAATTATTGTTATGAGTACATTCAGATTTATGTTTCTCATGTAGGTGGTGGGTTTTCATCAGCCAGTAAATCACCACCACATTGCTTAGTGGACATCTCAAATGCTTGTTTGATCTCCAGAATAGTGCCAAAGGATTTTTTGTTATATGCCCATGATTTCTCAACTGTCTGATAGTAAAAATCTGATCCTGACAATTCCTACTTGTTCTCCAAGTTTTTCTACCACATTTTTTCTTAGTCTCTTCCCAACCATGCTTGCATAAAACTTGCTTAGAACACTTCAGCTAGGAAATTTCTCTGTAATTCTCACATTTTCTTTTCTTTTAATTTCATTTTCTACATGTAGGTACTATGAGAAGCTTACTCCATTCATTTAGAATTAGACCTTCTTAGCAGGGCCATTTGCATTATTCACCGTAGCTAGCCACTATAAAACTTTTATATCTCCATTTTGGGCATTTCTGGGTAAATATTATGATATGATGATATATTTCCAAATTTCCAGCTGCTTTCCAAATACCAGGACTCTGATAGCTTTTTCTATCTCAAGTAGGGTTTCAAATTCCAAACATTTTTTTTTTTAATCTACAAGAAACGGGAATGAGAAATTGCAGTTCTCAAGAATTCTAGAAAATTTTATTTTATTGATTTAATATTCACAATTTCTCTTAATAAGACTTCCTGTGTAGGAAGGTTTCAGTATTGAGACCACATTATAATATAAATAAGAGTTTAATAAAAATAAGCAATTAAAACCAGACACTTTTATTAAACTCCTTATTTATATTATAATGTAGTCTCAATACTGAAAACTTCCCACAGAAACTTATGTATACATAAGACTTTTTGTTGCCATGGCATGAACACAAAGCTAGAGAGGTTTACAAACTTATAAGAAATGTCAACAGGAAGTGGTAAACGAGATCAGTAGCAGTCAAAGATGAAACTGGTAAAGTATTGATGGACAAGACAGAAATCATACACAGATGGACAAGATATTGCAGTGAACAATATAAAAATCAACTAAATGATACTGCAACAGAAGTAATCAAAGAACTAAAAGCAATCTCTCCACCAGCAGAGATCTTTGAAAATGACATCTTGGAAAAGGAGGTGAATAAGGCTATAAAACATCTCAAGAATAACAAGAGTCCTGGAAATGGCAACATGATAGGCGAGATGCTAAAATATGGGGGAGAATCAGTTGCAAAAGAAATACATAAGCTATGTAATGAAATATGGAGATCAGGGTATGCCCCCCGAAGAGTGGAAAAAATCAGTCTTGGTTGTTCTTCATAAGAAAGGCAGTGCTTTAGAATGCACCAATTACAGAACTATTGCATTAATGAGTCACCGTGGCAAAGTGCTAATGAAAATACTAACAGAGCGCCTGAAGGGGCATATGGAGGCACATCTTCCGGATGAGCAAGTCGGATTTCAACAAGATCAAAGTACAGTGCAACAAACATTTGCACTAAGACTAATAGCAGAGAAAGCTCGAAGAAAGAACAAAAAGATATATTGCTGTTTCATGGACTTCCAAAAAGCATTTGATAATATTGACCAAAATATAACATGGGCTGTCTTGGAGTCCTATGGTGTGGACAATAAATTGATCCACCTGCTGAAAGATATAAACAGCCAAGCACAAACTAGTGCTTGGCTGTTTATATCTTTTTTGTTTGCCAAGGTTTATACCTTGGCAAACAAGGGGACCCAATATCACCAATCATCTTCATCACACACCTGGGAAGGACACTAGATAAGATTAAAGAAGAAGGTGGAGGCATTTCAATAAATGGCATAAGAATAAACTACCTCTGCTTTGCAGATGACATCGTCGTGATTGAAGAAGATGCAGCAAGGCTGAAACAGACATTGCAAACACTATACACAGAATAAAATAAATTTAGTTTAATCCTTTATCCAAGTGTGAGCAAACAAAGTTTGCACCTGAAAGTATCTTCAGGACCGGAGTAAGGTGGTACAATACCAGGCAACTCGTTGCAAAGGTGGAGGAAGCTAACATCACTCCTACCTCTGTATCTCCCATAATGCAAAACACATCTCCTTGCGGATACGTATAATGTTATGCATTAAGGGAAGGGCCACTACCGAGACTAGTTTTGACCTTTATTGAGGTATCTTCAGTGGGAGCCAGGCCCAAGCTGAGATACCAGGCAGAAGCCTTAGCAAGGTCATCTCTACCTATAGCAGTTGCCAAACGGTGTGCCACCTTTTTATTAAATTACTCTGGATTTGGAGAAAGCTGTTGAAAGTTTATTTTTCACTTGGTTAGACTATAATAAATTTAGTTTAATCCTTTATCCAAGTGTGAGCAAACAAAGTTTGCGACTGAAAGTATCTTCAAGACTGGGGTAAGGTGGTACAACATTGGGCAACTCGTTGCAAAGGTGGAGGAAACTAACATCACTCCTATCTCAGTATCTCCCATAATGCAAAACACATCTCTTGCGGATATGTATAATCAGGACATCACTGTGACACCACAATGATGTCCTGATAATTTTTACTTCTCACTAAGAGCAAAATTCCACGATTGTGAACATATTATGTACCTGCATAATATGAAATTCTCAAATTTACAACTATGGAAGGAAATAAAATACTAAAGTAATGAATTTATATGAATATGTTAAAAGTATGATGTTTTGTGAAGAATCTGCTTGTAAAAGATAAAAAAAAATAAAATAAATAAAATCCTTTTTTTTTTGTTGTTTGTTTGTTTCATGTGCTCAGCATACTTGAATTAATTCATGATAGATATACCTTTCCTGAAATTCTCAAATTTACCACTATGGAAGGAAATAACATACTAAAGTAATGAATTTATATGAATATGTTAAAAGTTTGATGTTTTGTGAAGAATCTGCTTGTAAAAGATTAAAAAAAAAAATCTTTTTTTTTGTTGTTTGTTTGTTTTATGTGCTCAGCATACTTCAATTAATACATGATAGATATACCTTTCCTGACCTAATAAATAATGTAAGATTGTGTTAACAATTTGTTTACATCTGGGCAACTGTGAAGTTCAATTCTTAATGCCACAAGTATATATCTTTAGTATTATTCACACAGACATGAACATAATTCTTCATTTTTCAATAACTGTCATTAACTAGAGTACAAGAATTTTATTTTTGTGTTTTTTGTTATGTTTTCTGTTATTTTCCTGTCTTTTATCATGGTTCTTAATTTTTTTATTTTTTTTTTAATATTGAAAATGTATCATATGTGCTGGTTCATTAAATGCACTAACCAATTTAATGGACCTCTCACAATACATAGTTACTTATTCTGAGTACTGCATTTATGATATCTATTTTGAGGAGGTACAGCAGATATATATGTATGAAACTTTTGGAATAATTCTTCGTCTTCACAAACTAACACATACTAAAATATTGTGTGTGCGCGCATGCATGCATGCATACAAGCATGCATTATTACATTCAATAATATAACTCCTTTATCATGAACTTAATACACGTCATCCTGTGCATTTTAATTTGAGTAAACAAAATTCTATTACTAGTGAATTTTTAATGTAAATGAGAGAACTTAAAAAAAAAAAAAATTCTGAATGAAAAAAAAATTTCAATCAATAAAGAAACTCAAATTAGTTCACAATCCAATATGAAATAAAGAGTACAAGGATTGTGTTTTTCATAATACTTGTACTTTATATACTTATACAAGGATTTCATAATCCTTGTGCATTAATTCTTGCAGGAAAAAATCTGCAAGAATAAAAAAAAAAAAAAAAAAAAAAAAAAAAAAAAAAAAAAAAACTGATGAAGATTGCAATTGCAAATACATATTAAAATCATATAAATTACCTACTTGAAATCTTTCTGGAATATCTGTTGCTCTAATTTCATTATCCAAGTCTGTAAAATGACCTCGTTCAAGTTCACTTGGTTCAAATACCTATTATATAAAGAGATGAAATATTTAACAACACTACATCAGATATTTTATATAAAACTAATTCAAATTTTAGGTATTAAATTCTTGTAACTTTCCAAAATAAAATGTGCACAAATTCATATAGAGAGAAGATGAGAGAAATAAGAAATCTTATTGACTATGTTATTGTTCACAGCGATGCCACAGGATTCTATAAGACAACTTGACTGAGTTTTGAATATTATTAACATATGCCATTTTCCTCAAAATTAATTTATTTAACAGGAATCCAATATTGTCAAATCTTAAATTTCAATTTTCTAGGACACTGTTAACTGCATCAATCCACCCAGATCCTCCCCTGGATCTTTTTCCACACATTATGGAATCAAACAACTGTTCTAACTTTTCTTCTCCCATTATGTTTAAGTGACAATACCACATTAGATTAACTCTGTTTTCACACATTCAGGAATATTAACAATGGCAAGTTCCCTCCTAATATTTTCATTTTTAATATGACGCTGCCATCTGTTCACTCTTCTATCTAATAAGTTAAAACTGGTTTGAACACTGCCCTGTATACTATACTGCTAGTATACAGTATATAGTTAAGTGTTTGGACTAATGTCTCTTATTCAATATAAATTTATTTGACTGGTTTATTTGATCTAGACATATGAAATGTTGTACTTGTTCTATAAGTTCGCCATTCGGGATATAGTTGATATTTTCTGTGTTTTCCAGTCTATTTTCATGGTTCTTGTCTTTTTATTGCTTACTTTCATGAAAAAATTTGTTCAAGCAGCTGTTCAATCTAGTTAAAGAATCCTGCAAACTTGCATTGCAATACAGAAATGCTGACAGTAATAAGAGAGATTTTAATTTAAAAATGGGTAGTGTTATGGGGACATGGAAAGAGTAATGGGAAAATTTGGGAATCATGAAAGAAACAATAGAAGCAATAGAGTCCATGAATTTTGCAAGACAGCAAGATTAGTAGTTACCAGCACTGACTTGATGAGGATGAAGAGATGCATGAATGAGCTGTTGTTTAAGAAACATCCATGAAACAAAATTAAAATTTTCTTATTTTTATTAATTTTTTAAATTTCTATTGTGGTTTCATTTAATTTTCTGGTAATACTGATTTTGCTTAGCATACTTGGTTATCTTGTAGCTAGGGTTTATACAAAAACCGACTTTTGGAAAAACCAGTTTTCAAATTCCATTATTTCCAAAAAACGATTAAATCAGTTTTCGAATTTTTACAAAAAATATATATATAATTAAAACAGTAAAAAATATTTATACTTATTTTAAAATTTTTCAGTTTATTTAATATTCATGGAACTACAAAAATATAACAAAATAAAATATGCTCCACACAAAACCAAATTAAAACAAAACTATAATAACTAAAAGCCATACAAAATATAAATTTTTATTTCATTTAGTATTTTCTTCAGGAAATATGATTTCAAAAAACACAAAATGTCCACTGAACAATTACTTAATCTTGTTCTTATTCTAGACTCAAAATAGAAATACCTAAAATAAAATAAATAAAACTTAAAATAGAAAACTCTCTCACTGGCTACTGAACTTGGTTTTGTTTTCAGGGGGCATCAGATAATAAATCTAAATTCTTTGTTCTTTTATTGGTTGCCTCAAATAGTGAAAATTCGGCCTTCAGTGTTTTCAGATTTGATATTATTTCTTCAGGATCCTCAACAAACCTATGAAATGATTTTTCCGTGGCTTCTTTTAGAATATTGCCCTGATTAATTTCTCCATCTCTGATATATTCATCATCGAAATCTGTTTACATACAAGAATTTGAATATATTCTAGACAATATTTCACATAACTTAATGATATCGAGTTTTGAAGCTAATGGAAATACACCAAATTTCTTTGTTGAAATGTTTTGTGGATTTTGCAAATATAGTAAAAGGCTACCAATCCAATTTGTACTTCTAAAGCATTTAATAATTTGGAAACTAATTTCAATCTTTAAATATTTTAGTTCATTTAACAGAAATTCCAATATGCCTTCACTTGTTAATAAATTGCCACCTTGTCACCCTAAGGCCTCAGCTACTACACGTACTGGTCCCTACACTTTAAGAAGCGCCATGATTTTATTATATTGAGTTTCATTCCACATATGAGAAGCATCAATATCATTCAAAGCTAAAATAGCACATTCTTTTAATGTATAAATCTTTCAATCATAGCCTCTAAACTATTCCATCTTGTTTGGCAATCAAGAATTAGACTCAATACGTTTCCTTTTTCTTGTTTTACATAATTTTGAAGGATGCTATCTCTTACGGGAGATTTTTTAAAAAATTTGCATATTTTTTTAATTTGGGAAATTGATTGTTTGTAATTGTCAGACAACATAGGGAATCCACAGTAGTTATCTAGATCGAGAATTTAAAAAATCCTCACCATAGTCATCATAAGTGTTGACTCTATGTCAATTTCCGATTCCTCCCTTGTAACATATACATCGGTTTCAAGTCAAAATGCTAACATTTTTAATTAAATAATTAATTTTCCATATTAATTCTAGTATCTTAAACCGGTTTGTAAAATCGAATTTCACAAATTTATCCGAAAAACAGGTTTTAAAACCGACAAACCCTACTTGTAGCTATTCATAATAATTTTTACCAAAACTTCTACTGTTTTTACTAAAAATTTCAGTTCTTTTCTAGAAATTGCTGTTTCCACTGACTGATTTTCCCTTTAAGTCCTCTCGTGACTGTAGGTAACTTTGTAGCTTTGCTCACAAAGTACTCCTGATGAGATTTTTACATGCAGTTCATCATTACTTTCTCCAATCCCCGAATTTATCCAGGCTCGGAACTGGCATGTGGCTGGAACGTATTCATGATTGTAATGATTGTAATCCATGTGTGTTCATGGCGCCAGTTTGCCTGTTTTGAGGGATGAAACACCAGTTTCCAGGTGAAAAATCCCCCTACTCCGTATGAGACCGGGTAACTCACCGTTAGTCGAAAAAGACCAGATAAGAGTTTCTCACGTCATGGACTGGAATTGAACCCAGGTCTTTCCGACCAAAGGGCTTCGTCTATACTGACTGAGCCATGGAGGCTCCACTGTTTCCACTAATAACCAGAAGAGTTATTTCAAAGGAAATCTAAAAACTGAAATATGCATAAATCAAGCAGCCATAATGAACTATGAGGGTGGTCTCAAAAGTTCTCGGCTTAACAATGGAAAAATGAATTTATAATTTCAAAACTACTTTTATTTTTCACCATAATCTCCTTAAGACTAATACATTTATTCCAGCAATGCTCCAGTGCCATTATCCCATCCCTGTAGTGGCTCTCAGTAAAATCTGCAAATTACCCCTCTACAGCCACAATCACCTCTTGATTCGAAGAAAAATGCTGACCAGCGAGGAACAGTTTTAGTTTTGGGAAGAGATAGAAGTCAGAGGCAGCCAAATCTGGAGAATAAAGTGTGTTCCAACAATTCATGGGCAAATCACTTAATTTTCACATTGCCAAACCGGGTCTTTTCTCACGAATTTTTTTGTCGTCTGGTTAAAAGATCGGTATAATAATATTCCTTGATTATTGTTTTAACCTTTTCAAGATAATTAATAAACAAAATGCCTTGAGCATCCCACTGATGCCAAGACCTTGTCTTCTTTGGTGTGCTGAACAATGGCTTCTGTCCACTGTTTTGACTGCTGTTTGGATTCTGGTGTGTAATGATGAATCCAAGTCTCATCCATAGTAAAAAATCGATGCACAAAATCAGTTTTATTCTTGTTAAAAATAAAACTGATTTTGTGCATCGATTTTTGATCTGCGAGTGCGTTTTTGATCTGCTGTGAGCAAGCATGGCACCAATCTTGCTCAAAGCTCTTTCATTTGCAATTCTTCTTCATGCAAAATGTATCCCACAAGTTCTATTGAAAGGCCTATAGTCTCAGCGATTTCATGCACTTTGACTCACCGGTCATCCAATACCATATCATGCACTTGATCAATGATTACTGGTGTTGTTACACTTTTTGGATGTCCTTCACGTGGATCAAGGCTGGTACTACCATGTTTAAACTCGGCAGCTCATTTCTTAATTGTCAAAAATGAAGGAGAAGAGTGCCTACAAACTTTTATGAACTTCCAATGAATTTCTTTTGCCGTTAAACCTTCTTATACAAAGAATATTATATCCATACGATACTCAATTTTATCCATTTCAAGGGATACAGACAACATTTTGCTGTATAAAACAAACTACTTGATAGAATGACTTGCAATTTCACGTGGATGCTTATGACAGATGTACCAACTTAGAAAAAATAATCTTGCTGATAGTATTACCATCTGTGGTCGAGACCGAGAAGTTTTCAGACCACCCTCGTATGGTAAAGTCCCAACATAAAACCAATGTTAGTTTAAGCCAACCATTAGAAACGGTACCAGCTGAAACCTTTGCTATAGCAAACTGAATCCAAATGACATTTCACCCAAACATATTATTATTTTTACTTTCAATATGCATTGAAAAGTATCACTTATGCATGTTACTCGCATGGAAAAATACATGCCCCACACTACTCTAAACTGCCGTCCTCTAACTAAACTCTAATTCTCCAAAAGATGTGCCAAGGTTGTACAATAAAAAAAGCAAGCATACCATAACTGGCTTATATCAAGGCCTCCAAATAGCTGCAAGAAAATTATGAATGCTTCCAAAACACAGTTTGAAGGAGCAAAAAAGCATGAACCTTGAAGGCTGTCCAAATGGCAACCAAGCCTTTTGGTCTCTTGCCAAAAGCAATTATCATAACTTTTGGCCAACACTATTTCCACCCCCTTTCATACCCAGATTACTATTGGATCATCATCCACAGAAAAAGCCAATCTCCTGTCTTCATACTTTGTCTCCAATACACATGTAACTGACAATGATAAATGCTCCCTCCCCCAACCATTCCAGATTCCCAGTATACAATGCCCCTATATCCTTTTGCCAGAAAGAGATCAGAAAAAGACTTCCAAATTAGATACAAAAAAGTCTCTCTGATTGACGACTGGAGGAACTGTCTTCAGGACAATTCCTCCAATTGTCCTGAAGGTTTGTGCACCAGAACTGACACCTATCCTATGTCACCTGTATATACTCTGTTACTCCACTAGTATCTATCCCACAGTCTGGAAATTGGCCTATATTCAACCCATCCGAAGAAGGGCAACAAATCACTGTCGTCAACCAAATACCCTATCTCACTCACTTCAGGCATATCTAAGCTAATGGAGAGAACCATCAATTCCCAACTCCTACTACCTCGAAGGCACCCAGCTAATCAATGACCACCAGTTGCTGCCAATTAACAGGAGATCTACTCACATATATCATCCATCTCTGAACAAATACCATGGAGAAATCTGGTGAATCTCAAGTGGTTGCACTTGATAGCTCCAGAGCGTTTGACGATGTATGGCACAAAGGCTTACTAAACAAACTCCCATCATTTGGTCTGTCTCAGGACTTCTGCAGTTGGATTGCCAGCTTTCTGTCTAGACACACACTATGTGCGATAGTGGATGGTTCCTTGTCCTTTCATCATTCAACTAATGCCAGGGCTCCACAATGTTCTGTCCTTCTGCCAACCCTCTTCCTACTATATCAATGACCTACTTCAATTGACTTCCAACCCAACACACAGTTTTGCAGATGAAAAGGAAGAGTGTAATGTGCTGTCATTTAATAAACCTTACTCTACACAATTCACCTCAACCTACAGAACATTAACCCCTACTCTCCTCAATTCTGATCTCCAAGCCATCCTCCAATGGGATTAGATAACCTTGTCAATTTCAATGTCAATAAAACCCAGTTCTGTCTTATTTCTCACAAAAAATAACCATTTTCTCCTGGTATCATTTTTGACAACACTCAAATTGCTAGACAAGATAAGATTTCTCTTGTTGGAATTGCCCAAACATCATGCCTCTCCTGGCACAAACACATAACAACCATTGCATCCTCAGCTTCTAAAAAAACTAGGATTTCTCGTTCGCTCAAGATGTTACTTCACCTCTGAACAGCTGTTATAGAAATCACAAATTTGCCCAGCTACCGAATACTGTTCTCACATTTGGATGGGAGCCCCTAACAGCTCACTCAAAATGATTGACTCGATACAGAGGAGGGCAATTAGATTGATTAATAACTCATCTCTTACCAACTAATTCCTCCCACTTTCACACAGGAATTTGGTTTCTGCATTATGTGTATTCTATAAATATTTCCATGGCAAATGTTCATCTGAAATAGCATCAATAATTGACCAGCTCAGTACTAAATCTGTTGGAACACATGCAGCTGCCGTCCAACATTCCTTCACGGTACACCCTTGAAACCCACAGAACAAGTTTCTTTTCCTCTTCCTTCATCCCTGCTACTGCTGTATTGTGAAACAGACTTTCCCCTGATGTGTGTGTCCCAAGGAATACAATATCCAGGCTTTTAAAGTAAACAAGTTTCCCCTTTCCCAACCAACGACTCATACACAGTACTAATGTACTATAGGTTGATTAACCAATCTCTCGTGTATGGGCTCAACATAAAAAATTAGGAGACAAAGGAAATAGCTGTAAATATAACAAAAAAAAAAAACTATGGAAAATGTAACAAAAGAAAATTGCACAAAACAGAACAAAGGAAATGTCAAAAAATTGCACACTGAGGAGAGAACACAAAGAATTGGCATGAATCGTACATAAACTGCCCAAAATGACAACCTGAAAAAGTATAAAAGCAAACAATAATAGAAAAAAGAAAAGAACTAGTAGAGCATGAAATTATAAAAATCAGGTAAAAAAAATATGTCTGTCTGTCTGTCTCTGTGTGTGTGTGTGTGCGCGCACGCGCACCCATGCGTATCAGATGAAGCATTATTTTCTGAGAGTGAACTTTTTGCTTCAAACTGGAATGATTACCACAGCTAACAGAAAAATTTTGCATAACACCGGATTAAATCCTCAAAGACAGTTATCCTAGAACCTAAACATCATCTGTTTCATTCAGTAGGATAGAAATATATTTATAAAAAATATATCATTCCACTCTGAAATAATTGTCTGAGGATCATAAAGAACAGACTGCAATTGTTTAATTTATTAGGAAGATTTCAAGTAAGTGTCATTGATTTAAGCTAATAAAATGACATTACAATCAGGATACAAAGGAAATGACAGGAAATATAACAAAAAAAAATCACAAGAAACATGACAAAAGAAAATTGCAGAAATAAAAGAAAATCATAGAAAATAAAATATTTCAGTTAAGTGACATTATGCTAAATGTAACCTTTCAAGGTATAAAAGCTTTCACATTTTTATAATTTAATGCTCTTCTAGTTCTTTCCTTTGTCTCCCATGACTGTTTGCATTTGTACTTTTTCATTTTGCATGCTTTACTCAGCTAAAAATGATAAAGCCTTAGGCCCGGATAGAATATCAGCAGAAATGGTAAAGTTATTAGAAGGTGACAACATTAATATATTAGTAAAGCTATTTAATAAGATCTACGATACAGGCATAATCCCTAAAGACTGGTTACATTCGAACTTCATCATGCTAACTAAAAAAGCAAATGCGAAAACTTGTAATGACTATAGAATGATCAGCCTAATCCAGTGGTGATCAACCCGTTGATCGAAGAGCGATTTTTTGTCGATCTCTTGTTTATTCCTCCTTACTTACAAATTTAATTAAAACGGAAACTCATTATTTTGTATTATTTTTTAATTCTCTAAGTGTATTGCTATTGTTTATTTATTTTTTGTTAAAATTGTCAAATCAGCAATTTTCTTATAAGTTCGGGTAAATGAATTAATTTGGATCAGTGGAAGTCAATACGATTGACTTCCACTGATCCAAAGTATAGCCTAGTGAATACGATTATAAGCAAAGCACATCGTATGCGTTTCGTTTATAATCGTGTTTACTCATAACTACATCACACACTTCCCACTGTTATGAATTTCAGTTGAGTTTCAGTTGCTCTAAATTTATCGTTGGATTTACCATTATTTTATTCGCTAATTGATAAGTTATAAACAATTTTTATTTTAATAAAATATTTACAGATATATATTACTGTATATAAAATATTACAGAGGTAATATTCCTGGCAAGATCTAGGCAAGTATACTTGAGAAATGGTTGAGAAGAATTGTGGAAGAAAAGGCTTAGTGAAGAACAAGCTGGATTTAGGCCAGGATAGAGGCTGTCAGGATCAGATCTTCACTTTTTTCTCAATTATTTTGACAAATAGTTGAGAAAGCATGGGAATATAACAAAGATCTATATTTAAGTTCTGTTGATCTGGAAAAGGCATATGACAAGGTGCCAAGAGAGAAGCTATTCATTACGCTACAGTTATAAGGTGTCAATGGGGCATTATATCAAACAATACTTAAGTCTTTATTTGAGTTGTAAGTCAGCAGTTAGAATTGAAGGAAGTGCAGGAAGATGGTTTAATGTTAAATCCGTGTCAGACAAGGATGTACATTATCCCCTCTGTTATCCATTATCTATATGGATCACAATATGAAGGAAAGTGGTATTAAACATGATATCAAAATCGGAGATGTTAATGTCAGTTCTTTGCTTTATGCAGACGATGTTATACTTCGAAATAAATTCACTACAAATCTGCAAGATTCCCTGACTAAATTGAATAACTATTGTAATAGATTATGGTATGAAAGTCAGCAATAAAAAGACAAAGATAATAAAAATAGGCAGAATTGCTGAAAATGTCAACTGCGTTGTAAATGGAGAACCTGTGGAACAAGTAAAACATTTCAGCTACTTAGGCACGATTTTTAGTGAAGACAGTAAATTAAATATGGAAATAGACAACAGAATCAACAAAGCCGGTATGGTAGGAAGTCAATTGAATAAATTCATATGGAATAAGAGAGAAATTAGTCGGAACACTAAATTAGCTGTATACAAGACAGTGTTGCAACCGGTTTTAACTTATGGATCTGAGAGCTGGGTCAGAAGTAAAACACTTGACCACAGACTAGAGACCGCAGATATGACAGTCCTGAGAAAGATTAGAGACGTGAACAGATGGCATCAATGGCAATATCATATTAAAAACGAGGATATTAGGAAAGAACTTGACATTGTCAGCATCCAGGAATGCGTTAGCAGAGCTAATCTCAGGTGGTACAGTCACTTAAATAGAATGGGCGAGGAAAGATTAGCAAAACAAGTGTTCCTGTCAGGTTGGCAGGAAAATTGACCCAGAGGAAGACCAAGATATAGGTGGATTGATACTCTACAAAGTGCCTTAGACGATAGAAATATAAGATCTGATAATGTTGGAGACTGTTTAAATCATACATGTTTTTTGGTCATAAAATGTTACAAAATATAAGACTTGTTATTAAACTGACCACAGATTTTTAATTCGTATGTATGTTCGTACAATATTGCCTAACGGTTTCGCTAGTAACTGACTAGCTTTTTCAAGGCTTGCACATTACAAAAAAATGATAAATGCAAAAAAGGTTTAAGAATACAAAAAACGTCAGTACCTGTTAGGTAGTTAAGGTAACACTTTGTGTGACATTTTTACTCAGTATCATGAACACACGTTACACACAAACGTGTAATATGATTATTCGCGTACTGTAGTTCTGTTGAACTGAGGGAATTAATTAGATTTTTCCAAATGGCACCTTGATTTCTGTTTAGGTTGCAGCCTGTACGTAGCACTACTGCTGCTTCTTTAAATAATCGATGTCTGTAATCTTTGTCTATGCAGGGCATAGAGCTGTTATACCAGACTATAGTGTGGTTTGAAGTTGAAAAGTGATGTGCTAACCCGGAGGTGATCGTTCTGTTGGGATTTGCATCGCCAACATGTTCTTTCTGTCTTATTTCCAGGATTCTCGAAGTTTGTCCAATGTAGGAAAGACCGCAAGTGCATGGAATATTATATATACCTGGATATTTATAAAATGGAACACTATCTTTAGGAGATCTTAGAACCTGTCTGATGCTAGTAGTTGGTTTAAATACAACCCTAATGTTATAGGCCTTTAACAATCTTGCAATTTTGGTTGAAATTGAACCCATAAAGGGGATGACTGCTGTTGAAATTTGCTGGGAGACTGTTCTTTCTTGTTGGTTATCTTTGTATAGAAATTTGTTGATGTTTTGAGGATAACCATTTTGCAATAGTGTTATAGCGATTTGGGACAGTTCTGTTTGAACTTCTTCATTGTCGGAGATAAAGTTTCTAGCTCGATTTCTCAACATTTGGATGATGCTCTGTTTAGGTGACCTATGATGTTTTGAAGAGTAATGCAGATATCGTCCAGTGTCCGTAGGTTTTTTGTAAATGGACAGTTTGAAATTGTTAAAAGACAAGGTAACAGCTACACTTCTGTCCAAGAAGTGTAGCTGTTCATTGTTTTCTACTTCTAGAGTAAATTTGATTTTATTGTTGAGCACGTTGATTCTATTGACAAAGATATGTAGGTTTTCCATGTTGTCTTTCCATATCATGAAGATCTATCTACATATCTCCACCTTACTGAAGGTTTAGGAGTAATGCTGGTGAAGATTTCATTTTCAAATTTCTCCATGAAAAGGTCTGCACACGACAGAGGGCTGCCCATGGCTAGGTCTTCTAATTGTTTGTATACCTTGTTGTTAACTTTGAAGAAATTTGATTGTAGGCAATGCTTGAACATCTCTGTAATATCAGCAGGAAAGAGATATTTGATTATGTTCATGACTTCTTCTACTGGTACATTCGTGAACAAGGATACTACGTCTAGACTGGCCATTATGTCTGTTTGTGTTATCTTCACGTTTTTGAGTTTGTCAAAGTGTTGAGAATTTTTTATGTAGGATTCTGTTTGTCTAATTTTTCCCTTAAGTAAGTTCGCTAGGTGCTTAGCCAGTAGGTAAGTGGGGGAGCCTGCCATCCACAATTGGACGAAGTGGCACTTCTTCCTTATGCACTTTAGGCGCCCCATACAGTCTAGGAGTAGTGGGATGTGAGGATTTAAGCTTTCTTTTTAGTTCTTCAAGCCAAGTATTCATGTTACGGATCAGGAAGTTTGTCTCATTATGGTAGGATCTCTGCTGAGGATTTTGTACGTGGAATTGTCTGATAGTAAGTTGTTCATCTTCTTGAAATAGTCTTTTGAGTTTAGGATGTTGGTGGCATTCCCCCTGTCTGCTTTAGTTATTATTATTTCTTTGTTCTTCTTCAAGTTCTGAATAGCTTTCCTATCATGTGAAGTGGTATTCAGTTTTGGTTGTTTTGCTGTTGATCGTGCTTTGAAATCTAATATCGTTGGCTACAACTTGTGGTAGTGGGTAGAGACTTTTTTCAGTTCCACACATAAAGTCCATTTTAGGAATGTAATTTGGAGTATTGAAAAGTTAAAACCTTTCTTTAGTATATCTGATTCGTGTTTCAAAAGGCAGTGATTCGACATGTTGAAAATCAGTTTGTTATCTGGGAGGCCTTTGAATGTCTGGTATTTTTTCTTGTAAAGTTCTTCAAATTAAAAAGGTGTATGGATTTCTCTATCATCCCTAAATTCCTTATCATCAAAGGACATATTCAGTCCATACAAGCCAAAAGAATTTACCCAAGGACTTCATTGGCACTACTCAGAGAAAGAATCCAACACATCAGGTACGAATTGAATATAAGTGATGTTAATTACCCCAACTATTTTGATGACATTTCTAATAGTCTAAATTACACGACCTGGAATAATATAGACCACATGATAGAACAGAGCTACGAAAAAACTTTCCAGTTAAATAAAGCCAAACAAATTGGAAGTATCCAGAGCATGGTCTGCAAGACCAGAATGGCTGTACTTGTGAAAACGGATGTAGTCCTTGTGTTCCAAAATTCTGATATTCACTGTCCTGCCTGTTTGGCCAAAGAAAGACAGTTTACAGCTGCAAGGGACCTGGTATACACCAGGTAGGTCTAGGGGAAGTAGTTAGTCTTTAGTGGAGCGGATAAGGGATGCCAATTTTCTGTATGGGCTGTAGCAGAAGGTCAAGTCATGTTTTTTTAAGATTTTGGTAATTTTTTCCAAGGTGCCTCGGATTTAGGGGAATGGTGATGGATTTAGAGTAATCCTTGATGTGGAGGGGGGGGGTTTGTAGGTTTCAATATTTTTTGGATTTTTTTGCAGGGGTAGCCCCCCAAAAAATATTGGACGAATATCAGAATTTCGGAACACAAGGACTATATCCGTTTTCACAAGTACAGCCATTCTGGTCTTGCAGACCATGCTCTGGATACACGCCACAGAATACAGTGGAAGAAAGCTACAGTAATACACCGTAGCAAATACAAATTCGAAAGACTATTTATGGAATCAGCCTCAGCCCTAAGAAACTCTTCAAACCTCAACAAATTTGGTTGTATGAGACTGTCCCAAATTTGGGAGGCTTACATCAGCAGACCTTCAGCCTAACGGCCAAGAACACCTACTTAGCCCGCTAGGGGGCACCATCCGGGCTTTTAGGAGAACAATAGCTTCATCACTTCATTCTCAGTTACTGTGTTGTACTGCCTACGTGCATGTGCCTTTTTGTAAGTTCCTTTTGAAGATGGTACGTGACATTACCGAAATATCGGAAATATTTATTAAAGTGTAATTTAATTTATATTTGTATCTACATGGTCAATTTCTTAACTTTATCTCTCATGATTTTTGCTGTTCTATTTTTAGGAATTTTCTTTGTTACATTTTTCATTATTTCTTTTGTTCTGATTCTGATGATTCCATTTATTCTCTAAATTTTGTTCTCGTTCCTTTGTTTGCTATAGCAAACCCTGTGTTATAAATGTACTGTACCCTAGTAAGTTGATATATATAGCAATCATGTGACTGACTATGAGGTTTTCTTATACACACTTTATAATTACTGCAATTAAGAGAAATACTGAGTAACATATCAAACTATGTTATAGGAGGGCTATAATTGCAATGTTGTGCACACATGTATATTTCACAGAAAATGCTAATAAGGATTTATTTTTATGTTCTTATTTTTTCAGTTATTACACATATCTCCTAGCCTGTTCTTGTGATTTTTGCTGAGGAGAAGGGAAGGTCTTTCTGTGAGAAATTTAAATAACTCACCATTGTATAAGAACAAAAAATAATCATCCTCAGCACTCCCACGATATGCATGCATATTATTCCATACATTAGTTTTGGGAAGGTAGGACTAAAACCTTGTTATATTTTTAATTTTGTCTTTTCCAAAGCCTTATAAGGTTGAAATGTTAGTTCAGCACACAAGTTAATAATATTCACTCACCAGCCTGGTTCATAATGGCAAGTAATACATATTATTATATAGGTGTTGTTTTGGCCACTTTCTAGGACACAAAACCTAAGTTACTAAGAGAAAGAAATTATTACATCTGTATGACTAACTCCTACAGAAGCCAAGTCCTTTTATACTGATACAGTAATACCCTGCCTTACAATGCTTCATTTCACAATGATCCACTCATGTGACACTTTTCATTTATGACTAATGCCATTTATCTGACACCATGCTTGCTCATATGATGGTTTAAGTGACATGACATGATATTTAACTCACCAATGCATTTTTGTGGAATGTTTGTTTCCAACATAGATTGCTTCTGTGTTTTGGTGTTTCACTGTAAACTATAAACTATTCATAGCTGATAAAATTCAAAGTAAGGATGCTATAGCTTCCAGTGAAAAAGAAGAAGCCTTGTAAACCTATTACATTACATACTGAGATTAAAATGATTAAATTTAATGATAATGGTGTATGGAACACTGAAATAGGCAGCAATTCTTAGTGAAGCGAAAAGTTCCATAATAGTTAATACTATAGTTATCTGTAAACATGACACTCTTATTGCTGAAATGGAAAAACGTTTAGTGGTGTAGATCGATGACCAAACTGGTTGGTACCCTTAAGCCAAGCTATACAAGAATTAGTTTTCTGTTTGCAAAAATTATTCACATTTTTTTGTTTGTGTATATCATGTAAATGCTTTATTTAAGTCATTTATGCTTACATATGATTGCTTATAAAATGTTATTTAAACCATTACATACATCTACTAGTGAAAAAAAAACAAATAAATAAAAGGCAGCAATTCACAATACAACAAAATTCATCACACAATAGTGGTCTGGAACCTAATGTATTGTATGACTGGGGGTATGACTGTATATTCTGTTTAACAGATGATTCCTCCCCACACACCCATAAAGAATACATAATATTAAACAGAAGTAGGGGATATTTTCAGTCACAAGCTGCTGATTAAGAAACAGCACACAAAAATCATAACTCAAGTCTTATTTTAAAAATTTGGTCTCTGCCAACAAGACAAGATTAAACTTACTTTATATTTCTTCATAATAAAGAAAGAAACACAGAAATAGAAAAGTTAAAAGTGTAAAATAACCACTTATTACACTTGTTTCATTACTTTCTTGAGAAAAGAATCACAAAAATATTAATTACTTACATCAAAAATACTTTTTTTTGTTGGCCTTTTGCGTGTGCTCTTTTTTGGTCTTGGCCGTGCTTCGCCTTCTTCATCTTCCTCTTCATACTGCACAAATTAAAACAGCTATAATTTATACATTTAGAAATTACAAATCAACAGTTTCAATGGAACATGTGTACGAGATATAATAAAATAACTTTCACGGCTTACACATGTAAGTTCAAATCCGATTGTCTTTTCCTTGAAACATATGATATGCTAAGAAATTGTCTGAACCTGAACTAATCAGATTGTATCCCAATATCCAAGTTTTGGGAAGTGATCCAGTTAATTGATAAGTTTCTTTTTTATTATTAATAATTATTTTAAATAATTTTTATCTATGAAACTTACAATTGTACTTTGAACTATAATAGTGTAATATCATATACTTCAGCTGTGACCGAGACATTAGCTAATATACGCATAATTTAACTCATTATTTTGATTCATCTTTTAAATCTGATAACGGCCTCTCTCCCTGATGATATTAACGTAATGTTGGAAAAAATATATTGGAGTTTTTGAATAAATTCTATATAATTTTTTTACATTGTGAAAGTTATTTTAAAAATTACTAATCAAATTTTAAAAAATGTTAATATATGAGCACAGTTCATCATCATCATCAAATTCCTACCATGTACTCTCAAGGGTGAACAGGATAAGACAGTACTACATGAAAAATTCACATCATTACTAACTTCCTATCTACAATTTTACTCTAAATCAGTCTGTTACCTGTCAAGACTCCAACATTATCAGATCTTATATTTCTATCGTCTAAGGCAATTTGTACCGTATCAATCCACCTATATCTCGGTCTTCCTCTGGGTCGTTTTCCTGCCAACCTGACAGAGAACATTTGTTTTGCTAATTTTCCCTCTCCCATTCTGCTTAAGTGACAATACCACCTGAGATTAGCTCTGCTAACACATTGCTGGATGCTAACAATGTCAAGTTCTTTCCTAATTTCCTCGTTTTTAATATGATATTGCCATTGATGCCATCAATGGCAATATCATATTTCTCAGGACTCCTATCTGTGGTCTCTAGTCTTTGGTCAAGTGTTTTACTCCCGACTCAGCTCTCACATCCATAAGTTAAAATTGTTTTGAACATTGTCTTGTATACAGCTAATTTAGTGTTTTGATTAATTTCTCTCTTATTCCATATAATAAATTTATTCAATTGACTGCCAGCAAAGATTGGTCAATTGGTAGGGCCTCTGCTACTAATGGCTAGTAAAAGGTTAAGCAAGTTTGATTGCGGTTAGTAGTTGGAAGGAGATCAATTGTTCGATGCTGTTGGCACACTCTCTCTCGATGAGTCTTTGGACTCCCTGGAGGTGTCACAAAATAATAATAATAATAATTCCTACCATACCAGCTTTGTTGATTCTGTTGTCTATTTCCATATTTAATTTACCATCTTCACTAAAAAGCATGCTTAAGTAGCTGAAATGTTTACTTGTTCTACAGGTTCTCCATTCACAATGCAGTTGATATTCCACTGCTTCTGCCTATTTTCATAGTCTTTGTTTTGTTATTGCTGACCTTCATAATATATCTATTACAACAGTTATTCAATTTAGTCAAGGGAATCTTGCAGACATCTAGTGGACTTATTTAAAGTATAACATCGTCCGCATAAAGCAAAAGAGCTGAGATTAAATCTCAAATTTTCATATCGGGTTTAATACTACTTTCCTTCATAATGTGATCCACATTATGAATAACAGAGGGGATAATATACATTCCTTTCTGACACCAGATTTAACATTAAACCATTTTCCAGTACTTTCTTCAATTCTAACTGCTGACTTACAACTCACATAAAGACTAAGTACTGCTTGATATAATGCTCCATTGACACCATATAACTGGCCTGAATCCAATTTGCTCTTCACCAACCTTTTCTTCAACAATCCTTCTCAACCATTTCTTAAGTATACTTGAGTAGTTCTTACCAGGAACACTTAGTTGAAAAATACCCCTGTAATGCTCACATTCAGCTTTATTTCCCTTTTTATATATGGATACTAAGAGAGCTCTACTCCAATCATCCAAAATTGGTCCCTCTGTCCAGGTCTTCTGAACTATGGCGTGCAGCCACTGTAAGACTTTTATACCTCTCTATTTAAGCATTTCTGGTCAAATATCACCTACTCCAGCTGCCTTTCCACATTTCAGGCTTTTGGTGTTTTTTTTCTACTTTAAGTATGCATAAGTATTACTGATTGCATGCCTAATCAGTGTTTTTTACCACTGTGCTGTCACAGATTGTTCCATTTAGCAATTTTTTGAAGTAGTCATCTCCAATTCATTTTACAGCACTCTTTCCTCCATTTCTGAGCTTCTTCAACAACCTCCAGAATATCTTGAATGTCTG
The DNA here is from genome assembly GCF_054136105.1 of Typopeltis vanoorti. Taxonomy (NCBI): domain Eukaryota; kingdom Metazoa; phylum Arthropoda; class Arachnida; order Uropygi; family Thelyphonidae; genus Typopeltis; species Typopeltis vanoorti. The sequence continues at coordinate 73,738,527 of NC_143559.1, forward strand.
TGTTCTAACCAAAGTCTTCACATGACTTTTGTTTAGCTAATTTTACACAGTGTTTAGCTTTCTTACATTTGCCTCTGTATTCTCTAAGAGCACAAGCTGACTTATTTGCCACGAACATTTCATATGCTTTCTTCTTTTCTTTCACTTCTCTTTAACTTCCTGTGTCCATCATGGAGTTCTGATTTTTCTATCCTTGCAGACAACCTCACCACATGCTCTCTGGCTGAATCAATCAGTGCTTTCTTCAGGACTTGCCACTGAACTACAAGGTTCGGTTCTGTTCTCAAACTCTTTCATTTTTTCTTCAATAATCTTTGTGTATTTTAGTCTACAGTTCACATATAAGAGTGGTTAAACTTTCTTACATTTTCTTCTTTTCAATATGAAATTCAATTTTATCCTGCTCAAGACTAAATGGTGATCACTTACAATTTCAAATCCTTTGTACATTTTAGTGCCCTGCATTAGTGAGAAAACATCACTATCGACAATAACATAGTTAATGAGACTTTCTTATTCCTTGCCTCTTCTCTCCATGTGAATTTGTGCACATTTTTATGTTAGAATATTGTGTTAGTAATAACCAGTCCATGTCCTGAGCAGAAATCCAACAGGTATTTGCCATTATTATTAGCTTTGCTCTTTTCTCCAAATTTTCCTAAATTACTTTCGTATGTCTGACAATCATTTCCTACTCTGCTATTTAGATCCCTAACAATGACCAACTTTTCCTTTCTCATTATTTCAGACACTTTCTGTAAAGCCTCAAAAAATTCCTCCACTTCTACCTTAGTAGAACCTTCTGTGGGATCATAGGCACAAATAATTCTCATTGTCCAGTTCCTCATTCTGATATTTGCCCACATCACTCTACTTGGGCCTGCCTGCCATTCAAGAAGATTACCCTCGCATTTAGTGTTGAATACTATAGCTACTCCTTCTTTTCCTTGATTGTCATTGACTGAATATAACATTTTGCATTTATCGATTAGGAAGATCTCACCAGTTTTTGTCTCCTTTTTTTGTTTGTCAGTGCTATTTTGTCGATCTGGTAGTTATCCAATTCCTCAGCTAGCTCCATTTCTTTGCCATTCAGGCTTCTTATGTTGACAGTACTGATCTTGAACTCTGGTGATGGTGAGTTGGAGTGTGTGTGTTTTAGGATTTGTTCCAGATGCCGACTTTTCGCTGTTTGCCCTGGTGAAAACAATGGGGACCCTTGTTTAACCAGGTGACAACTCACCTGGCAATGTCAAAGCTGAAATTCTGTCATGTTGTACCATCATTTTATATGTGGTTTAAGCCAATAAGAATATAATTTGGTCGACTAAATCCCAAATTGCCAGCCTATTCTCATTCGTTTAGTATCCAGGTAGATGCCTAACATGGTGCACCACAAGAAGGTGAGGATTGGACATTAAATCTGAAGCCCTTTGTTGGTTATCCACATTCCTTTAAAGGCTATGTATAGGTCAAAGCACTCAGTCATAGAGCTTTGACTCTTAAGCACCCCATAAGCAAAATTTATAATGCAAAATACAATACAAAAATTAAGAAATACTGATTTCTTTTCATTTATTTTAGTTTACTTTATTTTAAATAATTCCAAATATAGTAATTTAACCAATAGTACACTAGTACCGTGTATGGCTGGCAAGAGTTTAAGTGTTTCAGCTGCCAAGAAACTTAAATAGAAACTGTATTTGCATTTTTTAACTCATACATGTAGAGTGTTTGAATTTTTTATTATGTTCTCAAGTATGTTTATCTTTCTAAGTAAACTGAGGAAAGAAGCTGTAGTACAAAAAATATAGAAGCTTGTTTATTATAATAAATCTATGACAAAAACCTCACAATATAGTTTAATTATTGTCCTTGTAGTTTCAGTTGACAAGAAACTTGTTTGAAAATGTGCATCGTATGTTTTCAAAATTACAAAGGGATACTTTTAGAAGAACAAAAACAAAGGAAATAAAGGGGAAAAAATTTCTTCAATGATGTGAAACTATCAATATGAGTGGTGGCTAGTCACTGCACACTTAATATGTGATTTTTAACAAATTTAGAAGAGAGAGAGAGAAGGCAAAACATCGCCTCTGATGAACAGTGAACCACTGAGACCAGAAGACTTTAGTATCCAATTTGTTTAGCATTTTTCTGATGTTTTACCAAAAAACCACAGGAGGAGGCATATTGTGGTCAGTTACTGGTATTGTATGAGGCAATTTACTTTGGTCGTTTATGCAGGAGTTGAAGAAAAACAATGCTGTTAGAAGATCAGTTTTATCTTTAGGTGCTATAACAGTGGTGCCGTGTGTGTGAGAGAGAGAGAGAGAGAAATGGGGTACAGTTGAGCAAAAGTTGTGTTTGATGGCCTTTGCAAGTAACCAGAGAAGCATAGTTTCCATTTGAATGAGAGATGAATTTTCTTCTCTCATTCAAGTGACCTTTTATGAAAAAAGTCAGATATGGATTTGGTGATGGTCAATTTTGCATTCACTATGTGCTTCAGTATAGGCCAAGAATGAAGCTGAGATTCTTGTTGAAAGCTTACTGTTTCTCAGTTTACTGCAGTAAACTGAGATTTTTTTCTTCAACTGTTTTAGTACATCTTCTGCTGAAACAGGACTTGGAAAGTGGATAAGAATTTTGGGCAGAAAGAGGGTAATGGTGAAATGCAAGTGCAGATAATTTCAGTGGCTCACTCAAAACAAGTTTGGACCAGAAGTATGAAAGCAATCATAAGACCATGGAAAGGAGTAGAAGTTCTGGAGGTCATCCTAATTGGTAATATCACAGTGCCAAAGGACAAGAGGATGGCAGTGGCTGCAGAGAGGGTGTTCTGTGTAGAAGGAAACTTGCACAAGATTATGATCTAGTTATCAAGAGAAGAGGTGATCTCGTCTGAAGAAGAATTGGTTAAAAAAATCAAGGATATTGAAAGAGCGGACAGAGCTATTCAGGGATTTGGTTAGACACATGATTTGTGCTAGTTTACTGCTTTAAAAAAAAAAAAAATTAATTAAATTTAACCTATCGCATGGTCCAACTTGGTCAGTAGTGTTTGAAAAAGAGAACATGTTGGAGCTAAGGTCAACTAGGAAGAATTCACTATTTGGATAGCTCGAATGCAAAAAGCCAAGTTACATGGATATTAAGGTGATGAGGTCAGAGTGGTTTCAGAATTTGAAGAGTAGTAAATATAGCAGATCAATGTTGCTGAATGGGGACAAGGAAACTTTGAGTCAGGGATTCTAAATTAGATATTTTTTTGGCAGATGCTGGATCTCACACAGTAAAAGTTGGCACTCTTGTGGCAAAAAGAATCATGAAGTATATATGTTCTCAAAACAATAATGAATAGTTTATTTTATTTACTAGAATTCAAAGACAGGATGACAAGAAGTATATTACGGTCAGTTTCCATTAATGTGGTCGGAAGATGTCAGGTAATTTTTGGAATCATAACACCCAAATGTAAAGGCACATAAGTAATGATTTCAAAAATAACATCACTATATTGCCAACAGAATGTAGATTGATATCAGTTTCTAGACTTATGATTTCTAATGATTTTATGTGTAACAGTGCAGTAATAATTGAACATTCATTTGGGATTTGTACAGATATTGATAATTTTTTGAGATACAAAATGATGCATGCTGAGGTTTCTTTTTCAAGTCTAGTAATTTGTATGTTTAATGACAAAGTCAGCAGGAATTTTCTATGCAGTGTTTTTTTTTTTTTTTTGGTAGTACCTTTTTCTCTTGAAAAGTCAGTTTATTATACAATGGTTTCTGTTGGATAGTGAGATGATAAGTATCACAGATTTGTTTCTGCCACAAGCATTGTTGCATATTATAGAATTAGAGTCAATTTAACTGAACAAACGGATTTTATATATATTACATTATGATGATGTTATCTTTCCAATAAAGTTATAACTAAGGAAACAGTTAATCATAACTGTAAAAAAAAAAAAAATATATATATATATACAGGGTGTTCGGGATAAATTTGACATATTTATAATTAATTATATTTTTCCGTAAGTTACATGTATTAACACACACTTCTCTTCATTTAAAAGTTTGGACCCTTCTTCATTCATATACAAGATGTCAGAAAGGATGGATAGCTGGAACCCACCTGAATCATGGAAGAGAATAACTTGTATCATGATGATTCGTGCCCGCCATCAAAATAAGGATATTACGACTGCTGCCCAATGCTCCCTGAATACAGTAAAATCAATCAGGCATGAACTAGAGACTTGCAATGGTGACTACGAGGATGTAGCAAGAAGAAAGATCCCTAGCAGACGATCTGATTGCGTTCGTACAGCAGAATTCCTCGCAAATCTGCAGGAACAGGTGTTGAAGAACCCTGGCATTGGAATTCGGGCTTTGTTCGTGGAGTTGCTAACTGTAGTCAAGCCCTGGATAACAAGGGTAGGCAATGGTAGGCCGTATGTATGGCAGCAGGATTCGGCCCCTTGCCACACCTCTGGGAAAAGTCAAAAATGGTTGTCTGAAAATTTCTACGACTTCACCAGTCCAAATGTTTGGCCTCCAAACTCCCCAGACCTTAACCCCATGGATTATTTTGTATGGGGCGCAGTTGAAAAAGACACCAATCGCACTTCCAGTAATACAAAAGCCCAGTTAATGGATAAAATTAAAACAGTTTTTGCGGCCCTTCCCAGGGAGACTGTAGCATCAGCTTGTTCGAGGTTCCGAAGCAGAATTGAAGCTGTGATCGATGCTAATGGTGGTTATTTTGAGTAAATCTTGTTGATAGTATTGTAATTAACTCTGCCTGTAATGTTTTTTTGTCAATTCATTAAATTTAATAGATACAAAGAAGATTTTCTTTTTCCTTACGAAACTGTCAAATTTATCCCGAACACCCTGTATATATATATATACACGCATATTTAGCACCAATTGTGTGGTAAAGTGTTGCCAACAAGAAAAAAAAGACAGTGTGACAGCAGAAAGTTCAGGGTTATTAAAAATGGGGCGCTACACGAAAGAACAACGCATTTTCATTGTTGAGCAATATTTTAAAAATAATGAAGGTTTGTCAGCTACAGTTCGCAATTTTTGTACAAAATGTGGTCGGAATAGTGATTTAACTTCATCACCTGTGAAAATATTAATTAAAAAATTCAAGGAAACTGGATCAATTAGTGATCTTATACACTCTGGCTGTCCTTCAACAAGTCGTTCAACAGAAAACATCGAAGCAGTTCGTGAGAGTGTTGCTGAGAGTCCAGAAATATCAATTCGGCACCGTGGTCTTGAATTGGGCATTTCGAGAAGCTCTCTACAGCGTATTCTCATGAAAGATTTGCATCTTTATGCTTACAAAGTTCAATTGACTCAAGAACTGAAGCCTACTGACCACACACAGCGAAGAGAGTTCGTTGAATGGATAATGGAACAACAACAACTGGATGCTTATTTTTCGAACAAAATCATCTTCAGCGATGAGGCTCATTTTCATCTTGATGGCTTCGTTAATCGACAAAATTGTCGCATTTGGGGTTCAGAAAATCCACGAGTGATTGTTGAGAAACAAATGCATCCACAAAGTGTCACTGTTTGGTGTGGATTTTGGGCTGGAGGCATCATCGGTCCATTCTTCTTCAAAAATGCGGCTGGTAAGGCAGTAACAGTTAATGGTGCTCGCTATTGTGACATGATAATCCAGTTTTTTGTGCCTAAATTGCAAGATATGGATGTGGACGACATGTGGTTTTCAACGAGACGGTGCCACATGCCATACAGCCCGAGAAACAATTCAATTACTGCATGAGTCATTTCCTGGTCATGTAATTTCCCGTTTTGGTGATCAGAATTGGCCGCCCAGATCATGTGACTTAACGCCGTTGGACTTTTTTCTTTAGGGTTTTTTGAAGTCTAAGGTTTATGCCAACAAGCCCATGGCCACCCATGCCTTGAAGGAGGAAATTGAGCGCTGTATCACAGAAATTCAGTCACATTTATGCAAAACAGTCATGGAAAATTTTGACAAAAGAGTGCGTATGTGCCAGCAAAGCCATGGAGGCCATTTACCCGCTATGCTATATCATGCATAATCCTATACTGTATACTTTATGAATCAATAAGAAATTACAATTTTTAATTAAAAACCTGTGTTTTCTATCAAAATTACTTCCTGCGTGAATTTTGGGACACCCTGTACACACGCACACACACACACACACAGTCGGGTCTCTCTTTATGCGGTAGACAAGTTCCACAGAAAATTGCATATAAAAAATCGCACAAAAAAGACCTAACTTACTTTGCAAAATTAGGGATATGTTCCATAATTTTCTAAAACCCCATAAAACTGAAGCAATGAATTAAAATAAACCTAAAATAGCATGAAAAAAGTTTATAAAATTTCAGGAAAATAAGAATGCCTAAGTTTGTTTTAAAGCTTTATTCATTTAATTTTATTGAAAAGTAACAATTTTTTTTACATTTTGTCATTAGTATCGTTGCTAAGTCTATTGCTATTAGACAAGATTCAGCAATGTTTGGGAACTGGTGCAAAATCACTTTCATTACCTTTATTTCATTACAGATCTGATGCGATAGTCAGTGCATCAGATCTGTATGGTAAACAATGATTCTTCACAAACAGAATTAGCTCCGCCCTCCTTCTGTGCTGATTTTTTTCCTTCGGACAATGTAATCAGTGATTAAACTTTGCAATGATGATTTTACTAATTTTTTATACAGTTCGCGATATCCAGAAATACAGTTCTTCAGCTTACGTTGGAATTTAAAGGCTTGTTCAGAATTTGTGTCATTAACAAGAAAATGACTTTCCAATTTATTGCACAGTTCAAGACCTCCTCAAATTATATTTGCAGTGAGTGGCACAGGTTTTTCTTCCGCTTGACTATCGTTTTCTCGATATCCAATAATATCATCGTCACTTAAGGCATTATCCACAAGCAATTCGTCCACATCATGCTGGCTAAATGTATCAAAACCTTCTCCACCAATTCCATGTGCCAAAGTAACGATTTCAGCTGATAATGTAGATGTTTGAATGGTTGCACTGTTTGCAACACATCCAGGCCAAGCCACTTTCTAGCAGGTATTTAAAGTGTGTGGTCTTATTTCAGCAATAGCAGATACAACAATGATTTAAACAGTGCAAAATAGATTTTTTTTTTCAAACATCAGTTACTGTTAATAATTAATTTTTTAGTTTATCCAATATAAATTGAAAACTGTGCTTAACGTAATATTTTTTGAAAGTAGCAATTATGCCTTGATCTAATGGCTGAATAATGCTTGTTGTATTGGGTGGAAAAACACTACCTGCACATTTGGATGTTCTAAATGCAGATGACTTGGTGCATTGTCAACAATTAATAAAACTTTAAAATCAAGAGCTTTTTGCTTCATATATGTTTCCACTTCTGGTACAAAGCAATTATTGAATCATTCAGTAAATACAGCAGTTGTTGCCCAGTACTTTGTATTAGCCATCCAATGTACTGCAGCTGTTTTAGATCTTTGCCTTTTAGAGCACATGGTCTTAGAGATTGATTTACTAGGAGGGGTTTCAACATTCGATCCCCTGATGCATTGCTACAAAGTAACTATGTTACTCGATCTTTGCTTGCTTTAAATCCGCCGTTTTTCTCAGACTTTGCAATGTAAGTTCAACTAGCCATTTTCTTCGAAAACAATCCTGTTTTGTCAGCATTAAACACTTGATCGGGACAATATCCATCATCTTCAATAATTTTGGCTAACTTCTCTTGAAAATTTTTGGCTGCTTCTTCATCTGCTGCGGCAACCTCGCCTGTAATCTTCACATTATGAAGTGATTTCCTTTTTAAAAACCCAGTTATCCATCCTTCACTAGCCAAAAATTCTTTATCAGCCTGGGAACCGGAAGTAGATGGCTCCAATTGCTTCGTCTGTTCATAAAACCGAAGAGCTTTTTATTTAATTAAATAACCACATATAGAATTCTCCTTTGAGTTAATTCTTCAATCCAAATTACTAACACTCGTTCCATTTTTCCTAATAAAGCATCTCTTGAGTACGATGATAGTTTGGCACCAGAAATGATAGATTTTCTTATTGCAATTTCATTCTTCTTAATTGCTCTTGTAGTAGATTTGCCTAAATCAAAATGTTTACCAATCACCGTAGATCCCTCTCCTTTTCCTAAGTGATCGAAAATTGCAATTTTCATTTCTGATGAAATTGCTTTTATTTGGTATTTTTTTTCTCCATTGGGCCAAATTAAGTCTTTAAAATAAAAATTAGCAAAATTTAGACTTAAGATAATGAAAAGACAAACATCTACTCACATATAAAATTAAACTTCACAGACACTCACTGCTTACACGTTACTCACGTTACGCCAGAATGTGCTGCAACACATTGTTCATTATGTACAATGGGAAAATCCTGACTTTGCATGAAATATGCACCGCATAACTTCAAAACTGCATAAAAAGTGACCTGAGCGTGCGTGCGTGCGTGTGTGTGTGTGTGTGTGTGTGTGTGTGTGTGTGTGTGTGTGTGTGTGTGTGTGTATATTTTAAAAGAATTATGATTAACTTTTTCCTTAAAACATTATGGAAATATAACACCACATAGCTCATTCTATTTCAAATAAATCCATTGTTTGCGTTCTACCTGTATCAACTGTTTTTCCCACTGAAGATGGTCTGAAAGTTCATCATCATCATCATCAAATTCCTGCCATGTACCCTCAAGGGGTGTACAGGATATGACAGTACTACATGAAAAAATTACATCATCACTAACTTCCTATCTACAATTTTCCTCCAAATCAGTCTGTTACTTGTCAAAACTCCAACATTATCAGATCTTATATTTCTATCGTCTAAGGCACTTTGTACCGTATCAATCCACCTATATCTTGGTCTTCCTCTGGGTCGTTTTCCTGCCAACCTGGCAGAGAACACTTGTTTTGCTAATCTTTCCTCTCCCATTCTATTTAAGTGACCATACCATCTGAGATTAGTGCTAACGCATTCCTGGATGCTGACAATGTCAAGTTCTTTCCTAATATCCTCATTTTTAATATGATATTGCCATTGATGCCATCTGTTCACGCCTCTAATCTTTCTCAGGACTCTCATATCTGCGGTCTCTAGTCTTTGGTCAAGTGTTTTTCTTCTGACCCAGCTCTCAGATCCATAAGTTAAAATTGGTTTGAACACAGTCTTGTATACAGCTAATTTAGTGTTCCGACTAATTTCTTTCTTATTCCATATGAATTTATTCAATTGACTTCCCACAATACCAGCTTTGCTGATTCTGTTGTCTATTTCTATATTTAGTTTACCATCTTCAGTAAAAATTGTGCCTAAGTAGCTGAAATGTTTTACTTGTTCCACCGGTTCTCCATTCACAACACAGTTGACATTTTCAATGATTCTGCCTATTTTCATTGTCTTTGTCTTTTTATTGCTGACCTTCATACCATATCTATTACAACAGCTATTCAATTTAGTCAGAGAATCTTGCAGACTTGTAGCCGATTTATTTAGAAGTATAACATCATCCGCATAAAGCAAAGAGCTGACATTAACATCTCCAATTTTGATATCAGGTTTAATACCACATTCCTTCATAATGTGATCCATATAGATAATGAATAACAGAGGGGATAATGTACATCCTTGTCTCACACCAGATTTAATATTAAACCATCTTCCTGTACTTCCTTCAATTCTAACTGCTGACTCACAACTCAAATAAAGACTAAGTATTGCTTGATATAATGCCCCATTGACACCATATAACTGCAGCGTATTGAATAGCTTCTCTCTTGGCACCTTGTCATATGCCTTTTCCAAATCGACAAAACTTAAATACAGATCTTTGTTATATTCCCATGCTTTCTCGACTATTTGTCGTAAAGTGAAGATCTGATTCTGACAGCCTCTATTTGGCCTGAATCCAGCTTGTTCTTCACCAAGCTTTTCTTCCACAATTCTTCTCAACCGTTTCTCAAGTATACTTGCATAGATCTTGCCAGGAACACTCAGTAGGGAAATACCTCTGTAATTCTCACATTCAGTTTTATTTCCCTTTTTATATATGGGTATTATGAGAGCTCTACTCCAATCATCGGGAATTCGTCCCTCTGTCCAGGCTTTCTGAACTATGCAGTGCAGCCACTGTAAGACTCTTATACCACCATACTTCAGCATTTCTGGTCGAATATCATCTACTCCTGCTGCCTTTCCACATTTCAAGCCTTTGATGGCTTTTTCTACTTCAAGTATGGATATGTATTCCTGACTGCATGCCTGGTCAGTGTTTTTTATCACTGTGCTGTCATCACTACTTGTTTCATTTAGCAGTTTTTCAAAGTAATTACTCCATACTTCAAGGATATCTTATTCTCCTGTTTTCATTTCACCTTTATCATCTCTAATTCCTTTTACAGCACTCTTTCCTCCATTCCTAAGCTTCTTCAACAACCTCCAGAATATTTTGCCACCTTCTTGATATTTATTTTCTATATTCTTGCCAAAGTCCTCCCATGACTTTTGTTTAGCTAGCTTTACACACTGTTTAGCTTTCTTACATTTGTCTCTGTATTCTGTAAGAGTAAAAGCTGACTTATTTGCCAGGAACTTTTGATATGCTTTCTTCTTTTCCTTCACTGCCTCTTTAACTTCCTGTGTCCACCAGGGAGTTCTGATTTTTTTATCCTTGCACACAACCTCACCACATGCCTCTCTGGCAGAATCAATCAATGTTTCCTTCAGAGTTTGCCACTGAATCTCCAGGGCTTGATTCCTGTTCTCAAACTCTTTCATTTTCTTTTCAATAATATTTCTGTATTTTAGTCTACAGTTCACATCTGAGAGCTGCTCAACTTTTATTCGCTTTAAAACTTTCTTACATGTTATTCTTTTCAATATGAAATTCAATTTTATCCTGCTCAAGACTAAATAGTGATCACTTCCAATTTCAAATCCTCTGTACGCTCTGGTGTCCTGCACCAGGGAGAAAACATCACTATCAACAATAACATAGTCAATGAGACTTTTCTTATTCCTAGCCTCTTCTCTCCATGTGAATTTGTGCACATTTTTATGTTGGAACCTGGTGTTAGTAATAACCAGTCCATGTCCTGAGCAGAAATCCAACAGATATTTGCCATTATTATTAGCTTTGCTCTTTTCTCCAAATTTTCCCAAAATATTTTTGTATGTCTCACAATCATTTCCTACTCTACTATTTAGATCCCCAACAAGGACCAACTTTTCCTTTTTCATTGTGTTAGTTGCTTTTTCTAAAGCCTCAAAAAATTCCTCCACTTCTACCTTAGTAGAACCTTCTGTGGGACCATAGGCACAAATAAGTCTCATTGTCCAGTTCCCCATTCTCATATTTGCCCACATTACTCTACTTGAGACTGACTGCCATTCAAGAAGATTAGCCTCGTATTTTGTGTTGAATACTATGGCTACTCCTTCTTTTCCTTGATTGTCATTGCCTGAATATAACATTTTGTATTTATTGCTCAGTAAGATCTCACCAGTTTTGGTCTTTTTTGTTTCAGTCACCCCTATTATGTCGATCTGGTACTTATCTAATTCCTCAGCTAGCTCCATTTCTTTGCCATTCAGGCTTCTTACATTGAGAGTACCGATCTTTAACTCTGGTGATGTTGAGTTGGGGTTTGTTTTCAGATTTGTTCCAGTAGCTGACTTTTCGCTGTTCGCCCTGGTTCCCTGGCGAAAACAACGGGGGCCTTGTTTAACCGGGCGACGCCCCAGCCGGCATGAAATTTTGTCATGTTGTACCATCATTTTTTATTTTGGTTTAACCAATAAGAATACAATTTGGTCGGCTAAATCCCAAATTGCCAGCCCATCCTCGTTCGTTCAGTATCAAAGTAGATACCCAACAGGGTGCACCACGAGAAGGTGAGGATTGGACATTAGGTCAGAAGCCCTGGTCGGTTCTCCGCATTCCTCTAAAGGCTATGTGGAGGTCTCCTCTCAGTTATACAGCTTTGACCCTTAAGCACGGTCTGAAAGTTTCAGATTGAAATATATGGCCTTATAATCAAATAAATATTACCTTTATCTTGTGTTTTCATGTAAATAATTCATAAAGCTCAACAATGGCATCTGTACAGACACTTCATGTTCTTGACATGTACTTCCACATATACTAATTTTTCTATCAAAAGTTTTCTTTGAAATCAGTAGGCTATTTGTTAAGTTTCATATGACATGCTTTGAGACATTTCTGTCTTCTAAATGCAAATCCATATATACATTTAAATCTTTAAGTTTATTTTTTCCTGACAGTTTTGTTTCAAATATCAATTTTGCCAATCTTTTATCTCTTATTCTGATAAATGGACAATAATGTCATGTTATTTTCTAATATGTCATCTTTATTACCGTCCCTTCCAGTGATACGATCTTATCCCACCCCTAATTTTTCTAACAAGTCTCTCATCTGATTATCAGTCAATTCTGTTATTTCTAACTGAACTCTCAAACTGTTTCTATACACTCATTTTGAATAAGATGTTTCTTAAATTACATTATGATATCTAATGTGCTTGCATAGTGTTTATCATGAAAAATATTTATATACACTTACATGAAACTTATCACAAAAAAAAAAATAAATAAATAAATTTACCTACCCTATTATGGTTAAATAATAGTAGAATAATAATCCAGTAACTTTTTTATCACTTAGTGCTGTTCAGAGAAAAATGTAACTATTCCCCTTATTCAACTATGTCAGCAAAGAAATTATATTTCACATATTCATTTCATTCATGCACATATCAGATTAGTTCACAAAAGAAAAATAAGACTACCTCTTCTTCTTCCATTTCTTCTTCAAAATCATCTCGGTATTGTTCAAACTCATCATAATCAAAATCAACTCCAAAGATGTCCTGGGCCTCTTGAAGAGCACTAAAAATAAATTGCAAATTTATTATTATTATTATTATTATTATTATTATTTCGCGCAACTCCAAGCAGTCGACAGACTCATCGAGGGAGGCCCTAACATCTTGTCAAGAACAACTATTCAACATTCACACAGTATCTATCATACCTCGCCTTGAACTCATTCATGGTCACAGCACCCGCAACAGACTCTGGCAGCTTATTCCACTCATTCACCACTCTCCAAATAATAAACCTAGCTCTAACACACCCTGCTAACCACATTCTTGCCCAGCTTCCAGGTATGGCCCCTAGTCCTATTCTCAAAAACATTTTCTTGATTAATCCTATAGAAGCCCTTCAGTAATTTGAATTTCTCAATCATACCACCCCTTTTCCGCCTATCAACTAATTTTTACAACCTACAAATCTTCAACCTGTTCTCATAAGGTTCATTCCACAGACCTACTCCCATCTTGGTCACTCATCTCTGGATCCTCTCCACCTCCTCCCCATCAAGAAGAAACCCTGGCGCCCATATCTGGGCACAGCTAGATGGGGTCTTATCAAGACTCGATATAGTCTTGATAAGACCCTATTCTGCTTGATAATACTTTATCAAGCAGAGACAAACAATAACTGTTTGTCTCTGCTTGTTAAAGTATTTTTCAGAAACCGAGTGATTCGATGAGCTGTTTTGGCCACTTTTGCAATGTGCCCCCTAAACTTCAACTCCCTATCCACCAACACTCCCAAATCCCTGGCCTCATCAATCTCCTGGAGTACGGTCCCACCGTGATATACTGCTGCTAATCTTTTCACTCCAAAATGCATAACCTTACACTTTGCTACATTAAATTGACATCCATTTTCCCTAGTCCAGTCCTAAACTATCCACATCATCATGCAAAATTTTGACATCCTGTGCACTCACAATTGATCTACCCAACTTTGCATCATCAGCAAACAAGTGAACACTTCCTCTCAGATCCTTTCCTATATCGTTAATAAACAAATTAAAAAGTAGTGGTCCAAGAACAGAACCCTGCGGCACACCACTCGACACAAGCCATCTTTTGGACTCCACTCCTGAATAAACCACTCTCTGGTATCTCTCCATCAACTACCCTCCTATTCATCTCACCATCCCCATCTGCTCCAGTTTACTGATTAGCATTCCATGTGGTATTCTGTCAAAGGCCTTGGAAAGGTCCAGTAGAATCACTGTAAGCCAATTACCCTTATCCAGTTCAGTCGTCACTGTGTTATAAAACGTGAGCAAGTTACTGAGGCATGATCTACCCTTTACAAAACCATGTTGCCCCCCATACAGTATCCCATTTTCATCTATCCAATTCTGTATTCTTCTCTTGCCTAATTTCTCTAAGACCTTGACAACGATTCCTGATATGCTAATCGGTCGATAATTTACAACAGCAGTCTTGGAACCTCCTTTATGCGGTGGAACTATTTTCCCCTCTTTCCACACCCTCGGGACTAACCCAGACTTGTGACTCAAATTAAACAAAATGGTCAAGGGTACTGACAATTCTTTAGCCGCTTCACATACGACACGAGCTGGTATACCATCCAATCCCACAGATGTATTGACATTGAACTTTTGCAATAGACTACTCTACTCACCTCCACTTCATTCACCACAATTCCCATATAATCTATTGGTTCATTCATTTCTGCAATGTCACAACCTGGAAGATATATTCTTGCAAAGTGCTCGCTCAGTAATTCAACTATATCAACTGATTCGGTTACCTCCCTACCATCGACATTCTTTAAAATCATTCTGCCATATACATTTTTTCTTTTACTTGCAACATATTGATAAAACTGTTTAGAATTCTCTTTAGCCTGCATGGCTAATGTTCTTTCATAATCCATTTTTGCTTTTCTTACCACACTCATTACCCTTCTGGCCTGCGCTTTATACTGTTCATGTGCCTGCCGGTCACCTTTCTCCTTAAATTCCCTCCATAGTTGTTTCTTTTTTTGCAGCTCAAACTTAATGGTGTTATTCATCCATTTAACCCCTACTTGATTTATTATTCGGACTCTAGGTATACAGTCAGCGATTGCTTCATGCAAACATTTCTTGACCGCCTCCCATGCACTATCAACTTCTAGCCCCTGCAGTTGCACATGCCATGGCATTGACCTAATCAATCTCCTAAGCTTGTCATATTTACCAGCCCGATAATTCCACATGTACCCTGTCTTAATTGTAAATTCCACACCGTTAGCCACCTCCCAAGTCAAGACCCTATGATCACTCTCACCAATTGGTGGCAACGTGGTCATATTCGTTACAGCAAAATTCTCAGATGCAATTACCAGGTCAAGCACTCTCTGACCCCTAGTATTTTCCATTACATGCTGTAGCAGATAGTTATCCCTTAATAACCGCATAAAATCCAATTCCTTCCTCCCATGTGTCCTCTCCTCCTTCCAATCAATGTTACCATAGTTGAAATCTCCCATAATAATTACCCTCCTTCCACTCATTTGTTCTATTTGCTTATGCATACTATCTCCACCATCTATTTCATCACCTGGTCTATAGCAGCACCCAACTGTATGTTTAGTTCTGCTAGTTTCAATCTCACACCAAATAGCCTCAAATGTGCTCTTTTCTCTATCCTGCAGTTCCACTTCTATTCTTCTTGGCTGTAGCTCATCAGCTATCATCAGTAACACTCCCCCCCCCCCC
Source organism: Typopeltis vanoorti (assembly GCF_054136105.1). Lineage (NCBI taxonomy): Eukaryota > Metazoa > Arthropoda > Arachnida > Uropygi > Thelyphonidae > Typopeltis > Typopeltis vanoorti. Next base: position 73,754,207 of record NC_143559.1, read on the forward strand.
CCATTCAATCCCACTAGCTGTGTCATCTTCTGTCAGCCATGTTTCACTAATGCCAATAATCTGTGGTCTGGAAGTGCCAACCAAGGCCAAAAATTCTTCTTTCTTGTTCCTAATTTTAATTAATAAACATTATGCAATTATACATGTTGGCATTTTCAAAAGCAGATGGTAATTTATACACACACACAAATAAATAAGTAAAAAATTAATTTCCAATATTTGTGCAAAGTCAAACTGGCATTATCAGGAGAACAACACACTAGCATACACATCTTATCCACATTATATAAGCAGGCATAGTGTGGTTAGGCATTTTTGGCAGATGGTTGATTATATCTTCCAAATTTATGAGAGTTTTATGCATTCATCATTTTTGAGTGCAAGGGCTGATTTATGAAAGAGTATCATGTTTGTATGCTTCTATAAAGTAAGATAGTTTTTATCCCAATGAATCATATAAGGTGAATCCAAGGCATAGCAAGACCTGATATTGATGGAACTGAATGTAATCATCATGCTCTAAATAACGGGTGGAAGAATGAATCATTACAAAACCTTTTTTGAAATTAATTATTAATCTATAAAGGTACCTTTTGCAGAACTATAAACAACAAATCACAATAACCACAGTAACTTTAATAAATGTTTTAACAAACATATATAATAAAATAAATAAAAATGATTACATAATTTTAGCAGGAGACTTAAATGCAAGAATTGGAAACACGAAAATTAATAATAATATAGGAATACATGGAGAACACACTCTAAACAAAAATGGTAAAAAATTAATTGACTTTGTAGTTTATAATAACCTAAAAATAATGAATTCCTTCTATAAACAAAAAGATAAACATACATAAATATATTTGGGCAGCAAGAGGATGGAAATCAATATTAGATTACTTCATATTAAATGAAAAGACATCAAAATTTTCACTAGATGTTAGAGTTCACAGAGGATATGAAATAAGCAGTGACCACTTCCTTGTTAAAATAAAATTAAGATTACCACCTAAATGGCTACAAGTAACAAGAACAGAAAGAAAAATTGAAACATTTGTTTATAAAACTAGACTATTGAATGACACAAATGTACAATGGCAACATGAACAAAGAATTAACCAGTATCTAGATAAAATAAAACAAAATGAAGAAATAGAAATAGAATGGCTTAATATAAAAACGATACTAAATGCAGAAGCAAATGAAAGCTTAGGAAAGACCAAAAAATTCAATAAAAGAAAAAAACTGAAGATCTGGGATGATACAATCAAAGAAATAATCAAAAAGAAAAAAGAAGCCCACAAATAGTTAAGCAGTAAAAGATTAGAAGATGAAATAGAATATAAAAGAATAAGAGCCATAGCTAAAAGAGAAGTCAGAAAAAGACAGAGAATCATGGAATAAATTTGTTTCTAATTTAGAACATGATTTATATAAAATAAGACCCAATGTATATAAGATTTTGAAACACCTAAATGCAGATACCAAAGAAAACATAAAATTAAACACTGAATTGAAATTAGAAGAATTTCTAAATTACTACACAGAACTGTGGACAGACAAATATTTTAAAAAAGACAACTGGCAAACAATTAACGAAAATGAAAAGGAAATAACTGAAGAAGAATTAGAAATCAGCCTGAAAGAAACAAGAAACGGAAAATCACCTGGAGAAGATAAGCTAGGTTCAGAACTATATAAATACGCAGGAACAAGATTCAAAGGAAGACTCTTATTATTTTTAAATAAAATTTACTCAACTGGTATCCCCCCAATAGAATGGAAAAAAGCAATTGTGATTCCTATCTTTAAGAAAGGCAATAGAGATGACCCTAAAAACTATAGAGGTATCAGTATACTAAATTCGTGTTACAAAATATACAGCAGAATCTTAAATAACAAACTAATGAAATATTCCGAAAACTTTATTCTAGAGGTACAAAATGGATTTAGAAAAGGACGATCATGTATAGACCCAGCCTTCTGCCTAAAATTAATAATAGAGAAAAGAAGAGAATATAATTTAGAAACACATGTTGCATTTATTGACTTTGAAAAAGCATTTGACAAAGTTAAAAGAAACATATTATTTAACATATTAAAAGAAAGAAATACCAAATAATATCCTAAAAGCTATCACAAGTATATATGAAAATAATCAAATACAAATAAGATTAAATCATGAGCTATCATATACAAGAGAGATAAACCAAGGGGTCCGACAGGGATGTCCCCTCTCAGCAACTCTTTTTAATATCTACTTAAATGAAATAATAATAAAATGGAGTAAAAATTTACATCAAGGAATTAAACTTTCACCTACAGTTAACTTAAACACTCTCCTCTTTGCAGACGACCAAATAATAATTACAAATTCTGAAGATAACTTACAGAAAGCTATTTTAAATCTAAATGAGATATCCAAAGATTATGGTATGATAATATCAACGGAAAAATCAAAAACTATGGCCTTTAAAGGACAAGATCCAGCAAGAACTAAAATAGTATTAGATAACAAGATCTTAGAACAGGTGAATTCATTTAACTACCTAGGATGTATGATCACTTATGAAAATGAAAAAGACATAAACATAAAAATTGCAAAATATTTAAAAATAACAGGAGTAATTAACTCTATATTTAAACCAAACCTAGTTCAAAAACAAACCACGCTAAAAGAATACAATACATTAGCCCTAACGGTCTTAATGTATGGAAGCGAAATCTGGACAATAAAACAAAAAGACAAACAAAGATTAACAACAGCAGAAATGAAGTTTATGAGAAAAACTGCAAAGTATACCCTATTTGATCACAAAAGAAACGAAGATATTATGAAAGAATTAAACCAAGAACCAGTAATTGAAAAAATTAAAAAATATAAACATAGATGGATGGAACACGTTTAAAGAATGAAAACAGAAAGATTACCAAAACAAGCCTTAAAGTACAAGCCATTAGGAAAAAGAAAACCAGGACGTCCTCTTAAACGATGACTTCTAAGGCCGGAACAGGCCATACTAGGCCTAAATCCTTGATACGTATGATAATGACTTTAATAAATGAAAGTACAGATATTTCATACTGTAAATAATAATACATATCAGTGTGTAGAAACAAGCAAATCAAAGAAACGGGAATACAAGATACATACAACAATCATTTTTACCAATTAAAAATGGTTACTGGAATAACATCTTACAAGCCAAAACACCCAGGGGCTGATATTGGATCAGACCATAACCCCGTGGTCATTGAAGCAGCAATAAAATTAAACAAAATAATGAAATCTCTAAACATAGAAAAATATGATCTTGACTCACTTAAAAATCAAGAACTACAAGATAAATTTTTAAAAGAACTGGCACAATCCACTGCTGTTAATGTTCCTGATTCCACCAAGTATCCTTACCCTAAAGATGACATTGAGGATAGATGGCAGAAAAACGGCAGTAAAACAAACAATTCCCAAATTTGAGAAGAAAATGAGTAAACCTTGGATGAATGGTAAGATACTGAAAATGATGAAGGAAAGAAGGAAACACATCGAAAAAAAATTGGAAAAAAGAAACACAGAAATTAATATATTAATAAATAATATTAAAACAATTCTATGTTGTTGGAAATTTCATCAAAGAACTTGCGACAATTAATATCACTTTTATTAAGTTCGTATCTCGTGTGTTGGATCCTTTCTCTAACAAGCGACAATGAAGTGCGTAGATACATGTTTTTTAGCTGATATAGAGTTGATATGACCTCTGACTATAAGGAACTTAGGAATGATGGAGAATTCCCTGCAACGTTTAAGGAACGTTAAGTGGTTCAAAAGTTTGGCCTATCTGCATTTTTCTCTTTCCATGCACCGAACTTTGTGTTTCATTAAACTATTTAAATTATACATTTTTGGTCGTTTTATGATAGAAATACAATTTTATTAATACAGACCAGTTTACAATAAAAACATTTATTCAAACCTACCAGTTTCGCCAGCAAACTGTCTGGCTTTTTCAAGGCATTACGAAGATATGAAAGTTAGTAAATGCAAATTAAAAGGAACATAAAAAACGTTGTAAACCAAACTAGTATCTATGGTTACACGTTTCGCGTGACAGAGATGACTTATTGTTCTTATTCATTATCACGCATGCGTGTTTGTTGTACGGTTATTAGTACTATTGTGGCTTCCTTAAATACACGATGCCTGTAGTCGTCATCGAGATATGGCATGGAGCTGTTTTGCCAATCTATTGTGTGGTTAGATGTGCAGAAATGATGTGCTAAGCCGGAAGAGATGCTTCTGTTGTGGTTTCATCACCAACATGTTATTTTTGTCTAATTTCTAAACTTCGTGAAGTTTGTCCGATGTAGGCAAGACCACAGGAGCAGGGAATGTAATATACTCCTGGATATTTGTAGAACGGAACTTTATCTTTTGGAGATCCTAAAACTTGTCTGATGTTGGTGGTTGGTTTGAAGACCACTCTGATGTTGTGGGCTCTTAGTATTCTTGCTATTTGATAAGAAATTGACTTGATGAAAGGGATCACTACAGTAGAAATGTGCTGGCGGTGGGATTCTTCTTGTCTGGGGTTGTCATTGTATAGATATTTTTTGATGATGTTTTGAGGATATCCATTTTGTGATAATGTGTTGGCTATTAGTGTGAGTTCATTCTGTGTATCCTCCTCTTCTGATAGAAACTTTTTGGCTCTATGTTTCAACATGTGGATAATACTCAGTTTGTGTGTCTTGTGATGGTTCAAAGTATAATGAAGATATCTTCCAGTATCTGTGGGGTTTCTGTAAATGGATAATTTGACACTGTTAGGATGTTTTTTAATTTTTTATTTATTTATTTTTTTTTTTGAGCCTGTGTAGCTCAGTAGACGTGGCATTTGCACACCACGGCGCTTAGCCGCACGAAGGAAGACTTGGTTTCGAGTCTAGTCAGCGACCAGAAGAAATTTTTCTAAGCCTTTTTTCGATCGGTTCCCGAGTTAGTCGATCTCTGGCACGGGCAAGCAGGTTTTTCCTCCCGGAAACTCGGGTTTTTCGTCCTGTAAACTCAAGAAAATCGACCGTAGAACCCACATTATTTTCAGACATTAAATATATTGTGTTAGGGTTAGGGACTACGAGAATGCGGCACATTTGAGCCGTCTCTCTTCACTGCGTACCGCTTAATTAGTGATAGCCTTGGGCCATCTGTCTCTGATTGGGTACCAGTGGAGATTGAACTGCCCACTCAGTCTCCAAAAGTTAGATAGGGCTAAATGGCCTCGCCTACTCCCGTTTACGGGAATAAAAAGGCGTTAGCTGGAAAACAAAAAAAAACAAACAAAAAAAAAGGTTGTTTTTTTATCAAGATATCTAAAAAATGCAGTTGGTTGTTGTTTTCTACTTCCAGAGTGAATTTTATCTTGCTATGTATTGAGTTGATTTTATCCACAAACGATTTTAGGTTGTCTAAGCTGTCTTGCCATATGATGAATATATCATCCACATATCTCCACCATGTAGATGGTCTCGGAGAGATTGTGGAGAGAATTTCTTTTTCGAGTTTTTCCATGAAAAGGTCTGCACAAGATGGTGATAGTGGGCTTCCCATTGTTGGTATATGGTGTTGTTAACCTTGAAGAAATTAGATTGAAGGCAGTGTCTAAACATCTGTGTGATGTCTAGAGGAAAGAGGTCTTGGATGATGTTTATTACCTTTTCTACTGGAACATTGGTGAAAAGGGATACAACATCTAGACTGGCTAGCATGTCTGTTGGTGCAGTCTTAATGGCTTGGAGTTTATTTACGAAATGTTGACTATTCTTGATATAGGATTCTGTTGATCTTATTTTATTATTTAATAAGGTTGCAAGATGCTTTGCCAAAAAAGTAGGTTGGTGATGATCTTCCATCAACTATTGGAAGGAGAGGTATATCCTGTTTATGTATTTTAGGTGTCCCGTATAGTCTTGGAGTGATAGGATGTGAGGATTTTAGTGTTCTCTTCACTTCTTCTGGTCAATTGTTACAATTTCTGATTAGTTGGTTTGTTTCATTATGATTTTTTATTGTGGGGTCTCTGTCTAGGATTTTATAAGTTGAGGTGTCTGATAGTAATACGTTTAACCTATCATAATAATCTTTAGAGTTGAGGATAACTGTAGAATTTCCTTTATCAGCTTTTGTAATAATGATGTCTTTATTTTTCTTCAAATTGAGAATTGCCTTTCTATCATAAGGAGAGATGTTGAGAACAGGTTGTTTGGCTTTGGCTAGGATTATTGTACTTTTGAATCTAATAGTGTCGGCTACATTTTTTGGTAGTGGATATAGGCCTTTTTCAATTCCACACATGAAATCCATTTTAAGGAATGTGTTTGGGAGTAATCGTGAAATTAAAACCTTTTTTGAGAATATAGATTCATTTTTTGTGAGGCTATGATTTGATACTCTGAAAATCACTTTGTCATCCGGGAGGTTGTTCTGTGTCCGATATTTTTTCTTGTAAAGTTCTTTGAATTTCCTAATTTGTTTGTCCTTATAAAGTTTGAAAGTTTTCTCGTAACTGCGTTGTATCATTTGATCTAATTGATTCCATAGGTTGTATTCTATGTTGTTGGAAATTTCATCAAAGAACTTGCGGCAATTAATATCACTTTTATTAAGTTCGTATCTCATGTGTTGGATCTTTTCTCTAACAAGCGCCAATGAAGTGCGTAGATAAATTTTTTTTGCTGATATAGAGTTGATATGACCTTTGACTATAAGGAACTTTGAAATGATGGAGAATTCCCTGCAACGTTTAAGGAACGGTAAGTGGTTCAAAATCATAATGAAACAAACCAACTAATCAGAAAGTGTAACAATTGACCAGAAGAAGTGAAGAGAACACTAAAATCCTCACATCCTATCACTCCAAGACTATATGGGACACCTAAAATACATAAACAGGATATACCTCTCCGTCCAATAGTTGATGGAAGAACATCACCAACCTACTTTTTGGCAAAGCATCTAGCAAACTTATTAAATAATAAAATAAGATCAACAGAATCCTATATCAAGAATAGTCAACATTTTGTAAATAAACTCCAAGCCATTAAGACTGCACCAACAGACATGCTAGCCAGTCTAGATGTTGTATCCCTTTTCACCAATGTTCCAGTAGAAAAGGTAATAAACATCATCCAAGACCTCTTTCCTCTAGACATCACACAGATGTTTAGACTCTGCCTTCAATCTAATTTCTTCAAGGTTAACAACACCATATACCAACAATGGGAAGCCCACTATCACCATCTTGTGCAGACCTTTTCATGGAAAAACTTGAAAAAGAAATTCTCTCCACAATCTCTCCGAGACCATCTACATGGTGGAGATATGTTGATGATATATTCATCATATGGCAAGACAGCTTAGACAACCTAAATCCGTTTGTGAATAAAATCAACTCAATACATAGCAAGATAAATCAATACATATCTTGATAAATAGATATCTTGATAAAAAAACAACCTAACAGTGTCAAATTATCCATTTACAGAAAGCCCACAGATACTGGAAGATATCTTCACTATACTTCAATCCATCACAAGACACACAAACTGAGTATTATCCACATGTTGAAACATAGAGCCAAAAAGTTTCTATCAGAAGAGGAGGATACACAGAATGAACTCACACTAATAGCCAACACATTATCACAAAATGGATATCCTCAAAACATCATCAAAAAATATCTATACAATGACAACCCCAGACAAGAAGAATCCCACCGCCAGCACATTTCTACTGTAGTGATACCTTTCATCAAGTCAATTTCTTATCAAATAGCAAGAATACTAAGAGCCCACAACATCAGAGTGGTCTTCAAACCAACCACCAACATCAGACAAGTTTTAGGATCTCCAAAAGATAAAGTTCCGTTCTACAAATATCCAGGAGTATATTACATTCCCTGCTCCTGTGGTCTTGCCTACATCGGACAAACCTCACGAAGTTCAGAAATTAGACAAAAAGAACATGTTGATGATGTAAACCACAACAGAAGCATCTCTTCCAGCTTAGCACATCATTTCTGCACGTCTAACCACGCGATAGATTGGCAAAACAGCTCCATGCCATATCTCGATGACGACTACAGGCATCTATGTATTTAAGGAAGCCACAATAGTACTAATAACCGGCGGAAACCTCAACAGAAATCAGGGTGTAATTCTAAACAGTTCGTTGAAAAACTTGATCCTCTCTCTCAATTAATCTGAACTACAGCTAGCCAGTAATCACATTACAAGTCTACAACAAACACGCATGCGTGATAATGAATAAGAACAATAAGTCATCTCTGTCACGCGAAACGTGTAACCATAGATACTAGTTTGGTTTACAACGTTTTTTTATGTTCCTTTTAATTTGCATTTACTAACTTTCATATCTCCGTAATGCCTTGAAAAAGCCAGACAGTTTGCTGGCGAAACTGGTAGGTTTGAATAAATGTTTTTATTGTAAACTGGTCTGTATTAATAAAATTGTATTTCTATTATAAAACGACCAAAAATGTATAATTTAAATAGTTTAATGAAACACAAAGTTCGGTGCATGGAAAGAGAAAAATGCAGAAAGGACACTTTTGAACCACTTAACGTTCCTTAAACATTGCAGAGAATTCTCCATCATTCCTAAGTTCCTTATGGTGAGAGGTCATATCAACTCTATATCAGCTAAAAAAATTTATCTACGCACTTCATTGGCGCTTGTTAGAGAAAGGATCCAACACACGAGATATGAACTTAATAAAAGTGAATATTAATTGCCGCAAGTTCTTTGATGAAATTTCCAACAACGTAGAATACACCATATGGAATCAATTAGATCAAATGATACAATGCAGTTATGAAAAAACTTTCAAATATTAAAACAATTTTTGATGTTTACATAAAATGAGAATCTCGCAAACGTTTTTTTGAGGGAGGGAGGGGGGGGGACAATTGTTCCGATTCAGGTTTTTCCAATGAAAAGGGCTTTGCTACTTTCTTTGAAAAGGCATTCATATTTAAAACGGCTTCTATGGAGAAAACGAGATTTATCCCACCGGATACTGTGTTTATTTAGTGTCAATACTATGTTGTGCCAGACCAGACTTTTGAGATTTCATATATTCAATATAATACTGATGTTCATTGTTTTTCACAGAACGGCTGTCTACCTTAAGTATGTCAAATTATATTCACAAGGTATCTGGTAATCACCAGCTAATGATAGAGGTGACAGTTTGTCTTTTATAGATGGTAAGAGATGAGAAATTTTGTTTACAGGGAGTCAGGTGATACTTTTTCAGAATTCTAACAATATGTTCAGAGATACTAGAAATATAAGGGATTGGAACCCTGCAGTCTATTGAAGAATCCTTAGCTGTTGGAACATAGGAGTCAATTATCTGTTGGATTTGATAAGGGTTGTAACCATTAAATTCCTTTAGGGGTGACTGAAACAAAAAAGACAAAAACTGGTGAGATCTTTCTGAGCAATAAATACAAAATGTTATATTCAGGCAATAACAATCAAGGAAAAGAAGGAGTAGCCATAGTATTCAACACTAAATACGAGGCTAATCTTCTTGAATGGCAGGCAGTCTCAGAGTGATGTGGGCAAATATGAGAATGGGGAACCGGACAATGAGACTTATTTGTGCTTATGGTCCCACAGAAGGTTCTACTAAGGTAGAAGTGGAGGAATTTTTTAATGCTTTAGAGAAAGCAACTGACACAATGAAAAAGGAAAAATTGGCCCTTGTTGGGGATCTAAATAGCAGAGTAGGAAATGATTGTGAGACATACAAAAATATTTTGGGGAAAATTTGGAGAAAAGAGCAAAGCTAATAATAATGGCAAATACCTGTTGGATTTCTGCTCAGGACATGCACATTTTTATGTTCCAACATAAAAATGTGCACAAATTCACATGGAGAGAAGAGGCAAGGAATAAGAAAAGTCTCATTGACTTTATTATTGTTGATAGTGATGTTTTCTCCCTGGTGCAGGACGCCAGAGTGTACAGAGGATTTGCAATTGGAAGTGATCACTATTTAGTCTTGAGCAGGATAAAATTGAATTTCATATTGAAAAGAATAACATGTAAGAAAGTTTTAAAGCGAACGAAAGTTGAGCAGCTCTCAGGTGTGAACTGTAGACTAAAATACACAAAGATTATTGAAGAAAAAATGAAAGAGTGTGAGAACAGAAACCAAACCTTGGAGATTCAGTGGCAAGCCTTGAAGAAAACATTGATTGATTCAGCCAGTAAGGCAAGTGGTCAGGTTGTCTGCGAGGATAGAAAAATATGAACTCCATGGTGGACCCAGGAAGTTAAAGAAGAAAGCATATCTAAAGTTCCTGGCAAATAAGTCAGCTTGTGCTCTTAGAGAATACAGAGACAAATGTAATAAAGCTAAATACTGTGTAAAACTAGCTAAACAAAAGTCATGGGAGGACTTTGGCAAGAACACAGAAAATAAATATCAAGAAGGTGGTAAGATATTCTGGAAGTTGTTGAAGAAGCTTAGGAATGGATGAAAGAGTGCTGTAAAAGGAGTTAGAGAAGATAAAGGTGACATGAAAACGGAAGGAAAAAGATATCCTTGAAGTATGGAATAATTACTTTGAAAAACTGCTAAATGAAACAAGCAGTGATGACAGCACAGTGGTAAAAAACACCGACCTTGGATGCAGTTAGGAATACATATCCATACTTGAAGTAGAAAAAGCCATCAAAGGCTTGAAATGTGGAAAGGCAGCAGGAGTAGATGATATTCGACCAGAAATGCTAAAGTAACGTGGTATAAAAGTCTTACAGTGGCTGCACCGCATAGTTCAAAATGCCTGGACAGAGGGACGAATTCCCGATGATTGGAGTAGAGCTCTCATAATACCCATATATAAAAAGGGAAATAAAACTGAATGTGAGAATTACAGAGGTGTTTCCCTACTAAGATTAGAGGTGTGAACAGATGGCATCAATGGCAATATCATATTAAAAACAAGGATATTAGGAAAGAACTTGATATTGTCAGTATCCAGGAATGCGTTAGCAGATAATCTCAGGTACTATGGTCACTTAAACAGAATGGGTGAGGAAAGATTAGCAAAACCAGTGTTCTCTGGCAGGTTGGCAGGAAAACGACCCAGAGGAATACCAAGATATAGGTGGATTGATACTGTACAAAGTGCCTTAGATGATAGAAATATAAGGTCTGATAATATTGGAGTCCTGATAAGCAACAGACTGATTTGGAGGAAAATTGTAGATAGGAAGTTAGTAATGATGTAAATTTTTCATAAAATACTATCATATCCTGTACACCCCTTGAGGGTGCATGGCAGGAATTTGATGATGATTTTATTTATACTGAAAATAATTACTTAAAAATGTATATGAAAATAATTAGTTAAAAATAAAATATACGCGGTAATCAAAATTAAAGTATCCCTGTATAAGGCCTCGTGAAGTGCCACCAAAATAATGATCCAAATGCTGTGAAACTAAGGAATATATTACGCATCATGCAGAAGCGATATCCGAGTGGAAAAAAGTATATCCACAATTCACCACCAGGGTGCTGTATAATGTACTGAATGTATATTGTAGTAATTTTTCTGTGTGTCTAAAAAGGAGAAAAGTGACACAAACATAAATAAAACTTTTTATTCACTTATATAATGCATTCTTGGCTGTACTGTTCATTGTGCTGTCCTTCCTGTAATGCCACAAACTCCATCCTTTGCACAGTGTATTCAATGGCAGAATGTAGCTAGAACATGATTTGCACATGCTGAGTAATGCTGTCTTTCAGCACTGACAAGATATTGATATGATCCTGATAAACCCAGTCTTTGAGAAATTCCTGGAGCCCGAATTCAAATCAGGTGAATGAGGCAACCATGCAGTGGGAAATGCATGGCTGATCATTCTGGCTTCCGTGAAATGTTCTTAAAGAACCTCCTGTACAGATCAAATGATATGTGGAGGGGCCTCATCCAGCATGCACATCCATGCACAAACACTGCTGTAGCTGTGGCACAACAACATTGTTTATCATATCATATCATGATACCTCTCAGCAGTAACTGAGCAGGTCACAGGATCCAACTGGCAAATGTCGTCAAGGAAGAATGGTCCAGTGATAAACGAATCTGTAAATCCTCACCAGATAGTAACTATGAGTGAATGTAAAGGAATTTGTTGGATTGCATGCAGATTTTGTGTAGCCCATACCTGGAAATTGTGGACATTCACAGCTCGGATCAGGTAAAAGTAGGCCTGATCTCCACACAAAATCATCTAGAGCCATGTAGCATCCAACTCCACTTGAGCAAAGAATGTTAAAGCAAATGTCAGTCAACTTTCAAAGTCCTGTGGGTGCAACTCGTGTGTTAATATAGCACATGCACTGCAGGAACCAACACTGTTATTCATAGCCTGCTCCACAATGGCAGTAGCAACTTCATTCACTGATTGGTTTGTGCCCTTTGTCAGGTCTAACTCTCAATGATCCCATTTCTTCAAAATGACTAATCATTTATCTCAGAGGATATGGAGATAGTGGGCCACATTGACATCTGGTTCATGAGTGCAGCAACAGCATTGCAATTGTTTAGCTAGCACAGCTTCATAAGCAAAGCACATTGGGGCTAAGTTAGTGTCATCATTGTGGGCAGTATTAACAACCAGAATGAAGAAAAAACTCACATCCATCTTTTTAAACCCTCCTGGCAATTGCTGAGTTGCATGATATGCAAATTCAATGCATTTGGTGTTTACAATGCCCCTGATGGTGAATTTTTGGAACTACTTTTTTTTTTCTTCTCTCAGATATTGCTTCAGCATGACACACAATATATTGTGCAAAGTTTCACAGCATTTGGATCACTAGATTGCACATCACAAGGCCTGAAACAGGGATACTTTAATCACCCTGTATATAAGTGATTACACAACTTATTTAATATAAAACTGAGGAGAACAATTTTGCACACTTTTGAAACAGTGAGGCAGTCATTATGATTCAGGTTAGATCTATGAAGTAGGGCTTCAGCACTTTCTTTGACAATTGACATTAATGTCTTTAGGGGTGAAGCAAGATGCTTTGCATATTCCCTGCTGTTACAGCTATAGTGAGGGTAGAATTTTATGAGCAGTTTGCTCACCCAGGATGGACATGGAGATTATGCATCGCTACAGGAAGTTAAAATGGCTTTTGGTCTTTTATATTTTAATATATGCATTGCCTCGTATACTACAGCTTGCTGCTGAACTAGGTCATTGGGGTGTATGGATGTCTTTAGGAAGAACTTTGTAGCTAAAGATTGTAGGAAAGAGAAGATCTAAGGAATATTTGTATCTCGATGAAGTTGATTTCTGACGAACCATGGGACATTCAGAATCATTCGCAAGCACTTGTTTTGTACACGTTGCAGTTTGATAATATTTGTAGTGAAGGTATGGCTCCAGGCTGGAGAAGCATAAGTGACAATGGGACAAATCATCAGCTGGTATAAAAGCAATTTGATTCTGATGTTTAGCTTGCTGTTCCTGTTAATTAGAGGGTAGATCTAGGTGATGGCTTTAGATGCCTTTGCACATGTAGCTTTGATGTGTTGGTTAAAAGTTAATTTTTAACCAATACAGAGGACTACACCAAGGTATTTTGTTTCTGTCTCCCAGGGAATTTTGGTATTGAATAGTAAGAAGTCTCCTGTAGGAAATATTGACCTTTTTGTGAAGAGAATGGCTGGGCTTTTTGGGGGATTTTACTTGCGGTCTCCATTTGGAAAACCATCTCTCTAACTTTAGAAGGTTTTCTTGAAGCTTTCTAATAATGAAGTGTGGTCGGAGAGATCTGGCTAATAATGCTGTATCATCTGCATATAGGTCATGATGGATGACATCGGGTTGTGCAGGGTATCTGACATGTATATAGAGAACAACAATGGAGCCAGTAGGAATCCCTGCAGTACTCTGGCCAAAATACGGTGCTGAGACGAGGTAATACCATTGATCTTGACTTGCATGGTTTTGTTCTGTAGATATGATCTAACTAAATGTACCATTTTCAGTGAAATACCAGCTGAGATAAGTTTATCTAGCAATCCAAAGCCATATTTTGTCAAATGCTTTGGATAGATCAAGAAAAACAGCTCCCGTGTATTGACGCCAGTTGTAGTTGGTGGTAATGTCATGAGAGTCATGAGAGGATGACTTTCTCTGCAATCTTACCCAAGTTGGAGATGAGGCTGATAGGACGATAACTGTAGGGCAGGTGCGGGTTCTTGCCTGGCTTATGAATTGGGATTACATCAGCCTGTTTCCAAGTGGAAGGAAAATAGTGAAATCTTAAGATTGCATTTATTATTATGGTCAGGTGCACTACAGCTTTTTGGGGCAGCAGCTTGATCACCCTATTTGTGATGCCATCTGGCCCAGGAGCTTTTTTGTTCTTTAAATTTTTAATATCATATATTTCAGCAGGTGATGTGGGTGCAATATGGTCAGCACTGGTATCAGGAAGTTTTAATGAGTGTTGTCTGACCTGTCTGTGGATTTTATACAAGTGATCGGAATCTAAGTTTTCATGTGAAGGTTTGCACTGCTCTTCTAAATTTTTTGCTATGGCTTCTGCCTTGTCTACATCTGTGTGAATAAGGCCCTGGTCAGAAGATATAGAAGGAAGGGATCTGTCTTTCTGATATTTCTCGGTAGTCCCCAGATAGAGTGATCGGTAAGTGAGATAGAGGCTAACTTTTCTTCCCATACTTGGTCTCTGCAAGCTTTGAGTGCATCTCTCACTGCTCCATTTAGTCTATTAAGAACTGTTTTGTCTTGTGGTGCATGAGTGTTGCAAAATCTTTTCCTAGCTCTGTTTTTTTCTCCGATCAAGTTCTTTGGGCTAACGACTAGGCTTGCGGACAGATTTGTAGGAAGTGGCTACCGTCATAACGGAGTTAATTTGTTGGGTGAGACTTGTAACTGCAGATGCTACATCTTCTTTTGTACATATCTGAGGAACAGGTCCAATATAATCCCTGAATACTTTTGACAATCTTTCCCACAATATACATGAGTGAGAGGGAAGAGACAGGTATTCTTGTTTTCCCAGCTGTAATAGAATTGGGTTGTGATCTAACTATATCCAGGATGTCAGCAGTGCCAAACGTACTAAGATGAGTTGGTTTGGTGGGGCGTGCCACAACAGCATAGTTTGATCCTATGTAGTTGGAAAGGATGCAGCCATTCCTGTTGGTGGTTCTACAATTCCAGGCAGGGTGCTTGGAGTTTAAATCCCTGACAATAATGATGGACTCTCTAACACCTAAGATGGCATTTAGATCACAGTGCAGTAGAGTTTTTAAGGGCGGGTTGTAAGCTGAGTAGATTTTCAGTCTGCAGCCGAGCTAGTGAATACTTCCATGCCTGTGATCTCCAGGTTAGTAGTTGGAGGGTTGTTTACAGAATGGTGTTTGATATAATTTTTAATGAATATGGCAGTGCCGCTGCCACTGTAATTTAACCTGTTATTTCTATATATGAGATTACCCCTTATTTTAGGGTTGTCTGAGGGTCTTAGATGTGTCTCGCTAACTAGTATAACATCTGGTTGATATCTATAGGTGAAATCTTGGAGCTCCAGAATTTAGTTCCTGAGGCCATTTGCATTCCATGCAACGATCTGAAGAGAGGCTGTAAAAAGTTTGTTTCTATTTATTTATGAGTGTAGTGAGGATGGCCTGTGTTTCGCATAGCAATCTTTTAGTGGAGATTGCTGAAGGGTTTGACAGGCTGAAGTCTCATAGCATGTTTGCTAGAGAAGCCGTAATAACAGCTGCCAGGTTTGTAGGTGCTGTTGGCTGATTCTGTTCTGGTGTTCACATGATTGTATGGGCCACATCAGAATAACTTCTTGTTTGCCTTTGGGTTCCTCTATCTTTGAATGCCTCCTTCAAAGATAGAGTGTTCTATCTATCCACTTCTATTGACTGTGGCCACAGAGCCTCTGGCCGTAGGGTAGGGGCCTCTGATGTTCTTGGACTAGAGCAGGAGGACTGTTTAGCTGTCTCCATCCATTTGTTCTTTGGGTGCTGAATACATCCCTTATAATTGGCAGGATGAGGGCCACCACAGTTGGCACACTTAGCCGAGGTGGTTTTTGGCTTTGTGCAGATATTGGTTGGGTGTATATCTCCACATTTCAGACATTTAAACTCAGCTTTACATAGTTTCTGGGCATGGTCAAACTTTTGCACCTGTGGCACTGCCCGGAAGATGCCCTTTTCCGGAGTGGTCCTGGTGTGACGATGAGCCCGCAGATTATTTTTAAGTTGCAGATATTTTTGTAGATGTTATGGATCTCTACAAAGACTAACAGCATGAGAGTCTTGTCGGATCTGTACATTCTGCTGACCTTAACAGGAGGCAGATCCTGCAAGTTAAGATCAGCAGCTATTTCTACGGCATCAATGTCTACAAAGATGCCATGGAGAACCACTTTTAAATTTTTTTTCGAACCGAGAGAGACGGTATGATACTGAAAACCTCTGTCGTCCATTTCTTTAGTCAACCTTCTGTAATCTGTCACTGTTGTAGATTCTATCTTTATACCCTCATCCACGTTTTTTGCCTTTATATAGCCAATGCGCAAACCGGACATTGTAGATCTTAGAGCTGCCCATCTGTGTTTTTTTCTCAATATGATCGGAGGTACCTGTTCTTTCAAAGAAGCAGCGGAATCCGAAATTTGACTGTCATGTTCCATTTCGTTGTCTTTGAGTAGTTCTACTGTTGTTCTGCACTTCTTGTGTGCGCAAATCTCTTCACAATGTGAGGTAGTGGAGATCACCGATTCCAACTGATCCTTCAATTTCTTGGCATCAAACATCTGTGACACTTGCAGGGGGAAAAATATCATAAAGTTTCACCTTTCCCAGTAGCTCGCCAAGTATAATAAATTCATGATATACTTCCTCAAAAATCGTCTTGTTTAACTGTTTTTCCATGTCTAATTTTGTGAAGTGTCTGAAGCTGAGAAAAAAAAAAAAAAAATTATATAAATATCATCATCATCAAATTCCTGCCATGTACCCTCAAGTGTTGTACAGGATATGATAGTATTGCATGAAAAAAATTACATCATCACTAACTTCCTATCTACAATTTTTCTATAAATCAATCTGTTAACTATCAAGACTCCAACATTATCAGAACTTATATTTCTGTCTTCTAAGACATTTTTTACTGTATTAATCCACCTATATCTTCGTCTACCTCTGGATCTTTTTCCTGCCAAGCTGCCAGATAACACTTTTTTTGCTAATCTTTCCTCTCCAATTGTTTAAGTGACCATACCACCTGAGATTAGCTCTGATAACACATTCCTGGATGCTGACAATGTCAAGTTCTTTCCTAATATCATCGTTTTTAATATGATATTGCCATTGATGCCATCTGTTCACGTCTCTAATATTTCTCAGGACTCTCATATCTGTGGTCTCTAGTCTTTGGTCAAGTGTATGACCCAACTCTCAGATCCATAAGATAAAACTGGTTTGAACACTGTTTTGTATACAGCTAATTTAGTGTCCCGACTAATTTCCCTCTCATTCCATATGAATTTATTCAATTGACTTCCTACCATACCGGCTTTGTTGATTCTGTTGTCTATTTCTATATTTAATTTACCATCTTCACTAAAAATCGTGACTAAGTAGCTGAAATGTGTTACTTGTTCCACAGGTTCTCCATTCACAACACAGTTGACATTTTCAATGATTCTGCCTATTTTCATTGTCTTTGACTTTTTATTGCTGACCTTCATAATATATCTATTACAACAGTTATTTAATTTAGTCAGAGAATCTTGCAGACTTGTAACAGATTTATTTCGAAGCATAACATCGTCTGCATAAAGCAAAGAACTGACATTAACATCTCCAATTTTGATATCATGTTTAATACCACTTTCCTTCATAATGTGATCCATATAGATAATGAATAACAGAGGGGATAATGTACATCGTTGTCTCACACTAGATTTAACATTAAACAATCTTCCTGTGTTTCCTTCAATACTAACTGCTGACTTACAACTCAAATAAAGACTAAGTATTGCTAATAATGCTCCAGTGACACCATATAACTGTAGCGTATTGAAAAGCTTCTCTCTTGGCACCTTGTCATATGCCTTTTCCAAATCAACAAAACTTAAATCCAGATCTTTGTTATATTCCATGCTTTCTCAACTATTTGTCGTAAAGTGAAGATATGATCCTGACAGCTTCTATTTGGCCTGAATCCAGCTTGTTCTTCACCAAGCTTTTCTTCCACAATTATTCTCAACTGTTTCTCAAGTATACTTGCATAGATCTTGCCAGAAACACTCAGTAAGGAAATATCTCTATAATTCCACATTCGGTTTTATTTCCCTTTTTATATATGGGTACTATGAGAGCTCTACTCCAATCATTGGGAATTCATTCCTCTGTTCAGGCTTTCTGCACTATGCAGTGCAGCCACTGCAAGACTTTTATACCACCACCATACTTCAGCATTTCTGGTCGAATATCATCTACTCCTGCTGCCTTTCCACATTTCAAGCCTCTGATGGCTTTTTCTACTTCAAGTATGGATATGTATTCCTGACTGCATGCCTGGTCAGTGTTTTTTACCACTGTGCTAAATAAATACTGCTTGTTTCATTTAGCAGTTTTTCAAAGCAATTACTCTTTCAAGGATATCTTTTTCTCCCGTTTTCATGTCACCTTTATCATCTCTAACTCTTTTTACAGCACTCTTTCCTCCATTCCTAAGCTTCTTCAACAACCTCCAGAATATTTTGATATTTATTTCCTATATTCTTGCAAAAGTCCCCCAATGACTTTTGTTTAGATAGGTTTACGCAGTGTTTAGCATTCTTGCATTTGTCTCTGTATTCTCTAAGAGCACAAGCTGACTTATTTGCCAGGAACTTTTGATATGCTTTCTTCTTTTCCTTCACTGCCTGTTTAACTTCCTGTGTCCACCATGGAGTTCTAATTTTTCTATCCTTGCAGACAACTTCACCACATGCCTCTCTAGCTGAATCAACCAGGGCTTTCTTCAAGGCTTGCCACTGAATCTCCAAGGTTTTGATTCCTGTTCTCAAACTCTTTCATTTTTTCTTCAACAATCTTTGTGTATTTTAGTCTACAGTTCACATCTGAGAGCTGCTCAACTTTTATTCACTTTAAAACTTTCTTTAATTCTTACATTATTCTTTTCAATATGAAATTCAATTTTATTCTGCTCAACACTAAATAGTGATCACTTCTAATTTCAAATCCTCTGTACACTCTGGTGTCCTGCACCAGGGAGAAAACATCACTATCAACAATAACATAGTCAATGAGACTTTTCTTATTCCTTGCCTCTTCTCTCCATGTGAATTTGTGCACATTTTTATGTTGGAACATGGTATTAGTAATAACCAGTCCATGTCTTGAGCAGAAATGCAACAGATATTCCATTATTATTATCTTTGCTCTTTTCTCCAAATTTTCACAAAATATTTTTGTATGTCTCACAATCATTTCCTACTCTGCTATTTAGATCCACAACAAGGATCAACTTTTCCTTTTCATTGTGTCAGTTGCTTTTTCTAAAGCCGCAAAAAAATTCCTCCACTTCTACCTTAGTAGAACCTTCTGTGGGACCATAGGCACAAATAAGTCTCATTGTCCAGTTCCCCATTCTTGTATTTGCCCATATTACTCTACTTGAGACTGACTGTCATTCAAGAAGATTAGCCTCGTATTTTGTGTTCAATACTATGGTTACCCCTTCTTTTCCTTGATTGTCATTGCCTGAATATAACATTTTGTATTTAGCGCTCAGAAAGATCTCACCAGTTTTTGTCTTTTTTTGTTTCAGTCACCCCCTATCATGTCGATCTAGTACTTATCTAATTCCTCAAGCTCCATTTCTTTGCCATTCAGGCTTCTTATGTTGATAGTACCAATCTTTAACTCAGGTGATGTTGAGATGGGGGGTGTGTACTCAGATTTGTTCCAGTAGCTGACTTTTCGCTGTTCGCCCTGGTTCCCTGGCGAAAACAACGGGGGTCTTGTTTAACCGGGCGACGCCCCAGCCGGCATGAAATTTTGTCATGTTGTACCATCATTTTTTATTTTGGTTTAACCAATAAGAATACAATTTGGTCGGCTAAATACCAAATTATCAGCCCATTCTCGTTCGTTCAGTATCCAGGTAGATACCCAACAGGGTGCACTACGAGAAGGTGAGGATTGGACATTAGGTCAGAAGCCCTGGTCGGTTCTCTGCATTCCTTTAAAGGCTAAGTGGAGGTCTCCTCTCAGTTATACAGCTTTGACCTTTAAGCACCCCTTATATAAATGTTCATGTTTATATATGGATCTATCTAGCAGCTTGGTATTTTCCCATCAGATCCTGTGGTTAGTGTTTTCAATTCCATATTGTGCTGGGTCAGCATCACTGGACATGGTCTTGATGCTCAGAGATATATGTTTATTTACAGATCTTCCTGTCGGTCCATAGTAAGACAAGTTGCACAGGCGTGGCACTTGGTACACACCGGGTAGCATCAATGATGAGAGCTGTCTTTTGGAGAAGGTAGCAGGTTATGAATTTGATTGATGAGTTTATAGGTAGCAATGAGTTGATATTTTCCCATTATTTTTGCCACACGTTTAGAGATGCCTTTAATATATGGTATAGGAGTCCTGTGGGCTTCTTGTGTGGATTGCTAAATAAGAGAGTGATTACTTATTTTTTGGGGATTATTCTTGGATTATATCCATTTAGTAAGTCAGTTTCTTTGACAATTTTCAGTTCTTGTTTTAGAGATTCTTCAGAAGAACAAGTCTTGTGTGTGCTCTTGATACTAGGGATTTTATGATGTCATATTTTAAAACTTGCGCTTGCCGAGGGAGTCACCACTTCTAGTTTCCCGGGAGCAAAAATTAATCTGGTGTCGAGGCTAGCAGGTGAAAAGAAGTACTGTCAGAGAGCTCCTGAAAGATTTGTGACTTTTGTTGATTTATTAAGTGTTTTCTTAGTAATTGTGTATTTTTAGTATATTATTGTAGTTTCATTAGTGTAGTTATTGTACTAAAGGTCCGCGCGGTTAGCCTAGTGGCTTTGCGCTTCGCAACCATATGCCTGGAGAAGGAGTGTCCTAGGTTCGATTCCCGTCAAAGACGTGAGGAGCTGAAGGATCTTCCTCAGCCATAGCCAAGTTAGCCGGTCTTGGGCGCGGGCAGTAAGGTTTTTTTCCGCCAGTTTATCTGGTGTTTTTCATCCTGCAAGCAGGCAAGCCAGCCCCATGAACACACAGGGATACAGCCAAGAATACCTTGAGGCATAGGAATGACCATTCTATCCTCGTATTTCGGTTACGAAATCCAAGCATGCTTGGAAGGTTGTGGGCCTTAAAGGCCTGTTAAAGCCATTGGGATAGACAGATTGTACTAAAGTGTTTTATAACATAATTTCAGAGATATTGTTAGTTTTTACTACTCTTGAAAATGGCACCAAAAACCCGTCACAACAAAGCAAATGAGGAAGAAAGTAAGAAACTACTTTTGTTCCTAAAGTCCTAATGGTGCCCTCTTGCGGGCTAATTTGGTAGTCTTGGCAGTTGGGCTGAAGTTCTCATAATGAAAGTCTCCCATATTTGGGGCAGTTTCATGCACCCAAATTTAACTAAAGTAAACGTTGCTACTGAGGAGAACATTTGTCCTGAACAAACACACTGCTGCAGTGATGATAATAATTTATCTGAGGATATGCTGACATTAAAAATAGCTCAGTTAAAAGAAATTATTAAATCGACCAGGGAATTGGAAAAGGTGGAAAAACGTTTGTTTAAACTTAAACAGGATAAGACAAAGGATAAGAACAACAACAGGCAGGAAAATACTGAACTTGATAATCAAAACATTAATAACAACAAGGTAAGTCAGTTAATATCTAAGAAAAAGGAGGTAATATGGTATGGTGACTCAATTTTAAAACTTGCGAAAGCGAAAGTTAAAAATATGACAAAAGTAATTGAAAACAAAAAAGAAATGTAAAAGAAATAGTAGTGCTGGTAGGTACAAATAATTTAAGTGGTGACAAACACAGTATGAGAGAAGATATGAAAGGTCTGTTGGGAGAAGCGAGAAAGAAATGTGAAAGAGTAAAAATTGTAGGATTACTACCTAGATATGATAGTACTGAGTTAAGAAGGAGGGCAATGATAGCAAATGATTTCAAGCACAGGCTATGTAGAAGATATGGATATGAGTTTTTAGACATGTGGGGTGTGTTTGATGGCAGAAAAGATTTGTATAAGAATGATTGCCTGCACTTGAATTCATTTGGCATCAGAAGCCTGGAGAAATTACTTCTTGTTATGAGACTTAATGCAGAGAGTCAGGGAAAGTAAATCATCAAGAGAGGAATGGGGAAAATGTGTGTGAAAGTTCAGCTAGGTATACATATGTGATAAAGATATAAATGCCTTTGAACATGGTTATTAGATATTAGAACATGATATTAGACCAGAAATGCTCAAGTATGAAGATATAAAAGTTTTACTGTGGCTACATTGCATAGTTCAGAGGGCCTGGAAGAATTCCAGATGATTGAAGTAGAACTCTCATAGTACCCATAAATAAAAAGGGATATAAAACTGATTGTGAGAATTACAGAGATATTTCTCTACTGAGTGTTCCTGGTAAGATTTATGCCAGTATACTTGAGAAACGGTTGAGAAGGATTGTGGAAGAGAAGCTTGGTGAGGAACAAGCTGGATTTAGGCCAAATAGAGGCTGTGAGGATCAGATATTCACTTTACGACAAATAGTTGAAAAGTCATGGGAATATAACAAAGATCTGTATTTAAGTTTTGTAGATCTGGAAAAAGCATATGACAAGGTGCCAATAGAGAGAGAGAGAGAGAAGACATTCAAAATGCTACAATTGTATGGTGTAACTGGATCATTATATCAAGCAATACTTATTTGATTTGTATCAAGCAAGTCTTTATTTGAGTTGTAAGTCAGCAGTTAGAATTGAAGGAAGTACAGGGAGATGGTTTAATGTTAAATCTGGTGTGAGACAAGGATGTACATTATCCCCTCTGTTATTCATTATCTATATGGATTACATTATGAAGGAAAGTGGTATTAAATCTGATATCAAAATTGGAGATGTTAACGTCAGCTCCTTGCTTTATGCAGATGATGTTATACTTCTAAATAAATCTGCTACAAGTCTGCAAGATTCCCTGACTAACTTGAATAACTGTTGTAATGGATATGGTATGAAGGTCAACAATAACAAGACAAAGATAATGAAAATAGGCAGAAGCACTGAGAATGGAGAACCTATAGAACAAGTAAAACATTTCAGCTACTTAGGCATGATTTTTAGTGAAGATGGTAAAATATATATAGAAATAGATAACAGATTCAACAAAGCTGGTAAGTTGGGAAGTCAACACTAAATTAGCTCAATACAAGACAGTGTCTCTCAGGGGACCCTGTAACCCCTAGAGAGTGTGTCCCCAGATAGGGAAGCCCACCATGTGTGTGTGTATGCGCGTGCATATGTACACACACACACCCCACCATATATATATATATGGTGGGGTGGTCCGATTATACTGAATAAGGACTCGTGGACCAACAGGGCCATAAGGGGCAATCATCTTGATTGTAAGGGAAGCAGCACTCCCATGGACCCCTAGCTGGATCTATCCTCTCCTTCTACTTTGAGGAAGATCCACTTACTTTAATCTTTCCTATAAGGCCTTATCAGCCAACTCTTCTTATTTTATGACCCTTATGCTATTAGAGTACTCGAGGGCCATGGGGTCTTTTCATTTCTGGCATTACAACTATTCCCTCTCTATAAACTTTCTATATTTCTTCTATAATCTACTCTTTCCCTTTCAATATACCCTATTCCTCCTATGAGATTAAATTCGGAAGAAGGCTAGTTCAGAAGCCTTAACGTAGCAGCCCTACCAGTGAACTATTCCATCGTCAGGCTAGTCCCCTGACATGGAGAACATAATCCTACTTGTAAGCTGACAGAAAAAGATAATCGGATTGAATCTATGGGAAACGACCCTGGAATGGAAAAGGTAAAACGAAAATGGAAATGACAAAATATAATGCACATAGCAGACTGGAACGTAAGAGGAATAGCATATAAAGAAATAGAATTAAACCAGTTATTAAATGAAAGAAATTTTAAAATAGCAGTAATCACTAATTATTGTTCAATAGCCTCTATCTATTTTTATTCTAGCTTCTATTATTCTTTCATTCCATAATTTATAATGTTTTAACTGTTTTAAAAGGAACTATGAGAACTGAAAATTTTAATATGATATACAGTGGAGTTGACAGAGACCAAAGAGCACAAGCAGGAGTCATGATTTGGACTCATAACTCCCTTTCAAAACAGTTAAAACATTATAAATTATGGAATGAAAGAATAATAGAAGCTAGAATAAAAACGATAGAGGCTATTTAACAATAATTGGTTTATATGCCATTGAAGAAGGAAGAGAACATGATAATATTGATTTTTATAATCAGCTACAACACATATATAATAAAATAAATAAAAATGATTACATAATTTTAGCAGGAGACTTAAATGCAAGAATTGGAAACACGAAAATTAATAATAATATAGGAATACATGGAGAACACACTCTAAACAGAAATGGTAAAAAATTGATTGACTTTGTAGTTTATAATAACCTAAAAATAATGAATTCCTTCTATAAACATAAAGACATACATAAATATACTTGGGCAGCAAGAGGATGGAAATCAATATTAGATTACTTCATATTAAATGAAAAGACATTAAAATTTTCACTAGATCTTAGAGTTCACAGAGAATATGAAATAAGCAGTGACCACTTCCTCGTTAAAATAAAATTAAGATTACCACCTAAATGGCTACAAGTAACAAGAACAGAAAGAAAAATTGAAACATTTGTTTATATAACTAGACTATTGAATGACACAAATGTACAATGGCTATATGAACAAAGAATTAACCAATATCTAGATAAAATAAAACAAAATGAAGAAATAGAAATAGAATGGCTTAATATAAAAACGATACTAAATGCAGAAGCAAATGAAAGCTTAGGAAAGACCAAAAAATTCAATAAAAGGAAAAAACTGAAGATCTGGGATGATACAATCAAAGAAATAATCAAAAAGAAAAAAGAAGCCTATCACAAATGGTTAAGCAGTAAAAGATTAGAAGATGAAATAGAATATAAAAGAATAAGAGCCACAGCTAAAAGAGAAGTCAGAAAAAGACAGAGAATCATGGAATAAATTTGTTTCTAATTTAGAACATGATTTATATAAAATAAGACCCAATGTATATAAGACTTTGAAACACCTAAATGCAGATACCAAAGAAAACATAATATTAAACACTGAATTGAAATTAGAAGAATTTCTAAATTACTACACAGAACTGTGGACAGACAAATCTTTTAAAAAAGACAACTGGCAAACAATTAACGAAAATGAAAAGGAAATAACTGAAGAAGAATTAGAAATCAGCCTGAGGGTGCTTAAGGGTCAAAGCTGTATAACTGAGAGGAGACTTCCACATAGCCTTTAACGGAATGTGGAGAACCGACCAGGGCTTCTGACCTAATGTCCAATCCTCACCTTCTCGTGGTGCACCCTGTTGGGTATCTACTTGGATACTGAACGAACGAGGATTGGCTGGCAATTTGGGATTTAGCTGACCAAATTGTATTCTTATTGGTTAAACCAAAATAAAAAATGATGGTACAACATGACAGAATTTCATGCCGGCTGGGGCGTCGCCCGGTTAAACAAGGCCCCCGTTGTTTTCGCCAGGGAACCAGGGTGAACAGCGAAAAGTCAGCTACTGGAACAAATCTGAAAACAAACCCCAACTAAACATCACCAGAGTTAAAGATCGGTACTATCAACGTAAGAAGCCTGAATGGCAAAGAAATGGAGCTAGCTGAGGAATTAGATAAGTACCAGATTGACATAATAGGGGTGACCTCTATTATGTCAATCTGGTACTTATGTCAATCTGAAACAAAAAAGACCAAAATTGGTGAGATTTTTCTGAGCAATAAATACAAAATGTTATATTCAGGCAATGACAATCAAGGAAAAGAAGGAGTAGCCATAGTATTCAACACAAAATACGAGGCTAATCTTCTTGAATGGCAGTCAGTCTCAAGTAAAGTAATGTGGGCAAATATGAGAATGGGGAATTGGACAATGAGACTTATTTGTGCCTATGGTCCCACAGAAGGTTCTACTAAGGTAGAAGTGGAGGAGTTTTTTGAGGCTTTAGAAAAAGCAACAGACACAATGAAAAATGAAAAGTTGGTCCTTATTGGGGATCTAAATAGCAGAGTAGGAAATGATTGTGAGACATACAAAAATATTTTGTGAAAATTTGGAGAAAAGAGCAAAGCTAATAATAATGGCAAATATCTGTTGGATTTCTGCTCAGGACATGGACTGGTTATTACTAACACCATGTTCCAACATAAAAATGTGCACAAATTCACATGGAGAGAAGAGGCAAGGAATAAGAAAAGTCTCATTGACTATGTTATTGTTGATAGTGATGTTTTCTCTCTGGTGCAGGACACCACCAGAGTGTACAGAGGATTTGAAATTGGAAGTGATCACTATTTAGTCTTGAGCAGGATAAAATTGAATTTCATATTGAAAAGAATAACATGTAAGAAAGTTTTAAAGCGAATAAAAGTTGAGCAGCTCTCAGATGTGAACTGTAGACTAAAATACACAAAGATTATTGAAGAAAAAATGAAAGAGTTTGAGAACAGGAATCAAACCTTGGAGATTCAGTGGCAAACTCTGAAGAAAACATTGATTGATTCTGCCAGAGAGGCATGTGGTGAGGTTGTCTGTAAGGATAAAAAAATCAGAACTCCCTGGTGGACACAGGAAGTTAAAGAGGCAGTGAAGGAAAAGAGGAAAGCATATCAAAAGTTCCTGTCAAATAAGTCAGCTTGTGCTCTTAGAGAATATAGAGACAAATGTAAGAATGCTAAACACTGTGTAAAACTAGCTAAACAAAAGTCATGGGAGGACTTTGGCAAGAATATAGAAAATAAATATCAAGAAGGTGGCAAAATATTCTGGAGGTTGTTGAAGAAGCTTAAGAATGGAGGAAAGAGTGCTGTAAAAGGAATTAGAGATGATATAGGTGACCTGATTACTGGAGGAAAAGATATCATTGAAGTATGGAGTAATTACTTTGAAAAACTGCTAAATGAAACAAGCAGTGATGACAGCACAGTGGTAAAAAACACTGACCAGGCATGCAGTCAGGAATACATATCCACACTTGAAGTAGAAAAAGCCATCAAAGGCTTGAAATGTGGAAAGGCAGCAGGAGTAGATGATATTCGACCAGAAATGCTTAAGTATGGTGGTATAAGAGTGTTACAGTGGCTGCACTGCATAGTTCAGAAAGCCTGGACAGAGGGACGATTTCCCGATGATTGGAGTAGAGCTCTCATAATACCCATATATAAAAAGGGAAATAAAACTGAATGTGAGAATTACAGAGGTATTTCCCTACTGAGTGTTCCTGGCAAGATCTATGCAAGTATACTTGAGAAACGGTTGAGAAGAATTGTGGAAGAAAAGCTTGGTGAAGAACAAGCTGGATTCAGGCCAAATAGAGGCTGTCAGGATCAGATCTTCACTTTACGACAAATAGTCGAGAAAGCATGGGAATATAACAAAGATCTGTATTTAAGTTTTGTCGATTTGGAAAAGGCATATGACAAGGTGCCAAGAGAGAAGCTATTCAATACGCTGCAGTTATATGGTGTCAATGGGGCATTATATCAAGCAATACTTAGTCTTTATTTAAGTTGTAAGTCAGCAGTTAGAATTGAAGGAAGTACAGGAAGATGGTTTAATGTTAGATCTGGTGTGAGACAGGGATGTACATTATCCCCTCTGTTATTCATTATCTATATGGATCACATTATGAAGGAAAGTGGTATTAAACCTGATATCAAAATTGGAGATGTTAATGTCAGCTCTTTGCTTTATGCGGATGATGTTATACTTCTAAATAAATCCGCTACAACTCTGCAAGATTCTCTGACTAAATTGAATAGCTGTTGTAGGTGGATTGATACAGTACAAAGTGCTTTAGACGATAGAAATATAAGATCTGATAATGTTGGAGTCTTGACAAGTAAAAGACTGATTTGGAGGAAAATTGTAGATAGGAAATTAATAATGATGTAATTTTTTTCATGTAGTACTATCATATCCTGTACACAGCTTGAGGGTACATGGCAGGAATTTGATGATGATGAGAAACAAGAAAAGGAAAATCACCTGGAGAAGATAAGCTAGGTTCAGAACTATATAAATACGCAGGAACAAGATTCAAAGGAAGACTCTTATTATTTTTAAATAAAATTTACTCAACTGGTATCCCACTAATAGAATGGAAAAAAGCAATTGTGATTTCTATCTTTAAGAAAGGTAATAGAGATGACCCTAAAAACTATAGAGGTATCAGTATACTAAATTCCTTTTACAAAATATATAGTAGAATCTTAAATAACAAACTAATGAAATATTCCAAAAACTTTATTCTAGAAGTACAGAATGGATTTAGAAAAGGACGATCATGTATAGACCCAGCCTTTTGCCTAAAATTAATAATAGAGAAAAGAAGAGAATATAATTTAGAAACACATATTGCATTTATTGACTTTGAAAAAGAATTTGACAAAGTTAAAAGAAACATATTATTTAACATATTAAAAGAAAGACAAATACCAAATAATATCCTAAAAGCTATCACAAGTATATATGAAAATAATCAAATACAAATAAGATTAAATCACGAGCTATCACATACAAGAGAGATAAACCAAGGGGTCTGACAGGAATGTCCCCTCTCAGCAACTCTTTTTAATATCTACTTAAATAAAATAATAATAAAATGGAGTAAAAATTTACATCAAGGAATTAAACTTTCACCTACAGTTAACTTAAACACTCTCCTCTTTGCAGACAACCAAATAATAATTACAAATTCTGAAGATAACTTACAGAAAACTATTTTAATTCTAAATGAGATATCCAAAGATTATGGTATGATAATATCAACAGAAAAATCAAAAACTATGGCCTTTAAAGGGAGAACTAAAATAGTAATAGATAACAAGATCTTAGAACAGGTGAATTCATTTAACTACGTAGGATGTATGATCACTTATGAAAATGAAAAAAGATATAAACGTAAAAATTGCAAAATATTTAAAAATAACAGGTGTAATTAACTCTATATTTAAATCAAACCTAGTTCAAAAACAAACCACGATAAAAGTATACAATACATTAGCCCTACTAGTCTTAATGTATGGAAGCGAAATCTGGACAATAAAACAAAAAGACAAACAAAGATTAACAACAGCAGAAATGAAGTTTATGAGAAAAACTGCAAAGTATACCCTGTTTGATCACAAAAGAAACGAAGATATTATGAAAGAATTAAACCAAGAACCAGTAATAGAAAAAATTAAAAAATATAAACATAAATGGATGGAACACGTTCAAAGAATGAAAACAGAAAGATTACCAAAACAAGCCTTTAAAGTACAAGCCATTAGGAAAAAGAAAACCAGGACGTCCTCTTAAACGATGACTTCTAAGGCAATGCTAGGCCTAAATCCTTGATACGTATGATGATGATGACAAGACAGTGTTCAAACCAATTTTAACTTATGGATCTGAGAGCTGGGGGCAGAAGTAAAACACTTGACCAAAGACTGGAGACCGCAGATATGAGAGTTCTGAGAAAGATTAGGTGCGTGAACAGATGGCATCAATGGCAATATCATATTAAAAATAAGGATATTAGGAAAGAACTTGACATTGTCAGCATCAAGGAATGCATTAGCAGAGCTAATCTAAGGTGGTATGATCACTTAAACAGAATGGAAAGATTAAAGATTAGCCAAACAAGTTTTCTCTGCCCGGTTGGCAGGAAAAAGACCCAGAGGAAGACCAAGATATAGGTGGATGGATACGGTAAAAAGTGCCTTAGAAGATAAATATATAAATATAAGATCTGACAATGTTGTAGCTTTGACAGGTAACAGATTGATTTGGCAGAAAATTTAGATATGAAGTTAGTAATGATGTAAATTTTTCATGTAGTAGTATCATATCCTGTACACCCCTTGAGGGTAAATGTCAGGAATTTGATGATGATGATGAATATGGTTATGCATGTGGCAAAAGAGTGGAAAAATATGCTTTGAGTTCGGAACTTTTAAATATGTCTGGGGAGGGAAAAGAGAAAATTCTAGAAAACAAGACCAAATACATTGCATATCATAGGCTAGGTTGTTTATTATGTGTATACACAAATGCTAGGAGCATTAGAAACAAAGGGGTTGAGTTTGTTGCTTTATTGAATATGATGTGGCCTAAGATTGTTGGCATTAGTGAAACCTGGCTATCAGAATCAGATATGGTAAGTGGGATCGAGTGTAACGGATATACTATTTTTAGGAATGACAGAAGAGATAGGAGAGGAGGAGGAGTGCTACTAATGATATCAGATGACTTAAGTCCAGTTAGGGTAGAAATACAAGAAAACAATGATGGTAACAATGTCCCATGTAGTGATGAGTTTGAGTTTATTTGGTGTGAAGTGGAGGTTAACAGAATGAAATATATGGTGTTGCTACAGACCTGGCAGCTCAGTTGTAGGGGAAGAAGAAATGCATGACCAATTTAGTCTTATAGGTACCAAGCAAATGATCATTATGGGCAACTTTAATTTTCCAAACATTGATTCGGTAGAAGAGAAATCTCATGATCAGAAAGAACAGGAATTTACTGAATTGTTGCGAGATAACTTTCTCAAGCAGCATGTGAAAGAAGGAACTCGAGGTCAAAGAGTGTTGGATTTGCTCATAGCATCAGAAAGGATCTCTGTCAAGAATATGACTATTTTACCACCAATTGGTGACAATGATCATGCTGTTCTTTCTTGGGAAGTATCTACTTGTGAAGCTCCGATTAAATCAGGCTACATGCTGAATTATAAAGCTGGAAATTATGGTCAACTTAGAAGAACAATATCTTTGGTCCCATGGTATCAGTTACTGAATGGAAGAAATGTCAGCAATGCATGGGAATGTTTGAAAAAGTACTTGAATGAGGCGGTATCTGAATGCATCCCTAGTGTTCGAAGAATAAATAGGTTGGGAGTGAAATGGATGTGCAGCCTTATTAAGCAAGAGATCCACAAGATGATGATGCGGAAAGAATATCGTGAGAATAAGAGGAGTTATGAGATATATAAAGCTGAGGCCAGAAAAATAACAAGTATTGTGAGAAAAGCTAAAACGGAGTATGAAAAGAAATTGGCCACGCAAGCTAAAGGCAATCCAAAAGAATTTTATCGTTATGTCACAAGCAAAAGAAAGAATGAATGTGGAAGAATAACTTTATTGAATGCAGATGGTACACAGGTGTCGGAAGCTAAGGAGATTGTTCAGTTAATGAGTGCTCACTTTGCTAAGATATATCAACCAGGTGTATGTAGCATGGCGCTACTGCAATTTTGGATGAAGAGTTAGAGGTTCATGAAAATGAGGTTGAAGAGCTCTTGCATAATCTGGATAAGAATTTGTCAATAGGGACAGATGGAATATCTGCTCATTTGTTAAAGGAATGTTTAGCTGAATTGGCCAGGCCTTTCACACATTTGTATAACTTGAGTCTCAGCTCCGGAATGATACCACAGGAATGGAAGGAATGTATATGATAGTTCCACTGCACAAGGGTGGTGCAAAAACGGATGTGACTACCAACCTATTAGTATCTCTGGTGTGGTAGTGAAGATTTTAGAGAAGTTGGTAAGAATTCGCATACAGAAATAGATAGACTAGAAATATATAGAATAAATAGATATCTATACTCTGCAGGAAACAGCATGGGTTTACTAAAGGAAGGTCATGTTTTAGCAATTTGCTCATATTTTATAACAATGTTACAGCCGAGTTGGATAAAGGGAATGGATACACTATGATAATGTTGGATTTTTCTAAGGTATTTGATAGGATACCACACGATAGGCTGTTGTGTAAACTGGATAATATGGGATTGGAACATCATCTATTGATTTGGATCAGGGGATGGTTGACAGACAGATATCAAAAAGTGGTATACAGTGGGTGTGAATCTGCCAGATTTAAGGTAACCAGTGGTGTACCTCAGGGTCCAGTCCTTGGGCCATTATTGTTCAATCTACACATTAATGACATCAAGCAGGGTCTATCATCAGATTTGCAATTGTTTGCTGATGATGCAAAGATAGGCAGGGCAATCAGGGATGCTACTGATATTCAGCAATTACAAAATGATCTGAATAGACTGCAAATCTGGGCAAAAGAAAATGGCTGTCAGTTTAATGTTAGTAAGTGTAAAGTTATGCACTTTGGCGTGATTAGAGTTCCAACAGCATATTATATTAGCGGGGGTTATGCTACAGGAAACTGAAGAGGCAAGGGATCTTGGTGTATTGGTAGATAAGAATTTAGAGTTCAAAGGTCACATAGCAAAAGTTGCAAATACAACTCAGAGGATAATTGCTATGTTGAAGCAAACCTTGACATGTAAGGATAAGGAAGTAATTTTCCCTCTTTATAAGGCTTTGATAAGACCACAGTCAGATTACTGTGAGCAGATTTGGTCTCCCGGGTTCCAATGGGATAAAGAAGCTGTGGAAAGGGTGCAAAGAAGAGTTACAAAGATTATATCCGGATTGTGGGATTTAGATTATGAGGACAGATTGTGAGTACCTGGATTGCAGACTCTGGTTAACAGGAGAAAGAGGGGTGATATGATAGAGGTCTATAAACTTTTGAATCGGTGTTATAGCATTTCAACTGATGAAATTTTTCGTTATATGGAAAGTGGGGAGAGAACACGGGGGCATCCATGGAAGTTAAATTTATTTGCAGGCAAGAAAGGGATAAGGGCTAGATTTTTCTCCCAGAGAGCAGTGAGTGGAATAATTTGCCTTTACAGGTAGTGGGTGCATCTAGTGTGAATGAATTCAAGGGTAGGTATGATAGATGGGTTGGGTAATTTACAGCCTCCCTTGATGAGTCCTTGACTCCCTGGAGGTCTCAGATAATAATAATAATAATATTTTTTGAGATGGATGGTGGACTGATGTGTGGATATAATGACCTGAAAAAGTTGGTTTTTGGTAGGCAGAAATGGAAATGGATCCATCTTGCTTATGCTGTGTGTACAGGCTTCTGTTTTTCATCCTTTTTGAGTGCTGTATACAATCCATTAAGCCTCCAACATGATGTTGCTTATGCTGGATGTGCACATCTGGAAAGACAATGCCTTTCGATGATTATTTTTCTAGTGTGAACTTAATACAAGGATATAGGTTGTTGATTTTGATGGTTAGGCCGATGTGTGGATATAATGACCTGAAAAAGTTGGTTTTTGGTAGGCAGAAATGGAAATGGATCCATCTTGTTTATGCTGGATGTTCACATCTAGAAAGGCAATGCCTTTTGATGATTATTCTTCTTGCATGAACTTAATACAAGGATGTAGGTTGTTGATTTTTTGTAAAAATTAGTGGAGTTATGGTTTTGATCAACACCAAACTGCAAAGTTGTCATAAATGTACTGCAGCCGAATTGTTGGTTTTGGGTCAAGAGAAAATTCTTTCTTACAGGTGTTCAAGATAAAAGTTGGCTAGGCCAGGTGATGAGGGTGAGCCCATTGCAGTTCCTTTCTTCTGTTTATATATTTTATCTTTCCATGTGAAGTAACCAGATGTCACTGTATATTTGAATAAGTCCACTATGTCTCATGGAAAATTTAGAGCTAGAAATTCTGTGTTGGTAAGCTTTGAGAGACAATCTCAAAGCTTACCAACATATGGAATCTGCTAGTTTAATGTCTTTTATTCTTGTAAAAAATTTTATGGATTTTTTTTTTTTTTTTTTTTAATCAAGCAAGCTGGCAAATGAGGGAATGGAGGTTAGACAGAAATATCTTGATATTTTTTACATAAAACTGTCAACAGAATCCACAATAATTCTAAGTGGACAGTTACTTTTATGTAATTTTGATAAGCCATATATTCTGGTAAGGGGGGTGGGTGGGTCTTACATGGTATGTTCTGAGTCTTTTGATGGTTTCTTGATCTACTGACATTATTGTAACCAATTACTTGAGTTTTTTTAAGTTGACTTTTGGTATGATCAGTATTAAGCTGGGAGTATGTATTGTGATCACAAAGAAGTTATTGTTATTCTATAGTTAACATATGCAATGTTGATATAGGATTTAATGCTACTTTCCTTCATAATCGAATCCATATAGATGAACAACAGGGGAGATAGTGTGCACTCATGTCTTGCATCTGATTTTTCATGAAACCATCTTCCTATAACACTCCTTCAAGTACTAACTGCCAACTTACTTAAAATTTAAATACAGACTGTGTTTACTGCATGGTACAATGTCCTATTTACGATATATGTGTTTTCAACAGCTTTTCTCTTGGAACCTTATCATATGTTTTTTTCCTAGATCTAAACTTAAATACAGATCTTTGTTATATTTCCATGTTTAATCAATTGTTTGTCTGTCTTTTGTCCCGAACTTGGCTTGTTCTTCTCCAAATTTCTCTTTAACATTTTTTAGTCTCTTTTCAAGCATGTTTGCAGAAATCTTTCATGGAACATTTAGTAGAGAAATTCCACTGTAATTACTACAGTCAGTTTTATTTCTGTTTTTTTTAAAGGTGGGCACAGCACTATGAGAACTCTACTCCAATCATTTAGATTTTACTTTCTGACAATGCCTTCTGAATTATAGTGCAACCACTGTAAAAACCTTCATACATCCACACTTGAACATTTCTAATTGAATATCATATACTCCAGGATTCCCCTATTTCAAGTTTTCAATGGCTTTTTCTACCTCAAGTATTAATATGTATTCGTGATGCATTCCTCTTGAATATTTTCTACCACTGTTCTGTCACTTCATATATTTCATTGAACAGTCATTGGAAGCAATTACTCAAACCATCCAGGATATCTTATCTTCAGTTTTTCATTTTGCCTTTATCATCTGATTCCTTTTATATCAATCTATCTTTCATTTCCAAGCTTTTGAAAATTCTCCAGAACATTTTTTATCTTCCTGATATTTATCTTCTGTGATTTTACTAGTCTTCCCATGACTTTTGTTTACTTTTACTCAATACTATTTTTCCTCACATTTTTCTCTGTACACTCTCAGATCACATAATGATTTAACTGCTGCAAACTTTCAATGATTCTTCTTTTCCATGAGTGCTTCTTTAACTTCTCAAGAACACTATGGAGTTCTGATTTTTCTATCACTGTAGACACTTCCCCCATATGACTTGCTAGTTGAATCGATAAATCTTTTCTTCAGTCTGTCACTGAGTCTCCAACATTTGATTGTTTTTTAACTCATTCATTTTTCCTCAATATTTGTATACCTACAGTTCACTTCTAAAAGCTGCTTAATGTTGATCCCTTTAAAAACTTTCTTACATTTTTCTTTTCAATATGATATTCAATTTTATTCTGCTCAAAACTAAATAACTACTTCCTATTTCAAATCTTCTGTATACTCTCGTGTCCTGAACTTGTAATAATGTAAACTGTTTCTTGTACTACTAATGTCTTTCAAATTAGATTTGCCAGGACTCCAACATTATCAGAGGAAGACTACCAGTTTGATTGATGTGGTTAGAAGAGATGTAAAAGACCAATCAACCTGGATCTTGGTCTTCCTATTGATTTTTTTCCCCTGCTATTTTGGTATCACACACCTGCTTGTAATCTTCATTATATCTTCTTTCCATGTAAATTTGTACACATCTTTTTCACACAGAACACGGTGTTTGTGATGACTAAACAGAAATCCAGCAGGTATTTAACATCATTACCTTTGTGCATTTCTTCAAATTTTTCTCAATACATTTCTGTATGTCTGGTATTAATTTTGACCTCTGCTGTTTAGATCACCAACAAGGACCAGCTTTTTCTTTTAAATTAACTACCTTCTCTAATGAATTGGAAAAATCTTCTTTAGTAGTGCCTTCTGATGGGTTGCAGGCACTAAATGTCTCATTGTTCAATTTCCAATTTTGATGTTAGCATGCATCACTGTACTTGATATTTAAATTTAAGAAGATTCAAGATTATATTTGTATTTGGTGTCAATGGTCTATAGCTACTCCTTCCTTCCTTTCCCTTATCATTATTGCCTGAATATACCATATTGTAGTTATTATTTAGAAGAATTTGTCAATAAGGTGGTACTTTTAACTCTTCTGTCAGTTCTATTTTTCCACCGACTTCAAACATTTAGTGTGCCTATCTTCATTTCAGTCACCACTGCTGAGTTTTAAATTTAAATAATTTAAATAAGTTAAAATTAAAAATATTACATAATTTTTGAGACATTAAAAAATGCAATTATGAAAATATGAAGAAAAATCTTCCAACTGGGGAGATAACAAAAATGGTTTATTTCAAAATATTAATATTATAAACCAATTTCATATCAACAACTGTAAAAGAAGATAAAAAATAAAAATAAAATTAACTCACGCATCTGTATATCTCACATGTCGCTTTTTTTTCCCTTTAGCAATAGGCTGCCCATCATCACCTACTATAAAATCATCTTCTTCTATAAAGAAAATGAAATTGTTGAAAAACATTCATTTTTTTTTATGGGTTGCTTTCAAATTTGCATATTATTTTCTTGTCATATAAGATCTGTAAGGGTTAAGAAAAGCAAAATGACCATATTAAACAAACTATTCTGATGTTATATATAATTTTTTTATATTATGAATTATATTTACACATGCCTTTTCTATGAATTCGTGTGGTAGAGAAACCTTGGTTTGGTAGAGAAGCTTGCATTTCCTATGATGCCTGAGAATGATGCTGTCAGGTCTTGTATGCTGGTAGTGCGACCCAGGCAGCAAGGTTGAGTAGAATCCCAAGACTAAGCAAGAATACAAAAGACCTCAAAATCAGATCAGACAGCACATACTCTACATTTCAATGACCAGAATAGTAGAAGGCTTTTGCAGAATGGAAATTCCTAATTGTTTTGGTTTCCACTGGAATTAGATCTCTGAGTCAAGTACTATATACACTATCTACCAATAATTGTCTGAACATCTCTGTTATTTGAAGTTATGGAACATTACAGGTTTGTTAATAACATATAAGTCGGTGTACAGATAGTAGGAAGCAGTATTTTAATGTACCAGTTGAATACAGGTGGTATTGGAAACACGACATGAACTCAGTGACTTCGAGAGAGGTGTCATCATGGGCTGTCACATTGGTGGTATGTCCATATATGATGCCGCTCAACTGGGGCATCTAAAATCAACAGTTGGCAGTGTGATCAACAAACGGAGATGTTCTGGCATCACTAGTGTAGGAAAACACCCAGGGCAGCTGCTGAAAATGATTGCCAGGGACAGGAGGGTGTTAAAACGGGTGGCACACAAAAAACTGGCTACAATCGGCACAGACCTTCTGTGAGTTCCAGAGAACCAGAAACACTATGGTAAGCACTAATACTGTATGAAAAGAAGTCCATTTACTGGGTTTCCATGGAAGAGCAGCAGCTCACAAGCCAACCATTACAACAACAAACAAGGCAGCTCTTGTCTGGCCTAGTGCAAAGAGAGTGTGAACTGGACAATTGACCAGTAGAAAACAGTACTCTGGAGCGATGAATCAAGGTTCGCCTGTTTCAAGTCTAATGGCAGGGTGTGAAGGCAGCCAGGTGAATGCTTGTTACCACAGTGTGTTGTATCCACAGTCAGTGGATACAACACACTGTGGTACATTCAGCACAGGGTGCATTCAGCTGGTTTGGAGTGGGACCACTGGTTGTCCATGGTTCCATGAAAGCAGCTCAGTACCTTGATATTCTGAATAATCATGTGCTGCCTACACCGTTGTAGGCAGCACCTACAACAGGGTTTTTGTTTTGTTTTTCCAAAAGTTTTTATTGAATAAACCAGTGTTACTATCAAGATGGCAATTCCCCATGCCACAAAGCTGCAGCTGTTATGGAACGGTATGAAGAGATGGGTGTTAAATGACTACCCTGGCATGTGCAGAGTCCTAACCTTAACTCCATCGAATACCTATGGGATGAATTAGAGCAGCAGTTGATGTTCAGAGCACATCTGTGATCTGTCACTGAACTCAGTGGTGCTTTGATGAAGGGATGGAGACAAATTCCACCATGCCATGCATTCGTACAAAGCCTCCCTCAAAGGGTGCAGGAAGTAATTAAAGCCAAAGATGAACTTACCTGATAGTAGGGGTTCACCTGCTTGTGTCAACTGTAAATTGCTAAAATGTCTGGACAATAATTAGTAGATAGTGTATCTGTTGTAGTGTACCAATGTTTTCACATTAAATATGTCACACAAAAATTTTCCAAACAGGAACTAACATCATCCCTGAACAATATCTACTCACTTCCAGTGAAAATTCCAAGTCATGAATCGGCATGTAGATGTGGATGTTTGATTCAACGAGGATTTTGAGGATTGAGGCAGCCAAGCATTTCAATTCCCCATGTAGCTGCATTCTTGAACAAACCTTTTTCAGGATTTCACTCTACTATTCATATGCAGAGAAGAACACAAAAGGTGTTCTAAAAATAGTCTGCCTCTAACTCCTGACTATATAATCAAGGTTCTTGAGGCAGATGGTCCAGAACATTGAGACTTTTATGGATAATCATACTGCTGATCACTCTGAGAGAGAGAATGGTTTTGTCCATAGTGAACTTAAGATACTTAACATTAATACAGCTTCCTTCCCAAAGCTTACTGTCCTGGAGATGGATAGGTAAGAGAGCATGGAGGACAGTATGTTTTCTTTTGGAAAGGGAAAACAAAAGAAAAATAATTCATGGATTGGTTTTGCTATCATCAGAAGTGAACTAACAAATTTTTGTGAGGTACCAAGTGGAATCAATGGACATAATTAACTTTAAGCAGACCAAGAATCAGCAGGCTACAGTTATCAGCACCTATACCCCAATCCTGAATGCTGATAACTGAAGAGTTGAGCATGACTAAACACACTTTGGCAGAGAATTAATGGGAAGGAAGCATTGGAAAATCAAACTCAAATAGAAATCTCCTATTGATGTAGTGGGCTGAACATAATTTAGTCATTACAATGCACTTTTTTTGGTGAAAATAGCAAATTCAAGATAGTGGAAACAAATGCTAAGTGACTGGTACTTCACCGATATCACTTCAGTGCTTGTAATGATGTCCTTCTCACATAAGACATAACTAGTGCTGAGGATTAGTGAAATAGTCACTATCTTATTTATTCTGCTATGGTCAAGACTGTAACCAAAGGTGAAGGGGAAGTTTGAGATGCAAACCACACAGTTGAAGATGACCAAACAGCTTTTCCAACACCAAATTACATGCCATTGCAAGTAACATTTGTTACTTGGAAAGAAATTAATGGCTCCAGACTAAAAAAACAGCAACACTGATGGAAATTCAGCTGATTAATAAATAACAGTAAAACTTTCCATGCAACACCACTGTCACTGTGATGTAGATAATGTCTATTCACCTGTAATTTCGTCTTACATGTTAGGTCCTATGGCCTATCACAACTAAGTAACCTGGCTTTGCAGAAACTAATTAATGTGATGATAGGATAGTCTAATCTGTGTTTTCGTATGTCTATAAATTGTGTGCATTCTCTCTCTCTCTCTCGCCATGTATAATGAAAAATCCACCTCTGTATGAGAATCTAACATGTGCTTGAAAAGTCCTTATAAAGGTTCTTTAAATCCTAATGAAATATTAACCCAGATCTTTCCAACCAAAGGGCATTACTGACTAAGCTACAGAGGTTCATTTAACTTTAAGTTTGAATGCACGTTACATTAAATGTTGTTGCCAATATCAACATAAGCAATAATTATTTAGAATCAAAGACCAAGTATATTGTTAAATGGTCATTGCAGAAAAGTTTCTAGGAGGGAAAATGGTGCTACCTCCACAGCCAATCTCATATAGAAATACTCCCCCCCCATCCTGCACCTCAAACAGAATACAAGCAATGACAAACAAAACAGTAGAATATGTAGATAAGATTAGTTGCCTTAACACAGTTAATCAGATTTAATGACCACAAAAGGCTATTATACCTAAGATATTAAGGGGAAGATGCGAAACCATGTTTATTAATATGAAATATCACATTGCATTAAAATTATGTTATATAATTTTAGCTTTGGTAATTGTAAATAAAGAGAAATGCTCAAAACTGGGAACACTGCTGTATTTCAATTCAAATGATATTTAATTAATCAATGAAAACAGACAATGTGGATGCCCTTTCTCCATGAACCTTTTACTATTAATACATTAAATATATTGAGTTTTTGCTGAGAGCTTCTGTAGATCAATCAGCATCAAAGATGCCCTCTCAAAGATGGTTTGAAAGAACTGTTTTAAATCTGTTTACAATGGATTTTCAAAAGAAAGTCAGTTAGCCAGTCACATATGAAGGTGGAAAGGATTCTTCCTCCTGGAAAGTAAGGTTTTTCATTTCACAACACAAACAGGCCAGAGAATATACATGCATGACAGACAGAGTAGACTGAAATAGATAGGGCTAAGTGTCCTCTCATGACCACAATAAGGTTTATATAAAGTGAAGTAGTTGGCCATGACAGGCTACTGAGTAACATACAAAGGAGAGGGTTAGTTACCACCAAGATAAAATTTTAAATCTCTGATCAATATATATTTGAAATTTATTCAGCATTTGAACTTTTTAAAATTTACACTTTCAAAACATACCAGATTCTAATTCTGATTCTTCCAGGCTTTTAAAATGATCTTCTTCTTCTGGAGGTTTTGTGACTTCAGGTTCAACTTCCTAAACATAAAAATAAATAAAGATTTTTTAAAAATACATTATGTTTGTTTTTTTGTTTTTTTTTGCAATTCTATAAATCATTGCAGCTTTAAAAAAAAATATTTTAATAAGCATTAACTTTTTTAATTAACAAAAAAAAAATATTTTTTTTTAGTGCTAAATACACAATTGGTAAATTATAGGGAACCTACTGTAATTCACGGGAATGAACAAGTGTAATTTGAAGGAATTTATCCAAATAAGAAAATTCAAAAGAGCTACTGTGCATCATGAGCAGCAAAACTTAAAACTATAAACCTGAAGAAGAGCAAGTTTATGACAGGTCCTCATGCTTTATGAAATGGAATTATTAATTTCCTAACCTAACCATGAAAACCTGGTGACCAAATCTGTGCATAATAATCCATGAGGCCTTATAAAATGACATCAAAACTGCTTTATTTCTGCATGTCAGTGTCCTCTGCATCATTGCTATTATCTGATGTGATGTCTTCACAACTTGTGCAATGTGGCCCCTGAATTTCAGGTCCTTGTTCGCCACCACTCCTAGAACTCCCATCTCCTCAACCTCCTTTAAAGTTTCTGAACCAAGTATATACTTTACATCCCACCATTGCTTACAAATTTCAAAACCTTACGCTTTATAACACTGAACTGATAGTCTCCACTTATCTGCCCATTCATGCAATCTATTCAACTCTTCCTGTAAGGTCATAATAACATTTACTCAACACTGCACACTCTCCACCACAATTTTGCATCAGTTGCAAACAGCTGCATATCATCAGTTAAACACATCCTAATATCATTAATATACAAACTGAACAACAATGGTCCCAAACCTAACCTCTGCAGCATACTACTATGGGATACTGCACCCCCATATATAATTTTCTGATACCTATCTGACAGCTAGTGACCGATCCAACTCAGAAGTCTGTTGGAATTATTATAATTCTTGACCACAGAGATTAATGAATAACTAACTCTTATTTAGAAGTATTGGTCAAGTGTTAATAAACTATTTAATAACCAACTAGTTTCACCGGCTATTGCTTTTGGCATCTTCAGGGTACAAATAAGGTAGGCAAAGTAAATTACAAGCTAGATGTTAATTGACAATTCTAATTCAATAACAAAATTGAACTGAGCATGAAACAATACACGTGTTGCAGATACATGATTTACTTGTTGAGAAACATTTTGTAGTTGGCGCTGAAGTTCATTTCATGTGTGTTTAGTGATCTGATTAAGGTCTTCCATATATCAGGTAGGATTAAACCTTGATTCCTGTTGAGGTTTTTTGTGGAACAGGCGACTGTAGCTGCCTCTTTGAAGATTCTGGAACGGTAGTTTTCTTCTATATAAGGCATATAACTTTTATTCCATTCAATAATGTGGTTGGTTGTAGAGAAGTGGGAAGAAAGGCCAGATATATCTTGTCTGTTATTTCTGGAGAGTTAGATGTTATGTTATGTTGTTATTTTATTGTATGTTATTTCAGGAGAGTGGAAACAGTAGTTTCCACTCTCCTGATCTTTCACTTCATCTCTTACTTCTGATCTCTTGCTTGCATCACATACACTGCACTTCCATGTAGCAACACTTCCTCCACATCACTCACTTCAAAGCCATTCCAATTCAATCCATCATGCTGTATAATTCCATTCTTCCCTTAAATACGTGTCATACATCCACAAACTGCACTCCCTTCTCATCACACAGCTCTGCCTAGCATGCCATTCATAATTCTAGCTCTCCATCTCAATTCATCACTGTGATACCTCGGCAACACATGACAACCTTTCCCTCTATACTGTTCTCGTTCACTCTCCTCAATAACTTCCTGATATTTGTCCTTACATTCTCTTTATATCCACTTAAATCATTTGTTCCCACAACCACCACTAATTCTAATTCTTGTTTCCTCCTCATGTCCAAAGCATGAATTATTTTGCTCATTCTCCCTCCTGTATAGCAGATCTTATGGACTCTCTCACTGACTAATCCTCTAACAATGGAATCTCTACACTGCTATTTTTGAATCAC
Source organism: Typopeltis vanoorti (assembly GCF_054136105.1). NCBI lineage: Eukaryota > Metazoa > Arthropoda > Arachnida > Uropygi > Thelyphonidae > Typopeltis > Typopeltis vanoorti. The sequence goes on from NC_143559.1 coordinate 73,797,412, forward strand.
TAATCACCTATTTTACTCTTTTTTTCTTTCATTCTATTCTTTTGCAAACTTTCGTTTCCACTAAATGAGTAATATCACACTGCATATTCTTCATTTCATTTTTCATTTTGAATAACCGTTTCATCAAATCTTGCATTCTGACAATTTCATTCTGTCACTCTCATAGTTTTGCTACCTGTGGTTCTGATACCCCTTACTTCTCTTTCCTCATTTATACTTCCTTTTACTCCCTTATCACTTACTTTTGCTTCTACATTCATGAGTGCTTTCACTCCCTCAGTCTTGCTAACTTTCATTCCTTCAGTTTGTTTTACATATGTTAACTTATAGTCTAACAAAATATCACCAGTCCAACAAATCCATACTTTCTCTAGTCTCCTGCTCAGTCTCTCCAAAAACACATTTCTCACATATTGCCATGGACACATATTACACTCATGCCAAAGAACCATTTTTGAAAAATCTACATCATTACCAGCACTTGATTTTCAGGACGAATGCCTAGTTGCACCAGTCGACACCTGCATAGTTAACCTCAGAGTACAACCATCATGTTCCATTCAAAGAAGGCAAGATTCAAATTTTCAATTAATAAAGTTAGTAACAATTTCCCTAAGGCCAAACATAATGCAGACACACTAAGTTATCAGAAATAAAAAGTAGTATACTAAAATTCAAGTAATATTGCCAATTATTATGCAAAATAGCACTTATCTATTCCAGAGCTCTTTACTATCACTGCACGTTACACCTCTCTAATGAGAGAGTAATGACTATTTATAACTTATTCATCAAAGCTTGCATTCTGACAATTTCACTCTGCCACTCTCGTAGTTTTGCTACCTTAATGCATATTCATAACTTACAAAAAAAAAAAAAAAAAAAAAAAAAAAAAAACAGTGAAATACATCAGTTTTAAAATGAGATACAGTCATACCCCAACTTACGCGAATCTGGAGTTACGCGGTTTCTTATATGTACGTATTCCCATCCCACTTCATGCCTCACCACTAGGCGTATCTTTCAGGCACCGGCTGCATTCGCCAGTGTCGCACATGCTGTGAACAAGTACTGAAGTGTTTCGTGCGATCTCAATTCATAGACGATTTTTATAGTCTACAACCTTGCAATTGTTAATGCTATGTTTTTGATAAAAATTTTATCACGTAAAAATAATAATGTCATCCAAAAAGAAGCAAGTCCGATTCTTGCTACAGCTAGCAAGAAAATAAAAACATTGACTTTGGAAACAAAACTCAACATTATTAAGGATTTTGAAGGCTGAATGAAAATTTGTGAGCTAGCAAAGAAATTCGATCTACAGGAATCCACAGTAAGAACAATCATAAAAGAAGGGTTTACAGATTTTGGAGGACACAGATTCTAACGAGGAACGAATTGTAGCCACAAGGCAAGGAATAAAAAAATCATTAGCTTGCTATGAAGAAATTTTGCATGACAAGAAAAAGACATTATGCCATCAGACGAATCTATTAGATTTTATGAAACCATCGACATCGAAGTAACTTCCTTTTTTCTATGTACGAAAAACTACAATTATGATTATATTTCTTAAAAAATATAGGTGTTTTTGTAAACCTTTGGTCCCAATTGTTTGTATATATAAATTACATGCAAAATTATACCCAGAGTTACGCGAATTCGACTTACACACTTTTTGTTGGTCCCACCTGCCGCGTAACTTTTGGGTTTTACTGTACTCATAAACATAAGCCTCATTATTTATTCAATTATGTTAACATATAACTGTTATGCAGATATACACTGCTTGGAAAGAGGTCAACAGAGATCCCCCCCCGTGGGCAAGATACATTATGCCATGTAACAAGTCATGTATTTGTAGCTGGTATAATTTGGAAGAATATGATGCTCCCAAGTCAGTGCAACTGTGTCCGGGTGAAATGGCTGCGAGAAGGGAACTGACAGAGTTTGAAATGCCATGTTGCAGGCTTATCTGTTTGGCAAATTGTTGACATCCTAGGTCAACCACCAGTCATACCATACCATACTGAGATGGAAGTGCAGGAAGTCAACTGCAAGTGCTACCTGCAGCGGACGGCCAACCCACACTCACTGAACATGCCTGTAGGGTGTTACAAAGGATGATATATAAAAACTGCCATTCATCGTCCAACATGTTGAATGCAGAGTATCAGGCATCGATTGGAACACAAATCTACTCAAAAACATTCAGAACTGAGGCTCGCAACATGTGTTTCCATAATAATGTGGGGCTTGCATATTATGCAAGTCCCACATTACCTGAATCAACATGCAGTGCTGTCTTCAGTGGTGCAAACAGCAAGTGCAGTGGGATGTGGAAGCTTGGAAAACTGTGTTATGGAGCAACAAATCACCCTATTTTCTTACAAAATATTATCCCCCCCCCCACCACACACACACAAGAGACTGCAAATCTCACAGCAAATAATGCCATGTGTGAGCAAGCAGGTAAGAAGAAAAATGGAATCTAGTTTACTAATATTAAGTAGCTGAAGCTGTAAACAAATATACAAATATTATTGGAAACAAATCAAAGACTCAGTGGCAAATGATAGGAGAAAAAAAAATGATGTGGTGAAATTGTCTGCAATAACAGTAGAATCAGAACTCCATGGTGATCTAAGGAAGTTAAATACATGGCTCTGGAAAAGAAAATATCAAAAGATCCTAGCAAGTAGGAAGCATGTGCCATGAGATAATACAGTAAAAAAACTCTAACAAAGTAACATGTAAAAATAGCAAAACAAAGGTCATGATCATGAGAAGACTGGTAAGAATGCAGAACATAAATGAGAATGATGGAAAAATGTTCTGAAGGTTATTCAAATATATTAGAACCAAAGCAAAAGTTACATAAATAAAAGTAATCAGAGATAAGAAAATTGAACACAAAGATATTCTGAATTTCAGAAAGATTAATAGAATGAGTGACACAACAATGGCAGGAAATATTCAGAAGGAATTTTCTGAACCTGTAGTTCATGTAGCTGCTTAAGTTTAACTATAAAAATGAATAAGCAAGCTTTTATCACTATAAATTGCCCAATAATAATGAACTTGGGGGGAGGGGATCTACAACTGCTTTAAATTAAGTTACTGAAAAAAGGCATTATTCTGTTATTTAATAAGAATAATCATGAAATGATCAGTAGTGTTGATTCTTCTTCAATGGAATCATTTGAAGTAAATTAAATTGCAGTCATGTCCTTTAAGATTAAGATCAACTGTTTGAAGAACGTCATCAAAAATGTGAGATTTAAAATTATGTTAAAACCATAGAATAAAATATTAAAAATTAAAAGTAACAAGAAAACACAAGTCCAAATGTATTAAAATCAATGAGATGAGATAGTGAATGAAGTCAGAATATAGAAACAATAATAAATAAATAAAACTAATGTAGAAATTATATAAAACCCCAGCTGAAACAAGAAATAAAAAATGGGACTAATATAGAGAAATCATGAAACTAAAATTAAAGTGTTAATTGGAGTAAAATCAAGATTTATTTAAAAACAAAGAAAACCTAAAGAGGGGAGAAAAAATACTGAAGTTACTTTACAGAATGAGACACCATTTTAGGTACGGCTGTCTTCAGAAATGTGGAAAGAGTCTGGTGATATACCTTATATAGGCTACATGATTCAGAGTTCTGCATGCATTTTACACAGCGGAGTTGCCAAACCACCGAGATGATTACAGGGACAATGTAAGTTAACTGTATGATAATATGTTTATATTCCTTTTGATTCAGATTTTCTTAGTCTAGTTTCATTTTAAAGAATACCTACTTTCCCAATTTGTGGTTATGTTTGATAGAATAGGCAGCTTTTCTGTGGTTGTAGATTTGAGAATTTTTAGTTTGGTTTCTTTAGTTTTTGTTTTTCTTGGAGAGTGTCAGGAGTGGGGGCTAGGCAATTATGATGTGTTCATATAACGGTGAACTTAAAGATCTGATGCTTGACCCAATATAAACAGAGCCACAGTTTGGTTGACAAGGAAAACAATAAACCACATTGTAACACTGGAGAAGCTAGCAATCTCTTTTATTTTTCTGCAAATTTTAGAAGGTTTGATACTCTCTTTTAATAGTTTAATAAAAAAATTTTAAAAATTGATTTCACAACAAATTCCTGACAAGTACCTTCAGCGGTGCATATAGAGGATGTGATAGTGTTATGTGAAAAAGTGTTATATCATTATATACTTCATATCAACAATTTTCCTGCAAATTAATCTGTTATCTATCAAAATTCCAATATTATCAGCCCTTATATTTCTGTTTCCAGGCACTTCTTATTGTATCAACCCACCTAGAACTTGGCCTTCCTCTCGATCTTTTTCCTATCATCCTGGCAAAGAACACTTGTTTTGCTAAATCTATCACCCTCCCCCATCTCCAATTCTGATTAAGTGAGCATACAATGGAAAGTTCTTTTCTAATATCCTCATTTTTAATACGATATTGCCATTAATGCCATGTGTTCACTCCACTAATCTTTCTAATATCTGTGGTCTCCAGTCTTTGATTTTGTTTTTATTTCAAGTGTGTTTTATTTCTAACCCAGCTCTCAGATCTATAAGTCAAAATTGGTTTGAATACTGTCTTGAATACAGTTGATTTAGTATTCTGACTAATTTCTGTGTTATTCCATATAAATTTATTCAGTTGACTTCTTACCATACCATACAGCTTTGCTAATTCTGCCATATATTTCCATATGTAATTTGACATCTTCACTAAAAATCATGCCTAAATAACTGAAATATTTTACATGTTCTATACATTCTCCATTCAGGATGCAGTTGACATTTCCAATGTGTCTATCTATTTTCAATGTTGATCTTTTGATTGTTGATTTCATGCCAAATTTATTACAGCAGTTATTCAGTTTAGTCAAGAAATTCTTACAATTTGTATTGGATTTATTTAGAAAAATGACATCAACCTGCATAAAGTAAAGGGCTGAGGTTAACATCTCTAATTCTGATATGAGGTTATACATGAATGAATAACAGTAAAGATAATGCACACCCTAGTCGCACACCTGATTTAACATCAAACCATCTTTCTGTACCTCCTTCAACTCTAATTGCTGATTTACAATTCAAATATAGGCTGTATTTATTGATATCTCATTTACACTACATGACACTGTAGTGTTTTGAACAGTTTTTTTCCTAGGCACCTTCTCATGTGCCTTTTTCAAATCTACAAAACTTAAATACGAATCCTTGTGATATTCCAATGATTTCTCAACTATTTTTTTAAAAGTGAAGACCTAATCCTGACAACCTCTATTTGGCCTGAATCCAGCATGCTCTTCTCCAAGCTTCCCTTTACAAGTTTTCTTAGCCTTTTCTCTTGCATAAATCTTACCAGAACATTCAGTAGGGAAATTTCACTGTAATTCTCATATTCAGTATTATTTCCCTTTATATAGAAGGGCACTCTGAGAGCTCAACTGCACTTATCAGAAATTCAATCCTTTACTAGGCCTTCTGAATTATGCAGTGGAGCCACTGTAAAACTTTTATATCTCCATTTTTGAGCATTTCTGGTTGAATATAATGTTTCCTTACTTAAGGTTTTTAATGGCTTTTTTTTTTTTTACTTCAAATATTGATATGTATTCCTGATTGCATTCATACCGAGTGTTTTCTACCATTATGCTGTCACATCCTGTGTTTTCATTTAGCAACCTTTCAAATTACTCCATACGTGGATGGTCTGAAAAGTTCTCGGCCTAACAATGAAAAAATACGAATTTACATTTTCAATTTTTTTTTTTTTCAACATAATCTCTCTTAAGAATAATACATTTATTCCAGCAATGCTCCAGTGCCATTATCCCATCTCTGTAGTGGTTCTCAGTAAGATCTGCAAAATACCCCTCTACAGCTGCAATCACCTCTTGATTCGAAGAAAAACGCTGACCAGCGAGGAACAGTTTTAATTTTGGAAAGAGATAGAGGTGTCAGAGGAGTTTCCCAAATCTGGGGAAAATGGTAGATGTTCCAACAGTTCATAGTGCAGATCCTTTAATTTTCCCATTGCCAAAACACATTTGTGGGCAGGTGCATTGTCTTGATGAAAGATGATTTTTTCTTCTGCAAACCGGATCTTTTCTCAGGAATTTTTTCGTCTAGTTTGGTTAAAAGATCGGAATAATATTCCCCGATTATTGTTTTACCCTTTTCAAGATAATTAATAAACAAAATGCCTTGAGCATCCCAAAAACACCGATGCCATGACCTTGTCTTCTTTGGCACTGAACAATGGCTTCTGTCCACTGTTGTGACTGCTGTTTGGATTCTGGTGTGTAATGATGAATCCAAGTCTCATCCATAGTAAAAAATCAATGCACAAAATCAGTTTTATTCTTGTTAAAATGCTCCAAGCACTGTTCAGAGATTTTCATGCGAGTGCATTTTTGATCTGCTGTGAGCAAGCGTGGCACCCATCTTGCGCAAAGCTTTTTAATTTGCAATTCTTCATGGAAAATGTATCCTACACGTTCTTTTGAAATGCCCACAGACTCAGCAATTTCACGCACTTTGACTCACCGGTCATCCAATACCATATTGTGCACTGATCAATGACTTCTGTTGTTGTTACACTTTTTGGACGTCCTTCACATGGATCATCTTCAAGGCTGATACGGCTGCATTTAAACTCAGCAACCCATTTCTTAATTGTCAAAAATGAAGAAGAAGAGTGCTCATTTTCATGTCGATGTTTATGACAGATGTACCAACTTAGAAAAAAAAAATCTTGCCAATAGTGTTGCCATTTATGGTTGAGGACGAGAACTTTTCAGACCCCCCACGTACATAAAAAAATTTTTCTTCAGTTTTCATGCCAAGTTTATCATATCTTTTGCCACCTTTCTAATATTAATTTTCTATGATCTTACCAAAGTTCTCCCATAACTTCTGTTCAGCTAGTTTTAAACAGAGTTTCACTCACTTAAATTTTACTCCAATTTACACTTTAATTCTGGTCTCATGATATTCTATATGCTATACCCATATTTTATTTCTTGTCTATATTTTTTATATATTATTTCTAGATTGGTTTTATTTATTTAGGATTATATTATAGCTGGGAATATTTTGCCACCAAATGGGACACTCCTAAACAAATGCAATTTATTTAGAAGTGTCCCTTATTTAAAATAAGGGACACTCCTAAACAAAAACAGGCTATAATAGCCGTAATAATAATAATTTTTCCATAATTGGTGTCGAGGCTAGCTGGTGAACGGATGTGCTATCGGAGAGCTCCTGAGAGATTTGTGTTTTTTGTTGATTTATTGGTGTTTTGGATTCAATTTAATGGACTTAAGTGTGTAATTTTGGTATATTATTGGAGCTTTATTAGCGTGGTTAGTGTACTAAAGTGTTTTATAACATAATCTATGTCAGGAAGTCGCCGCTAGATGAATTCGTAATGTGCAGTGTTCGTGCAAGCTGCAGATAAGATAAGTATCATTTTCAGTTATCGATACAAATTACTTAATATTGTGTAGTTTTGTTTTGTTTGCCTTGCGTATTTTAGTGCGTCTATTTTTGGTGTGTTATAACGTATAATTTGACAAAACACGTTGCAAATAAGAATGGCACCTGTGCGAAGGAAAATGGCGGCCAGTAATGAAGGTTCGCCATCGTTATCAAAGAACGGTAGCATAAAAGAAATGAGTCAGTGTACTAGCTGTGAAATGTACGCTTTGAGGAGTGCGGTCGGAGTGTGGTTAGATGATAATAAAGGATTGAATGTATGTAGAAAATGTAGGGAGAATGAGGAATTGAAGTGTATTTCGGATCGTGAGTGTGATATTTTTGTCAACCTTCAGAATGAAGGAAATAGGGATATGACAAGAAACGGCAAGGTTGTACATGAAAATTGTGAGAGTGTGAATGTAGAAAGTGTGAATGATAGTATAAATGGTTTCTCAGAGAACAAAAAAGATGAGATAGATGCACTGAGTGAGATCGCGTTGTTGAATAGTGCGATAGAAAGAGCAAAACAGCAGCTAGAGTGCATGAACAAAAGTAGACTGAAGAATGAAGCAACCAATAATAAAAGGTATGACAGGAAAAATAGACGTATGAATGTGAACATGAACAAAATGAAGGATAGAGTGCTGTATGGAGACTCGTTAGTACGAGGTGTGTTAGTAGAGGATTTGACAAAATCGTACCAACCTGGTACGACCATAAAGGACGTACCAGGTTGGTACTATTAGAGAGCAAAAGGAAAGGGTGAAATGATTGTTGTGGCAGGTACGAATGATTTGAAAAGAGATAAAATGGAAATGATAGAAGACCTGAATGAATTGTTTGAGGTAGCAAAAGAAAAGAGTGAGAGAGTTAGAATGATTAGTCTTTTGCCACGGTATGACAGTGAAATGTTTAAAAGGAGGGCTATAATTGCGAATGACTTTATGCGTGGGTTATGTATGACAAGTGGTGTGGAATTTGTGGATGTGTGGAGTGAGTTTGATGGGCGAAAGGATCTATATAAGATGGATGGCTTGCATTTGAATGGTTACGGTGTAAGAAGACTTGAGAAAGTGTTGCTGAATGTAGTGGATGTGCAAATTCAGGGAAACTAGATTTGTGGGGGGGGGGGGGGAGTAGAGATACAGTCCTTATGGAGGCAGTTGAATGTAAGAATGAATATAATATGCCAGAGCAAATAAGGACAACAAATCTGAGTGGGATAGTTAATATAAGGCATCAAGGTAGGGTTGGGGCTAATGGGGGTCTTAAATTCATGTACACTAATACTAGGAGTATTAGGAACAAGAAGGAAGAGTTTTTGGCCATGGTTGGCACTTCCAGACCACAGGTTATAGGTATTAGTGAAACATGGCTGACTGTAGATGATATAACTAGTGGGATTGAATGTGATGGGTATAGTGTGTTCAGGAATGACAGAGAGAATAAAATGGGGGTAGGAGTATTGTTGATGATAGCTGATGAGCTCCAGCCAAGGAGAATAGAAGTTGAATTGCAGGATAGAGAAAAGAGCACATTTGAGGCCATTTGGTGTGAGATTGTGGCTAGCAGAACTAAATATACAATTGGGTGCTGCTATAGACCAGGTGATGGAAAAGATGGTGGTGACAGTATGCACAAGCAAATAGAAGAAATGGGTGGAAGGAGGGTGATTATTATGGGAGATTTCAACTATGGTCGCATTGATTGGAGTGAGGAGAGGACACACGGGAGGAAAGAACTGGATTTTATGCGGTTATTAAGGGATAACTATCTGCGACAGCAAGTAATGGAAAATACTAGGGGTCAGAGAGTGCTTGACCTAGTAATTACATCTGAGGATTTGGCTGTAACAAATATGACCACATTGCCACCAATCGGTGAGAGTGATCATAGGGTCTTAACTTGGGAGGTGGCTAAAGGTGTAGAATTTTCAATTAAGACAGGGTACATGTGGAATTATCGGGCTGGAAAGTATGACAAGCTTAGGAGTTTGATTGGTTCAGTGCCATGGCATGTACAACTGCAAGGACTAGAAGTTGATAGTGCATGGGAGGTAGTTAAGAAGTGCTTGCATGAAGCAATGGCTGACTGTATACCTAGAGTCTGAATAATAAATCAAGTAGGGGTTAAATGGATGAATAACACCATTAAGCTTGAGTTGCAAAAAAAGAAACAACTATGGAGGGAATTTAAGGAGAAGGGTGACCGGCAGGCACATGAACGGTATAAAGCGCAGGCCAGAAGGGTGACGAGTGTGGTAAGAAAAGCAAAAAAGGATTACGAAAGAACATTGGCCATGCAGGCTAAAGAGAATCCTAAACAGTTTTTTAGATATGTAGCAAGTAAAAGGAAAAATGTACATGGCAGATTGATTTTAAAGAATGCCGATGGTAGGGAGGTAACTGAATCAGTTGAGATAGTTGAGTTACTGAGTGAGCACTTTGCAAAAGTATATCATCCAGGTGGTGACATTGCAGAAACGAATAAACCAGTAGATTATACGGGAATTGTGGTTAATGAAGTGGAGGTGAGTAGACTATTGCATAACCTCAATGTCAATACATCTGTGGGATTGGATGGTATACCAGCTCGTGTTGTACGAGAAGCAGCTAAAGAATTGTCAGTACCCTTGACCATTTTGTTTAATTTGAGTCTCGGGTCTGGGTTAGTCCCGAGCGGGTGGAAAGAGGGGAAAATAGTTCCACTGCATAAAGGTGGTTCCAAGACTGCTGTTGTAAATTACCGACCGATTAGCATATCAGGAATCATTGTCAAGGTCTTAGAGAAATTAGTCAAGAAAAGAATACAGGATTGGATAGATGAAAATAGGATATTGTATTGGGGACAACATGGTTTTGTGAAGGGTAGATCATGCCTCAGTAACTTGCTCACGTTTTATAATACAGTGACGGCTGAACTGGATAGGGGTAATGGGTTTACAGTGATACTACTGGACCTTGCCAAGGCCTTTGATAGGATACCACTTGGAACCCTAATCAGTAAACTGGAGCAGATGGGTATAGATATAGGGTTGGTGAGATGGATAAGAGGGTGGTTGAAGGAGAGATATCAAAGAGTGGTTTATTCAGGAGTGGAGTCTAAAAGACGTCTTGTGACTAGTGGAGTACCACAGGGCTCTGTTCTTGGACCACTGCTTTTCAATTTGTTCATCAATGATATTGGAAAGGATCTGAGAGGAAGTGTTCACTTGTTTGCTGATGATGCAAAGTTAGGTAGAGCAATTGTGAGTGCACAAGATGTCAAAATTTTACAGGATGATTTGGATAGTTTGGAGGACTGGGCTAGGAAAAATGGATGTCAATTTAATGTGGCAAAGTGTAAGGTTATGCACTTTGGGGTGAAAAGAATAGCAGCAGTATATCGCATTGGTGGAATCATACTCCAGGAGATTGATGAGGCCAGGGATTTGGGAGTGTTGGTGGATAGGGAGTTGAAGTTTAGGGGGCACATTGCAAAAGTAACTAAAACAGCTCACCAAATCACTTGGCTTCTGAAAAATACTTTAACATGCAGAGACGAACAAGTTGTTGTTCCTCTGTATCGAGCCTTGATAAGACCCCATCTGGACTTCTGTGCCCAGCTATGGGCACCAGGGTTTCTTCGTGATGGGGAGGAAGTGGAGAGGGTCCAGAGACGAGTGACCAAGATGATAGCAGGTCTGTGGAATGAACCTTATGAGAATAGGTTGAAGATTTGTGGGTTGCAGAAATTGGACGATAGGCGAAGGAGGGGTGATATGATTGAGACATTCAAATTACTGAAGGGTTTTTATAAGATTGATCCAGAAGATATTTTTGAAAATATGACTGGTGGTGGGAGGACTAGGGGCCATGCATGGAAGCTGGGCAAGAGCGTGGTTGACAAGGGTGTTAGAGCTAGGTTCTTTACTTGGAGAGTGGTAAATGAGTGGAATAAGCTTCCAGAGTCTGTTGTGGGTGCTACGACCATGAATGAGTTCAAAGCAAGGTATGATAGATACTGTGTGAATGTTGAATAGTTGTTCTTGACATGATGTTAGGGCCTCCCTCGATGAGTCTGTCGACTCCTTGGAGTTTCCCAGAACAATAATAATAATAATAATAATAATTTTAAATTTCACATTTTAATTACTTTCTTCAAATAATCTAAAGGAAATGACTACAAAGAAATTTATTTCAAATGATACCATTGATTCAGAAGAGTTAATACTACAAAAGTTGGCTGAAAATATCATTATATCATTATTCTCATTAAAAAATAAATAATGCCTTCCTTTCGCAGCTTAATTTAAAGCAATTGTAGCCAAAAATGGTTGATTATTGAAGGGAGTTATATAATAAAATATTATTGCTTATTTATATTTATATTCAAAAGCAATTCAACGCAGGGTTCATATCAGAAAATGCAATTTAGAAACTTGAAAGGTAGCTAAGTAGATGATATCTGACCAGAAATTCTTAAAAATGGAACTATGAAAGTTTTAAATGTCTTCAATGTCTCCACCTTGTCATGGTGTGTGTATTGGGGGGCGGCTTGCACATTCCAATCATCTTGTGAAGCTATATCGGCAGTAGCATTGCTACCAGCATGGCCTCCCAAGCTGGAGAGGTCACAGGTGGGGGATCAAAACAAAGCGAGTCACCCTGGTCCTCCAAATTGGGGGTTGAGCACAGAACCAGACAACCCCATCTTGTAAAAAAATCAACTCATCACGAAACATGTACCAAATACTCTTCACTGGACGGACTTAAATGGATATCCACCCAGGCCTTGGATTAATGGTTTATGAATAGGTTTATGGAATGTGAGAACCTTGTACATTGGAGTTGGAGCATTTCAAGAAATCATACATGAATTAAATAGATATAAAGTGGATACAGTAGCAATACAAAAAACATGATGGACAAGAGAAGGAAATTTGAAGAAAGAGAACCTTTTGCTACTTTATAGTGGAAACAACTCTGATAAACATGAATTTGAAACAAGTTTCATCATTAGGAAAAAAATTTTGGTCATCACTGATCGAATCTGAAGCTTTTAATGAAAGAATAAGCAAGCTAAGAATACAAGCAAAATGCTTCAAGATAATCTTTATTAATGAATACACCTACAGAAGCTGCAGAAGAGGCAATAAAAGATGAATTCTATGAAAAACTGGAATTAATCCCAGAAAAAATTCCCTGGCAGGATATAATCATTTTATTAGGTGATTTCAATGCAAAAATTGGAAAAGAAATTTATAAAAAAATTATTGGAAACCAAAGCCGTCATTGAAGAGAGAAATATCAGTGGAGAAAAAAAAAAAATTCCAGTCCAGGGGAATTTTTTTCTTTCTCCACTGATATGTGGTAGAATATACACAAACAAACATGGAAATCTCCCGATGGTCATACATTCAATCAAATAGACCATATCATAATCAGTAAAACACATAGGAATTGCATTCAGAATATCTGGAGCTTCAGAGGAGCTGAGTGTGATAGTGACCATTTTCTAATTGGTGCTATAATAAGATTAAAATAAACAATAAATATTTTTCAGCACATGCAAAAATCAACTGAGATACAATATTAACAAAGAAAAGAAAATATAAGTGTGAATTAAACAGAAATTGAAAATTATACAATTGCAGGAGAATGAAAATACTGAAGACATCTGAAATCATATCAAGGATTGCATAAAAAGATAAGAAGCACTTGGCTTAATAATCAGCTGATTTCATGCCCCTTTGATATACAAAGAGACCAGCAAGGAGGCAAATAAAATAATGAGACAACAGAAAAAAAAATTTTTTTGTGAACAGATTGAAGAAATCCAGAAATACTTTACAGTAAATAATCCCAGAAATTTTTTCCATGAAGCTAAAAATCAAAAAACAAGCCGACATATGAAAACAACAGTAATCAACAATAGCAATGGACAAATACTAGCCAATAGAAATGAAATAGCAAACAGGTGGAGAGAGTACTTGAACAAACTCCTAAATCATGATAAACCTATTGTGTCTTTCAAACAGAATACATATCATACTTGTCACTCAGAAATAATTAAAACTTCAGTAGCTTAAGTAGAGGAAAGTATAAAGCTGCTCAAAAAACAACAAGGCACAAGGTACTAATGGAATAGTAGCCAAACTCATCAAATATGGGTGTATAGAATTAACCACTCATACGCATAAGCTGGTAAATTTAATATGAGAAAAAGAAGAGATACCTGCAGAATGGAAAGAATCGTTAATCATTTCAGTATATAAAAAGGGAAACAAAAATGAACGTGAAAATTACAGGGGAATATCGCTATTGTCAGCAGGCTACAAAATTTTATCTAATATTATATTAACAAGAATCTTACTTTATGCTGAAGAAAATACTGGTGAATATCAAGCAGGATTCCAAAGAAACAGATGGAGTCAACAGTTGACCAAATGTTTACACTCAGATACCAAAAAAAAAAAAAAAGAGAATACAATCTGCAGGTACAAATTTTTTTGTAGACTTTATAAAAGCATATGATAGCATTCATAGAGGACTTTGAGAAATATTAAATAAACTAGGAATACCTCACAAGATAATATGTTTAATCAAAATTTCCACCACTGTTAGCCAAAGCATGGTATTAGCTAATGGAATTAGATCTGAACCTTTTGATATTAAGACAGGATTGAAGCAAGGTGATGCCGTTTCGCCCATCCATTTTTGATTTAGCATTAGAAAAATGCATTTGAGAAATTGTAAAAGATAACATAAACAGAACTGTAATATTAGGATATGTGCATTGTTGGAAAAAATGCTGAAGACATTAGAACAACATTTAGAAAACTTAAAATTGCTGAGGAAAAACTAGAATTACAAATCAACCAGGATAAAACTGAATATTTAAGTGCATGCAGAAATCACAATTAAAGGGGAAATGACCATTTTACCAGATAAGATGAAATTTAAAAGTGCTACCTCCTTCAAATATCTTGGAACATTGATTACTCGAGATAATAAAATTAGTATGGAAATAAAAGCTAAAATATGTGCCTTAAAACATCTTATCATTCACTACATCATTTATTATATTCCAAAATTCCATCAAGCAGAGTAAAAAAAATATACATGATAATCGTTAAACCTATTTTTTCATTATGGAGGAGAAACCTGGAAAACAATAGACCAAGATGCAAAAGAGTTGCACCATGGTCTGTTATGTTCAAAAGCATTGAAAATAAAATCCTCAGAAAAGTCTCTGGATAAGAGACAACATAACCAAGAACAATATGCACTATAGATCCCTACTTCTAGTTGATAACATTTGAGCAAGTAAATTGAGATGGCTTGAACATGTGGAAAGAATGGCTAAACAAGCATTCAAACATGCAGCTAAGAACCTTTGAGGTTCAACTAGCTAAAGAAAGAGAGAATTTAGAATTCAGAAAGTCACAATATACTCTTCTTGAATTGTATTAAAAATGGGTTTTTTTTTCTCTCTCTCTCTCTCTCTCTCTCTAATTCACAGCAATTATTTAAACTTCTCAATTTTAAGTTCAAGTTCATCATCATCAACAAATTCCCTCAAGGGAATGTACAGAATATGATACTACTACATGAAAAATTTACATCATTACTAACTTCCTATCTACAATTTTTCTCCAAATCAATCTGTTAACTATCAAGACTCCAACATTATCAGATCTTATATTTCTGTCTTCTAAGGCACTTTTTACCGTATCAATCCACCTATATCTTGGTCTACCTCTGGATCTTTTTCCTGCCAAGCTGGCAGATAACACTTTTTTTGCTAATCTTTCCTCTCCAATTGTTTACGTGACCATACCACCTGAGATTAGCTCTGCTAACACATTCCTGGATGTTGAATAATGTAAGTTCTTTCCTAATATCCTCGTTTTTTATATGATATTGCCATTGATGCCATCTGTTCATGCTCCTAATCTTTCTCAGGACTCCCATATCCACGGTCTCTTAGTCTTTGGTCAAGTGTTTTGCTTCTGACCCAGCTCTCAGATCTATAAGTTAAAATTGGTTTGAACACCTGTCTTGTATATAGCTAATTTAGTGTTTTGACTAATTTCTCTGTTATTCCATATAAATTTATTCAGTTGACTTCCTACCATACCAGCTTTGTTGATTCTGTTGTCTATTTCCATATTTAATTTACCATTTTCACTAAAAATCATGCCTAAGTAGCTCAAATGTTTCACTTGTTCTATAGGTTCTCCATTCCCAATTCAGTTCATATATTCAATGCTTCTGCTTATTTTCATTGTCTTTGTCTTGTTATTGCTGACCTTCCCTTCATACCATATCTATTATAACACTTATTCATTTTAGTCAGGGAATCTTGCAGAAGCATATTTATTTAAAAGTATAACATCGTCTGCATAAAGCAAAGCACTGACATTAACATCTGCAATTTTGATATCAGGTATAATACCACTTTCCTCCATAATGTGATCCATATAGATAATGAATAACAGAGGGGATAATGTACATCCTTGTCTGACTCCAGATTTAACATTAAACCACCTTCCTGTACTTCCTTCAATTCTAACTGCTGACTTACAACTCAAATAAAGACTAAGTGTTGCTTGATATAATGCCCCATTGACACCATATAACTGTAGCGTATTAAATAGCTTCTCTCTTGGCACCTTTTCATATGCCTTTTCCAGATCTACAAAACTTAAATACAGATCTTTGTTATATTCCCATGACTTTTCAACTATTTGTCATAAAGTGAATAACTGATCCTGACAGCCTCTATTTGGCCTGAATCCAGCTTGTTCTTCACCAAGTTTCTCTTCACACAATACTTCTCAATCTTTTCTCAAGTATATTTGCATATATCTTACCAGGAACACTCAGTAGAAAAAACCTCTGTAATTCTCACATTCAGTTTTATTTTCTTTTTGTATATGGGTACTATGAGAGCTCTACCCCAGGATTTCTAAACTGTGAGTGCAGGCACTGTAAGAACTTTTATACCTCTATACTTGAGCATTTCTGGTGTAATATCATCTACTCCTGCTGCAATTCCACATGTCAGGCTTTTGGTGGGTTTTTTTCCTACTTCAAGTATGCATAAGTATTACTGATTGCATGCACAGTAAGCATTTTTTACCACTGTGCTGTCACAGATTGTTTCATTTAGCAATTTTTTGAAGTAATTACTCCATACTTCAAGGATATCTTTTCCTCCAGCAATCAGGTCACTTTATCATCTCTAATTCCTTTTATAGCACTCTTTCCTGCGTTTCTGAGCTTCTTCAACAACCTCCAGAATATCTTGCCATCTTCTTGATACATATTTTCTATGTATCAAGAAGTCTTCCCATGACTTTTGTTTAGCTATTTTTACACAGTGTTTAGCTTTCTTACATTTGTCTCTGTATTCTCTAAGAGTATGAGCTGACTTATTTGCCAGGAATTTTTGATATGCTTTCTTCTTTTCCTTCACTGCCTCTTTAACTTCCTGTGTCCACCATGGAGTTCTGATTTTTCTATCCTTGCAGACAATCTCACCACATGCCTTTTGGCTAAATCAATCAATGTTTTCTTCAGGACTTCCCACTGAACTCCAAGGTTTGGTTCCCGTTCTCAAACTCTTTTATTTTTTCTTGAATAATGTTTGTGTGTATTTTAGTCTACAACTCACATCTGAGAGATGCTGAACTTTTATTCGCTTTAAAACTTTCTTACATGTTCTTCTTTTCAATATGAAATTCAATTTTATCCTGCTAAATCACTTCCGATTTCAAATCCTCTGTACATTCTAGTGTCCTGCACCAGGGAGAAAACATCACTATCGACAATAACATAGTTAATGAGACTTTTCCTATTCCTTGCCTCTTTTCTCCATGGGAATTTGTGCACATTTTTATGTTGGAACATTGTGTTAGTTATAACCAATCCTGAGTAGAAATCCAACAGGTATTTGCCATTATTATTAGCTTTGCTCTTTTCTCCAAATTTTCCCAAAATATTTTTGTATGTCTGACAATCATTTTGTATTCTGCTATTCCATATTCTGAGTTAGCCTCAAAAAAATTCCTCCACTTCTACCTTAGTAGAAACCTTCTGTGGGACCATAGGCACAAATAAATCTCATTGTCTGGTTCCTCTTTCTGATATTTGTCCACATCACTCTATTTGAAATTGCCTGCCTGCCATCCAAGAAGATAAGTCTCTGTTAGCCTCATATCACTGTTAAATTCCATCGAGCTACATGTTGAGTAGAGGATATCTGTGACATTGTCTTGTTAACTTCACAGAAATTATGCCAATCATAAACTACATGTTTTCTTTTACGTGAGTTCAATGAATCAAACAAATACAAAATATCATGGTATTTCCCATTTTAAGATACAGTGCATGTTTTTGGTGAATAATTGTGACCATTTTAATGCTAAAAACAAGAAGTGTTTTGGCAGTAGCATCTGAGTAGCTGTGGACAATCTGCAGTTAGCATCAATTGTTTTATGTAGGGGAAGGATCATACAATTTTACATATATGCTAGTTCAAGAAAATATTGCAACTAATAAAATACTAATTTTGGGGATCTTTTCAGCCAACTATCCTGACTTCAGGGAAATGAGAGAGACTGCATATAAATATTGTCTAATTAAAAATGTATTAATTCAAAGCTGAAAATTTTGGTCTCTGAGCTTTGCATTAACTAGAATCTAGTGTATTGTACAAGGTCTTTCCTAATATCTATATCACCTTCCAGCACATGTGTTGGAAGGTGATATAGACAGAATGGCATTCTTGCAACTTGTCTTTGGTAGCATAGGTTAGAAAAAAAGAAAGGAAGTTTTGGGGATTGGTCAGTAACTATATTACCAAACTAGTTATTAAAAGTTCAAAGACATTAACCAAAAATAATTGATAGAGTCTAGAATTTATTTTTCACTTTATGTAAATTGTTGGGTATTTAAACATGACCTCAAAAGAGTCATATTTTGTATTTTATTTTTGGATTTTAAGGTTCTGCTCACCTAACAGTGCAGTTTCAAATTATTACAGTTTTCACTAATAATTAATAGCTCATATATACAGAGTGTATATTTTCTGGCACAAATGTATGATCATTACAGGTTTCTACCTAGTCTCTGAGGAGAACAAAAAAGTCGAACTGCTTCGAAAAGCAGGCTGGCTGGCTGGGCAATTTTTTCTTTAAATTCTTGTAAGCTGGACTTAATTAGAAAGAAATTAGTGATAAAGATATACATACTACCCCTTATTTCCTAAATCTGTTGATACTATAAAGCAAATAATGCCCATTATGTGCATCTAATTATTATTTTTTCTCCCTTGTTTATAGACTAGTCTGAAACATTCACCATCACTAATGACCTTACAACTTATTCAGATGCCAACCAGAATACCTGATAACCCAAGCCACTCTCCAAATACCCTAGACCTCTTTCTGATCAATGACCCTTCCAAATACACAATGAAAGTAGAGGACCTGCTAGGCAATTCTGACCACAACCTAGTGCTATCTCCTCCTTCATACAACAATGCTTATACAGTCACTCCCATACAAGAATAGTTTGGCATTATAACAGTGCTAAGTGGGACAGCTGCCTTCGCAACTTCTATGCCTCATTCCCATAGTTAGACTATTCTTCTGACCTTCCAACCCAAACACATGCACTGAACTCAGAACCAAAGTAATCTTAACTGGCATGGAATCATACATTCCCTACAGTACTCTGACCTGCCATTCCCTAACTAACCCTGGTTTTCCAAAAGATGTGCCAAGGCAGTACAAATAAAAAAAACCAAACATACCATCACTGGCTCAGATTAAGATTTCCATTCTCCTTTAGAGCTTATACCCAAGCCTGAAATAAAAAAAAAAAAAAAAAAATCAATGCTTCCAAAACAGAGTTCAAAAGAACAAAAAGCAGGAAATTAGCAGCCTGTCCAAATGGCAGCAAAGCCTTTTGGTCACTTGCCAAAGCAATCAGCTGTAACTTCTGCCCAACATTATTCCCACCTCCAGGGTTTCTGAAACTTTTTCTAAGACGAAACACTTCACAAATCCTGAAATTTTCATGGAACACCTTCGTTATTTTGTAATGTATTAATTAATAATTAATTGGTAATTTAGCTAACTTTTATTATTAATTAATAACTGATAATTATTAATTAATAATTAATTAAACATCAATTAAATTTTAGTTTAATTGATGTTTTAATTAATTTAATTGATTTAATTAAAGTGCCAATAAACCATCATTAAATTAATTTGTGCTAATTTTCATTGACATATCCTATTCTGATCACTAAATATATTTATAATATTATAAGTACTTATGAGTGAATGCAGACTTTTTCTCCTGTGTGCTGGTAGTTTCCCCTCCTTTTGTACATCCTGGAGATCTTTGTAGACTTGAGGTGGATTAACTATTAACTATCTGTTCAGTCATAAATACCTTCAATAAGAGATTTCTTAATACCAAAATTAAACAACGTGCCTTGTCGCTTATTCATATTAGAATTTAAATCTGTATTCCTATTACTTTTAAAAAAATCATGGCACTCCGGTTTCAGAACAAGCACTTACACACACTGCAATACGAACTTGCGAAGAAAGTATTCAGTATTACTAGATCTGAGAACCAGATATAGACTACATTGATCTTCAATTTCAGTGGAAAAATTTTCTTTATACTTCCTTGCTGATTGGTCATTGACATTTGCAACACAGATGTTATTTCGTTCAGTTTTGAGAACACGCTGCCCACTGTTGTAATCGACTTGCAGGCTATTTTTTATGATCAGTCATAAACGGTGGTATTCTCTTTCCCAATTGTTGAAAGATCTCCATGTGTGACGATAATTCATGAATATTTCCATGTTTAAAAATATGCGGCTTGGTCACTGACATTTGCTACACAGATGTCATTTCCTTCAGTTTTGAGAACAGAGGATATGCCACCATTGTTATAATCCGCTTGCAGGCAATTTTTATGACCAGTCATAAACAGCGGTATTCCCTTTCCCAAATGTTGAAATGTTTCGATGTGTGAAAATTAATGATACACAGATGTTATTAGGGGTTCTGGGTCTGAGCTTTGACATTTCACGAGTATTATTCTCCTCAGAATATTTCTACTATAAAATATTTATTCATGAAAAATGCTTAGAAAACTAAAATGACAAATTCCAAAACTTCTCGCAGAACACAGTTTGAGAAACCCTACTCACCTCTATCGTATCCAAAGTCTAAAGTAATGGAAAAAATCATCACTTCCCAACTCCTACACTACCTTGAAGCTACTTGTCTAATAAACGACCGCCAGTATGGATTCTGTCACTGCCAATCAACAGGAGATCTGCTCACATATGTCACCCATCTCTGATCAAATGCCATGGAGAAGTTTGCTGAATCTCAAGCAGTTGGACTTGATATTTCCAAGGCATTTGACCGAGTCTGGCACAAGGGCTTACTAAACAAGCTACCATCGTTTGGTCTATCCCAAGACCTCTGTAATTGGATTGCCAGTTTTCTGTCTGGACGCTCACTGTGGGTGTGGTGGTGGATGGCTCCTTATCCTCTCACCATTCAACTAATGCAGGGGTTCCTCAAGGTTCTGTCCTCTCAACAACCCTCTTCCTACTACATATCAATGACTTACTTCAGCTTACCTCCAACCCAATACACAGTTTTGCAGATAACAGCACATTGCACTCCTCCCTTTCTTTTGATAAACCTTACTCCACACAACTCACCTCAACCTACAGATCAGCAACCACCACTGCCCTTAATTCAGAGCTCCAAGCCATCCTCCAATAGCGTTCAGATAACCTAGTCAATTTCAATGTAAATAAAACCCAGTACTGTCTCATTTCTCATAAAAAAAAAAAAAGAACCAGTTTCTCCCAATATTATTTTTAACAATACCCAAATTTCCAGACAATCTGAGATTTCTCTTCTTGGAATTACCCTGACATCAAGCCTCTCCTGGCACAAACACATAACAACCATTGCATCCTCAGCCTCTAAAAAACTAGGATTTCTCTTTCACTCAAGACATCACTTCACCCCCCTGAACAGCTATTAACCTTATACAAATCACAAATCTGCCAAACCATCGAATACTGCACCCACATAAGGGGTGTCCCCCAAAAACTCCCTCAAATTGTTCGACTCCATACAGAGGAGAGCAATCAGACTTATTAATGACCCATCTCTTACCAACTCACTCCCCCCACTTTCACACAGACAATTGGTTTTGCACCACTGTGTCTTCTACAAATATTTCCATGAAAAATGTTCATCCGAAATAGCACCAATAATTCCCCCACTTAGTACTAAGCTCATTGGAACATGTGCAGCTACTGCTCAACATTCCTACACAGTGCACCTTGAAACCTACAGAACAAGTTTCTTCTCCTCCTTTGTCCCTGCAACCGCTATACTATGGAACAGTCTTCCCCTTAATGTGTTCCCTATGGAATACAATCTACAGTCTTTCGAATCTAATGTGAACAAGTACCTTCTTTCCCAACCCATACACAGTACTAATGTACTAAAAGTCTATATGACCCGAATGGTCATGATATACCAGATGATTTTAGACCAAAAGATCCTATTTTAAAGCATATATCTAAACTAAATTTTTGCTGAAAATTAACTTATAATTTAACTAAAAACTAGCATAAAAATGAGTTAATGAAGTTCAATAATATCTTTACCTCATCAGATCCTTCAAAAAGTTCATTAGCTATAGCCTCTCTATCGTCAACAGGCTGCCTGTTCGTGCTATCTCTTGTTTCTTCAGCATCACTTTCTTCATCATCCTCGATACGTCTGAGACGCCTAAATTTTTTTTTCTAATAAAAATCCCAAAATACAAAGAAACTTCATAAGGCATGAGTAAAGTAATTAAGATAAACTGAACAAATTTCTATATTTAATTAGATATAAGACTATTATTATCTCAATAAATACTCCCAGATAATTAAAAAATTAAACAAATACCTGTACCAATAGTGTGATGCCTATGCAAAGTTGTCAGCATGCAATTGAGTAGCTATTAAGAGTAACTGAACAGAGCCATATTAAAGTCAGCTTGATACATGGGATTCCAAGCTCATTGTGTGCAAGTAATATGATAGCAGGTGCTTCTGGCACACATGTAATTCAAAAAATGGAACAGATGATTTGGATCATACTTGCACCTTAAACTGCTTATATTTTCTAATATACATAACATAGAATAACACCTCTAGTTAATTATCATACAGACTTAGGAGAAAATATTGCCATCAGTTAGTTCTCTGAATCACTGGTTAATAAGATGGCTACATAGAACATGTTTTATAACAAAAATGTTTACATGTCTACATATTTATTTTACATAATGTGTAGTGCAAATGCAGCACAACTCTTGAAGACATTCAAACTACAGGAAAGCTTCAAGTAGATCAGTAATAATGAGGTTGGTTAAGAAGTGAGAAAATAGAAGTGTTGTGATCAACAACAAGAAAAAAAATGTCAGGAGAAAGAGAAGATCAGTTCTGAATGTGATCATCAGCACGAACAATCTCAAACATGTTAATGAAGTGGCTATACAAAGCAAATCTGCAAAATATTTATTGCAAACACCATCAGCTAATAGGATCATAACAAAGGATCTAGAAATGTTTTATATAAAATCAAATCCCTTCCCCATAAGAATCCCATGCAAAAGATAAAACTTCAGCACCCACTTCAAACATCCAAAGCATCAACAAAAAGTATTAATGACATACACTAACAGCTAAACCTGATGTTATTCCTTAATTAACTTCAATCTGCCATTCTCTACAATTACAGTTCACCTTTCTGCATGACTCCTTCTGTAAGAAAGGTAGAATACATGATTTCCTTATCTCAGATTTATCTAGCCTATATCTGATCTACTAATTCCGATGACAATACTGACCTCTTTGATTAGGAAATCAACCTTCAGAGATAAAGTCTAATAACTCAAACAATGACACCATTTTCTCTCTTGGAGACTCCTAATTCAAAAACTTCACAGATCAAGCTGGAAAAAAGGACTAATTATTTTGTGTTAATAATGAAATAACCCATCAACTGAAATAGTGGATAATCTTTAACATTCTCAAACATTCTAACCTCAAAGCATCTATTCTTCATTCTTCTTCCAAATACACTACAGATGTTAGCTCTTCTCTTGGCAACTACTAATATAATACTGTCCACATTTCATTTTCTATGGCTGACCCCTCTCAGCCATACTCATGTCCTACAGCCATACAATGGTGCCAACTGGAATGATCGCTGGGATTACTAAGCCTAAATTTTTTCCATGATCTGATTATTGTTTTGTTTCTCATGATCTAAACATAAATTTAACTCCATATGTGAAATAATCCATGCTGAAATGAGGACCTTCATTTCCTGCACCACAAAACTCATCAATATCATCTAAGCCCTGGCTACACAACATACACCAAAGAGGTCCAAGATAAAAAATAAAAAAATTTAAAAAAAATGCAACATACCTAAAACAACTCAAGTCAACCCTCCCCTCCATTTCATTTAGCCTACACTACAGCCCACAACACTTGGGTTAAGGGAGGGACAACATATCTATCAAAAACAGGTTTGTAAGGGGGAAAAAATTCAGTCAAGCTCTTTTAATGTGTATTCATGTGGTTGCCCATGGTTATAAACTTATGGTACATTGGTATTGTTGCAGTAAGGATCTTAAGGTGAGCTTAAAGGTCAAAGCGGTATAACTGAGAGGAGCCCTCCACATAGCCTTTAAAGGAATGCAGAGAACTAACCAGGACTTCTGCTCTAATGCCCGATCCTCACCTTCTCATGGTGCACCCTGTTAGGTATCTACCTGGATACTGAATGAATGAGAACGGATTGGCAATCTGGGAATCAGACAAACCACAAGTAAAAAACGATGGTACAACATGACAGAATTCACGATAAATCATTTAACTGGGGCGTTGCCCATTTAAATGATTTATTGTTTTTGCCAGAAAACCTGGACGAACAGCAAAAAGTCAGCTGGAACAAATCTTGACACACACCCCAACTCAACATCACCAGAGTTCAAGATTGGTACTATCAACATAAGAAGCCTGAATGGCAAAGAAATGGAAATGGCTGATGATTTAGATAAGTACCAGATCGACATAATAGAGGTGACTGAAACTTTTTGTTCCAGTCACCTCTATTATGTGTTTTTTAGACAAAATCTGGTGAGATTTTTCTGAGCAATAAATAAAAAATGTTATATTCAGATAATTAAAATCAGCAAAAAGAAGGAGTAGCTAGAGTATTCAACACTAAATATAAAGCAAATATTCTTGAATGGCAGGCAATATCAAGTAGAGTGATGTCAGCAAATATCAGAATGGAAAACTGGACAATGAGACTTATTTGTGCTTATGGTAACACAGAAAGTTCTACTAAGGTAGAAGTGGAGGAATTTTTTGAGGCTCTAGAGAAGCAACTGACACAATGAAAAAAGAAAAGTTGTTCCTTGTTGGGGATCTAAATAGCAGAGTAGAAAATGACTGTCAGACATAAAAAAATATTTTAGGAAAATTTGGAGAAAAGACCAAAGCTAATAATAATGGCAAATACCTCTTGAATTTCTGATCAGAACATGGACTGGTTATTACTAACACCATATTCCAACATAAAAATGTGCACAAATTCACATGAAGAGATGAGGCAAGGAATAAGAAAAGTCTCATTCACTATATTATTGTTCATAGTGACGTTTTCTCACTGGTTCAGGACACTAGTTTAAAGAGGATTTGATATTGGAACTGATCACCATTTAGTCTAGAGCAGGATAAAATTGAAAAGAACATGTAAGAAATTTTTAAAGTGAATAAAGTTGACCCACTCTCAGATATGAACTATACAGTAAAATACACAAACGTTATTCAAGAAAAAATGAAAGAGTTTGAGAACAGGAACTAAAGCTTGGAGATTCATTGGCAAACCCTGAAGAAAACATTGCTTCAGCCAGAGAGGACAGTGGTGATGTCTGCCAGGAAAGAAAAATCAAAACTCCATGCTGGACACAGGAAGTTAAAGAGGCAGTGAAGGAAAAGAAGAAAGCATATTGAAAGTTTCTCGCGAATATGTCAGTTTCTGATCTTAGAGAATACAAAGACAAATGTAAGAAAGCTAAACATTGTGTAAAGCTAGCTAAACAAAAGTCATGGAAAAACTTAGACAAGAACATAGAAAATAAATATCAGGAAGGTATTCTGGTAAGATATTCTGGAGCTGTTGAAAAAGCTCAAAATGGTAGAAAGAGTGCTGTAAAAGGAATCAGAGATAATAAAGGTGACATCAAAATTGGAGAAAAGATATCATTGATATATGGAATAATTATTTCAAAAAATTGCTAAATGAAACAAGCAGTGACAGCACAGTGGTATAAACAGTGGAATGAAATTCCTGATTTCATGACTCAACAGGTATGCAATCAGGAATATATATCCATACTTGAAGTAGAAAAAGCCAGCAAAAAAAAAAGCCTGAAATACAGAAAGGCAGCAGGACCAGACAATTTTTGACCACAAGTATCATCATCATCATCATCATCATCATCAAATTCCTGACATGTACCCTCAAGGGGTGTACAGGATATGACAGTACTACATGAAAAAATTACATCATTACTAACTTCCTATCTACAATTTTCCTCCAAATCAGTCTGTTACTTGTCAAAACCCCAACATTATCAGATCTTATATTTCTATCGTCTAAGGCACTTTGTACCGTATCAATCCACCTATATCTTGGTCTTCCTCTGGGTCGTTTTCCTGCCAACCTGGCAGAGAACACTTGTTTTGCTAATCTTTCCTCTCCCATTCTATTTAAGTGACCATACCATCTGAGATTAGCTCTGCTAATGCATTCCTGGATGCTGACAATGTCAAGTTCTTTCCTAATATCCTCATTTTTAATATGATATTGCCATTGATGCCATCTGTTCATGCCTCTAATCTTTCTCAGGACTCTCATATCTGTGGTCTCTAGTCTTTGGTCAAGTGTTTTACTTCTGACCCAGCTCTCAGATCCATAAGTTAAAATTGGTTTGAACACAGTCTTGTATACAGCTAATTTAGTGTTCCGACTAATTTCTTTCTTATTCCATATGAATTTATTCAATTGACTTCCCACGATACCAGCTTTGCTGATTCTGTTGTCTATTTCTATATTTAGTTTACCATCTTCAGTAAAAATTGTGCCTAAGTAGCTGAAATGTTTTACTTGTTCCACAGGTTCTCCATTCACAACACAGTTGACATTTTCAATGATTCTGCCTATTTTCATTGTCTTTGTCTTTTTATTGCTGACCTTCATACCATATCTATTACAACAGCTATTCAATTTAGTCAGAGAATCTTGCAGACTTGTAGCCAATTTATTTAGAAGTATAACATCATCCGCATAAAGCAAAGAGCTGACATTAACATCTCCAATTTTGATATCAGGTTTAATACCACATTCCTTCATAATGTGATCCATATAGATAATGAATAACAGAGGGGATAATGTACATCCTTGTCTCACACCAGATTTAACATTAAACCATCTTCCTGTACTTCCTTCAATTCTAACTGCTGACTCACAACTCAAATAAAGACTAAGTATTGCTTGATATAATGCCCCATTGACACCATATAACTGAAGTGTATTGAATAGCTTCTCTCTTGGCACCTTGTCATACGCCTTTTCCAAATCGACAAAACTTAAATACAGATCTTTGTTATATTCCCATGCTTTCTCGACTATTTGTCGTAAAGTGAAGATCTGATCCTGACAGCCTCTATTTGGCCTGAATCCAGCTTGTTCTTCACCAAGCTTTTCTTCCACAATTCTTCTCAACCGTTTCTCAAGTATACTTGCATAGATCTTGCCAGGAACACTCAGTAGGGAAATACCTCTGTAATTCTCACATTCAGTTTTATTTCCCTTTTTATATATGGGTACTATGAGAGCTCTACTCCAATCATGGGGAATTTGTCCCTCTGTCCAGGCTTTCTGAACTATGCAGTGCAGCCACTGTAAGACTCTTATACCACCATACTTCAGCATTTCTGGTCGAATATCATCTACTCCAGCTGCCTTTCCACATTTCAAGCCTTTGATGGCTTTTTCTACTTCAAGTATGGATATGTATTCCTGACTGCATGCCTGGTCAGTGTTTTTTACCACTGTGCTGTCATCACTGCTTGTTTCATTTAGCAGTTTTTCAAAGTAATTACTCCATACTTCAAGGATATCTTTTTCTCCTGTTTTCATTTCACCTTTATCATCTCTAATTCCTTTTACAGCACTCTTTCCTCCATTCCTAAGCTTCTTCAACAACCTCCAGAATATTTTGCCACCTTCTTGATATTTATTTTCTATATTCTTGCCAAAGTCCTCCCATGACTTTTGTTTAGCTAGCTTTACACACTGTTTAGCTTTCTTACATTTGTCTCTGTATTCTGTAAGAGTAAAAGCTGACTTATTTGCCAGGAACTTTTGATATGCTTTCTTCTTTTCCTTCACTGCCTCTTTAACTTCCTGTGTCCACCAGGGAGTTCTGATTTTTTTATCCTTGCACACAACCTCACCACATGCCTCTCTGGCAGAATCAATCAATGTTTCCTTCAGAGTTTGCCACTGAATCTCCAAGGTTTGATTCCTGTTCTCAAACTCTTTCATTTTCTTTTCAATAATATTTCTGTATTTTAGTCTACAGTTCACATCTGAGAGCTGCTCAACTTTTATTCGCTTTAAAACTTTCTTACATGTTATTCTTTTCAATATGAAATTCAATTTTATCCTGCTCAAGACTAAATAGTGATCACTTCCAATTTCAAATCCTCTGTACACTCTGGTGTCCTGCACCAGCGAGAAAACATCACTATCAACAATAACATAGTCAATGAGACTTTTCTTATTCCTAGCCTCTTCTCTCCATGTGAATTTGTGCACATTTTTATGTTGGAACATGGTGTTAGTAATAACCAGTCCATGTCCTGAGCAGAAATCCAACAGATATTTGCCATTATTATTAGCTTTGCTCTTTTCTCCAAATTTTCCCAAAATATTTTTGTATGTCTCACAATCATTTCCTACTCTGCTATTTAGATCCACAACAAGGACCAATTTTTCATTTTTCATTGTGTCAGTTGCTTTTTCTAAAGCCTCAAAAAATTCCTCCACTTCTACCTTAGTAGAACCTTCTGTGGGACCATAGGCACAAATAAGTCTAATTGTCCAGTTCCCCATTCTCATATTTGTCCACATTACTCTACTTGAGACTGACTGCCATTCAAGAAGATTAGCCTCGTATTTTGTGTTGAATACTATGGCTACTCCTTCTTTTCCTTGATTGTCATTGCCTGAATATAACATTTTGTATTTATTGCTCAGAAAGATCTCACCAGTTTTTGTCTTTTTTGTTTCAGTCACCCCTATTATGTCGATCTGGTACTTATCTAATTCCTCAGCTAGCTCCATTTCTTTGCCATTCAGGCTTCTTACGTTGATAGTACCGATCTTTAACTCTGGTGATGTTGAGTTGGGGTTTGTTTTCAGATTTGTTCCACAAGTATGGAGGTATAAAATCTTGCAGTGGCTGCAGTGCATAGTTCAGAAGGCCTGGACAGAGGGACAAATTCCAAATGATTGGAGTACAGCTCTCATAGTACCCATATATATAAAATGGGAAATAAGGTATTTCTCTACTAAGTGTTCCTGGTAAGATATATGCATGTATACTTGAGAAAAGGTTGAGAAGGATTGTGGAAGAGAAGCCTGGTGAAGAACAAGCTGGATTCAGGCCAAATACAGGCTTTCAGGATCAGATCTTCACTTTACAACAAATAGTTGAGAAATCATGGAAATATAATAAAGATCTGTATTTAAGTTTTGTAGATCTCATCATCATCAAATTCCTGCCATGTACCCTCAAGGGGTGTACAGGATATGACAGTACTACATGAAAAAATTACATCATTACTAACTTCCTATCTACAATTTTCCTCCAAATCAGTCTGTTACTTGTCAAGACTCCAACATTATCAGATCTTATATTTCTATCGTCTAAGGCACTTTGTACCGTATCAATCCACCTATATCTTGGTCTTCCTCTGGGTCGTTTTCCTGCCAACCTGGCAGAGAACACTTATTTTGCTAATCGTTCCTCTCCCATTCTATTTAAGTGACCATACCATCTGAGATTAGCTCTGCTAACGCATTCCTGGATGCTGACAATGTCAAGTTCTTTCCTAATATCCTCATTTTTAATATGATATTGCCATTGATGCCATCTGTTCACGCCTCTAATCTTTCTCAGGACTCTCATATCTGCGGTCTCTAGTCTTTGGTCAAGTGTTTTACTTCTGACCCAGCTCTCAGATCCATAAGTTAAAATTGGTTTGAACACAGTCTTGTATACAGCTAATTTAGTGCTCCGACTAATTTCTTTCTTATTCCATATGAATTTATTCAATTGACTTCCCACGATACCAGCTTTGCTGATTCTGTTGTCTATTTCTATATTTAGTTTACCATCTTCAGTAAAAATTGTGCCTAAATAGCTGAAGTTTTGTAGATCTGGAAAAGGTATATGAAAAGGTGCCAAGAGAGAAGCTATTCGAAATGCTACAGTTTTATGGTGTCAATGGGGCATTATATCAAGCAATACTTAAGTCTTTATTTGAGTTGTAAGTCAGCAGTTAGAATTGAAGGAAGTGCAGGAAGGTGGTTTAATGTTAAATCTGGAGTCAGGCAAAGGATGTACATTATCCCCCTCTGAAGGAAAGTGGTATTAAACATGATATCAAAATTGGAGATGTTAATGTCAACTCCTTGCTTTATGCAGATGATGTCATACTTCTAAATAAATCTGCTACAAGTCTGCAAGATACCCTGACTAATTTGTAATAGATATGGTGTGAAGATCAGCATTAAAAAGACAAAGACAATGAAAATAGGCAGAAACATTGAAAATATCAACTGCATTGTGAATGGATAACCTATAGAACAAGTAAAACATTTCAGCTACTTAGGCACAAAATAAAACAAATTCATTGTTAATTTTCTTAGTGAAGATGGTAAATTAAATATCGAAATAGACAGAATCAACAAAACTGGTATGGTAGAAAGTCAACTGTAAAAATTTATATGGAATAAGAGAGAAATTAGCTGTATACAAGACAGTATTCAAGCCAATTTTAACTTAAAATTTTCTTAGATGTTCTTCTTTTCAATATGAAATTCAATTTTATCCTGCTCAAGACTAAATAATGATCACTTCCAATTTCAAATTCTCTTTAAACTCAAGTGTCCTGGACCAGTGAGAAAACATCAATATCAACAATAACAGTTAAATGGGACTTTTCTTATTCCTTACCTCTTCCCTCCATGTGAATTTGTGTACATTTTTATGTTGGAACATTGTGTTAGTAATAACCAGTCCATGTCCTGAGCAGAAATCCAACAGGTGTTTGTCATTTCATTATTAGCTTTGCTCTTTTCTCCAAATTTTCCCAAAATATTTTTGTATGTCTCACAATCATTTCCTACTCTGCTATTTAGATCCCCCACAAGGAACAATTTTTCCTCTCTCAATGTGTCAGTTGCTTTCTCTAAAGCATCAAAAAATTCCTTCACTTCTACCTTAGTAGAACCTTCTGTGGGACCATAGGTACAAATGAGTCTCATTGTCCAATTCTCCATTTTGATATTTACCCCCATCACTCTACATGCTATTTCCTGCCATTCAAGATTAGCCTCGTATTTAGTGTTGAATACTATAGCTACTCCTTCTTTTCCCATATAATATTTTGTATTTATTGCTCTGAAAGATATCGCCAATTTTTGTCTTTTTTGTTTCAGTCCCTATTATGTCAATCTGGTATTTATCCAATTCCTCAACTAGCTCCATTTCTTTGCCACTCAGGTTTCTTATATTGACAGTATCAATCTTGAACTTTGGTGATGTTGAGTTGGGATGTGTGTAAAGATTTGTTCCTGTAGCTGATTTTTTGCTGTTCACCTGGTGAAGAACAAGCTGGATTCAATCCAAATAGAGGCTTTCAGGATCAGATCTTCACTTTACGACAAATAGTTGAGAAATCATGGAAATATAATAAAGATTTGTATTTAAGTTTGTAGAAAAGGCATATGAAAAGGTGCCAAGTGAGAGAGAAGCTATTCGAAATGCTACAGTTTTATGGTGTCAATGGGGCTATTGATACCATAAAACCCTGTTGTTTTTTTGACAAAAAAACAACAGGGGGGGGGCCTTGTTTAACCAGGCAACACCCCAGCCAACATGAAATTTTGTATGTTGTACCATCATTTTATATTTGGTTTAAGCCAATAAGAATACAATTTGGTCTGCTAAATCCCAAATTTCCAGCCCATTCTCATTTGTTCAGTATCCATATAGATACCTAACAGGGTGCACGACGAGAAAGTGAGGATCAGACATTAGGTCAGAAGCCCTGGTCTGTCTCCAGCATTTCTTTAAAGGCTTTGTGGAGGTCTCCTCTCAGTTATATAGCTTTGACCCTACGGCAAATATGACTTCACATTATTTCACCTCTCGATACCTTCTACAGATATGATTCTAAATGATGTGACTCAGTAAATGAATCCAATCTGGGTAAAGACCCTTCCCAATAATAAATGGTGGTATACCTGTCCAAAATGGGGAAGGGGGGGGGTTCAGGGGCATTGAGGCAAAATGATGTAAAGGAATGCTTGGGTACTGGACCAAAACAAGAATATAATTTCTAATCAAGTATAATTTCCTTTAGAATGTGAAGGCAGCTAGTGTAATGGTGTTTCTCTATGAACTGTCTCTGCAATGTCTGACAGTGACAACAGGAGCAGCATTATATGATACAATTTACTGGTTCCCAATTTGATATTTTTTTAAGTTATATCTATAAAAATTGCCTTTCCCTACTCTTATATGGTTATGCAATGCAGTTTCATCATCAGCATGTCTTTAAACTTGATTTTTGTTCACATAATTCAAGGCTTTTGTGTAGCCTATAAATATTACATGTATTTGTTTAATGAATTCATTGTTCTTTTTCAGTTAGTAATTTCAAAACAACCATCCAGAAAGGATCTACCCTTACAGAATACATTTTTTTTCCTTCACTTATCTTATCACTGTAATGCCTAGATTTATATATATATATATATATATATATAATTTTTCATATATCATGTAATCATTACTGAGGAGATTTATTCCTCAATCATTTCTGTAGCTGTTATAGTTGCCTCCCCCTCACGCTTTTTTTTTTTTTTTTTACAGACTGGAATAACTTTGCATCGTGGTTTAAGCCAATAAGAATACAATGTGGTTGGCTAAATCCTAAATTGTTACACCATCCTCATTCATTCACTATCTAGACAGATACCTAATGGGGTATCTGTCTAGGTTATATGGAGATCTCCTCCCAGTTATGCAAGTAAAAAGTGAAGCAAAACACTGTGTAAAACTAGCTAAATAAAAATCATGGGAAGACTTTGGGGGCATTTTGCTACCTTGCTGATATTTATGCCACCATCCTAGCAATAAATACCCATTTTGCTAGCATTTCGTCTTTAAGTAACCATTCTAGATTATCTCTGCTCACATTCCTAAATGCTAATGATATCCTTCTAATATACTCAATATTTAATATGATTCTACCAATGATTGCATTTGTTCACCCTTGAACTCCAATAACTGTGGTTGCAAGTCTTCCACCAAGCGTTTTATTTCAAACTTAGCTTTCAGATAAGTTAAAATTGGTTTGAATTCTGTCTTGAATACAGCTAGTTCAGTGTTTTGTCCCATTTCTCTCTTAACTTATCCACTTGACTGGCTGCCATACAAGCTTTGCTAATTCTGTTGTCTATTTCTATATTTAGTTTACTATCTTCACTAAAAACTGTGCCTAAATAGCTGAAATGTTTCACTTGTTCCATAGGTTCTCCATTCAAGATGCAGTTGAAGTTGTCAATGTTCCTGCCTGTTTTCACGATCTTAGCCTTTTTATTCCTGATTAAATTTATTATGGCAGTTATTCAATTTAGTTTGGGAATCCTGCACACTTGTCCTGGATTTATTTAAAAGTACAACATCATTTGCATAAAGTAAAGAGCTGAGATTAACATTTCTAATTTTGATAACAGGTTTAATGCCACTTTCCTTCATAAGGTGATCCATACAGATGACGAACAGCAGCAGACTTAACGTGCACCCTTGATTCAATAATGAAACATCCTGTGCCTCCTTCAATTCTAACTGCTGACTTACAACTTAAATATTGATTATGTGTTGCTCAATATAATGTCGAATTTACATCATATAACTGTAGCGTGTTTCAATAAGGAAATACCGTGAGTAGGCATATTTAAATAAAATATGCCAGAATAAACTCATAAAATATCATTTCATTAGTATAATTTTCACTTAAGTATAAAAGGCATCTTCAGTACATGTAAAAAGCTAATCGAACAATAACTGACAATTCCAAAATGTGCCACCTAAGTAGCTAATGTAAGATAACTATAAAAAAGGTCATAAAATTTCCTTACTTATTTTAAACACACACACACACACACACACACACACACACACACACACACACACACACACACACAGTTGAATAAAATAAAGTTAGAAAGATTTTCTGATTTAAAAATTACTCTCTCTCACAAAGGGGATAGATGTAGACCATTGGATCTTTTTAAGTTAGGAGAGTGAAGTCAGGTTTCATATCTCTTATAAAGCCATTCCCCATGAGGAATCGACTTTTGTGAAGGATTCGTCTTGTTCCAATGAACTCTATGTCTGGTGTTGACAGCATGCTCCACAAGTCCAGACTGTTCAAGGGTCAAGGTATTGAATATGACTTGTGTTCTTCTAGCCGAATAAAAGCAGATCTTTCTGTTTGTCCAAAATAAGATAACTCACAAGAGCAAGGAATCTGGTAGACACCTGGATAATTGAGATGTGAAAAGCAATAAATTTATTGAATGGTTTTAAAATTTTTGCTGTGTGTTCACTAATGCCCTGCACATAAGGGATAGGAATTATTTCTTCTTTATTTGAGGAGGTAGAGATATCGAACTGTTCAGAGCTCTTTTGATGAAAGACTTCTTATAACCATTAGATAAAAAATTGGAAATAATATCTTGTAATTCTTTCTGTATAATGTAAATCAACATTTTATTTTATTTTTTTTTTAACAATTTAGGAAATTTAATGACTTTTTTTTTAGTTATCTTATATTAGCTACTTAGGTGGCACCTTTTGGAATTGTCAGTTATTGAAGATGCTTCTGATACTAAGGTGAATTATAATAATAAATAATATTTTACATGAGTTTATTCTGCTATTATAATTTATTTAAATATAACTGTAGCATTTTGAACAGCTTTTCCCTTGGCATATTTTCATATGCATTTTCCTGATTTACAAAACTTAAATACGATCCTGACAACCTCTATTTGGCCTAAACCCAGCTTGTTCTCCAACTTTTCTTCCATAATATCTGTTAGTCTCTTCTTATGTTTGTATAAATCTCACTTGGAATAATACTCCATAAGGAAATTCTTCTGCAATTTTCACATTGTTTTATTTCCATTTTTAAATACTGAGTACTAAGAGACCTCTATGCCAACAACCTAGAATTCAGACTCCTGACCAAGCTTTCTGAATTATGTAGTGCAGCCACTATAAAACATTTATACCTCCATATTTCAGCATTTGTGGTTGAATATCATCTACTCCAGCTGCCTTTCCACATTTCAGTTTTTTGATGGCTTTTCTATCTTAAGCATTGTTATACTCCTGAATTCATTTCTCTTGAATGTTTCTCCCATTGTGCACTCACTGCTTTTTGCATTCAACATTCTTTCAAAATAATTTCTGTTCATGTACCCTTTATCATCTTATTACAATTTCCTCCATTTCTAAACTTTTCCTAAAACCTTCCTGATATTTATTTTCTATATTCTTAGCAAAGTCTTTCCATGACTTTTGTTCAGCTAGTTTTGCATACTGCTTTGCTTTCTTACATTTTTCTCCATATTCTCTAAGAGCATAGGTTGACTCAATTGCTAGGAACTTTCAATCCTACTCGTTTTTCTTTTTTTCTTGACTTTTTCCTTTGACCTTCTGAGTCCATCATGGAGATCTGATTTTTTTTTATCTCTGAAGACAACCTTATAACATGCATCTCTGGCTAAATTGATCAATTTTTCTGCCATAATCTGCCATGAATCTCAAAGGTTTGGTTCTTGTTTCCACTATTTTATTTATTTATTTTGAATAATATTCGTGTATTTGAGTATAAAGTGACTCTGAAAGCTGCTTGACTTTGATTCTTTGTAAAATTTTCTTACATAGTTTTCTTTTCAGTATGATATTCAATTTTATCCTGCTCAAAACTAAATGGTGATCACTTTCTATTTCAAATCCTCTATATACTCTTGTGTGCTGAACGAATGTGAAAGTTTCGCTATCAACAATAGCAGAGTGAATGAGACTTTGTTTCTTATGTCTAATCTCTGTGAATTTGTTCATATCTTTATGGTGGAGCAGGGTGTTAGTAATAATTATTCCATGTTCTGAACAGAAATTCCAGTAGGTACTTACCATTATTATTAGCTTCTCTTTCTCAGGTATGACCAGACTGCTGACACAAAGCTGGCTAAGGCTATCAGCTGGTTTGGTCCAACAAGAACCAAACCAACTGATTGCCTTAGCCAGCTTTGTGTCAGCAGTCTTCTCTAATGCCTCAACTTCTTCCTTAGCAGTTCTTCACCTGATTTTGTCTTCTCTATTGATTTGATACATCTCAATCTTTTTTTGCTAGCCCCACTTATTTTTCACTGATGCATCTTATGTTGATGGTGCCAATCTTGAATTCAGATGATGATGAGTTAGAATTTGTTCCAGTAGCTTACTGTTCATCCTGGTTTCCTGACGAAAACACTTCTGCCAGATCTACAGGAACTCGAGTAACAGCTGCTCAACATCTCCTTAGAGTCGAACTGCACACTTGCTACTTCTAGTGATCTTTCATTCCTTCCACCTCAATCCTGTGGAACAGCTTCCTCCATGAAGCATTTCCAAAAGATTACAATCTCCAACAATTCAAGAAGAATATCAACAGAATATCCCACTCCTGACCCTACCCGCACACAGCATTTGTTTGCTACAGGCTCTTCTCCCTTTCATGGGAGAAACAAAAAAAGGGAGCCTGCTTTGTTATTGGATCACCATGTGCATAATTATCTACACAATTTTTTAAAATATCAGGTCTTTCTAGAAAGCTTTTTCTTCATTATCTCAAAACATGAGAATTGCAAAACCTATAAGAACAATGTTGCATGTAGGGGGTAATCGGGGGGGGGGGGTTTCTTGAACACTTGGACATCATTTTGCTGATTGGTCATTTCTTGGCAATACATCTTAGGGAAAAATATATGGGGAAGACTGTTTCATAGAGCACAGATCAATGTAATAAACAGAGTAGGATGAGAAGTTAGTTCAATGAAGCTGAAGTATGCATGAGTGTTGACCAACTGCTGTTCATGTTTTCATATTTAGAGGAAAGTGAAGCAATGATTATTATTGGTGACACAGTGCCAGTTCAGCAGAATGATATTCATAAAAATAACTAGTAAACATAGAATATAGAAAGAGAAATAACAATCCACAACACAACAGTATGGAGTCTGGAAGAGAGGAAACATCTATTAAATAGAAACTCTCTCTCTTCTGGTTTTCCATGTCAGATACTCATCATTAGCCTTTCAGGGATTTAGGCCCAGCAGCATTTTCCAGTGTCACTCCATCTCTTCCTTGGTCATACCTGACTTATATGTTCTCCAACTGGGTGGAATTAGAGTAATTTTTTTTTACATAGTCTTGAACTGTCCTTTCTTTCTTTCTTTCCAAATGTTCAATCTACTTCTTTCAGTATCTGTATACTTTGTCCAATACTGAGTCTATTTTTAGTTCTTTATGTATTTCTGTGATTTTTTTTTTTTTTTTTTTTGTCCCAGAGAGTATGACCTGCTGTCCTTCACAGGAATTTAATTTCTTTGGTTTCTATTCTTTTTTCTTCTGCAATCTTTATGGTCCATAATTCACTTATGTCACACTATTTCTATACATTTTTCATGCTTAGGAAAAGTTTGACAAGCAAAATGGAGGAAAATAATAGTTTTTGGTTGGATAAATTAAATCATTTCACTTTTTTACAATGGAAAGCTTTTTTCAAAAAAATTAACTAATTTAATATAATTCACAGGAAGAGGTATGCTGTAAATTAAAATAATTTAATTATACTTTAATGGCATATGCATAAAAAGTCCAAAAATATGTTGTAAATTAAAATAAACTATATATGGAATACCATAGTATAAAATTACTCGTACCCTATGTACTTTTCTACCAAGATTTTCTTCAAGTAACTCATAATCTTCATCTTCTAAATTATCATCAAAATTATCTAAGAAAAGTAATCATTATGTGAGTGTTACTTCAATACTGTTATATTATATATAACAAAATACATTAAACAGATATTTTAGTTTCTGTTAGAACAACTTTTATAAGAAATCTCACTTTTTTAAAACAACAGGATGATCTAAAAAATACAAAAACCTCTAAGACTATCTGGCAAGCATACTTTTTTTTTTGAAACCAACAAAAGAAAAAAAAAGTATGCTACTGGAAAATAACAAACTCTAATTATATTTTACTTGGAAGCAAATGAAGCCTTTCTTACATTGTAGAACTTATTTTATTTTTTGCTTTACAAAATTCATAAAAGTACTACAGAACTCCCCCACTACAAATTTTTACGAGCTGCCACTGAAAGTGGGTGAGATCAACTCAAAATTGCAGAACATACAACAGTATAGAACTCAACTTTTAAACCTAAAACAAAAATAACAAATAAATATCACTGGACTGAAGTAACTCTTCCTACCAAACAAACTCAGTATAAAGAAGCACTATTAAACAAACTAACGGAAGGCCTAATGCCTGAAGAACCATCCCAGAGCTTCACTCATATTGTACATACAATCCATCCATGAAGTATCAGCAAAAACTCTGGTCACCTTCCTCATCTTCTCAAATGAAATGGATAACAAAAACCACTGAAAAACTGATAAAGAAACCCAATGACATTAAGCAGCAATACAGAAATCACAAGATGCATAATCTATATATTCAACTAAAAAGAAAAATTATCAAGCATATGTGGTCTTTCAAAATGAGAAGAAAAACCATATCTAGGCTATCAAAAATTAGAACTATATGAAAATACCCATAAAATTAGAATAATGTACCAGGAAGCTAGTTCCTTATGCACCAAGGAAAAGAAGCCCAAAAAACTAAGAATAAAAGCTAAAAATAGCAAGTATCTGAAGACAAAAATGAAAATTCTTAGTGTGAAAGAACCACTTCAAAAAACTATTGAAGAGCTCATCAGTGAACCTCACTACAGGTGCTTTGCCAAAAATAATAATCCAAACAAAACTTCTCATTATGTGTAACAGTTTTATAATGCAAGAATTTGAAACTGCTCTAAAAACCAAAAGAATGAGAAATCATCTAGACTAGATGGTATAACAGCAGAGGCAGGGTGTATTTCTAGCTTGCCTCCACATGGTGCACCCTGGGTAATGAGCTAAATGAGCTAGAGCAATTGCTGGCAGCCAGAATTTTCTTAATGATCTCCTGGCTATAGACATGAAATCACAAGCTATACAATCACCAAGCAGTTATTTTCAGGACCACAAGAAAAGAAAGCTGGGTGTGAATTTCCGGAATTTCTGCCATGCACTAAATAAATAAATAAACAGCAGAGGATATTAAATATGGAGGAAAAGAACTTTGGAAACAACTTAACATCTTCCCTCAGGCTACCTTTTCTTCAGTCTACCTACATACAAATACGTGCCAATACATACATAAAAATTCATACCACCATCCAACACAAAAACTAGGGTGTCATCAGCATAGAGCCCTAACAATTTGCTCCAATGAGCAGTGCTGAACAAAAAAAATTAAATTATTACCCAAACGTTTATAAAAAATGGCTACAATAATAAAAATAAAAAAAAAAGTGCACAAGATCCTCCACAAAAATACCATTAAAAGCAAAAAGGATTACAAGAATGCCATAGCCATACCACACATTAGGGGTGTATCGGAAAAAATAGATAGAACACTACATAAATACAACATTAAGGCAACCCTTCAAACCTCCTACAAAATTAAGAAATTTACTAAGCTCATCCAAACATCCTATTCCATACCTTGCCTACCCAGGGGTTTACAAAATTCAGTGCACCTGCAACTTACGCTACATAGGGAAAACAGGGTACACCATCCCAATAATTAAAGACAAACATAAATGCCACATTAAATTCCTCCACTACGGTAAAACAAGCCTGTCAGACCATGCACTCAAACATGTCACAGAATCAACTGGAAAGGCACCAAGTCCCGACACGGGTTTGAAAGAAAGTTCAAAGAAGCTTGTGTGATGCTGAAACATCATCCAAATAGATAGAATCTAAACAAGAATGATGGGTTAATAATTTCAAGAATCTGGAGGACCCATCTTCAACCCATATCCAGAACCCCAAACAGAAGAAAAAAACCTTAATATGTGAGGACTGTAGAAATAGTTTAATGTAGTTCAACTATATTTTTTTTCCAATCATCTGTATATTATTATACTGATATGAATAATAAAGTTTATTTTATTTTGTGAAGTAATTTTTAAGTTTGTGTACATTTTATTTAGTAATATTTTTATTTTATTGTTATTAATTTTTTTCTACCAACACAGGTCAGGCTAGGGTAAAGTAAATAATTAACAAAGCATTTAGATTTATCTTACTTTTGTATAGTATCCTGTAGCTTGTGTCCTGATGTTGACCTCAACACAGAGGTCGAAAAGTAGCGTATTATTTTCTTAATTATAAGTAATTACTCCAACGCGTGTGTTTTTATCTCCATAAGTTCTTTACTACAAATGCTAACCACCATGTAAACTTAAACAAAACAAAACCACTTGGATAATTTATATAAAATTGCAGCACTGATTGGCAGTCAAATAGCAGTAAAATTTAAGTCCTAAAGAACAGAATAGAAGGAAATATGTAAAAAAGGCTTAGGCATTATTCATTATTCAATAATAATGCTTAACGGTATAATCAACACCAAGAGTAAAAAATTTTCATTAAATTCACTAATATTTCAGTGGTTTTCTAACCAGCTTCATCAGAACACAATGCTAACTGAGACAGGCACTCAACACTAAAGTAATTGTAGAAACAATTTAAATTGTAAACTAAAACCTATCGTCCGTACATCAGAAAAAATAGCCAATGTTCTCCTAAAGATTGACTACATCCACTTGATCATCCAGGAGTGTATAAAGTTCCTTATGCCTGCAGATTAGCCTACTTTGAATAGACTGGTAGATCAGTTAACATCTGATTTGAAGAATATAAAAATTACATCCAAGGTCATCCGTATGGCAAATCGGATTGGAAGACTATGCTCTGGAAACTTGTTCACAATAGAATCAGATGGAGAAAAACATCAACATTACGTAGAAGTCAATACAGGTCTGAGAGGCTATTCTTAGAATCAGCATAAGTTATGAAGTACTCTTCCAACCTCAATAAGTATGGTTGCATCAATTTGCCAAACATTTGAAAGACTATCGTTTTAAGACCAAATACAGTGGTATCTCGCTAATCCGAACCTCTTTAGTCCGAACTGCGGTTTGAAACAAAAAAAGTTTTATTTAATATGTATTATTATTTTGCGTACTGTTATTTTTTTTAATAATTATTATTTTAACTATTATTATTTATTTTATTATTATTACAATACAGTATTTTTTCATACTGTCGATTGTACGGTTACACTGTAGGCCTATTTTGATTTATTGTGTGTTCATGTTTGCTTGGGAAGTCGTCGAACTTGAAGCAATTCAAGCGTCATGGAAAAAGCTGTGCCCTTCGAGAATTTACCAAGATAACTTCAGTGATACACCAAAAGAGGAAATTCAAAACGTGCATAATTTGGTAAAAAATATAAATCCAGATGTTGAAATTTCACAAACAGATGTTACGGAATGGATTACAGGTAGAACCGAAAGTCGAAATCAAATCAGATGCTGAAATTATAAATATGACGATGCAGAATGAATTAGAAGACGATGATGATGATAAAGAACTCAAAGAAAAAAAAGTAAAACACGAAGAGGCAGTTGACAGTTTTAATATGTGTATAGAATGGGCTAAGCAGAATGATACGCCATTCCATAAAATTTTATTGCTAATGCAGCTCCGAGAAGCATTCGAAAAAAGTTCAGCTTCCAAGAAGCAAAAGAAAATCAGTGACTTTTTTACAAAGAAATAAAAAAACTATTTTGTGAATTTTTTTTGTGTTGTGTACAAGAAAGTAATATTTTTTACACAAATCAAGTCATGTACAGAACTATGCAATTTTATTAAAACAGAATCCTCAACAATACAGGTACATACAAACTAAATTTTTTACCAAAATAAACTTAAGTTTTACATTACAGCACAGTAGCTTTTTTTTTCTATCAGTTACTTCATTCATTTACAGAATTAAATTGATGTACCATTAGAATCTGATTATTTTTGTCTTAAACCCTAGTTATTGTTGTCTCTTGGGGAAAATTCGCTAATCCGAACGAGCACGGTTTTTATTAGTTCGGATTAGCGAGATACCCCCTGTACCATATTTACTCGAATATAATTCTCACCGAGAGATAAACCAAGGGGTCCAACAGGGATGTCCCCTCTCAGCAACTCTTCTTAATATCTACTTAAATGAAATAATAATAAAATGGAGTAAAAATTTACATCAAGGAATTAAACTTTCACCTACAGTTAACTTAAACACTCTCCTCTTTGCAGATGACCAAATAATAATTACAAATTCTGAAGATAACTAACAGAAAGCTATTTTAAATCTAAATGAGATATCCAAAGATTATGGTATGATAATATCAACGGAAAAATCAAAAACTATGGCCTTTAAAGGACAAGATCCAGTAAGAACTAAAATAGTAATAGATAACAAGATCTTAGAACAAGTGAATTCATTTAACTACCTAGGATGTATGATCACTTATGAAAATGAAAAAGACATAAACGTAAAAATTGCAAAATATTTAAAAATAACAGGTGTAATTAACTCTATATTTAAACCAAACCTAGTTCAAAAACAAACCACACTAAAAGTATACAATACATTAGCCCTACCGGTCTTAATGTATGGAAGCGAAATCTGGACAATAAAACAAAAAGACAAACAAAGATTAACAACAGCAGAAATGAAGTTTATGAGAAAAACTGCAAAGTATACCCTATTTGATCACAAAAGAAACGAAGATATTATGAAAGAATTAAACCAAGAACCTTAATGTCTTAATGTATGGAAGCGAAATCTGGACAATAAAACAAAAAGACAAACAAAGATTAACAACAGCAGAAATGAAGTTTATGAGAAAAACT
Source organism: Typopeltis vanoorti (assembly GCF_054136105.1). Lineage (NCBI taxonomy): Eukaryota > Metazoa > Arthropoda > Arachnida > Uropygi > Thelyphonidae > Typopeltis > Typopeltis vanoorti. The sequence goes on from NC_143559.1 coordinate 73,840,559, forward strand.
GCAAAGTATACCCTATTTGATCACAAAAGAAACAAAGATATTATGAAAGAATTAAACCAAGAACCAGTAATAGAAAAAATTTAAAAATATAAACATAAATGGATGGAACACGTTCAAAGAATGAAAACAGAAAGATTACCAAAACAAGCCTTAAAGTACAAGCCATTAGGAAAAAGAAAACCAGGACGTCCTCTTAAACGATGACTTCTAAGGCCGGAACAGGCCATGCTAGGCCTAAATCCTTGATAAGTATGATGATGATGATGATGATAATTCTCACTTTTTTCCTCAAAAATTAAAACTAAAAAATCGTGGTGCGAGATATATGCAGGAATTTTCGGAAACTAAAATTTTCAGGATAAAACTAAAAATGGGTATGACTTACTAATCTCCCATTCGCTATTGCTACTTCTGGCCTCGAGAGCAGTTTCCTTGTATGCGTTGTCAAAGTCATCTATCCAAATAGCATCATCTTCTCTCCCATCCAGGGCATTAGAGATGTCAGTTTTTAAAAATCTCTTGGCAATTATTTCTGATGAAATCATTTTCCAAGCTCTCAAAATCTAGTTGCACAACAGTTCTAATGATAGTCTCTTAATCTTCCCTGCTAGAGTCAGGTTGTAGCTGCCGGCTGCCATCCACTCCATGTAGAATTTTTGTACATAGCCCTTGAATGGTTTGCTGATCAATACATCCAAGGGCTGTAGACAAGGTGTAAGACCACCAGGAATAATGGCCGCATCGGTCCTTATATACAAAAGCTGTTTTATTATTGGCTTCTGGCTGTTTGTCCCAAACTGTTCTAATCCAATCTCTAAGCCAATGTAGTATTCATCCATCCTTTTTTCTTCGACTCTTACATGAATTCCAGGAGGAAGTTTCCCCTTTGGCATTGTTTTCCTTTGAATATTATGTAAGGAGGCAACTTTCTTTCATCTACAGTACTTGCAAGCATGATTGTGCATTGTTGTTTTTCACTTCCAGTTGTGAGTATTGTCACATATTTTTCACCATTTCCTGTTATTGTTGTTTGGTGTGGCATGTTGAAAATCAGGGTTGTTTGATCAGCATTGGCTATTTGTGATAACATATAGTTATTGATCTTCCTAAATTGAATTACATAACAATGAAAATCCATCAATTTATCCTCGAAATCTTTCGCCGTTCTTTGGCAAATGAATGTGCTTCGACAAAGGGAAAGACTTTTCCTCTTCATAAATCTTGTGATCCAACAATGGATCACTTTCAGATCTGTGCAACTGATGCTTCATTTTGTAGCTAACTCATGCATTTTGAAATATAATATTCCATGTGAAATACAGCAACCATTTTTATGAAACCTAACATGTATTCAAGTAACTCTTCCTCCAATTCAGGAAACTTTCCACTTTTAGGTCCTCAGAATGCTTTTCTTGACTTATTCGTGTTTTCTAATGAAAGTTTCTGTTTACGCCAATATCGCACATTAAAGTCAGTCACTGTAAACTCATAGCCTGCTGCCCAATTCCCATTTTTTTCTGCAAAATCGATAACTTTGAGTTTAAAACCAGCACTCTAACTTGAACATTTCTCCATATTTCAAGCAAAAATTGCTAGTAATTTACAAGACTTGAGATATGTAATGAACAATCCTTCACAAATGACTAGTGAGAAGTGAAAACAGAGTGCAAAACAGACAGCAATGATAGGCCAGTAGAGATAGAGCAGCTATGAAGACGTGCATATGATTGGTGTGGTATTAACAAAAGATTGTGCAACTCAATGACAAACGCAAGCCAGCAATTATTAAGTTGAAATGCTGATTCTCTTCAAACAAATTCCATATCTGAAACTGCCATAACAACATTCACATTTCTTTGATGTTTTCATTTGTTTTAACATGTTCACGTCAGGGTAGTGTTTTGCCTGTTTATCATTCTGATGGGACTTCTCGTTACTATTTCTGTATTGTTTGGTGTCGCACAGGCAAGCTCCACTCACACAAAGTTTCAATCCTTCGGTTGAATTTCATTGCTTCTTGTTTGCATGCCGCTTCTGTATCAAGCTGGTGGGTAGATGCTCTCTCTCTCACACACACACACATTAAAAGGCATGTTAGTTTCAATTCACGGTAAAATTTCAGGCCTCTCATATCTGTGGTCTCTAGTCTTTGGTCAAGTGTTTTATTTCTACCTCAGCTATCAGATCCATAATTTAGTGTTTTTGGCTAATTTCTCTCTCTTATTCCATATAAATTTATTCAATTGACTTCCTACCATACCAACTTTGTTCATTCTGTTGTCTATTTCCATATTTAATTTATGATCATTTCCATATTTAATTTATGATCGTCACTAAAAATTGTGCCTAGGTAGCTGAATTGTTTTACTTGCTCTACAGGTTCTCCATACATAGTGCAGCTGATGTTTTCAATGTTTCTGCCTATTTTTATTGTCTTTGTCCTGTTATTGCTGACTTGCATACCAAATTTATTAGAACAGTTATTCAATTTAGTCAGAGAATCTTGCAGACTTGGACTGGATTTATTTAAAAGTACAACATCATCTGCATAAAGTGAAGAGATGAGATTAACATCTCCAATTTTGATATCAGGTTTAATGCCACTTTCCTTAATAATGTGATCGATATAGATAATTAATAACAGAGGGGATAATGTACATCCTTGTCTGATACCAGATTTAACATGAAAACACTTTCAATTCTAACTGCAGACTTAAAACTGAAATGAATACTAAATATTGCTTGATACAATGCCCAATCAACTCCATATAACCATATCAATGTGAATAGCTTTTCTCTTTGCACCTTATCATATGCCTTTTGCAGGTCTACAAAATTTAAATACAGATCTTGGTTATATTCCCACAATATAACAAATATTGTCATATTGTGGGAATGAATAAGCTGGATTCATTTGGCATGAATCCAGTTTATTCTTCATCAAGCTTCCCTTCCACAATCCTTTTTCAAGTATGCTTGCATAAATCTTACCAGGCACACACAGTACAGAAATACCTCTGTAATTCTCACATTAAGTTTTATTTCCCTTTTTTTGTACAGGAAAAACCCGGTTAATGCAAATTCGATATGCGCCGATAATTAGTTAGTGCGACTGAGTGAAATAATGCCATTTCCCGCTTTAAGCGAGTGATTAATCAGTCAACACGATTTTTTTTTACGTAATGCGAAATTTTTTGTTACCAATCTGCGGTGAGCGTAAAAGCTGGAAGTCATTAAGAGACATGATAGTAGCGCTAGTAATACAAGGGTTGCGCGAAATCTGGGATATAGCGATATGCCAGATTTCGCGTCTTATTTAATATAGTTTGGACTATATTAAATAAGAGCAAAAAAACAAGGAAAAGTTGCTACTGCTTCTTTAAACATGTAAATCACCCAAAATAGAAGTGATTTACTGATCGAGATGGAGTGTCTTCTATCACTCTGGATTGAGGATTATAATAAAAAAAAATACCTCTTGGTACAGGGAATATTCAGGCAAAAGCTCTCTATATTTTTACCTCATTGAAAGAGACCAAATTTCAAAAGGAATGTGGAAGCTTTACTGTGAGTTTAGGATAGTTTGACCATTTCAAAAATCGAACTGGAAACTGCACAATATAAGAATAACTAGGGAATCTGCTAGTGCTGATAAAGATTCTGTGGCCAAGTTTTGTGAAGAATAACAAGGGGGATACAAAGGATAATTCGGGAGGGTGATTATGACGATCATCAAATATTCAACATTGATGAAATTGGTCTCTTTTGGAAGTGTACGCCAAGAAAAACTTTCCAAGCTAAAACTGAAGTATCTCAACCAGAATACAAAGTATCTAAAGATCGTCTTATGCTCTTATTTGGAGGCAATGCAGAAGGTGAATTTAAATTCACGCCTATCTTAGTTTATAGTGCGCAAAATTCAAGATCTAATATTTTGAAGAAATCGTTACAATTGGAAAAGAACTTGGATTTAATACACTGGATAATAAAGATGTGAGAAACTTGTTTAATTCCCATTCAGAACAGTAAAGTGAGCATGATCTTCAACTAAAAGAACAGCGTGCATATGAAGAAGAAGAAGAAGATAAGGCGTGCGAACAAGAAGGAAATGTTACGACTAAGAAGCTAAATGAAAAAGACCTTGAGCTAGACTTCAATCACATTGAGCATGCTAAGGAAATTTTGTTTGATGCTGATCCTGATATACAATGAAGCTCCAAAGTCCAATGAAATCTTGATAAAGCGTTCGCCAGCTATCTCAAATTGCATGAAAAAGTCGAGCACAATTCAATACATACATACATCTTCAAGGCCCACTCTTCCTAATTGGGTTGTGGGGGCAACAGCTGCAAGAGGAACTTCCAATGGTCACAACCCTCTGCCACCAAGCTCAGGTGTTCTGGTGGGATTCCCAAACGTGTCCACCCAAGGTTTTGGATATAATCTATCCAGCGAGTCCTTGGCCTTCCACGTGGCCACCAACCCTCTGGCTTGGCAAAGAGGGCCTGCTCTTGTGGCATTCTGACCAGGTGCCCGTACCAATGTAACTGTGATCTCTCAACACGGAGAACAGCGGTTGAGTATTGAGGGTTTCCCGAATTGCAGAGCTTCTGACTCTGTCGAGTTTTGTCAGCCTCGCAACCCCTCGAAGGAACCTCATTTCAGCCGCTTGGATTCGTGTCCGCATTCTTTCGGTCATTACCCAACTCTCGTGACCATAGGTGAGGATGGGGACATAGACTGTATTGAAGACAGCCAGCTTTGCCTTCTGGCTTAACTCCCGCAATATTGAGCTTGCTAAGCCAATTCGAGTATCTAGCTCTACGTCCCATTTTCCATCATTCGTGAATATGGATCCAAGGTATTTAAACTTCTCCACCTGCCTAATTGGGACTCCACTTACATTTAGAGTGCACTGGGATGGTTGTCTTGAGACCACAAATGTTTCAGTTTTGGCCACACTGATCTTCATTCCGGCATCTGCACAAACAGCTACAAACCTATCCAGGGTCCGTTGGAGGTCATCTGTGGAAGAGCTAAGCAGAACTAGGTCATCTGCAAAAAGCAGACGTCCAATGCCTACATTTTCCAATTCTGACACGCTCACTGCCTCGGCTATGCCTATCAATCCAGTCCATAAATATTATGAAAAGGAGGGGTGACAGAACACAGCCTTGGCGGAGGCCAATGGAGACTGTGAAAGGTTCAGACTTTGTGCTGTTTACCCTGACACAAAACTCTGGGCATTCATACATTGATTGATGGCAGCTAATAGTTGACCATCCACTCTATACGCCTGTACTACTTGCCAAAGCTTATCCTGAGGAACCTGGTCATATGCCTTCTCCAAGTCCACAAAATATGTGTAGACATTCCTGGCATATTCCCAAGATTTCTCAAAGACTTGCCTTAAAGTGAAGATTTGGTCAGTTGTGCTTCTACCAGGACAAAAGCCACATTGTTCTTCCTGGAACTTTGACTCAACTATGTTCCTGCACCGTCTTTCCAAGCACTTAGCATACACTTTCCCAAGCAGGCTGAGCATAGAGAGAGATGCCACGATAGTTACTGCAATCCTTCTGGTCTCCCTTCTTAAAGACTGGTATTATTATGCCTGTCAGCAATTGCTTTGGTTGTAAATAAAACAATTCAATCTTTACTTAATTTTTTTGTAAAAAAAAATAGCTCAATCAAATGTTTAAACATTAAATAAAAATTTAAGCAATTGATTTTTATTAATTAAGAAAGAACTTGACATTGTCAGCATCCAGGAATGCATTAGCAGAGCTAATCTCAGGTGGTATGGTCACTTAAATAGAATGGGAGAGGAAAGATTGGCAAAACAAGTGTTCTCTGCCAGGTTGGTAGGAAAACGACCCAGAGGAAGACCAAGATATAGGTGGATTGATACGGTACAAAGTGCCTTAGACGATAGAAATATAAGATCTGATAATGTTGGAGTCTTGACAAGTAACAGATTGATTTGGAGGAAAATTGTAGATAGGAAGTTAGTAATGATGTAATTTTTTCATGTAGTACTGTCATATCCTGTACACCCCTTGAGGGTACATGGCAGGAATTTGATGATGATTTTTATTAACTCTCATGACTTAATCCTCTAATATAGTTTATACTGTAATTTTTTTTTTCCCAATTTATGCTAACCGATGGATGAATTAATGTTATTCCTATTGTTTATTGCATTTGCTAAACACGATTTCGCTTAGTGTAATTGCATTAAGCGAGGTTTACCTGTATATGGATACTATGAGAGCTCTACTCCAATCGTCTGGAAGTCGTCCCTCTGTCCAGGCCTTCTGAACTATGTAGTGCAGCCACTGCAAGATTTTTATTCTTCCATACTTGAGGTTGCAAATCATCTAGTCCTGCTGACTTTCCAGATTTCAGGCATTTTCTACTTCAAGTACAGATATGTATTCCTGATTGCATGCCTGTTGAGTGTTTTTTACCGCTGTGCTGTTCACTATTTGTTTCATTTAGCAATTTTTTGAAATAATTACTCCATACATCTAGGATATCTTTTTCTCCAGTTTTTATGTCTCCTTTATCTCTAATTCCTTCTACAACACTCTTTCCACCATTTCTGAGCTTTTCAACAGCCTCCAGAATATCTTGCCAGAATACCTTCCTAATATTCATATTTTATGTTCTTGCCAAAATTTTTCCACGACTTTTGTTTAGCTAGCTTTATACAGTGTTTAGTTTTTTTTTTTTTACATTTGTCTCTGTATTCTCTAAGAGCACAAGCTGACGTATTCACCAGGAACTTTTGATATGCTTTCTTCTTTTTCCTTCACTGCCTCTTTAACTTCTTGTGTCCACCATGGAGGTCTGATTTTTCTATCCTGGCAGACAGCATCACCACATGCCTCTCTGGCTCAATGTTTTCTTCAGGGTTTGTCACTGAATCTCCAAGGTTTTGTTCCTTTTCTCAAACTCTTTTATTTTTTCTTGAATAATGTTTATGTATTTTAGTCTACAGTTCATATCTGAGAGCTGCTCAACTTTTATTCACTTTAAAACTTTCTTACATGTTCTTCTTTTCAATATGAAATTTAATTTTATCCTGCTTGAGAATAAATCACTTCCAATTTCAAATCCTCTTTGAACTCTAGTGTCCTGGAACAGTGAGAAAATGCTCATCCACTATGAGCAATAACATAGTGAATGAGACTTTTCTTATTCCTTGACTCTTCTCTCCATGTGAATTTATGCACATTTTTATGTTGGAACATTGTGTTAGTAATAACCAGTCCTTGTCCTGAACAGAAATCCAACAGGTTTATGTCATTATTATTAGCTTTGCTCTTTTCTCCAAATTTTCCCAAAATATTTTTGTATGTATTTCTGACAATCATTTCCTACTCTGCTATTTAGATCTCTAACAGGGACCAACTTTTCCTTTTTCATTGTGAAAAGAAAGCACAAAACTCTTCAAATTCCATAAAAGTCAAATATCTGGTACTCCAATCTAATCACTACAAATACCAAAATTCTTTTGTACAAAACCACCTGTCAAGCTATATTTACATATGAAGGTTGTCCAGACATGGAACATCACTACTCAAGCAAGCAGTTAATAGTATTGTTCATAGACAACATGCTTTTGAACAATACTGGATATACATAGCAAGATCACATTCCTAATATTGTCATTCTTGAAGAAAGCCAGTAAAGACCTCTAATGCAAACAATTAAAAAAAAAAGTCAATTGAGATGGTCGAGACACCAGCTTAGATATCCACCTTCACCTATGTTTAGTGATCTTGCTCTATACATGCCAAGTAATGGACACAGAGGAAAAGGAAGACCAAGAAAACAGCAAGTTTTGGCAATACATAAGTAAACTTCTTTTTTGTAGATGAGACTTATGAACTATCACCATTTGACATTTACCATTCAGCACAAAACAGAGCAACTTGGTTCCATCATCAAATAGACTATACTTCCATGAGTTTCAGATATGAATATTTCTGTGTATGTTTTGCCATTCATAAATGAATAAATGATGATGAGGATGGCAGGTAATTTATAGTAAGAATTAAAGAATGTATTACTTTGTTTTATCATCATAACATCTTCATCAAATTGCCGACCTGTACCCTCAAGGGGTGTACAGGATATGACAGTACTACATGAAAAACTCACATCACCACTAACTTCTTATCTACAATTTTCCTCCAAATCAATCTGTTACCTGTAAAGACTCCAACATTATCAGATCTTATATTTCTGTCTTCTGAGGCATCTTTCACTCTACCAATTGACCTATATCTTGGTCTCTTTCCCATCAACCTGGCAGAGAACACTTGTTTTGCTAACCTTTCCTCTCCCATTCTGTTTAAGTGACCATACTACCTGAGATTAGCAGAGTTAATCTCAGGTGGTATGGTCACTTACAAAATGATGTATAAAATGATGGTATAGCATGACAGAATTTCATCATAGCATTTAAATTGTTAAAACATCATCAACAATATCTATATAAATTATACCAATACCTTGGGCAAGTATTTTTTTTTTGTGTGTGTGGCTAGTAGATTTAAGTTATATTTCTGGAGCTCTGCTTGAGACCCAGATGCAGTTTTGTCAAGAACTTATCATTTTTCAATAGTAAACTTCACTTGCATTCAGCAGTATAAAATAATTAAGTTCTTTCCATCTGCTGCAGAAAAATCCATAAACATGACTTGGATATTTATGGATTAAGATTGTGTGCAAAACTCTGGATAGTCTACTGGATTAAATACCAGTGATACTCTGCTTCAAAGATGAAAAACCTTCACTTTGCAGATGCATTGCAATACTGAAATCACTAATCTCAACAAAACTGCTTTCATCTGTAGAAACTAGAGTTTGAAAATTAATTATATATAATGAAAAATCAATTAGAAAGTAACATCTCCAGCTATCACAAGAAATAATGGGACATGAATTGGGGGGGGGGGGCATCTGGATTCACTCAATCTAGACAGCTAAAAAATGATAAAAAAAAAAGCCCTCGTCTTTCGTAACAGCCTAAAAAAAATATAACATTTCAACAGATAGTAAACTATATCAAACTACCTGACAGGCTATTTTCCTCTGTGAAATATAGATCTGGAGGAACAACTAAACTGTAAGAGCAATGAGAATAATAACAACTTTAATATCAGATACCAAAGAAGTGTCCTTGTATATATATGGCATGAACATGAACAAATGAAGCGATTCCAAATGAAAGCAGCATTGATGGGCAACCATAACGATCTTAATAGATCATTCAGTCATCACTTAAGACATCTGCTTGCTGATTATTTTAAAGATCTGCTGTTATATAAGATACATATAGAGCAGTATGGTAAGGAATCCCAAGCCAGAATGTATTGTAATATCAAACTGAAATGACACCTTTTCATGTGTGTGAGTGTATAAGTCTACTAATGCATTTTATCTCCCCTAAAGGAGTAGGCAAGGCCATTTATCCATTTATGGATGGAGATTGCTTTCCTTCTAAAGGAAAGCAATCTCCATCCTTAGACATCACGGACAGTTGCCCAAGGGCATCAATGATTTTAAGGCATGCAGGAAGAAGAGTGACAACTGCTGCCATCTCACGGTCCCAAACACTATAAAATATTATCTGAATTATTGAAAGTTCTATGATTAATTTTTTTGAATTGTAGGATTAAAAACCTTAACTGCCTGTGCCAGAGATTGAATAACTCAAGTCAAAGAAAGGCTTTAGAAAAAGTTCATCTAGTTTGCAATAAGAATAGAATTTATGAAGTTTTTCCTCATGTGACATAGTCCTATGAATGTCATTTCACAGGTCGTATATATGCTGTATTATGCTATATTTTCCTCCTTACAAACACATGTTGAATATAAACTGATAATTCACAATTTTTAATACCACTCCAAATAATTTACTACCTAAAACAGAGAGAAGAAATGGTCTTAAATTCAAATGAATTAATGTATGCACTTTCAATTTGATCAACTAAACAGTATTACACATCTACAGGGTGTTCGGGATAAATTTGACATATTTATAATTAATTATATTTTTCCGTAAGTTACATGTATTAACACACACTTCTCTTCATTTAAAAGTTTGGACCCTTCTTCATTCATATACAAGATGTCAGAAAGGATGGATAGCTGGAACCCACCTGAATCATGGAAGAGAATAACTTGTATCATGATGATTCGTGCCCGCCATCAAAATAAGGATATTACGACTGCTGCCCAATGCTCCCTGAATACAGTAAAAACAATCAGGCATGAACTAGAGACTTGCAATGGTGACTACGAGGATGTAGCAAGAAGAAAGATCCCTAGCAGACGATCTGATTGCGTTCGTACAGCAGAATTCCTCGCAAATCTGCAGGAACAGGTGTTGAAGAACCCTGGCATTGGAATTCGGGCTTTGTTCGTGGAGTTGCTAACTGTAGTCAAGCCCTGGATAACAAGGGTAGCCAATGGTAGGCCGTATGTATGGCAGCAGGATTCGGCCCCTTGCCACACCTCTGGGAAAAGTCAAAAATGGTTGTCTGAAAATTTCTACGACTTCACCAGTCCAAATGTTTGGCCTCCAAACTCCCCAGACCTTAACCCCATGATTATTTTGTATGGGGCGCAGTTGAAAAAGACACCAATCGCACTTCCAGTAATACAAAAGCCCAGTTAATGGATAAAATTAAAACAGTTTTTGTGGCCCTTCCCAGGGAGACTGTAGCATCAGCTTGTTCGAGGTTCCGAAGCAGAATTGAAGCTGTGATCGATGCTAATGGTGGTTATTTTGAGTAAATCTTGTTGATAGTATTGTAATTAACTCTGCCTGTAATGTTTTTTTGTCAATTCATTAAATTTAATAGATACAAAGATTTTCTTTTTCCTTACGAAACTGTCAAATTTATCCCGAACACCCTGTACATGCACTATATTTTATTTTAAAAAATTGTAATACATGGATACAATATTCAATTCAAAAAGTGAACACTAATTTACCATGTCGTCTCTTTTTTCTTTTTCCAGACATGTCATCATCATCATCAGACTCATCTTTTTCTCCACCATCTCCATCATCTTCTTCCTCTTCTTCATCATCATCATTAATCAGGTCTTTCATTTCTTCTCGTAACGTCTCTTCATCTAATGAATCATATTTGAAAATTAGATTTGATTTTATTAAAAGTAGGTTTATGTACATGCACTTAACTAGAAAAAAAATGTTATAAACATCTTTTAAAAAAGTGGAATTTTACATAATGATGTTGTAAGATCGTTTAAACTTTAATTGTTCATATTTTTAAAACCAAATTAGAGCCTATTTAAGCCATATTTAAACAGTAACATTCTACCATGTAGTACACAAACAGTATATCATGTTCTCTGTAAAAAAAACTTTAGTTGTTCATATTTTTAAAACCAAATTAGAGCCTATTTAAGCCATATTTAAACAGTAACATTCTACCATGTAGTACACAAACAGTATATCATGTTCTCTTTAAAAAAAACTTTAGTTGTTCATATTTTTAAAACCAAATTAGAGCCCATTTAAACCATATTTAAACAGTAACATTCTACCATGTAGTACACAAACAATATATCATGTTCTTTGTAAAAAAATTTACTAAGCAATACCCTTGATATAGTATTTTTATATGAACACATGCGATCAGTATGTTGCACTATTAACTGATGTGTCCTCTCCTTCTCATTTATTATTAATGAAAGAAAATAAACATTTTCCTTCTAAAATCTTTAGCACTAATCATTGTAATGTTTTAAACAATTAGACTTCTACTAACCACAATATAAAAAAGAAAGCTACAATGGAATGAAAAACTTACTTTTCTGACCAAATAAATCAATAGTTAATTTTTTTTTTCAGATAGCGTTTATTATTTCCTTATTCATATTTTTTAAACAAACAGCAAATCCTATTTCAAATATAATAAAGAATATATATCAAATATTAGAATTAACTGTTAAGGGTAATCAAGAGTTTTTGAAATATCTTTATATTACATTTTCATTGGGTGTGAGAATAATTTACATACAAAAAAGTTATAATTATTTAAAAAGATTTTCTTTGTGAGCAAAATGATACATTTATGTTTAATACTAAAGTGATTAATTTCTCTTATTTTTAGAATGAAAAAAACAAATAATCTGAGGGCTTTATGATTTCAAACTCAAACACACTGCATCTGACTGGTTCAAAAAGTTCAATGTTGGTGGTATCACTCTATGATTAATCTCATTCAAGATAATTTTCAATCAATCCTAAAACACTACATCAAGTATTAATGCTATCCAGACTTTTCCCTGTTGCTCTTTCTTTCTTTTTTTTTCCTTTTTGACATGTGGTCATGTCATATGTTCCTCCAAATGCCCTAATCATATTTTATCCTGTGAAAATACACTATATCAGTCATCACATTAAAGTCACCTCTTCATCCCATCTCTTCAAGACATTAATATATTCATAAACATGTACAGATTGCTGGGAGAGCTGGTACCTGAAGAGAAATGTGCAATTTAATCACTAGCAAGAGCAACTGAAATTGTCAAAATGTCCTGAATCACACCATAACAAGCTCATTCATGACAATGTAAAAATTTGCTCACCAATTCCTGTGGTAAACTTTTCATCAAGTGAATTGCTAATCATCATGAAAACTGATTATATTGTAAAAATAAATGCACACCAATAAATAAACTGAGTTGAAGAAGTATTTGCGATGATCATAATAAGAATTCAGTTCAAGAACAAGGTCAAGTTGTGCATGTGTGATGGTGGAATTTTGAGAGTGGAGGTTTCAGAAGAGTTTTGCTAATTTTTTGGGTTTAATAGTACAAGATTAGCTAGCTTTGCTCATACTGCAACAAAAACAGGTAAATCAGGAGCTTACATATGCCTAAAAACTATACATAAAAGTTGAAATTTAATACAATAAAACATAAATTAATACTAATTAACACAAACATAAAAACAGTGTAGAAAAAAACAAATGTAAAAGAAGAGTATAAAACAAATGAAAAAATGTAAAAATTATTAAAATTCATAAAATGCACATAAATCCAATTTAAAAAAAAAAAAATATATATATATATATATATATATATTTGCAATAACAAACTAAAAATATATATACTTTATATAAGGTGGTAAAAATTAATTGTCTGTGAAAACTTAATAAAATAATGACTGCACTCTCATCGGCGAAATGAGAGTAGTCGATTAAGTTTCACAGAAAATCAATCTATTTAAAATGAATTAAAAACAATTCACTGTGGAAAATTCATCACGGAGATTATTCTTTGCAGAGAAAATTTAAATAATATTGTAATGACACACACATATGAAAAACTAATGTAAAACAATACATATTTTAGAAAATATAGTTTCTTTCTATATTATTTATTTAATTAGATTTTTATTTCATTTTTTTATAATACTTTTATTCTGTATAAAGTGAAATTAAATATTAATTTAATAAGCCGAAAGGCTATATAAATATAGCCTTTCAGCTTATTACTAATTTAATAAGCCTTTCGACTTATTAAATTAGTAATTAACAATAAATATAGGAGTACACCACTTCGGCAATTCGATAGTAGAGGTATGCAAGTTCATGTTCACTTAAAACCTTGATATTCCAGGTCTACCTACTCACTGATGAGACCTCAAAAAAGGTTGAAACTGGTCTGAGTAGTGACCTCTTCTCATAATGTAAAACAATATATATACATCTCTTAGGAGCTGGGTTTTACATTATGAGAGAATATTAAAGTTAGTGACGGAGCTTGCTCCACCTTTACATGGAGTTGCCCTCGTGTTGTACTACCCAAGTAATCATTTACACTTGGGCTCGTCGATAGTTTTTTCGGCATGAAACTCAATGGATTTCGATCCAGGTTTCATATCCAGCTATAAAAACATAAAGGGATTAACTATCCCCCTTTCTATTGAAATTAAATATTTTGTATTTTACTGATCAGCTGCTTCCCTAATTTCTGTTTATTTCTTAAAATGTTAATATTTTTTCTTCATATTTAGATGCTACAAACTCTATAGATGAGATATTCATATTTTACGAAAATGTGATAGTGGTTAGGGAGTAAGAGCACCAAATTTAAGAATGTTTATTTACTTTTTGTAACCTTTCACTATTATTCTATGCACTTAGACACTTATCCAGATAGAGAAAGTAGCGCTACTTAAAGTACAATACATATTTTAAAAAAAACTGCCGTGTAATATCTAAACTAGCAGAAAATATATACATAACAATTCAGTGGTGAACTCAGGATTTAATCTTGGGGTGGGTGTGTGGGGGGGGGGATTTGAGAATACACTACACATTGCATATGACCTATGACTGAGCATCTGCAGTGATTGCCAATACATGATACCCGTGATCTCCTCTGGTCCAGCTCGGGCAAATGAAGTAGCGCTCAGTCCGCACGAGCACTACTTCATTCACCTTGCGTTCACAGCAGTCATGATTCCTGAGAGCTATAGGGTATTCCCACCTTATGTGACCTGCTAATTCATAAGTAGTATAGAAATAGAAGACATGACAGAAGACTTCATAAATGCCATTTCCTAAATAAAAAATGAATTTTAATTAGGAAAAGATTTTTGGAAAATTTTCTAGTGTTTTTTTCCTTGTTCTTTTTTTTTTGGGGGGGGGGGGGGGAGTGCCTTGCCCTTCCTAATTAAATAAATTAAAAAATAAATCTAATTAAATAAATAATACAGAAAGAAACTATATTTTCTAAAATATGTCTTGTTTTGCATTTGTGTTTTATACATGTGTATCATTACAATATTATTTCAATTTTCTCATGACTTGCAAAGAATATCCTCCACAATGAATTTTTCCTGTGATGAATTGTGTGGATATGGTCAATTAAAATATGAGTCATGAATAGTCCAGAGTCGCAAAATTCACACATAGACATGTCGCTCGTCAGAAGGAAGGAGTGGATGAGATGACAATTCTCTATATGGAGCCGTGCAAGAACGACAATTCTAGTGGTAGCTATCTTCCAAGATAGCTACCACTAGAATAGTAGCCAATTTTGTCTGATAATCTGTGTGTGGTACAGGCAGATAATGGATATTCAAGAAACGAGCTAACCTTACTGCAGCCTCATTTTCCTTAATCACAACATGGCTTGGAATCCAAGAGATGTGTACATCAAAGTGTAGCTTCCATACCCAAAGGAGGTGTTGAATTTTGGAGAGCACTGAATGGTGCTGTAGCTCTAGACTTCGTATTGCCTGAATTGAACTTTGCAAGTCTCTAATTTGCACCTTTGATAGTGGTGAGATCTATATTTTAGTGCAAGCTTTATAATACAGCTCTGCTATAAAGTTTTTACATTCTAGTAAGATTTGTGTAGACATAGGATTATCTGGAAATGTGCAGAAAATTGCGCTAGGTATTTTGTGCCCATCTACAGAAATTGCATCTGTGTAGATGGGTGCAAAATCAGAGCATTCAGTTTTATGAGGTTCAAAGAGCTGCTGGCAGAGAACAGTAGGGGAGGAAAATTGCAGTGGCCTGCTGAAAGAAAAGATGCATGTTGGCATGTTATGACTACCATGGAAGTGAGTTTGGGGCATTGAGCTGTGTTGTCCACTGCTATTTCTAGAGCTTGTAGGAGAGTTTTATGGCAGTCTATTGAGCATTGTAAAGATTCTCCCATTGTAGCAGGAAGATAGTTCGATACATGGAGTGCTCTGGCAGGAATTTTATTTTACTTACATATAACATAACTGCCCACTCAGTCTCCAAAAGTTAGATAGGGCTAAATGGCCTTGCCTATTCCCGTATATGGGAATAAAAAGGCGTTAACTGATTTTTTTTTTTTTTTTTTTTTTTATAACATAGGTAGCTTTTGGTGCCAAAGTGACAAAGGTGGTTAATTTGCCTTGATGTACAGATTAGATGTGCGAAATGCTCCAGTGGCAATTCTGAGGCTAGATGTGAGTAGGGTCTAACCATCACAGTGTACTCTCCTTAGCAAGAGCATAGACTTGAGATCTGTAGTCAAGTTTAGATCTTATCAATGTCTTGTATAAATGAAGCAAAGAAAATCTGTCAGCATTACAGCATGTAGAACATTCATTGCGTTATGGCACTTGTCTCGTAAATGACGTATCTGATGGAGGAAACTGAGTTTACTGTCAAATATCAGTTCCAATAACTTGGCTTCCAGTGCAACTGTGATTAGTGATTGTCTTAGTTGGAGTTCTGGGTCAGGATGAAAACTACATCTGCAGCAAAAGTGCAAGCAAATTTCTGCTGTGAAAATCTAAAACCATTTACAAGCACCCATATTGAGAGATGGTCAATGGCTTGCTGAAGCCGTCTTTCTATGACCCTCGTATGACCCTCAGAACAGAGGATGGTAAAGTCATCCACATATAGGGCATTACTTACTGTTGGAGGAAGTTGTTCTGTTATCGAGTTGACCTTGATTACAAAAAGTGTAACTCTTAACAAACTTGTGGGACTACCTCTTCTTGTTATAGGGTTGGGAGAGGATGGTTCCCATGTGGACTTAGAAGATTTGGTTAGATAAAAAATTTTTGATAAATAGAGGGAGATTCCCTATAAGACCAAAATTATGTCTTTCAGTATTAAATCTACAAGCAGTGTCATGTGTTTTTTCCACATTAAAGAAAACCGATACTAGATACTCGGATTTTAGGCATTCAATACCAATACTAGATACTCAGATTTTCGGCTGGAGGCATCCAGCCAAACAAAATGAACAAGAGTAGAATATTTTCAGAAGTTGATTGTGTTCTGGAAAAGAGATTGTTTCTCTCAAGAAATCATAAAAGATGAAAATGAACCATTTTTTCCAGAATCTTGCACAAGCAGCTGGTCAGAGCAATTGGATGGTAGCTTTTTGGGAATTATGGATCCCTTCCCTGGCTTAGGAAAGGTAATTATAATTGCCTTTTGCAAGGTATCCAAATATATGCTCTCACAGAAAATTCTGTTGTAAAGGTTCTCAATCCATAGCCAATGTTGACACATGCTGTACCATCTCGTATGGGCTATTATCTGGTCCAACAGTAGCTGTACAACATTTAAGAAAAGCAGCTTTCGTTTCTTCTTTGGTCTCTTGTTCTTCTGTGCCTTTCAAAGAAAAATGGATTTGTTGTTTTTCTGCCTTGCTTTTTTGGGCACGGAACTTGCAGGGATAAGATGTTGCTGATGTTTTTTTGCAAGTCTCCCAGAGTGTATCAGCAATCGGCGTTGTATAAACAACTGCACAACCATTGTGCTCGAGGATAGAGAACCAGTAGGTATATCTGCCTTTGTTGGTGGATCTTGATATAGAAGAAGCAAATTGGATCCCAAATTTCTTTTGGCTCTGACACCTGATGTGTCTTGCTTGGGCTTGAACTCATTTAAAAGCAATTACATTTGTTGTTGTGGGGGTATCTGCTGAAAATACCCTATGAAATCTTCTGGGCTTCTTGGATGCTGTACAATCATCATTCCACCATGGCTTACGAAAACATGGGAACCAACTAAATGTTTCAGGAATTGCAGTTGTAGCTGCTGCTATAATACGCTGTTACATGCTTCACTGATAGGAGATGAACTGACTGTTGCAAAATAAAAAACTGCTAATGAAGAAAAGGAGGACCAGTTAGCATGCTCAATTTTTCACCTTGATATCTATGATGTAGTAAATGGTTGCCATTGTAGAAGAGTGGATGTCACAGGAAAGTGAGTGTTTCCAAATGGATTGTCATCAGTTTCCCACTTAAACAGTAGGAAAAGGGAAGGTGAGCAGAGCGTAAGTCAATAGCAGTGAATGTTCAGGTAGGCATATGAAAGGTGTTACTTCCTGTGTTTAAGAGGAAGAGATTGTTGTTGAGCATATGATCAACAACTTTTCCTGTGATCTTTGTTCAGGCACAACCCCACACACAGTGTTATGTCAATTAAACCCCCATTAAAAGTAAAGGGAATGGTAAATGCAATATGACATCAAGGTAATCTTGAGAAAAATCAGCAGGAAGAGGGAGGTCGATGTAACATACTCTTATTTCCGAATGAGAGTCAGATAGAAACTGCTTCTATACTAGTGTTAATTTGGATTTGTTGGAAGGTGATGTGGTTACCCACAGAGACCTGTCCAAGGAATTGCCATCCCACAAGGATGGCAACTCTTCTGTGGGCAGGTCTATCTGCTATTCTCTCCTTATAAATAATGGGAACATTACAGAGAGTCGGATCATCACTCAGTTTCAGGTATGTTTCCAGAAAGAAGAAGCATATTGGTTTATACTTCTGTAAGAGAGCTTCGATGTCTATGTTTTGTTGGAATCCACAATTACATTGTAGGAATGTTTTATTATTTCTTTTTTGGTGGTATCTTCTAGCTTCCTATGATGAGTGGTTTTGTTTTCATTAGTCTTGGATTTTTTTTTTCTTTTTTGAGAATTGTGTTTGGCCAGTATTCATCATTTCTTCTTTTTCTGGAAAAATATCCAAGACTTTGTCAAATTCCACTTCCTCTAGAGCAAGGTTTCCCAAACTTTTTTTTCTGTGGCCTGGTTATTTTAATACTATGGCCAATAGGTAAAATAAAATAGATTTGAATGTTCATAGTTTTCATTTATTATTATTATAATAAAGAAGCATTTACTCTTACAAAAATATAAAGAAATTAAACTAAACCCAAGTAATTTATTAATGAGAAGTGTGGTGCTATTGTTTGTTAACTAGAAACTTCAGGTTTGGAGGAAAAGATAACTTTATTCTGAAATCCAGTTCGACTTCCAATCGGTTTCTATATTTATTTTTCAGAAAAACCAGTGTTGAAAAGCCTGTTTTACACTTATAGTGTTGTGACAAAAGGCATTAGAAATTTTATCGCTTTTTCTGCTAAAACTGGGTACTCTTGATGGCAAGACAGCCAAAAATCCATCAGTGGTATCGTGTTGAAGATATCTTTAAGTGCCATATCACACGACAGTTCAATTATAGATTCAATATCTGAATCCGGCAATTCTGTCTCAGATTCTGCGTTCACTGTAAAAGAGTTCCTTACCCATGCTTTGTTGCTGTTGATTGGGGGGAAATATTCCTTCAGACTTACCTGCAAGTCCTAGCATATGTCCCTTGACAAGAGCTGAAATCTCATCTGGCATGGAA
Organism: Typopeltis vanoorti; assembly: GCF_054136105.1. NCBI lineage: Eukaryota > Metazoa > Arthropoda > Arachnida > Uropygi > Thelyphonidae > Typopeltis > Typopeltis vanoorti. Next base: position 73,859,767 of record NC_143559.1, read on the forward strand.
CTCATATTATACTCTTTTTGATTTTTTTGTTGCAGCTACCACCTTTTCTTGCACTTTAAATACAGTTACATTGCTACCTTGTAATGTCAGATTTAAATTATTCAAAAAATCAAAAATGTCACAAAGGTAGACAACCTTGATTAACCAACTGACATCATGAAAACTATCTTTGAATTCAAATATTACATCCCTAGCCATTGGGGTGATGTTGGTCTAAGAACTTCATCCTTCATTTCAGTAAGTCTTCTTAAAACATTCCCTCTTGACAGCCATCGCACCTCGCAGTGTAAAAGATGTTCATGTTCCCTCCCCATTTCTTTGCACAATGCAGTGAATATTCTTGAATTCAATAGATGAGATTTTATAAAGTTTATAAATTGTACACTCTTGCATAGTTGCATTTAAAAGCAATGGCATGGCATTCTTTTGAAGGCCAATGCTTCTCTGTGAATGCTACAATGCACCCATACACAGTCTGGTGTATTGATCTACGGCTTTGATCTTCGAAAAAAGTCTAGTACATGTGCCTGCCATTGTGTGGGTTCCATCGCTACTCAGTCCCACACATTTCTTCCATTCAATGCCCTTTTCATTGATGTAATTTGCAATCAAATTAAAATCTTTGGCTGTTGTTCTTGTTGTCAGAGGTTTACAAAAAAAAAATTCTGTGCGAGTTGTATTGTCACAATCGTATCTCACAAAATACATTAAATTGGCATTGTCCGATATGTCTGTACTTTCATCGAATTGCAAGGAAAAAAAATGAACTCTTTCAAGTGACCTACAACAGTTTCTTAGATATTATCTGCCATCTCCATGATTCTACGCTTCACTGTGTTATTTGATAGCATCAGCATATTTACTACTATCCAGTTTTTTATCATATATTTGAGATGCTAACATTTTCATTGCTGGAACTATTAATTTCTTGGCAACTGTGTAAGGATAAAAACCAGTTTCAGCAATTAATTTTGATATTTCATAAGAAGCCATTACAAGGTTTTCAGACCGAGTTCCCTGAGAAAAATTCGAAGACATAGTCTTCTTAGTAACTATCAGTTCTCTCTTTTTATTTATAAAGAAATCTATTGGCTTATTACTGTAGTTCAGATGTTTCAATTTCAAATGTCGCTTCAACTTTGAAGGTTTCATGGACTCGTTCGAAAGTGCTGCACAACAAATAACACAATGGTTTGTCATCAGCACCCTTGATGAAACCGAATTGTATGTGATCCTCAGAATACTGTTGGGTCCAGTACATCTTTTTTGTAAGAGTAGTAGACAACACATCATGCAGCTGTTTGTTAGTGCTGTTCTCAGAACTCGTGCCCGGCTGCATGTCACTCAATTGTTCAATGGTGCTAATCAAGAGTTTGTAACCGGCACTTTGTATGTTGGTTGTTTTATTACCCAGCATTAAATGGGTAATGGCAAGCGAGATGAAGAAAGAATGAAATAAATTATTTAGAAACAATTATAATAATTATGGTTGTTCAGCCAAACCCACCAGGAAAGGTACACATAATCAGCAAATACAAAAAATTACGCTCTCTCTCAATACTTAACTCAAACTGAACAAGCAGAGCGATTACATGGCAGGCGAGTAAAACAAATGCCAGACCGCCAAACGATTTAGCTAGTGGCATGGTTGCCGCCCCACCATTAGTTAAGCTACTTTACCACAAACAAAAAGACTGTGAAATGGCGACGCGGATGGAGCGCGTTTTTCATCTCTATTAAATTATTTATTCATTAGTCCCGATTAAACACTATTTACTTGTATTTTAGAGTTTTGTGAAAAAAAAACCAAAAATGAAACACTTAGGTTTTCGAGGTTTTTTAGACAACCCAGCATTTAGCTTTCGTGACCAAGTGCCGGATCGTGACCCACCATTTATGAAACGCTGCTCTAGGGCATTCAGTATGTTGATTGTTTTATCTTTCTGGGGGGGGGGGAACCAGTATCCATGCTATTTATTGATGGGCCATCTAATAAAGGTTATGGAGTCATATCTTTGATCCTCTGTGGTGCACATTCCAATAGTTTTTTTTTTTTAATAAGAGAATTTTCATGTAGGGAGACCCTTTCTGAGTTATCTTCAGGAGTGAGGCCATAACGATTTCTCTCTTTCATCTGCTCAGAGGAGATAGCAAACAAATCACAGAGGAGATAGCGAACAAATCATATCTTTCAGGGATGGGATGTTGTATTTGTGAGAAGGCAGGATTGACATCTTTGTCAATGTCCTGACAAACTTTCTTTATAGTTCCTTCTTAGTATAAGAGGGTTTAACAGATGTTGTTGCTACTGTTGTAGTATACTGTCTTTTTGCTTTCTGTTGCTTTTCTCTTATAGTGTTTATTTTCGTGTTCTTTACTGTCATATCGAGCACAAATAGCAGACATGACAGGCAGTTTGAGAATGACCATATTTCTGGTGTTTAAAGTACCATAAAAAGTTTGGGATGTAGAGCCTACTGGACAGTTGAGATATCCTACTTTGAGAGATGTTGTGTTTTTTTGATTTGTTAAAGGTAAGGTTAACGTTTCTAGTGGGAAACTGATGATCATCCCTATGTATATTCTTCTTGTGGTTATCACTCCTTGGTCCTTGAATTGGAGCATATCTCTTCATCAGGAAGATCCCATTCAAATATTATGCTTCTACAGGGGTAATTATCTGTCCCTTCTTAGTATAGTATAGTCAAGGGTGTTGACCCTTGCAAGCAAATCCACTACCTGATTGATCCTGGCTGGGCCATTCAGGACTAAAGCAGAAGGAGAGGCCAAAGTAATGCAATACTACGACTAACCCCCCCCTTCCTTTTTGGATGTCCATAAGTTGCAGTAAGGCGTGTTTACTCAGGCGAAGTAGAGCAAAGAATATGGAAAGAAAAGCATAGACAAAAACGAAATGGACCAGTACCATCAATGGGAGCTCCCTCTACCATGAACAGGCATATCATATGAAGGGGTTTAAGAAGGGTATACTACGTACTAATCTGTATTGTCAACAATTAAAGTATTCATAGCTGTTTTCTGGTACTTCCTAGTACTGGTCTATTGAAAGTAGGCAATCCTCAATCAAGATAATGCAAGACCATGAACATATGCACACTTCTGAAGCAAGAAAAATCAAGGAACTGGAGATAGAGCAAACTGCCCAGACCCAGCTCATTCTGATTATCACAAACAATGGTTTGTGATAATGCTTCTAAATCTGAGATAGTCACAATGGAATGTTAAGAGTTTTTAAAAACTGCAAGTGGAAAGATTAATCAATGATCTAATAGCACCTAACTACAAGAATGGACACTGCAACACAACCTTTTACAATTACATGGAATCCTTTGGATGATAGACCTTGAAAGGATAGCACCAAAAACATAAGAAGTGGATCCTTAACATCCAACCATTATTAGTAACAGGAATAAACAGAGTCCAATGTCAATGTGAGTTGATTATTAATCAACAGCAAAATTTGCATTTGTTCAGGAGTTAGCTACTATGTAGCTCAAAGAGGAAGATTAGTATGTCTGGGTGAAAAACTAAGTTATAATTTGGTTTTTAATTACTGATGATAATTCAGTATGCAGTGTTCATGTGACTTTCATAAGCTTTTTACATGTTATCATAGTGCAAATGAAGAAAATTTAATTTTTGGTGTGTTAATTATTAGATCCTGTCATCGATTGTGCCAACTGTAGAAATGGCTCCAATTGGTATCAGATTTCTATACTGAAATCCAAGTACACAAGATCTATTATGATACAATAAAATTCTCAATTTTATGCACCATCTAGTGCTCCTCATTTAAAGCCTTATAGAAAAGTTACATAAATATTCTTTCTTCATTCTTCAAGATTCACAACTTTTTTCCTCTTCCGAAACCAAGGATTTCCAAGAAAAATGATCAAATAAAAAAATAAAAATCACTAACACCTTTTGTTCCCTTATGGGGAGCAGGTGAGGCTAATTTAGCTCTAACTTTTGGAGACTGAGTGGACAGTTCAATCTCTACCAGTAGCCAGAGATAGACAGATGGTCCAAGGCTATTACTAATTTTAATCATCATCCAGTGAAGAAATTGGCAGGAAAGTGCTGCCATCTCATGGTCCTTAACCCTAACAATGTTATTTTTATTTATTTTTTTTATAAAATAACATATTTAAAATATGTTTTAAGTAAAATATCCAATTTAAAAGATGTGAAATAAAATATTTCAGACAATAACAATATGTTATTGTCTGAAATAGTGTGGGGTTCTACAGTCAATTTTCTTGACTTTATGGGACAAAATTTGGAAAAAATGTTAATGTAAATCTTAATTTCTTTAAATTATTAAAGAAAAAATTTCACCATAAACAATATACCAAGGTTGCTCGTCAAAAGTTGTCTGACCAAAAACAAGAGTTAATTCTTCATAAAAAAAAAGGAACAATAGCATTTTGCATCTTTTATCTTGAAAGCCTTTTTAATTACTGCATCAATAGCAATATAAACTAAAGCTTTTTTTAAACATTATGTGGGAAACTTTCACAAAGAAGCCCTCCCCAAAAAAAGGATAAAAAATTTTCTTGCAGTATATATATATATATATATATTATAATCCACTTTGGCATTTTCCCTTCAAAATAAAATATAACAAATAAACCAGTAATAATTTTTATCTTTTATTTACTTACATGTTTTTGAGCACAACAACCAAAATCACACCTGTGAGCTGTTTAGTTAACCTCACACACAAATATTTCATTACAGAGAATTCTACACTGTAAATTGCATTTGTACATCATTTAATGCATGCAAAAAGAAAGTTCGCAAAGTCATGCATATAAGTTACATTATTACCATTTGGTCCTATGAGATCCATAGACAACCAGTAAGAGCATCAGTTAGGCAGCATTTAAATAAAAAGCATCCATAAATTAAGACATTTCAGTCCAGTAATCATTTAAATGCAGTTCATACAAAGGTCAGAAGACTTTATAGAATTATTTTTAATTATAGATTTTTATTTGTCTCTTTTTTGTTTTTCACTTTTAAACGCATAAGTGTTAAATACAGAACAGATATTATGCATTTAGAAAGGACCCAATATTACTGAAATAACAAAACTTTTGTTTGATTTTTAAAATTAACACTCATTTTTCTTACTGAATAATTTATGCAATACTTATTACTTAATTGAAAATCGGAAGTATTATAATAACATGAATGCTGTTTTCCACAATGTGATTCTATTTGAATGGATTTATATAACATTATGACTAACAAAATGCATTTAAGAACACACTCTGAACAAAAAGATATCCAACACATATTCAAAGTCATCAAACAACACTCAGACATACTAGTTTATCAAAGGAAGAACATCAATCCATAAGATTACAATCAATAAGACTGCAGGCAAAACCTTGACAATTTGCTACAGGTAACAATTTGCATTATTTTATTAAATTGATTATCCTAGTTTAATGACACAATGTCGCAATCACTGTATGACATCACTTACAAAGACCAATGTCCAAATCCTACTGCAGATAGTCTTATTTGAAGATAAAAAATTCCTCCTAAGTAAACTAGTCTCTAATAAGGAAGCAGCAGCTGCACTGTTTTTTCCGACAAGTCCAATTCTCCTTTCATTCATAGAGGCAAAGTGAAATGCATGTGAAAAACCTAATTAAGTGAAGTCTTGAAAAAAATAGATACTATCATCATCATCAAATTCCTGACATGTACCCTCAAGGGGTGTACAGGATATGATAGTACTACATGAAAAAAATTACACCATCACTAACTTCCCATCTACAATTTTCCCCAAATCAGTCTGTTACTTGTCAAGACTCCAACATTATCAGATCTTATATTTCTATCGTCTAAGGCACTTTGTACCGTATCAATCCACCTATATCTTGGTCTTCCTCTGGGTCGTTTTGCTGCCAACCTGGCAGAGAACACTTGTTTTGCTAATCTTTCTTCGCCCATTCTGTTTAAGTGACCATACCACCTGAGATTAGCTCTTCTAACACATTCCTGTATGGTGACAATGTCAAGTTCTTTCCTAATATCCTCATTTTTAATATGATATTGCCATTGATGCCATCTGTTCACACACATAATCTTTTTCAGGACTCTCATATCTGAGGTCTCTAGTCTTTGGTCAAGTGTTTTACTTCTGACCCAGCTCTCAGATCCATAAGTTAAAACTGGTTTGAACACTACAGCTAATTTAGTGTTCCGACTAATTTCCCTCTTATTCCATATGAATTTATCCAATTGACTACCCACAATACTAGCTTTGTTGATTCTGTTGTCTATTTCTATATTTAATTGTGAAGATCTGATCCTGACAGCCTTTATTTGGCCTGAATCCAGCTTGTTCTACATCCAGCTTTTCTTCCACAATTCTTTTCAATCGTTTCTCAAGATCATGCCAGGAACACTCAGTAGGGAAATACCTCCGTAATTCTCACATTCAGTTTTATTTCCCTTTTTATATATGGGTACTATGAGAGCTCTACTCCAATCATCGGGAATTCGTCCCTCTGTCCAGGCTTTCTGCACTATGCAGTGCAGCCACTGCAAGACTTTTATACCACCATACTTCAGCATTTCTGGTCGAATATCATCAACTCCTGCTGCCTTTCCACATTTCAAGCCTCTGATGACTTTTTCTACTTCAAGTATGGATATGTATTCCTGACTGCGTGCCTTGTCAGTGTTTTTTACCACTGTGCTGTCATTACTGCTAGTTTCATTTAGCAATTTTTTTGAAGTAATTACTCCATACTTCAAGGATATCTTTTCCTCCAGTAATCAGGTCAACTTTATAATCTCTAATTCCTTTTACAGCACTCTTTCCTCCATTTCTGAGCTTCTTCAACAACCTCCAGAATATCTTGTCATCTTCTTGATATTTATTTTCTATATTCTTGCCAAAGTCCTCCCATGACTTTTGTTTTGCATTCTCTAAGAGCACAAGTTGACTTATTTGCCAGGAACTTTTGAACCTTCACTGCCTCTATAACTTCCTGTGTCCACCATGGAGTTCTAATGTTGCTATCCTTGCAGACAACTTCACCACATGCCTCTCTAGCTGAATCAATCAGGGCTTTCTTCAAGGCTTGCCACTGAATCACCAAGGTTTGATTCCTATTCTCAAACTCTTTCATTTTTGATTCAATAATCTTTGTGTATTTTAGTCTACAGTTCAAATCTGAGAGCTGCTCAACTTTTATTCGCTTTAAAACTTTCTTATATGTTATTCTTTTCAATAGGAAATTCAATTTTATCCTGCTCAAGAGTAAATAGCGATCACTTCCAATTTCAAATCCTCTGTAGATTCTGGTGTCCTGCACCAGGGAGAAAACATCACTATCAACAATAACATAGTCAATGAGACTTTTCTTATTCCTTGCCTCTTCTCTCCATGTGAATTTGTGCACATTTTTATGTTGGAACATGGTATTAGTAATAACCAGTCCATATCCTGAGCAGAAATCCAATAAATATTTGCCATTATTATTAGTTTTGCTCTTTTCTCCAAATTTTCCCAAAATATTTTTGAATGTCTCACAATCATTTCCTACTCTGCTATTTAGATCCCCAACAAGGACCAACTCTTCCTTTTTCTAAAGCCTCAAAAAATTCCTCCACTTCTACCTGTGGTCCCACAGTAGGTTCTACTAAGGTAGAAGTGAAGGAATTTTTTGAGGCTTTAGAAAAAGGAAAAGTTGGTCCTTGTTGGGGATCTAAATAGCAGAACAAATAAGTCTCATTGTCCAGTTCCCCATTCTCATATTTGCCCACATTACTCTACTTGAGACTGACTGCCATTCAAGATTAGCCTCGTATTTTGTGTTGAATACTATGGCTACTCCTTCTTTTCCTTGATTGTCATTGCCTGAATATAGCATTTTGTATTTATTGCTCAGAAAGAACTCACCAGTTTTTGCCTTTTTTGTTTCAGTCACCCCTATTATGTCGATCTGGTACTTATCTAATTTCTCAGCTAGCTCCATTTCTTTGCCATTCAGGCTTCTTATGTTGATAGTACCGATCTTTAACTCTGGTGATGTTGAGTTGGGGTGTGTTATCAGATTTGTTCCAGTAGCTGACTTTTCGCTGTTCGCCCTGGTTCCCTGGCGAAAACAACGGGGGCCTTGTTTAACCGGGCGACGGCCCAGCCGGCATGAAATTTTGTCATGTTGTACCATCATTTTTTATTTTGGTTTAACCAATAAGAATACAATTTGGTCAGCTAAATCCCAAATTGCCAGCCCATCCTCGTTCGTTCAGTATCCAAGTAGATACCCAACAAGGTGCACCACGAGAAGGTAAGGATTGGACATTAGGTCAGAAGCCCTGGTCGATTCTCTGCATTCCTTTAAAAGCTATGTGGAGGTCTCCTCTCAGTTATACAGCTTTGACCCTTAAGCACCCCAAAAAATGCAAACACAGTCATTTTAAATGTTTGCCAAACAAGAACTACGCGTCGCACGTCAGCAAAAATTTTGCCAGGGGTTATGAAAAAGATGATATGTGCCGACACTGGTACGAATGAATGAATTATGTCGCCGTCTATTGGAAATTTACCAAACTTTTCAAACAACCCTCATAATCACCATGAAGAGCAGTAATGTTGGCATGCATGCATGCACGAAAAGAACATTAATTCTCTGTCCAATTAGGAAGCTGATTTATCCATACCAATCAGTTTTCTCCTTCTCATAGGCTAACTAACTCCAGCTAGTTGATCACTTGTCACCTTCCCTCTTCATAACTCAATTATAAGTGACTAATTATAAAATTACCACCTGCTGAAGTTTTCAAGTTATTTTTGAATGGTAGTATACATCATTCATTTTAAAAATTTTATGGAATTTACAACCGTGTTAAAAAAGCTTTTTTATTATCCCGACATTTCGATCTTCACATCAAGATCATCATCTGGAGCATACATAAGTATACAGAACAAGCTGAGTTACATCATTAACTGTAAGCTAGAGAAACAATGATTTGATCACAGTTATTGTACTGGCGTGACCTCTGGTGAATAAAAAAAAATAAATAAAACTTTTTTTTACATCAAGCTAAATTCTATTTTTACAATGAAATAAACATTCTTTTTGATGGTTTTCTTGGAAATTTTTCGATCTTCACATCAAGATGATGATCTTGATGTGAAGATCGAAACGTCGGGATAATAAAAAAGTTTTTTTAACACGGTTGTAAATTCCATAAAATTTTTAAAATGAATGCTGATCACCATGTAACCCTAAAAGAAAGGAGTAGTATACATCACATATATTTAGTTCATTATGAAGATGTCAGATAAGTGACATCATTTCAAAATTTAAATGTTAATTCTGAATTTTCATATTCTTCTGGTTCTCTTCTTTCAAATGGCTCCCATTAATGTTTGCATTTGTACTTTTCATGTTCTCATTTTTGTGTATATGTGTTTATGTATGATTCGTGAAAATTCTTTGTGTTGTGTGGTCAAAGTTTGATTTCATGCAAATCCTCTGTGCTCTGTCATCAAACATCTAATTTCCCACCATTTCCTTTGTTCTGTTTTTCCCATTTTGTTTACTGACCTCAACTACAATTTTCTCCATTATTAAAAAGAGTGCTTAAGGGGTCAAAGATGGATAACTAGGAGACCTCTGTGTGGCATTTTAATAAATGAAGAGAACCAACCAGGGCTTTTCACCTAATGTCCAGTGGTTTTAATGTGCACCCTTGCTCACATTTGATTTAATATCAAACCATCTTCCTATATCTTATTCACATATAATTGCTGATCACAGATTATGATATAACACTATATAATTGTGATTTTTGAAAAGCTTTTCATTCTCTACCTTGTCACATACCTTTGCAAGATCCTTGTTATATTCCATGATTTCTCATGTCCTAAAGAGAAAATCTCTATTTGGCCTAAACCCAGCTTGTTCTCCAACAAGTTTCCTTTCCAAGTTTTTCTTAACCTCGTCTCAAGTATACTTGCATAAATCTTACTTGGAATAATACTCTATAAGAAAATTGCTTTGTAATTCTCACATTCAGTTTTATTTCTCTTCTTATAAGCAGATACTATGAGAGCCTATTCCAGTCTTTGGAAGGGAATGCTCCTACCAGGTGTGATCCTGAAATTGTGGATGAGGGAAGTTTTAAAGGAATTACTTTGAATAAAGAACGTGAAACTGTGGACCAATGGAATCAATAGATATTTCACCTATTTCACAAAAAAAAGGCTTCTACAAGTCTACCATTCCTTCTTTGAGAAGTGACTTCACTCCAAAAGCTAATATGATTGTATATAATAAACTGCTATAATAAACTTACCATTACAAACTACAAAGTCCTGCTGATGTCTATCAGATAGCCAATCTCCAATCCAATGTACTAGTCCAAAATCTAACTCCATCTGCTCAAAGTTTTGATTATCAATTTACCATGCAGTAATCTATCAAAAGTCTTTGCAAAATCCAAGTATACAACTGTGTATCCATCTCCTGCTTGAGTGCTGTCACCTCCCTTATGAAGCAGTACAATCTTGCATTCCTTCCACTCCTTTGGAACTTGACCCATGTCCAATGAAGCTGTTACCTTATTGTAATAAGAAGTAGATTACTAAAATATGACCCCTCCCTTCAGCAAATCCATGGTGTCCATCAAAGTTAATACAGTTGTTGTCAACCCAATTCTGGATCCTGGTTCTCACCAGCCTCTCCGACATTTTAACCAAAACACATAACACACAGATGGGATTGTATTTTGAGTGCTGTCACCTCCCTTATGAAGCAGTACAATCTTGCATTCCTTCCACTCCTTTGGAACTTGACCCAATGTAAGACTCATATTAAACAAATATGTCAAGGCAGATATCAACTCCCTGGCACATTCCTTCAAAATATGTGGTGATATAAAATCCCACAGCCTTATTAACATCAAGTTTACTCAATTCCCCATATATCACTTGCTCACTCGCAATCAGTCTCTCTCTCTCATCCACTTGTCTCAAACTCTCCATGATATCGCATTTACAAGGATGAAAAACCTTTATGAACTGCTCATTAAATATCTCAACTATATCCTCCACAGCAATTGTCCATGTGCCATTTTCTCCAATCAATGTCATCCTATCACCTTCCCCCTCCTTTTTTTTTTTTTTTCATGGTTACATATCAAAAGAAATCCCTAAGGTTTTTCTTTGGCTGCATTAGTTAATTACTGCCTCATGCTGCAGTTATGCTACCCTTACCAACCAAGTCAACCTCCCTGCCTGTTCGTTGTTCTCCTCATGGAATTGATTATTACCACTCCCTATTATGTTGCCTCCATAATGCCTTCTTCGTATTGCAAGCTTAATTGATTCATTCATCAATTTCACACTTACCTTATTTAACCTTCTGATCCTTGGATACATTTAGACATTGCTTCTACTCGATATTTCTTGAATATCACCCAAGCAGCACTAACCTCCTTTCCACCCAACTCCTTAGTCCATGCTACAGCTTCAAGCTGTCTCTCTCCTGAGCTTCTCATAATCACCAGCCTTGTAGTTCCACATTTACCCTTTCCTCACAGGAGTCTGTATGTGGATCACAACCACCTAGGTAATCACTGCATGGTCACTCTCACCAACTGGAGGGAGATTTGACACCTCATTTATAATGACATCCTCTGATGAGATGATCAAATCCAAGACCTCCCAATCCTCCCATGCCCTTTCTTGCATAGTATCTGAGGTAGTTTTCCCTCAAAAACTTAAACGTTTTCTTTACTTCCTATTGCTATTTCATCAACTCAATCTATATTGCCATAATTAAAATCACCCATAACAATCATTCTTTTAATATTTGCTTATACTTTCATGGCCACCATCCTCCACATTACCAGGCTGATAGCAACATCCAACGAAGTATTTCATTCTAAATACCTTCCGTAGTGCAACTAAAAGCACGACGGTGCGTTTCGCCCTTCAAGTGGAAAAGGCCTAAGTTCGAGTCTCATCATGACGGGAGGAATCTTTATAAGAACTTTTTCAATTGAAGGTGAGTTAGCTGATCTCATATGGAGGTAGCAGGGTTTTTCTTCCCGGAAACTCGGGTTTTTCATCAAGCATACAGACAAATCAGCCCTTCTGAACATACGCAATTTATAGACAAAAAATACTAGCTGTGGTAGTGGGCAGTAGATGGCGCTGATGTAGATGATTGGTAGTAGTGGTGGAGAAGGAGAGTTGTACTATAGGTGTCCTCCCGCGATGAGTCTTCAGACTCCTTGGAGGTGTCACGAATAATAATAATACCTCTATCTCACACCATACTACCTCAAAACAATGGCCACTATTTTTCCCCTTGAATCTCTGTCTTGTATGGACAAACATATTTTCCTATCATCAATAGTACTCTACTTCCATTTTAACCGTTTGTATCTTCACAAAATACATCATATCTTTCTCTATTCCTGTCAGGATGTCATCTAATTCCAACCACTTATTCCAACAGTTTTTTGGCAAAAGAATTCACTCAATGCAACTATTTCATTTAAACTTGTTTCTGATACTTCTATCATTTGTATACAAACGTAATGACTTATTCCTGGATATATAACAAGTTTCACTAATACTACTTATTAGATATGACTTCTCCATACCTTTCTTGAGCCATTTCTTGTTCTTCATATTCATCCCAGAACATTCTTCAAATCCAGATGTTCTCCCCACACCCAAGGCCATTCCATTCCCTTCTTGTCTACACACACATTCACTTCCTCTTTGAACTTTTTCACGCTATGTTCCCCTGTCCACCCCCAAGTCTTCCCATTTCCCTGTTTGTCTTGCAAACTTGTTCACTCATACTACCAACTTCTACATTCATACACACCACTTTAATCCATCCTTCCTTACTCTCCTGCTCTTTCACATCGCTTCTTACTTGCTCAGACTCGTTACTTTTACTTCCAGCAGCAACCTCTCCAAATGACACATATATAAATACACTATCTACCAATAATTGTCTGGAAACTTTAGCAATTTACAATTGATACCAGTAGACAAACCCTAATATTGGGTATGCCCACCTTTGGCTTTCATCACCTTCTGCACCCTTTGAGGGAGGCTTTCCACCAATGTGCAACAGACATCAGGTGGAATCTGTCTCCATTCCCCAATCAAAGCAACAGATCAAGTACCTGCTGCTCTGGACCTCAATCGCCGCTCCAATTTGTCCCATATGTGTTCGATGGGGTTAAGGTCAGGATTATGTATACGTTGTTTAACACCCATCTCTTCATACCATTCCATAACAGCTTCAGTTTAATGGAATGGGGCATTGTCATCTTGATAGTAACACAGGTCCATTCCATAAAATCTCCACAGTAGGCAGCATCTGATTATCCAAAATATCAAGGTACTGAGTCCTTCATTGAATCACGGACAACAAGTGGTCCCACTCTAAACCAGCTGAATGCACCCCACACCATTACTCTTCCACTACCTAACTTTACTATGGGTACAACACACTGTGGTAACCAGCATTCACCAGACTGCCTCCACCATTGAATCACGGACAACAAGTGGTCCCACTCTAAACCAGCTGAATGCACCCCACACCATTACTCTTCCACTACCTAACTTTACTATGGGTACAACACACTGTGGTAACCAGCATTCACCAGACTGCCTCCACACCCACACCCTGCCATCAGACCTGAAACAGGTGAACCTTGATTCATTGCTCCAGAGTACCGTTTTCCACTGGTCAATTGTCCAGTTCACACACTCTTTGCACCTGGCCAGACAGGCTAACTTGTTCATTGTTGTTGTTATGTTCGGCTTGTGAACCACTGCTCTTCCGTTAAAACCCAGTAAATGGAGTTATTTTTGTAAAGTATTAGTGCTCACCATGCTACATTCAATTAGCAACTTATCTCTTTGATACATCCCGAAGCATGCTCTGGAACTCATCACGGATAGTCTGTGCCGATTGTAGCTGGTTTTGGCACGCTACCATTTTTAACACCGTCACTGTCGGTCATTTTAGGCAGCTGCCCCGAGTGCTTTCCTACACTAGTGATACCAGAACATCTCCACTTGTTGATCGCATCACCAACCATTGATTTTCAATGCTCCAGTTGAGCAGTAATGGCACATATGGACATGCCACCAATATGACAGCACACAATGACACCTCTCTCAAAGTCAATGAGTTCATGTTGTGTTGCCATACCACCTGTATTCAACTAGTACAATGAAATACTGCTTCCTACTAACTGTACACCAGTTTTTATGTTATTAACAAACCTGGAATGTTCGATAACTTCAAATAACAGGGCTGGACAATTATTGGTAGATAGTGCACACACACACACTTATACATGTGTTATATATATAAATGTGTGTATATACGCACATTTCTAGGTGGCAGATGTTCACATTATTTTGTTCAATCCCTTGGGGTTGGACAAAAAATAATAATTATGATCAAATTCCTGACATATCCTCAGGAAAACGTTACATTGTTAGGAACTTCCTATCAATGATTTTCCCCCATCCAGTGCGCACGCACGCGCGCGCGCACACACACACACACACACACGCACGCACGCACACACACACACTTATATATGTGTTATATATATAAATGTGTGTATATATGCACATTTCTAGGTGGTAGATATTCACATTATTTTGTTCAATCCCTTTGAATTGGACCAAAAAATAATAATCATGATCAAATTCCTGACATATACCCTCAGGAAAACGTTACATCGTTAGGAACTTCCTATCAATGATTTTCCTCCAGATTAGTCTATTATCTGGAGGAAAATCATTGATAGGAAGTTCCTAGTAATAGGAAGTTATCTCCACTGGCAAAGAACACTTGTTTAACTAATCTTTCCTCTCCCATTCTGTTTTAAGTGGCCTAACCATACCACCTGAAATTAGCACATTTCTGAATGCTAACAATGTTTTATCCTCCTACATTGGCGAAACATGTAGGAGGATAAAAATAAAGCTACTTGATAAAGATTTTATAAAAAAGTGTAATTGTCTTTTAATGTCAAGTTCTTTCCTAATATCCTCACTTTTAAAATGATACTGTCATTGACACTATTTTCAGTTGCATAATCTTTCTCAGGACTCCAAGTCTTTGATTAAATGTTTTATTTCTAACCCAGCTCTCAGATCCATAACTTAAAATTGGTTTGAATACTATCTTATATACAGCTAAGTTAGTGATATGACAATTCTTTCTATCATTCCATATAAATTTATTTGGTTGACGTAATTTGCCATCTTCACTAAAAAGTGTGCCTAAATAGGCAAAATATTTTACTTGTTCTACAGGTTCTCCATTCAGTATGTTTATATATAAGTCTGCATACGCAGTTGATATTTAAAATTTTCCTTCCTATTTCATTATCTTTTTAATGCTGATTTTCATACCAAAATTATTACAATAGTTATTCAATTTGGTCAGGGAATCCTGCAAATTTGTCCTGGAGTTATTTAAAAGTAGAACATCATCTGCATAAAGTAAAGAACTGAGATTAACATCTCTGATTTTGCTATCAGGTTTAATAACAGTTTCCTTCATAATGTGATCCATATATATAATGAATAACAGAGGGGATAATGTATATGTTTGACACCAGATTTAATATTAAATCATCTTCCTGTACTTTCAACTGCTAACTTACAACTCAAATAAAGACTAAGTATTGCTTGATATAATGTCTCATTGACACCATACAACTGGAGCGTTTTGAACAGCTTTCCTGTTGGCACCTTGTCATATGCCTTTTCCAAATCTACAAAACTTAAATAGAGATCCTTGTTATATTCCCATGATTTCTCAACTATTTGTCTTAAAGTGAAAATCTGATCTTGACATCAACTGTTTGTCCTAAACCAAGCTTGTTCCTCTCCAAGCTTCTCTTCCACAATTTTTCTTAGCTGTTTCTCAAGGATACTTGCATAAATCTTACCAGGAACACTCAGTACAGCAATTCCTCTATATCTCTCACATTCAATATAAATCCCTTTTTTAACAGATGGGTACTATGAATGCTCAACTCCAATCATCTGCAACTTGATCCTCTGACCAGGCTTTCTGAATTATGCAGTGTAGCCACTATAAAATTTTTTATACTTCCATATTTTAGTATTTCTGATCAAATATCATCTACTCTAGCTGCCCTTCCACATTTCAGGTTTGTGATAGCTTTTATACTTCAAGTACAAATATATATTCCAGATGGCATTCCTGTTGAGTGATTTTTCCACCATGATGTCACTGGTTGTTTCATTTAGCAATCTTTCAAAATCATTACTCTCTACATCAAGAATATCTTTATTCTCAGTTTTCGTGTCTTCTTTGTCATCTAATTCCTTTTACAGTACTCAGTCCTCCATTTCTGAGCTTTTTCAATAGCCTCCAGAATATTTCATCACCTTCTGGATATTTATTTTCTATGTTCTTACCAAAATGTTCCCTCTCTGTATTCGCTAAGAGCACACGTTTTCAGCTTGTGCTCTTAGAGAATACTTTCAATAGGCTTTCTTCTTTTTCCTGATTGTCTCTTTAACTTCCTGACCAAAATAATGTTAACAGGTCTTTGATGCCATCTTGGCATTAAATTCCTGTTTTGCTAATCCTCACACATTCTATTTAAGTAGCCATACAACAATAAATTAGTTCTGATAACATATTCATTATCATGCCTACCAAGGATTTAGATCTAGAGTGCCCTGTTCCGGCCTCAGAAGTCATCGTTGAATCGCTTAAGAGGACATGCTGGTTTTCTTTTTCCTAATCGTTTGTAATTTAAGGCTTGTTTTGGTAATCTTTCTGTTTTCATTCTTTCAACGTGTTCCATCCATTTATTAATTTTTTCTATCACTGATTCCTGGTTTAATTCTTTCATAATTTCTTTGTTTCTTTTGTGATCAAATAGAGTATAGTTTGCAGTTTTTCTCATAAACTTCATTTCAGCTGTTATTAATCTTTGTTTGTCTTTTTGTTTTATTGTCCAGATTTCACTTCTATACAACAGGACTGGCAGGGTAATGTATTGCATACTTTTAGTCTGGTTTTTTTTTGTACTAGGTTTGGTTTAAATATAGAGTTAATTACACCTGTTATTTTTAAATATTTTGCAATTTTTAAGTTTATATCTTTTTCATTTTCATATGTAATCATATGACATATTCTTCAATGCTAATAATGTCAAGTTGCTTTCTAATATATTCATTTTTAAAATGATTCTGCCACTGATGCCATCTGTTCACTCACATAATCTTTCTCAGAACTCTCATATCTGTAGCATCTAAGCTTTGATCAAGTGCTTTATTTCTAACTCAATTCTCAGATCCATAACTTAAAACTGGTTTGAACACTGCCTTGCATACTGTTAGTTTGATGTTTTGGCTGATATCTCTCTTATTTCATATAAATTTATTCAGCTGGCTACCCACCATACCAGCTTTGCTTATTCTGTTGTCTATTTCCAGATTTAACCTATCACTTTTCACTAATAACTGTGATTAAATAGCTAAAACAGTTTACTTATACATAAAGGATCTCCATTCAGAATGCAGCTGAAGTTTTCTATACTCTTGCCTATTTTCATAGTTTTGGTCTTTTTATTGCTGATTTTTATGCCAAATTTGTTACAGCTGTTCTTCAATTTACTTAGAGAATCTCAGAGATGTACTAGATGTGTTTAGGAGTACAAAATCATCTGCAAAAAGCTAAGTTTGACATCTCCAATTCTAATATGAGTCCTAATGCCACTTTCATAATATAATTCATATAGATGATGAACAAGAGTGAAGATGATGTGCATCTTTGTCTTACCCTGATTTTACATCAAACCACCTTCCTATATTTCCTTCAATTCTAACTGCTGAATGATATCTAAAATATAGATATGTATTACAATACATCTCTGCACATCTCTCTCTGGTCACTGTGTTGTATACCTTTTCCCAATCTACACAACTTAAGTACAGATCTTTATCATATTCCCATGATTTCTCAACTATTTGTCTTAAAGTGAAAATGTGATCTTGACAATCTCTATTTGGCCTGAACCCTGCTTGTTCTTCTCTAAGTTTTTCTTCCACAATCTTTCTAAACTTCTTTTCAAGTAAGTTTGCATAAATCTTACCTGAGACACTTATTAGAGAAATTCTTCTGTAATTCTCACATTCAGTTTAATTCCCTTCTTTTTAGACTTAGAATCCCCACTTTTCGATCTGCTCTGGCTTAGATTTCCTTACCTCACTTTACAGCCTTCATTTGCTGCCTTAACTGCTCTCCTAACCTTGACAATTCTGATGCTCTTTTTGATTACCACTAAAAAACTGATATCTTACAAATTAATTACCCAAACTGTGAGATTGTCCTCCTTGGAGACTTTAACATCCATAACATAAACTGGCTCTCCTACTGCAACTTCACAGATCAAGCTGGTAGGGAAGCCATTGGTCATGACCTAACTCAAACAGTCAATCTACCAACTAGAATACCAGACAATCCTCATCATTCTACCATTCTTGACTTTTTCTTAACCAACTCTCCCTCCAAATATACTGTAGATATCTGCTTTCCCCTTGGCAACTCTGACCACAATCATATTCAAGCCTCCATCTCTACAGTACATCTCTGCACAACTCTTGAGCACAACCAGTATTCCACCAGTCGTGCTCAAGACTTGTGCTTCAGAATTGACAACCATCCTGTATCATCTATATAAACTTTCATATTCTACTGGCATCTACCCATGGGTGTCAAGTCAGTCATCTAACTATCATCCCATTGATCTCACCTCAGTATTTCAAAAGTGATGTAGAAAGTTATCAACAACCAGTTTCTTCATTACTTGGAGATTCATCAGTTAATTAGCAATCACCAATATGGATTGCACCATTCTCGTTCTACAGCCAACCTCCTAACTAATCTCACCTATCTTCGGACTCTGGCCATCGAAAAATTTGGAGTAACTCATGTTATCATCTTGATATTTCTAAGGTATTTAATCATGTTTGGCACAGGCCTCCTGAACAAACACTGCCATCTTATGGCCTCCCTTCTATGCTCAGTGCTTCAGAAGGATATCGGATGGCTTCCTCTAATCAGATTTCCCCATCAATGCTAGAGTGTCTCAGGGTTCCATGCTTTGTAACCCCACACTCTTCCTCCTTTACATCAATGACCTCCTTTCTCTGACTTCAAATCTATTCACAGCTTCACCGCTGACAGAACTCTTCATTACTCTTCATCATTCAATATGATTAGATGCCTCAAGATCTTTCATAATCAGTGACTTGAGTAATGAACCTTTTCAACATCCTGAAATGGAGTGAAGACAACTTAGTAAATTTCAATGCCAAAAAAACTCAAGCCTGTCTAATTATCCTCTAGAAAAATCCTACCTCATCCCTCTCATTTTTGATAATGTTCCAGTTTCCTTTCAAGATCAACTTTCTCTTTTTGGGTTGAATGTCACATCCTGTTAATCATGGCACAATCATATTACTCACATAGTCTCTAAAAAGCTAGATGTTCTTTTCCGTTCGAAACATTACTTCTCTTCCTCTCAACTCCTAACCCTCTATAAGTCTCAACTACTGTCCCCACATTTGGGATGGAGCACACAAGACCCATCTAAGAATTCTTGATGATATTCAAAAGAGGGCAATCCACTTAATAGACAACCGTTCCATCACAGACTCCCTTCAGTCACTTTATTATAGGCATTTATTTCAGGCCCTGTGCCCTTTCTATAGGCACTTTCATTGACATTGCTCCTCTGAATTGGCTGCTACCATTCCTCCACTTTCTTCTAATCATAGAACTAGAGCAGCCACTGGCCAACACCCATACACTGTCCAGCTTTGAACACACTGAACTAACTTCTCATCAGTTTCCTTCATTCTATCCACCTCTATTCTTTGGAACGATCTCCCCCATACTGTTTTTCTCACTTGCCCACGCATGGCACTGTAGGGTTATAGGTCTTGTGACCTTTCATGAGTGCGGTCAACATAAAAATTATATATATATATATATATATATATATTAGGATAACCAAGTTATTTTAACTCCTAATCCCAAGTATGCAAACAATTAAGTTTGCACCTGAAACAAAGTTCAAGTCTAAAGATGGTACAACACCAGGGCAACTCATTATAAAGGTGGGTTAAGCTCTGATCACTATTCTTAGTATTTTCCCATAATGTAAAGCACATCTCACTAGAAGATGTATACTGCAATGCATTATGGGTGGGATCACTAACCAGACCGGTTTCAACCTTTTTTGAGGTCTCCTCAGTGATAGTAATACGGAGCCTTATCAACTTTACCTATAGAAGTTGCAACAAGGTGTTTTTATTTTTAATAAAAAATCTCTGGAGGAGATATAGATGTAATATATTTTTTAACTTGGGGATATTACATCTATATCTCCTCCAGAGATTTTTTATTAAAAATAAAAACACCTTGTTGCAACTTCTATAGATAAAGTTGATAAGGCTCTGTATTACTATAACCTTGGTATTTAGGGTCTAGCTACTCACTGAGGAGACCTCAAAAAAGGTTGAAACCGGTCTGGGTAGTGACCCCACCCATAATGCATTGCAGTATACATCTTCTAGTGAGATGTGCTTTACATTATGGGAAAATACTAAGAATAGTGATCAGAGCTTTACCCACCTTTACAATGAGTTGCCCTGGTGTTGTACCATCTTTAGACTTGAACTTTGTTTCAGGCGCAAACTTAATTGTTTGCATACTTGGGATTAGGAGTTAAAATAACCAAGTTTATAAAATAACTTGGTTATCCTAATATACAATATCCCCAAGTTAAAAAATATATTACACACACACACACACACACACACACACACACACACACACACACACACACACACACACACACACACACACACACAGGGTGTTTCAAAAAGAGTGAACCAATTTCAAATAATTATATTTAATAATGAAAATGTGGTACAGTTAATTACCAAGTATGAAGTAAGGCCTAAAGTTTCACTCGCTAGCGGCTATTTGGGCACCAGTAGTGGCATCTAGTCGTCATGTCAAACTCTGGGCCAAGGCCATTCACATGGTATAAGTCGCATTCATTTGTGGTTGCAGAGATATACAATTTTCAAATCGGGACATTCTTTTTGAAACACCCTGTATACATCGTCATACATATATGTATGACGATTCATTGACTTGGTTGAAATACATATTGTAAAATGAGTTGAATGACTTAAACCGATAGTTATGTAAAAAATGGGGGTTTAATAGTAAAACACGACTAGTTTCGGATTATAACAGCCTTCATCAAATGACATTATAAAAGAAAAGAAAAAACACTAAACACTGAAGGTTAAAAAAAAAACTATGAACAACATAGAGAGTCTCTATACATAATTAGCATGAAAACGTTGTAGTTGTATTTAAAGCTGTTCTTTCGTTTGTTGCATTGTTGGGAGAGTGCATGCTTGCAGCATCACATGAATGCCAGTACATGATTACAGCTGAATAACTATCTGGGAGGTTGTAGCTCAAGTTATTATTTAGATGTTCAGGGTTGAGTATGATTTCCCTGGATTCTATGATTTCTCTCTCCAATTCATCATGGCAAAAAGATGTTAGTAGATCTGTCCCAGTGGACTGTATGACTTGGGTTTTCATCATCAGGATCCGCCGAGAAAAGGATATCGCTTGATAAGGCACTGGCTCGCTGTCTCTTGTAAGCAATGTCCCTCATATTCAAAATAAGGAATATCACAATCACACCATATTTTGTACACACCAGGATATTTAAGATGATTATGACATGGTTTTGGGTGGCTTATTAAGAAGCTGATTTTTGGAAGTGGAGTGAACAAAGTTCTGATATTGTACTTTTTTAGAACCTTGGCTAATTTTTGTTAAACTGAACTTATGTAAGGAATAGATATATTGCCTTTAAATGTATTTATTTCTTCTGTGTGATGACTAGGAGGATTAAGAAGGAATTTTTCAATAATTCTTTCAGAATATCCATTAAGTACGAAAGCAGTTTTGAGACAGTCGATTTCTTTTTGAAGTTCATTTGGATCATCAAGAAGAGAATGAGCTCTATGTCCCAAGGTAGAAATTATTCCAAGTTTTTGGGGAGGGAAGTGATGGGACTGACTATGAAGATATCTGTTGGTATGTGTAGGCTTTCTATACATCGAAATTTTAAGTTTACCAGAAGAGCGGGTCAGTTTTACATCTAGAAAAGGCAGGGAATTATCAGTTTCAAGCTCTGCTGTGAACTTTATACTTGGATGTCAACTACTGAGATGTTCCAGGAAATCCATTAGGGAATCATGTACATGGGTCCAAATGAGGAAAATGTCATCCACATAACGTTTCCAAACTTTAGGTGTTAAAGCAAAGGAAGAGATAGCCTTGGCTTCAAAATCCTCCAAGTAAATATTTGCAAGAACAGAGGATAAAGGATTACCCATCGCCAGACCATCATTTTGCTTGTATATAGTATCTTGGAATCTAAAGTAACTGGACTTCATGCAATGGGTGAGTAAGGCCAACATTTTTTTGGATAACTTGTCTTTGAGTAATGTTATGACTTCGTCTGTTGGGATATTAATGAACAAGGAAATTATGTAGAAGTTAGCCATGATTTCATCTTCATTAACTGTCACATCCTTAATGTATGAAACAAAGTCTGCTGTGTTATTGATAAAAGATGAGGACTTGCCTGAAAAACATTTGAGGTATTTTGCAAGATGTTTAGAAAGTTTGTACATTGGAGAATCAATACCTTCCACAATGGGACATAGTGGGATGTTTTCCTTATGGATTTTTGGAACTCCATGTATGCGCGGAATAAGAGGATTGAGAGAGCATAGAGACATGCAAACGTTTCAAGACAGTTCAGTGGTAGTTTTTAATAAGTTGTTGGTACGATTTTGAAGTTCTCGAGTTCGATCTCTCTCTCTCTCAAGTACTGAGTAGGAATCACTTTGTAGTAATCCAAGCATCTTATTTTGGTAATCTTCAGAGTTGAGGATAACTGTTGCATTTATATCTCTGTTATTTTTTAAACTCTTAATTGTTTTGCATTTTGTCAAAGTAATATTATCTGCGGGTGGTTTTGCATTATTGATAATAAAGATGGATTCAATATGCAGAAGTTCTGTATCTTGTGAAGGGAGGAATGAGTAGCTTTTTCTATTTTGGTAAGGAGTGATTCTTTTGGGATAAATTTTTGGGGAAAAAAAAATATATATATATATATATATATATTTTTTTTTTTTCCCACACTATAAAGAATTTTTCTTCTCAAACAAAAATTTAGGTATGGAAATGCTCCAAGAGAATCAGTGTTTTACAATGGCATTTTAATATAGTGGCATAATTCAGATCAGAGTTTGAGCAGTTTTGTCAAACATGTTATAGATTCAAGTTATTCATTATTACTTGTAATATTTAATCTTGTAATTAAAACAATTATACAAATTAAATGTTATTTAATTTGCATAATTATTTGGAATAGCACTGCCACTTTAAAAATGACATAGTTTAAGCCAAAATTAAAATGACTCAAAAAGTTTAGTAAAGCTCAACTAGGTTTACTTTCCTAGTCTGTTGAACAAATTTTAATAAATTTTAGAACCTGGTAGATTTGCTAAAATTTTTGAGTTAATTTAATAAAATGGAAAATTTAATAAGCAGATGGATATATGAAGCAGGCCCGAGAAATGCATAATACAAGGTTGCATAATATTCATATAAAAATGAATTGTGTAAAGTGCCATTACCAATATTTTCAAGAGCCACAACAAAAGATCGTAGTGATGGTCACACTTTAGTACAACCATGGCACTAAGTTCAATATCCAAAATGAAAAGGAATTCGTGTAACTCAAAGAATAAGAAGAAGAAAGGTAGTTATGGATTACAGCTCACAGCTTTAAAAGAACTCAGGGAACTGTTGCAATTAGTTGAAGCAGGCTCGACTAAACAACATAATAAACATTTAGTGAAGAAGAGTTAGAACAAATTTAAAACATGATTATTCCAGCAATTTGAAAGTAAATGATCATCAGCAATGTGCTACAAAAGCAGTAAATAACTTTAAGAAAGAATTAAATAACTGTCACAGGTAAAGGGTAAATTATTTAAAAATTAATTTCTGCGCAATGATTATATGCAATTTAGTATATTGATAAACATGTTGATATTTTATCATGGTATATGTAAAAAAATATATATAATTTAAAAAAAATTACATATGCACATATAATATAAAAAAAACAATGGTTAATATTAAAAATAAATAAAAAAGACGTGAGAAAATAGAGGAAAGGAAGAAGGTAAGTTATGAAGTTATGAGCATGAATATATCGCCTGTCACTGAAACCATCTATGGGATGGTTTCTCTCTGGGTGTTGCATTTTCTTCCATCCACATAAAGCTGCAGTCAAATTTCTTCAGTAGTAGTAGTAGTGTTAAAAATAAATTACCAAATCACTGAAATAACTTCTTTTTTTTTTTTTTGAACTTTTACTACCATTCTTGACGTCACTTAAAATATATTAAGTATAATAAAATTACATTATCAAAATCGACTTAAAGTACAAACTTATAGCTGGAATATATAACATCATAATCAGTTAATTCCTTACATACTTAAGAGTATATTTTAAAAAAATATACTCGCTTCAAAAAAATAAAATAAATAAATCTTTCCTATTTCTGTAATATAATTAGATATGAAAGGTTAATATATTTTTTTAAAAAAAATTAATTAAAAATTCTAACCTTCTTCCTCCTCCTCTTCCTCTTCATCATCTGTACGTTTCTTTTTATTTCTTCCAATGATTTCTTCATCTGACTCTTCAGCTTCACTGTCTAAGAAGTCTGCCATTCTAGAACCTTCAAATATTAAACAAAAATCACTTAAGAATAGAAATTGGTGAACACATTCATATATTTTTAAGATATCACACATCGTAATATGTATGTAAGTCTTTAAAATTCTTAGGATGCTGCATTTAGCAATATAGCAATTCAAAATGATAAAATGGATAAAAATTAACAAATACCTTAATGTGTATCTATTTATGTATGTCTCTAAAATTCCTGTAATGTTGCAGAAAGCTGAAACTTAGCATATTTAGAAAAAATCTCTGAAAAATTTCCAAGCAAATTTTTTCAACATAATCTCATCTGAGATAATTTTAAGCATAAACATAAACCTAATATCTGGTGAGAAATAAATTCAAAACTCGATTATTTGCAAAAAACAATCAGCCATAAAGCTCACAAAATAACCTCATAGATGCTAAAGAGAAACAGATACAATATTACACATTGTGTGTGTGTGTGTGTCTGTAATCTAAATGTTTGCTATCTACACTATATATATAAATTAATAAGCCTTTTTATGTAACGTTTTTTGTCAAGTTATTTGAAACTCAGGGCTACCCTGAGTGTCGAGCCTTCAAAATTCGAGTCATCAGAATTCAGGGAGAACTGGCCTACCAGTCCTGAACTCGGGGGGGATTGGACACCGTAGGCACCAGGGGACAAAGCCGCACCACCCTTTAAAGACTCTACACTCAGGGGCTACTCTGAGTTTCGAGTCTTTGAAATTCGAGTCATCAGAATTCAAGGAGAACTGGCCTACCAGTCCGGAATGGGGGGGTAGAATGCCAGGGGGCAGAGCTACCTAGTATATATACACACACACACATACATCAAGAGCTCCCCAAATAATATCAAAATCTGTCCATAAAGCCAAGCTTAAATACTAGCATAAAATTCACAAGCATTTCTTATGTCAATAAACCATATTTTTTAACAGATTAATTACAGGCGATCTTTAGCTATCCTCTCTACTTCAGCCGCCTGGGACTGAAGTAGAGAGGATAGCTAAAGACAAAAGCTAAGAATGTATAAAAATGATGTTATGGAGACTGATTTCACATAAGTGGTTATATTTTTATAAACAATAAAACTTTCAATTAAGGTTGCTCATGCTAAATTTCAAAAAATCAAATTACCAAAGTATGTCTGAGTGGATCAATAAATGCTAAATGTTATTTAATACAGTCAACTGCTGCTATAACAAACTTGTATGGACTGCAGAAAAGTTTGTTACAATAAATTCCTTACAGCATTGTAAGAAATTGTAACTTTCTTACAATGCTGAAAGTCATACAACAACAACGTATGACTTTCAGACATTTTTATAGTCAATGATTCTGTTATGGGGGTTTTCTACAGTAAGAATCAACTGTAAGTTATTTATTAGTCATTAGCTAAGACTTATTAATTAAAAATTGGTGCACAATGATTATATGCAATTTAGTATCAAAAAACATGTTATTTTATCATTATATATGTGGCATACCATGATAATATATTATTTTATTTCAAAATATTTGGTAGCCATTTGTCTCTGTATAATAAAATGACTTTGCTTGAGATGAATGATAAATATGCTTCCAAGTTTATGTTACAATAATGAATTCCACTTGTGCCTATAAGGTGAGTAGTTAACGTTTCTGCTGTCATACAAAATACATTAACAATAAATGACATACTTTATATTTTTTTTAAACTGATCCTGAAGTAAATTACATTACTCGTTAACACACACAAAACTAACTGAAGCATGTGGACAAAAGACTAGAGTCATAACTAGGTGGGGTGCCCTCTATGGACACTTGTCAGCAGCCCAGGATGTAAACTGGGATCTCAAAGTATTAGTGTTTCCCATATTTTGGGAAGTTTTATGCAACCATATTTATTTAATTTAGGCTGATTTTAAGAGCAGCAGCAGATTCTAAAAAACAGTCTTTCTGTTCTAAAGTTACTGAGATGGAGCATGATGGTCTGCAAGACCAAATTGACTATAGTCATGACTGCAGATGTATTTTTTATGTTCTTCCATTCAGATATTAGCAGATCTTCCTGTCCATAGTAAGCCAACTTGCAGGAACAAGGAACTCTACATACAACTGGAAATGAGAAAGGAGGGAATTTGTCTTTAGTGGAGCAGATGAGGTTAGATACCTTCATAGCTAGTTTTAAGTGGGACTTGAAAGTCGTGCAAAGACTGTATTTCTTTAAGATTCAGGATATTTTTTTCTGATGTGCCTCAGACATAGAGAGATGGTGATAGCATTACTAAAATCTTTCTGAAGAGAAGGTTTGTGGATTGGAGGAAGAATTGATTATTTTTTTTTGATATTGTGAGAACTATAGGCATTGGATAGAAAAGTGTGGTGTATATGATTTAATTCTGATGCAAGGGAGGTCTCATTGGAACAGGTTATAAGCTCTATGGCAGGGGTTCCCAACTGGGGGGGGGGGGGAGATATTTCAGTCTAACCTTGAGTTCTCAAGGTTTGCCTGGGATGAAAAACCCCAGATAAACTGGGTAGAAAAACCCTGCAGTCCACGCCCAAGACCGGCTAACTTGTCTATGTCTAAGAAAGATCCTAAGCTCCTCATGTCAGTGGCAGGAATCGAACCCAGGACACTCTTTCCCATGCTTATGGTTGCGAAGCACATAGCCACTCAGCTAACCGTGCAGACTATTAGCTCCCTTTTCCATTGTAAATTGGATTCTAGGGTGAAGGCTATTGAGGTGACAGAAAAGTAGCTAATATGTCTGAGCCATGAGACCAAATAGAAAAGACATCATCTATATATCTCAACCAGATAGAAGGTTTGAGAGGGGCTGAGTCAAGAGCTTGTTTTTCAAAATCTTCCATAAAAAATTGGCAGGGGAGGTGGGGGGGTGGATAGACCCCATAGACTATCATCATCAAATTCCTGACATGTACCCTCAAGGGGTGTACAGGATATGATAGTACTACATGAAAAATTTACATCATTACTAACTTCCTATCTACAATTTTCCTTCAAATCAGTCTGTTATTTGTCAAGACTCCAACATTACCAGATCTTATATTTCTATCGTCTAAGGCACTTTGTACCGTATCAATCCACCTATATATTGGTCTTCCTCTGGGTCGTTTTCCTGCTAACTTGGCAGAGAACACTTGTTTTGCTAATCTTTCCTCGCCCATTCTGTTTAAGTGACCATAGCACCTGAGATTAGCTCTGCTAATGCATTCCTGGATGCTGACAATGTCAAGTTCTTTCCTAATATCCTCATTTTTATCCCCATAGACTTCTTCTTCTGCTGCAGCTTCTCCCACTTAAGTGGGGTCACTATTGATGAGTCTCCTCCACATCCTCCTGTCTTGGGCTGTCACCACATCCAAGTTCTTCATCCTCAAGTCCTCTTCTACCAGCTCCCTCCATCTCTTCTTTGGCCACCCACGCTTCCTCCTTCCTTCCACATCCATCTGTATGACCCCTTCTTCCCACATATTCGTCCTCCCTCCTCATCACATGACCAAACCATCTCAACCTTGCCTCCTGTATCTTTGCTCCTAAGTTCGTAACTGTTCCCCTCACATAGTTATTTCTCAGACGATCCTTTCTGATCACACCGCACATCCACCTAAGCATTCTCATCTCTGCTACTTCCATCCTGCTGATGTTATTTTTCCTCAAGGCCACAGTTTCCGTAGCATATGTCATAGCTAGCCTCACTACTGTCCTATAGATTTTGCCTTTCAGATTGATCGGCATCCTCTTATCGCATAGTACTCCAGCCATCTCTCTGCAGTTCCTCCAACCCGCTTGTATCCTGCATCCCACTTCCTTCTCAGTCCCCTCCATCTTCTTCCACTGTTGAACCTAAGTATCTAAAGTCCCTCACCTTCCTGATAACATTTCCTTCTAGCTCCAGATCTGTCTCCTGGCCGCTGCCCACTGTGCAACACATATACTCTGTCTTACTTCTGCTCAGTCTCATACCTCTCTCTTCCAGTACTTTTCTCCATCTTTCCAGTTTAGTTCCTGCTTCTTCTCTTGAATCTGCACACAGGAAGATGTCATCTGCATACAACATTGTCCAAGGCGCATCTTCTCTCACCTCCTCCGTCACCACCTCCATCACAATATTAAACAGACTTAATGCTGACCCTTGATGCAAGCCAACTGTTACTTGAAAACCATAGGCTATCCCCATAGACTATCTGTTAATGAATTTTGTTCTTCTAAGAGAAATAACCAGAATGGATAGTAAAGGAAAGAGGTCAATAATATCAAAGGGAAACTTTTCTTTTAAAAGCAATAAGGTGTCATTTAAGAGATTGTTAGTGAACAATGAGGTGATGTCAAAACTTGCTAGGATATTAGTATCATTAACAATTATATTTTCAATGAAGCTTTTAAAATGGGAAGAATCTTTTATTTATGATGTGGCGTGACCAGTAAAGGGGGGGGGGGGAAAGAGATTTCACTAACTACTTAGATAATTTATAGCAGGAAGAATCAGTGGTATCAACTGTGGGTCATGGGGAAGGGGGAATGGCAACTGAAGGTTGTTTTTTTTTTTTTTTGTGATATCAGGATGACAAGAACCTTTTTTGAGTAGACTTTTTAATTTCTTAATTTGCAATTTTTTGAAATCATAATCTGATAATCTATTCTAATAATCCAAAATATAAATACACTTGGTCATCAACTTACGACCGACGTCCGTTCTGGCTGACAGGTCGTAAGTCGATCTGGTCATATGTTGGCCATATATTTATTAACAGTATTCTTTAACCTTTCTAATCTTTTTATCATCTTTATAATTTATTTTTATAATCTTTTAAATTTATAATTATGTATATTGTACATAATGTGAAAAATAATACTGTACATACTGTACTGTAAACACAAAAATACAATCTAAAATTAATGTAAAAATTAATACAAATGAAATTTACAAAATCAATTTTTAATCTTTGCTTGTGCTGGGTTGTGGATCGTCAGGAAGAATGAGATGTTCTCTTTATGAGGAACATGCTGAGCTTTGTTTGAATAGTTTGTTTCTTTTTTTCTTTATATATCTCACGATAACAACACACAGCACCTTGAATGATACGTTCAACATTAGGGTCCATTGCTTCGAAACTGGCGAGAGCTTTATTCAGTTGTGAAAAAGAATCTGATAAACTCTTTGCAGTGAATTTCTTTTCTGGCTCCTCTTATTCTTTCTCTTCTTCCTCTCTCACATTTTCTTCTGACACTCTCTGTGCTTCCAATTCAATCAACTCTCTTCGTCCGAAAGTTCTTTTATTTCACAATCTAGCAACTCCTCTACGTCTTCTATTTCACATTCTAATTTAAGATTTTTTGCAAGTTTAACTACTTTTTCTGTAATCACTTCCAGTTCCTCTCCTTTTTCAAATCCTTCAAATGTATTCGCATAACATTTTAGACACTTTTTCCAAATTCCTGACATACAATTCTTTGTTACACATTTGTTATACAAATATTTAACGTAGAATTCACTACGTTAAATATTTGTTCATTCAAAGAATTCATAAATATTTGTTCTGGTAGATGCGGTCGAAATATTCTTGATACACTGAAGAATGTTGTACTGCTTCCAAAAGTCTCGCAAAGATAAATCAAATCAGCATCAGAATCTATCGCTTCGATGGCTTATGCAAATGTCGTTCTGAGGTAGTGAGCCTTGAATGCTGAAATAGCACCCTGATCCATGGATTGAATGAGAGTAGTTGTGTTAGGTGGCATAAAAACCACTCTAACATCATGTTGAAGATCGTCCAAATGAGGAGGGTGGCCAGGGGCATTGTCCATAATCAATAAAATCTTGGAAGGAATACCTCTCTCCGCACAATATTCACAAGCCTGGGGAATAAAGCAGTTCATGAACTAGTCTTCGAACAGTGCTTGAGTCATCCAAGCTTAGGGGTTGAACGGTAGTAAACAGGCAGTGTGTGCTTGTTGATGTGCTTAAATGCACAAGGATTTTCTGAACGATAAATAAGAAAATTCAGCTTAAAACCCGCGGCATTCCCACCAAGCAACAAAGTCAACTGATACTTATAAGCTTTGAATCCTGGCATCCTTTTTGCTTCTTGGTGTATGTACGTACGATTAGGCATGCATTTCCATTGCAAGCCGGTTTCATCTACGTTAAATATTTATTCTGGTAGATAACCTTCTGCTTTGATTAAAGAGTCAAAACTATCAACAAATTTTTGGGCTTCATCTTCATCTGCACTTCCTGTGAAACGTACGTTATGCAAAGCAAATTTTTTTTTTTTTTTAAATCGCTTAAACCATCCAGTACTAGCCTGAAAATCTTCTGCATAATCATCTCCGGCGCATGATTTTAAACTCTGAAACAGACTTCTAGCCTTCACTTGCACTGTGCAAAGGCTCATGGGTGAATTTTTCTGTATTAAATCTTCCATCCACATAAACAATTTCTCCATTTCATGGATGGGTCCCTGTCGTTGTTTGGTTAAAATTGTAGACTTCATAGGTGCGGAACCTTTCACAGCTTCCCCAAATTCTTTCTTTGTCCTTAAGTATCGTCGATATCGTGGAATGTGATAACTTCAAGCCACGTGCTATCGTATTCACTTTCTTTCCGCCTTCATACTTCTGGATAACTTTAATTTTACACTCTAAATCAACAGTTTTCCTTAACTTCTTAGCTGGCGTATCTCTAGATGAAGTCATTTTCCTTTTACTAGACATTTTATGGGTAGTATTTCAGTAGGATTTTAATTAACACACCACACACAACAGATGCTTGAAAGCGACTGAGTGTATGTGAGAGATAGTTATCGT
Organism: Typopeltis vanoorti; assembly: GCF_054136105.1. Lineage (NCBI taxonomy): Eukaryota > Metazoa > Arthropoda > Arachnida > Uropygi > Thelyphonidae > Typopeltis > Typopeltis vanoorti. The sequence continues at coordinate 73,891,541 of NC_143559.1, forward strand.
ACGATAACTATCGTATCCCATAGTTATCGTACACGCAGCTGCCTGATTTATTATTCATTTATTCATTAATTATTATTTTTTTTTTTTTTGGTGGTTGCAAGTGCGGACGGTCGTAAGTCAATGACCAGGTGTAATCCAAACAGTTAGTGAAATATCTTTTCAAATTACTTGTCATACCACATCATACATAATAGGCCTGGACATGGTGCTATGCCCACTTATTACATCTGTGGAGAATTTCAGTCACCCTTTTGCATGTGTGATGCTGTGCAGACTGTGCATTATATCACTGATGACTGCTCCACACACTCCTTCACTGGAGGCCTCAGGAATTTGCACTTACTGTTAGTGCATATACAGTTTTGCTAATTAATTTCTTGTATTTTTCTCCATATGCTAAATAAATAAATTGAACTTTACACATGGGACAAATACAGAAACATCAAACCAAAATGATTTGCATTTTAGGAGTGGCTGTTAAGATTTTGAAGAGGCAGGTAAGGTTAAGAATAGCCAGTTTTTTTTTTTTTTTGTGTATGTGTGTGTGTGAGAGAGAGAGAAAGGTTCATAAAAGGCTGTAAATCTATAGTACATTAGTATGAATACCACAAGTGAATTAAGGTTAGGTGATCAAAAAATCCTGCTCCAGACTTTTTTAAAAAAAAAAACAGTTCAGACTTCTAATAAAAAAAGTAGTAACCACACAAATAATGAAATTTCACCTACTCTCTAAATACATTCACAAACATCCATCTCTGGTGAAATTCAAACCCACACTTGCTGAATGGGGAAGAGATACACTATCACTGAGCCAACAAAACTGGAAGTTAGCAGACTTCTACATGGTGTTGAGAAAGAGATATTTCCTTTAGCAATTTAATTTCATTTTATAAATAATGATGCAAATCTGCAACATAAGAGTGAGAGAAAGTTGCTCCTTTGGAATTACATAACCAAAACTATAAAGCAAGCATATTATGCCTGTTTACTGAATGCTATCTTCTGGCTGGCTGCTTGTTTTGTGGAATAAGAAACCCTTTCACCTCTGTGCAAGACTGGCTAACTCATATTCAGTTGAAAAGTCAAAGATTCTTCGTGTCCTAGCCAACTGGTAACATTATTACTAAATAAGTTACAGAGGCATGCTTTAGTTAAATGAACAATGATAGCTTCATAGAGTGATCTAACAGATTACCAGGACTCAAAAATTAGTTTCCCATTCATAAGTGGTACAACATTACCACTAGATGACCATCTGTTGAAAAGTGACATTAGTAATGTGTAATATGACATTGCACTCAGCGCTAGGGTTTCTAAATTTCCAACATTTATTAATCTTTGGGGGTCAGGGACAAGAAACTGCAGTTCCCAAGAATTTCTAGAATTTTACATTAATGATTTAATACCCACAATCTCTTAAATAAGAATTTCTGTGTTTAATCTAGCCATAAGACACTATAATAATGAACTTCGCAGTTTAGTATATAAGAAAAAAAGTAAAATTTAATCAGTATTAAGCATTCAAAAATAAGACTCAATGATTGTAAAGAAACAAAAATATGTATATACAGCAGATCTGGTTAATTGGGCTGTCAGTTAGTGGGAAAAGCTGTTTATTTGGGACAAATTTTAAAGAACAAAAACAAATTGAGAAAATTTGCCAGTTTCTTCATTTATTTAGAACAGAGACTGCAGCACTCAAGATTATCCCTGTGAAATAATTGCTTGTAAATAGTCAGTGAAATATCATACTGTGCCAAACTATAGCCTGTAAATGACTCATCAACTTTGTTCCCTGGTTTTAGATGATGCATATGAATGACATCACTCCTCTCACCAACTCAGGTCTGGAAGGATGCCAAACGATGACATCTGGAAACATGCAGCGTATTACCTTCTAATGGGTGAACAGTTTCTGACTAGTATCAGTTTTATGCACTTCTCATCTTTCAAGCTGAGCCAATGACTAATCAAAAAATTGTAGATTTTTCACTGCTCTATTTTGGGATAATTTTGTTTTTAATTTTATAAAATTTTAAAGCCTTGCCAAAATGTCACAAAGATTTGTCACTAGCCAAAAAAAATTGCCTTGCTAGACCAAATCAAATGCCATTCACCCAATACTAGTCATTGTCATCTGGAGAAGATAACTAGAATACAGAAATCTAAGATTGCATGCTTGATACAACAAGATAAACTGCTAGAAGAATGGACATACATAGAAAATAGGGAACATCCCAAAAACAGAAGCATGAAGGTAAGGATCATGACAATGTAGATGCCCAAAATCAGTAGTAGTCCATCATAACTGAACAAGGAGTGTGCATCAGTAGTCCAATGTTAAAAAAAGTCAGAGGAGTTAGCTAAGAAGTTGGGTCATGATAATTTTAAAGCAGCAGATGGTTGGTTGTCTAGATGGAAATGCATGATTTAGGCATGATATTATTAAATTCAAGAAAGCACACTGTGAAAAAGACAGTGATGGTGTTGTAGGTGCAGAAGAATGGGAATCCAAGAAATTATTCTGATTACTTCAGAAATTTTGTGCAGATGATATCTACAATGCTGATGAAACAGCCCTGTTTTATCATGCCATGCCAGATGGCTTTGTTATAATAGCGTAAAATTCTCAGGCTCTAAGAAAGCAATAGATCACATAATTGTGTTATGCCATTCAAAAATGTCAAGAACCGATAAATAGAAGCTGATGGGTATTGGGAAAAGTGCTAAATCTCAATGCTTTAAGAAACTATGATGGATAGTTTACGTATCAAGTAATATGCTAATAACAATGTATGGATGACTTTCAAAATTTACGAAATGGTTAATAAGGTTGGATGTGGAATTAAACTGGAAATGAAGAAAAGTTCTTCTGATTCTTGACAACTGTGTGGCACATCCTTACTGTTTTGAGTGTTTAACAGACATCCAGCAGGAATTTCTGCCTGCCAACACTAAATCCTTGGTACAAGCAATGGATATGGGAATTATAAAAAATATGAACATTTTGTCTGCACAAAGTTGGTGAACTACATTCCGGATGTGATTGAAGAAAATATACATCATCAAATTCCTCACATTTACCTCAAGGGGTGTACAGGATATGATAGTACTACAAAAATTTACATCATTACTAACTTCCTATCTACAATTTTCCTCCAAATCAATCTGTTAACTGTCAAGGTTCCAACATTGTCGAATCTTATATTTCTATCTTCTAAGGCACTTTTTTACCATATCAATCCACCTATATCGTGACCGTATCTGAGATTAGCTCTGATAACATATTCCTTGATGCAAACAATGTCAAGTTCTTTCCTGATATCCTCGTTTTTAATATGATATTGCCATTGATATCATCTGTTCATGCCCCCTAATCTTTCTCGGGATTCTCATATCTGTAGTCTCTAGTCTTTGGTCAAGTGTTTTACTTCTAACCAAGCTCTCAGATCCATAAGTTAAAATTGGTTTGAAAACTGTCTTGTATACAGCTAATTTAGTATTTTGACTAATTTCTCCCTTATTCCATATAAATTTATTCAGCTGACTTCCTACCATACCAGCTTTGTTGATTCTGTTGTCTATTTCTATATTTAATTTACCATCTTCACTAAAAATTGTGCCTAAGTACCTAAAATGTTTTACTTATTCTACAGGTTCTCCATTCAAAATACAGTTGATAATTTCAATGTTTCTGCATATTTTCGCTGTCTTTGTATTGTTATTGCTGATTTTCATATAATTTCTATTATAGAAATTATATGAAAATCAGCTGATTCGTTTAATCAGGGAATCTGCAGACTTCTAGCGGATTTATTTAGAAGTATAACATTATCCACATAAAGCAAACAGCTGGCATTAACATCTCCAATTTTGATATAAGGTTTAATACCACTTTCCTTCATAATGTGATCCATATAGATAATAAATAACAGAGGGGATAATGTACACCCTTGTCTGACACCAGATTTAACATTAAACCATCTTCCTGTACTTCTTTCAATTCCAACTGCTGACTTACAACTCAAATAAAGACTAAGTATTGCTTGATATAATGTCCCATTGTCACCATATAACTGTAGCATTTTGAATAGCTTCTCTCTCTCTTGGCACCTTGTCATATGCTTTTTCAAGATCTACAAAACTTAAATACAGATCTTTGTTATATTCCCATGTTTTCTCAACTATTTGTCATAAAGTGAAGATCTGATCCTTACAGCCTCTATATGGCCTGAATCCAGCTTGTTCTTCACCAAGCTTCTCTGCCACAATCCTTCTCAACCATTTCTCGAGTATATTAGAATAAATCTTACCAGGAACACTTAGTAGAGAAATACCTCTGTAATTCTCACATTCAGTTTTATTTCCCTTTTTATATATGGTTACTATGAGAGCTCTACTCCAATCATCTGGAATTTGTCCCTCTGAACTATGCAGTGCAGTCACTGTAAGACTTTTATACCTTCATGCTTGAACATTTCTGGTCGAAAATCATCTACCCCTGCTGCCTTTTCACATTTCTGGCCTTTGATGGCTTTTTTCCACTTCAAGTATGGATATGTATTCCTGATTACATGCCTGTTGAGTGTTTTTTTATCACTGTACTGTCATCACTGCTAGTTTCATTTAGCAATTTTTTTGAAGTAATTACTCCATACTTCAAGGATATCTTTTCCTCCAGTAATCAGGTCACCTTTATAATCTCTAATTCCTTTTACAGCACTCTTTCCGCCATTTCTGAGCTTCTTCAACAACCTCCAGAATATCTTGTCATCTTCTTGATATTTATTTCCTATGTTCTTACCAAAGCCTTCCCATGACTTTTTGTTCAGCTAGTTTTACAGTGTTTAGCTTTCTTACATTTGTCTCTGTATTCTCCAAGAGCACAAGCTGACTCAGTTGATAGGAACTGATATGCTTTCTTCTTTTCCTTCACTGCCTCTTTAACTTTCTGTGTCTGATTTTTCTATCCTTGCAGATAACTTCACCACATACCTCTCTGATTGAATCAATCAATGTTTTCTTCAGAGCTTGCGACTGAATCTCCAAGGTTTGATTCCTGTTCTCAAACTCTTTCATTCTTTCTTAAATAATGTTTGTATATTTTAGTCCAGATATTTTAGATGTACAGTTCACATCTGAGAGCTGCTCAACTTTTATTCGCTTTAAAACTTTCTTACATGTTCTTTTTTTCAATATGAAATTCAATTTCATCCTGCTCAAGGCTAAATAATGATCACTTCCAATTTCAAATCCTCTGTACACTCTGGTGTCCTGCACCATGAAGAAAACATCACTATCAACAATAACATAGTCATTGAGACTTTTCTTATTCCTTACGTCTTCTCTCCATATGTATTTGTGCACATTTTTATGTAGGAACATGGTGTTAGTGATAACTAGTCCATGTCCTGAGCAGAAATCCAACAAGTATTTGCCATTATTATTAGCTTTGCTCTTTTCTCCAAATTTTCCCAAAATATTTTTGCATGTCTGACAATCATTTCATACTCTGTCAGCACGGTTAGCCTAGTGGCTATGCGCTTCGCAACCATATGCCTGGGGAAGGAGTGTCCTAGGTTTGAATCCCGTCAACGACGCAAGGAGCTTAAGGATCTTCCTCAGCCATAGCCAAGTTAGCCAGTCTTGGGCATGGACAGCAGGGTTTTTCCCACCAGTTTATCTGGGGGGTTTCATCCCACAAGCAGGCAAACCGGTCCAGTGAACACACATGGATTACAGTCATGAATACTGACCCAGCCATAGGTCTGATTCGTCAGCTATGCCGGTTCCGGAGCCCGGATAAAATTTGGGGGGACTGAGATGGTGCTGTACCTCCCCGTAAAGGGGACTTACGGCTGTCTATCATCATACGATTATTATTATTATTTCCTACTCTGCTTAGCTCCCCAACAAAGACCAACTTTTCATTTTTCATTGAGTCAGTTGCTTTCTCTAAAGCCTCAAAAAATTCCTTGACTTCTACCTTAGCAGAACCTTCTGTGGGACCATAGGCACAAATAAGTCTCATTGTCCAGCTCCCCATTCCGATATTTGGCCACCTCACTCTACTTGAAATTGCCTATCATTCATGAATATTAGACTCGTATTTAGTGTTGAATACAATGACTACTCCTTTTCCTTGATTGTCATTGTCTGAATATAACATTTTGTATTTATTGTTCAGAAAGATCTCACCAGTTTTTGTCTTTTTTGTTTCAGTCACCCCTATTATGTCGATCTGGTACTTATCCAAATATTGAGTTGGGGTGTGTTTTATGATTTGTTCCAGTAGCTGACTTTTCACTGTTTGCCACGATTCCCTGGCAAAAACAACACGGGCCTTGTTTAACTGACCGACACCCCAGCTGGCATGAAATTCTGTCATGCTGTTCCATGATTTAATATTGTGGTTTAAGCCAATAAGAATACAATTTGTTGGCTAAATCCCAAACTGCCAGCCTGTCCTCATTCATTCAGTATCCAGGTAGATACCTAACAAGGTGCATCACGAGAAGGTGAGGATTGGACATTAGGTGAGAAGCCCTAGTCGGTTCTTTGCATTTTCCTTTAAAGGCTATGTGGAGGATTCCTCTGTTATACAACTTTGACTCTTAAGCACCCCAAAAAAATATACTGATATTATGTTTCACAGAGAAGGGAGTGAGATCAAAAGCTAACCTTCTCCAGGCATTACAGTGGCCAATAGTTGTGAGAAGTATGCATTAAGACAATTTCAGAGCTCTTTTTGTCATCACTGTGGTTTAAAACATTCAGATTTAGAGATGCCTGAAACAACCATTTCAGAAGTGCAAAAAAGTTAGGAACTATGAAGAATTTGAGGGTATGGACAATAATGTTGAATGTTACAATGAAAACAAAGATTGTGAGGATGAAACATTGAAAGCATTCTATCAATGTCTATCAAGAGGAGGAACTAGAAGGTGAAGATAGTGATGAAGATGATGCATCTGAATAAGTCACTACATAGGATGCCAGAAAATGCACTGATCGGTTTACAATGATATTTCATGCACAGAGGCAGTACACTGTTCTGCACTATATGTCTGTGCTGATTTTATACACTCAAAGTCAATCAAAAGAACACAGCAGAGTACATAGAATAAATTTTTCTTGCTGTAAGTATGTGAAATTACATTTGTTCCAATAAGGTGCACTATGTGCATATCTGTTATAAATTACGTTATATGAATTAAAATGTTTAAATATCAAATATTTTCTAATGTGTTGCATGTTTTAACAGAATTAAGTTGATTATTGTTAAGGACAACAGGTCATTGTCAACAAGGGAAATTTATAAATATGTACATATTCTGCTATTATAATTTAAAAAATTTGAATAAATGATCTATTGCTCAGTGAAATGTTCATTTGTCTTTTTATATCTTTTTAACTATTAACATGAAAGTTTGCATCACTGGGACAGCCACTTTGCGATAATGTTCTAATCCCAATATATCCCAAACTGGAATCTACTGTTTGCTTGTGTGTGTGGCACAAGCAAGTAAAAGATTCTGGTTATTTGGGATAAATCAAGACTATTTGGTCAGCTAAATCCCAAACTGCCAGTCCATCTTTATTCATTCAGCATCCAGGTGACCTAAGAGGGTGCACCACGAGAAGGTGAGGATTGGGCATTAGGTCAGAAGCTCCAGTCAATTCTCCACATTCCTTAAAAGGATAGCTAGAAATCTTCTCCTTATACAGCTCTGACCATTTTTAAACTAAAAAAATTTTTTAGTGTACACTTGTCATCTTTTTTCATAAATATATATTGATGCCATAAGAGAGAGAGAGAGAGGATGAATTTTTTTGGTAACTGCAGCATCATTAAAAGACATTTTCTTGAATAAAATCCCTCTTTATGATAGTATTAATAGAAATTCCATCTACTGCTGCAAGATTAGAAACTAATTCATCTACTTCTAGCATGTGCTGTTCGACAAATTGAAATATTGTACTTTTTTTTTTTAAGTGGACATCATTTGTGTATCCTCATCACTGCTTATCTTTCTTTACATGGCATGAATATGTTCCAAATGATGATGAAGTCCACTTGTTGATGATGCTTTATTATGCAGTGCTTTGGAACACAATTGAAAAATCTGATCGTTGTCATCTTTTTAAAATACTGCCAACATTCCTCATATATTTTACTCACTGATAGGAATAACTACAATAAAGTAAGTTAAGTCAGTTTTTATTCAAAAATAATTATTAATAATTAGTTTACTAACCACAATTTCACATGGATTTGAATAGACATACATGAAGGATTGGGATTAAGATGAACTTGGATGAGATCAGATGAGATTTTTTTAATAACTGAACAAAACTGTTTAAATAAAAAAACTGAGATTTTTTTTCAATTATTAAAAAAAAATTTTGAGTTTCTGATTAGAAATTTCTAATATTTCTGATAATTGGGAATGAATTCTTAAGAATAAACCCTAAAATCAGCCATGATAAAATATCACATTACAAATAATAGTGGTAATACACAATCGTTAAATGACACACACACTGTTGTGTGTGTGTGTGTGTGTGTGTGTGTGTGTGTGTGTGTGTCATTTAGTGGCAATCTGTTGCTCTAATATATATACAATGCCTGTCATGTAATTAGATCTCTATTTTCTCTGCTGTATTTCCTTTCATCAGATATAGTTCTCTGCATTACTGCTCATTCTCTGTGGTAACTTTTTGTGTGAGAAGGTAGTGAAAGTTACAAGTGAAGAAAGTGAAGTTACAACTATGAGCTAATATATCAATTATACACTGTTAATACTATTTCATTCATTAATAAAGAACATGGTTTTTCATTTTGGTATTAAAAAAAAAAATGCAATATATCACTATTCAGTTGGAAAGTTAAATATGGGCTATGAAGATCAAACTTACCAAAAACTGCTTTAGTACTTTGTTGCTAGTACTACTAATAAACGTTTGCAAATGTCTTACTGCAGTATTCTTTCAGCAATATTTCAAGCAGTTGTTCCGTAAAGAGCACTATAAAAGCTATTTCTTAAAGTTGCTTTTAAAAAATTTAATGTACAAGTTATCCTCGATACCCAATAAAAAAGTGGGTTCTTCAAACCTATAAAATACCAAATTTTAAATCAGCAAAGAATAATTAGCAAAAAGGATTTGGAAAGATATACACATCAATTATTTTATAATATGAAGTACTTTACTTGATAATATACATACTAAAATACTGATGTGATGTGTTCTCATCACTGTCATAATCCGTTATGTGCTATCCACACAGATTAGATTTTGCAAGCGTAAGTAACTGGAGACTGGACAAAGTAAAATATTTTTTATTTAATACAATAACTTTCTAAACAATTTTTCATAACTTTAAGAAAACACATAAGGATATGTGTAATATAAGGGGCCATTCTAGTAATAAAAATCAATGTAACAAATTATATTTTCAAAAAAAAAAAAAGTGTTGTTTTTACTGTTTTTCCCATTCTTATTATTTATGACTTCTTCTTGGAATGGCTTTCACACAATGGAAATATTCTCCAAACAATGATACAGCATCTTAATCACTTGAAACTCCTGTTGACTTATTAGGACTATTATTAAAAATGAGAGTGGGGGGTCTTGTGCAAGAACATTTTTTCCCCCTAAAAAGTAGGATTTCGGATAATTTGTCGAGCCCTACTCACAATTCTTGTATTGTGTTTTCAGTTTCTTGTCCATTACCACCAGGCATTCTCATATTTTCCACCCCCTTTACCACAGAACATCACAAACTTTGAATATAGAATGCTAAATGTCAAAATTACTACTGAAAAATTATATTTACAAAATAAAAAATTATACATTTATGATTTCTACTGTAAGTACATGTTAATAACACAAATCTCATCAATTAATATATATTCCACGTTCCATACATAATTTTCTCCTATATTCAGCAAGCATAGCATGACTTACTTGATGATGGTAATGGATATATGTCATCTCTTTTGTGAAGGATATATGGAAAACAATTTCCTTTTAGGGAGCAAGTCAGCATCTAAAGATATTATACACATTTGGTGATGAAGTTTTTAAATTTTCTACAATCATAGATCAAATCCTTGACAGGTGATATGCAGGCCATAAAAGGAAACAAAGTTATTATGGCAGATAGTCATAAAAGGGTGTATTTTGTAATATCATTCTTCTACAGTGACACAACTCGTTATCACAATTAAAGATAGAGCTATTGTTGCATTAAAAAACAACTGAGTGACCTCCATGGTCATTTGACAGATATTTTATGTCTCATTAAACCTCTTTAGTGTGAAGTTTGAAGAGAAATACTAGTGTTTAATTGCTAGGATAAACACTAGTATTGCTCTTCAAAGATAAACACTATGGGAATCATTAAATAATAATAAATTTTAATAAAATTTCTTAATTTTAATCCAAAATTGTCTCTTTTGCTACACTATATAGATAACATACCTGTTATTTGGAAAAAGTGAGAGTTACGATTCTGCATAGTACTGATAATATACAGTACACTTTAGGATTAAATTTGAAAAAAATTAATTGTCTGGAATAATATGGAATAATCCTGGGTATTTATAATATATTATATATTGGGTATATTATATATAATTGCCATAACATTATACAACAATATAATTACTGGATATTTTCATTACACATGAAACTCATGATTAATTACCTATTCCTGTCTACCATAAACCTATGTTTACAGGCAACTACACGTCGATCTGCAAGCACATCATCCTTCTCAAATATAAAGAATTACTAAATCTTTGGTATCTAAAGCCAATAAAATATGCTCCTCTGAAGAATCTCTTATACAAGGAATAGAAACTAATCTAACAAATTTGTTTTTTAAATGGATCTCTAAATGAAGAATGATACCCATAGAATTTATATTTCTTATATTAAAGGCATCAAAATGTATAGCAAAGATGCTTAGGAAATTCCAACTTGCTGAAATCTTCAAACCAACCACTCAAATCAGCCAACTACTATCATATCCTGAAGACAAAGCTTCTAATTTAATTTTTTGCTAGTTCCAGTTCTTATAACTTATCTTATGTTGGTCATATAGACAGATCATTTAAAAAAAATTTTGGAACATCAAAACCATATACAACTTATTAAGCCTCAAAAACTGGTTTTGATAAAACTGGAACTGGCTCAACATGGAATTAATGACACTAGCAATGGAATTCTTGGGAATAATACCAAACTACATAGCACAAACATTCATCTAAAGAAAATGCTGAAGGCCTATTAAATATTAGGGGGGTGTAGCTAGTGTTGCAAGTGAACGTAGCAGTAGATTTGAGCTGTGTTAAAAAAAAAGTGTTTTTAATTAGTGTATAGTGTGACTTTTTATCACAAATTGTGCTGCATTTTTTCAGTTTGGATACAAGTGTCCTTCGGTGGTGGTGGTGGTGGTGAAATTTTTTGTTGTTTATATCGTGTTTTGCCACTTGTTTGTTTATACTGCTTCAGCTTCTGAAGATGGCATCCATAAAGAAACATATGTCAGTGGCACGGAAGGCTTCTGTACAAAAGTCTGGCTCAGCCTTGGATTTTTCGCAGTGGATGTATTGTGAAAACTACTTATGTATGCACTGAAAAATGTGAACGATTTGTGGATTGTTTGGGTAAACGAGAAAAGGAATGCATTAATGCATGTGAAAAGTGTCTTCATAGATTAGAGCGATTAGAAATGGGAGCGAACGTCGGGAATGCAGTCGAAGAGCTTAGGCAGGAGTTAGTGAAAATGAAAAGTGAAATGATACATCTGGAAGAGGATATTAAACATCTAAAGGAGAGATTGGCTGATGATAATGAGAAGGAGGAAGTCAATAGTATGAAGAAAGAGTCAAACGATAGTCGTATATCATCAGTGTATGGGGGGGGGGAACTCGATCATTAGAGGTGTAATTACTAATAAAGTGCACAAAACATTCTTTCTTGGTGGAACAAACAAAGCAAATAACTGATGCGATGCAGAAAAGGAAATACTAGTCATCAAAATTAGTAGTAGTCATAGGCACAAATGACTTAGTTCAGGAGAAAAAAATTTTGATAGAAACTTGAGGAAGTTGTTGCAACTGATAAAGAATAGCGTTGTTAGGAAAGTCATGGGGAGTGAGGCAAGTCCACATCCACGTCGTGCTCCCTGGGACCTTCCGTAGGGTACACTCCCTACAAGGATGCTAACGGACCTCTGTGAAGAAAAACGGACAAATCAGTGGAAGAGGATTTGTATCCCAACAGTGAAATGTGCGGAAGAATCTTCAGAGGAGCAGACCTCTATAAACAACCCGGGCTCAGCTGGCTCCGGCTGTCAGTACCCAGTTAGGGCCCCTACCTAGGGTTACAAGGAAAAATAAAGGATTCAATCCTCTGGCAAAGGGAAGCAGCTTTGTCAGTACTGACACAAGGTTGAAGTCTCATGATGACGGTAAAGCTTGTGATTAGAAAATTGCAGATGGCAATACAGTTTATTGTGTACGTCTGTAATACTGCAGAGCAGAAAGCAAATGGAGAAACTACTGCTCTATTCTCTCTCCAGACTAACCACCATGGCGAGCAAATCTACACAAATGGCCCCGAGTTACCGGCGTCCCTTAAATGGGACAGGGGTGTGAAGAATCCCCGGGCTCAACATGGTGCGCTCAGTAAAACTAGGAACCTGGAATGTCAGAACCTTGTATGAAGCAGGTAAGCTAAGAAATGCTATCCAAGAAATGAAAAGACTTGAAATTGGAATTTTAGGAATGAGTGAAGTTAGGTGGCCAGGATCAGGCAAAACTCAAGTCAATGACATGACAATGTATCACTCTGGAAGTTGTGAAAACAACCATCAAAACGAAGTTGGAATAATAATAAACAAAGAGATCAATAAGTCACTGTTGAGCTTTATCCCTTACTCAGATAGGATGATGTTATTAAAACTGAAAGGACAACCACTAGATGTTAATCTTATACAAGTCTATGCCCCTACTGTTGACAAGAGTGATACTGAGATTGAAGAATTTTATGATCAATTAAAAGAACTAATGAAAAATACAAAAAAGCATGATATTAACATAGTCATGGGTGATTTCAATGCTAAAGTTGGGAAAGGTAGAAGTGGAGATGTAGTTGGCGAACATGGACTGGGCACAAGAAATGAGAGAGGTGACCGTCTTTTTCAATTCTGCCAGGAAGAGGAGCTAATAATCACAAACACATGGTTTAAGCTACCACCTCGAAGATTGTATACTTGGCGATCACCACAGGATAATAATGGGAATGTAGTCAGAAACCAAATTGATTACTTACTAATTAATCAATGATTTCGAAGTTCTATAAAGAGTACAAAAACCTATCCTAGTGCAGATATTGCTTCTGATCATAACCTACTGGTGGCAGAGTTACAACTTAGACTGAAAGCTATGCTTAAGAAACATCAACAAAAAAGGTTTGATTTGAGAAAATTAAAAAACACAGAGATAAGAAGCAAATTGAGTCAAGATCTGAATCAAGCGCTAGCACTTATCAAGAATGATGACATCATGAGGGTTGATGAATCGTGGGACAAATTGAAATCTGTCTTCATAGAGAAATGTACCAATACCTAATGTCCTAATAGAGCAGTAAAATAGAAAGATTGGATGACTGATGAAATTCTCTCATGGATCAAAGCAGATCATATAAAAATCATAATCCAACAAAATATACAGAGGTTCAGAAAATTATTAAACACAAGATCAAAAAAGCAAAAGAAATCTGGATGAATGAAAAATGTAAAGAAATAGAAATTCTACAGGAAAAACATGACAATTTTAATCTACACAAAAAGATGAAAGAGACCTCAGGTATATATATATAAGAAAAAACAATTCTGTATCCTTCGAAACAAAAAGGGAGAAATTATATCCAAAAAGGATGACAAAATACAAGAATGGGTGAAATATATAGAAGAACTCTTTACTGATGACAGACAGAACCCAGAAAATACTTATGAACATATGGAAGGTCAATGCATTCTAAAATCAGAAGTAGAATGTGCATTGAACTCAGCTAAAAATGGTAAAGCCCTAGGACCAGATAGAATACCGGCAGAAATAGTAAAGTTATTATAAGGTGACAACATTAACATATTAGTAAAGCTATTTAATAAGATCTACAATACAGGTATAATCCCTCAAGACTGGTTACAGTCGACCTTCATCATGCTACCTAAAAAAGTAAATGCGAAAACTTGTAATGACTATAGAATGATCAGCCTAATGAGTCACGTTCTCAATATGTTTCTGAAAATAATTCAAAAAAGAATATACAGAAAATGTGAAGACACCATCAGTGATACCCAATTCGGCTTTAGAAACGGCTTGGGAACAAGAGAGGCTCTTTTCTGTTCTCAGATCTTATTTCAAAAATGTATTGACCAAAACAAGGTAATATTCATTTGCTTCATCAACTTCGAGAAAGCATTTGACAAAGTCCAACATGCTAAAATGATTGTACTATTAAAAAGAATTGGATTAGATGGTAAAGACATCGGGATCATTGAAAACTTATATTGGAACCAAAAGGCATCTGTTCAAGTTGATGACATTATTACAGACTCCATTAACATCAAACAAGGAGTAAGGCAAGGATGTGTGCTGTCATCTCTTCTTTTTAACATTTACTCAGAAGCCATATTTCAAAAAGTCTTGGAAGGAAGAAAGGAAGGGATTAGTGTAAATGGTGAAATCATCAGTAACATCCGATATGCCGATGATACAGCTCTTCTGGCTGACAATATTCAGATCTTCAAAATCTTTTGGAGCTAATAAATGCAGAGAATGAAAAAATGGGATTAAAAATAAATATCACCAAAACTAAATTCATGGTCATAAGTAAGAAACCAATTCTTAATTTAGCACTTTCTTTAAATAGGAAACAAACAGAAAGAGTGGCAAAGTTTAAATATCTCAGATGCTGGTTAAATGAAGATTGCAATCCAGAAATGGAAATAAAAGTTAGAATTGAAATGGCAAGAAAAAATTTTCTCTTGATGAAATCAACACTGTGTAACCGCAGTTTAAACTTAGAGCTTAGAGTACGCATGGTTAAATGCTATGTATGGTCTGTACTGCTGTACAGTGCAGAAACTTGGACCTTGAAGACAACATCAATAAAAAGACTTGAAGCCTTTGAGATGTGGTTATACAGACGAATGTTAAAAATCCCATGGACAGCAAAAACGTCCAATCAGGAAGTATTGAAACAAATGGGGAAATCACGTGAACTTTTAGATACCATAAAAAGAAGGAAACTGCATATCTTGGTCACCTACTTCGTAATGAAAAATATAAGATACTTCAATTGATTATAAAAGGGAAGATAAATGGAAGAAGAGGACAAGGAAGATGAAGAAAATCTTGGCTGGCAGATATCAGACAGTGGACTGGTATGAACTCTGAGAGACTGCTCAGAATAGCTGAGAATCGCTCAAAATTTGCCAAGGTGGTCGCTGACCTCCGATAGGAGATGGCACTCAAAGAAGAAGAAGGAAAGTCATAGGCATGTTGCCCACATATGACAACAGTGAATTGAGAAGGAAGAGCCTCTGTAGCTCAGTCAGTATAGACGAAGTCCTCTGGTTGGAAAGACCTGGGACGTGATGTGAGGAACCTTTATTTGGACTCTTTCAACCAAAGGTGGGTTAGCCAGTCATATAGGAAGGTATGGGTTTTTCTCCACCCGGAAACTCAGGTTTTTCGTCCTCCCCAGAACAGGCAAACACCAGCCCGTGAACACACACATCTACAGACATAGGACTGGGAGGCATAAGGCTAACAACCTTATCCTCAATATGGTAGTGGTTAAATGTAGAAAAATCCTCGATGCCGCAGGGTAAGGGGGGGGAGGAATAAGAAGAATTGAGAAGGAGAGCAGAGATAATGAATAGTGAGTGAGATAGCTGAGTTGTGTGAGGTAAAGGGGGTTCAATTTGTAAATTTGTGGAGTGAATTTGAAGGGAAGTTGGAATGGTATAAAGCTGATGGATTACATTTGAATGATTTTGGTGTTGGACATTTAGAAAGTCTATTGTTTTCTGAGAAGGCACAGAGTCAAGAAGTTAATGTAGCAAATGATCAGTCTACCTGTGAAGCGGGATAGCACAAATCAACAGATTGTATGGCAAGAGGAAGATGAATATGATTGAAGCAGCACAAGATGATGGAATGCATAAAGATAAGGATGAGACAGGTAATAATTGAAATCAGTCAGGATCAGGGAAACGGTAGTCAGACTGAAGAAAAAGGTGTGGTGTAGCAGCTAGAATAGCGAATGTTGGTGCTGGTAGAATGGCCAAACACACAGGGATTGTTATGTTTATACACAGTACGGAGTATTCGAAACAAGAGAGCTGAGTTTGCTGCATTTGTGGAAGTTGATACTGCATGCACAGATTTTGAATCTGTGTGGTGTGAAGTTGAAATAAACAGGATAGTATATCTGATAGGATGCTGTTATAGGCCAGGGAATGAAAATACTGATTGTGCAATTTTTAGGCAAATTAATTGGGCATAAAAGAAGGTGATCCTGATGGGAGACTTTAATTACAGGAATATAGAGTGGAAGGAGGAAAAGTCATATGGGAACAAGGAGAGCGAGTCTGTGGAGTTTCTGAGAAATAAGTATCTTAAGACAAGAATGTTTGTGATTGTCTGGGAAAATAGTGGTGGTGGTCGGCAGTAGATGGCGTTGGTGTAGATGATGAAGGTAGTTGCGGCTAATGGAGTGGTGGAGACGAGAGTTGTAGAGTAGGTGCCCTCCCTCGATGAGTCTTTGGACTCCCAGGAAGTGTTATGTAATAATAATAATTAAGCAGCATGCAATTGAAACAACTAGAGGCTTTAATGTTTTGGATTTGTGATAACTTCACAAGATGTAGTTGTTAATGAAGTGTTGGCACTGCCACCAGTTGGTGAGAGTGATCATGAGGTATTTGTTTGGGAAGTGATGAAACAAGAAAAGGTTACTCCCAAAAATGGATACATGTGGAAGTATAAAGCAGGTGATTATAGGAAGCTCTGTAGTCAGTTAGCATCAGTACATTGGGTAGATGAGCTGAGTGGAAAAGATGTTGACAATGCATGAAAATTCACAAGTCAATATCTGACAAAAGCAATGTATGACTGTATACCAAAGGTTAAGCGAGTAAACAGAGTGAAATGGATGAACACTGAAATCAAGCAAGCTGTGCTGGAAAAGAAAATGGTATGGAGGAGGAGATATAAGACAGTTGGTGGTGATCGTATCCATGAAGAGTATAAAGTGCAGGCCAGAAAGGTGACGAGCATGGTACAGAAAGAAAAGGTGCAGTATGAGAGGAGATTGGCTGGTCGGGTCAAGATTAACTCAAGGGAATTTTTCCACTACATGGCAAGCAAGAAAAAGAATAATTATGACAGATTAACATTGGTAGATAGTAATGGCAGCAGACTAACAGCTGCAAAGGATATAGTGGAATTACTGAACGAGCACTTTATCAGCATGTCATACTGGTGTAAATGATGCCGTGCAATATATAGAAGTGACACAAGTATTAGGAGAATTAGAAGTGAAAGAAACAGAGGTTCAGTTGTATCAGATGTTGGTTGGGTTAGATGTGAATAAGGCTGTGGAATGGACGGCATATCACTATCAGCCCGTATTCTTAAGGAATTTTTACCACCCTTGACCTGGTTGTTTAATGAAAGTCATGCAGTGGGTAGGGAGTAGAAATAAGGTAAAACAGCACCACTCCACAAGCATTATTCTAAGACAGAAGTCTCCAACTATAGACCAGTCTGCATACTGCGGTTGATCAAGGTGTTAGAGAGATTGGTAAGGAATAGAATACAGAATTGGGTTGATGGACATAGCATTCTTTATGATGGCCAGCATGGATTTGTAAAGTGTAGGTCCAATTTTAGTAATTTACTTGCATTTTCTTAGACTTTAAGTTAGTGTAAAAGTTGCAGAGGATGGGAACAGATAGTATATTAGATCAAAAATCGACTCTCTGAATGATATCAGCAGATTGTGCATGATGGAGCATTGTCTCAAAAAAGGAGGGTAACTAGTGGCATGCCCCAGAGTTCTGTTCTTGGGCCCCCTAATGTTTAACTTGTTTGTAAGCGATATATCATGTGAACTGACTGGGGATCTTCAGTTGTTTGCTGATGACGCAAAGTTGGGAAGAATTATAAGTAGCACTGCTGATGTTAATTCCCTTCAGGAAGATTTGAATACCTTTTACTTGGACAAAAGAGTGAGGTTGTAGTTTTAATATCAATAAGCACAAGGTGTTGGATTTTGGAGTACAGAAATAAAAGGCTATGTACTATAATCGATGGTACCATACTACAGGAAGTGGATCAGATGAGATTAGAGATTGGGAGTGATGGTTGACAGTAGACTAGAGGGCATATTGCTAGTGTTGAAAAGGCTGCACATTGTAATGCTGATATGATAAGAAGTACTCTAACATTTAGGGATAAGGAAGTGGTTGTGCCACTGTATAAGGCACTGGTCAAGCCGCTCTTGGAGTATCGTGTTTAAATCTGGTCACCTGGTTTCAATGTGATGTGGAGACATTGGAGATGGTCCAGAGGGTGACTAAGACAATGTGGGGGCTTTGGAATGGAGAGAGAGAGAGAGATTGAAGAAATGTGGATTGCAGTTTGGTGGATAGGAGGAAGAGAGGTGATATGATAGAGACATTTAAGTTAGTGAGAGGATTTTATCATATTAATCCAGATTATAAAAAGAGTAGAAAAAGAATAAAAAGGAAAACAGTTATCCATAACTGTATGAAATATATGTTTTTTGTTGTTGTTGAACATAAATATCAACTGTTTTGATTAATAAAGCTATTTAGTGTGATATGTGTGTGTCTCAAGTGAACCTAGAGTTTTTATCTTCTTCCTTTTCAGCCATTTTCCATCCACTGCTGAATGAAGTCCTTCTTCATTATCTTCCAATTTTCACAGTCTTTTGTGAAAATTGGAATCATCCATCTCTTTCCAGCCAGTTTTTCCACTTCATCTGCCCATCTTGTTTCTGGGGGTCCTTGTCTTCTCTTTCCTGTTGGTATCCATTCCGTTACTTTTCTGGTCCATCTATTGTCCATTCCTGAAGCCAGATGTCCTGTCTATCTGGATGCTTTTATAATTTCTATTGCATCCAAGACTTTTGTCTGTGACCTGATCCATTCCTTCCTTTTCTTATCCATTAGTGTTATTCCTAAGATGATTCTCTCCATTCTCATTCTTTCCATCACCAGTATTTGTTTTTCCATTTATTTAGTTAGGGCCCAGGTTTCTGAGAAATATCTGAATACTGGTAATATGCTTAGTAATAATTCTGTAGTATTGATAATAATTCTTTTGTCTAATTTTGATGTTAAAATGGTCCAAACAAAATCTTGTTCCAAACAAAATTTCAACAGTGATCCTAAATGCCAAATTTTATTACATTCCATCAAGAAAAAGGAAGAAGATTATCATGTTTAATTATCAACATCAGAACTCAGCAAATACACACACTCTATAGCACATGGCAAGTAGATTTTGCAGCTGCTGAAAACAACAAAGCAGAATATTCTTTATTCAATAAAATATAACTTCCTACACAAAACCTTTTTAACCTTAATTAAACAGGGAAAAATATGTATCATATAAAGGACTATTCTGGTAACAAAAATTAATGGAAAATGTAATTTATTACATAAGATCAATGTTTTTGCTGTTCTTATTACTTACTGACATTTCCTTTTTCCAATAATTCTCATGCAAAGGAAATCTCCTGCAACCATGATACAGCACTACTAATCACTTTATGGAACTCCTATTGAATTATTCAGACAAAGCAGGGACTGGGGGTACAATTTTTGCATGACAGGTAAGACTTTGTATAATTTGTCCAACCCTAATCATGAAATTCCTGATAGTATCCTTAAGGGATATATACCTAACCCTCGATTTACATGGGACAATTGTTCTGCAAAAATACCATGTAAATGAAAATCATGTAAATGAAGACTAATATTTGTATAGAAAATGAGGTTATAGCTTCTGTGCTGCTCAATTAAATATTAAAGTATTGTTTAAAATAACTTGAACACTTTATTTTTATGTATAGATACACAAAAAAAATTTAAGGATAATAAATGAGGCATAATAACTTAAATATAAAGAGCTAACAGGCTTCATTTCGGCGATATAAACATTATTTAAATTAAGGGGATATTAGATCCCACATTGTTTTAAAACCGAATAAGAAACTCAAAGATTGGAATCGGAGAGTTTCATGCCAAATATAGTATAAAAAAACTATAAAGTATTGGCGAATACTAGCATGAGCTAAATGCAAGTAGTCCTAGAACGTAGTACAAACACAGGCATTCACCGATACTTTTATAGTTTTTATACTATATTCGGCATGAAACTCTCTGATTCCAACCTTTGAGTTTCTTATTCAGTTTTAAAACAATGTGGGATCTAATATACCCTTAATTTAAATAATGAGGCATAATAATAATAAAAGATGAAGTGCAAAACCCTTCAAAATGTAACATTCCATGCCGTGCCAATTTCACTTGCCTCCTGCTGCAAAATTTGCTTTAAACATTTGTAATATACTATATGTCATATAATACTGCACTTATAAGACTAAAAATATCATTACAGTATTATTAACAAAAGCTAGTACAAAATACACTATAAAAAAAAATATACACACTACTTTTATGTAAACCATTTATAATTAAAGACATAGTTATAGCAAAACATACATATAGCAATGTTTGAACAACTCTCTCCTTATATGATTTATCTCAGCCACATCACCAAGAAGGTGCTCCCAAGGCTCCAATCACTTTATGTGACCTTTCTGCCATTAAAGTAGATTCAATCATTGAACAACTTTCTCCAACAGAAGGCAATGCTCTATATGTTAATGACCTCACAATCTTCTGTCATTCTTGTAACATGAGCATCAGCAAACGACTCAAGTCTTTGGGTCAAAATTATTAAAGGCTCAGAAGAAAATCAAGTTATGACCTATGATACCTTACAGTGTTTGGTGCTACCAATCATCAAGATATGTGAATAATTACTGGAGCATTTTGCACATCATCATCTATTCTAAATCTTTATATAAAAGCAAATAAACCTGCTTTTGCTTCAACAGAAACATCATCACTTAACTATGTCCTGATATTAAACTCTGTCTTAACATTCTATATGAACTAGTATTTTTTCTCACCTTGGGAAGTTCAGTATTACAAACATCACATTGCCAGTCACACATTTAGTATGCATGTGCAGGAGATTATGCAAACTATTGACATGAATGCTGACCACATTATCTGCACTGAAAATAATAGTATTCCTCCATAGTAGGTTTCCACTCCATCATTTTGCCTTTTTCTTTAGCAGCTAAAGAAGTTATCTACTGCATCATCTACCAGCAAATTTTTAACAGAAACATGATAGAACGCTAAAATTTCTTACCCGTTTATGCTGAGAGTTCGAGATCTGACTCTTCTGCTAGTTATGTTGCTGTTGTTTTTTTTTAACTACCTAGTCTCCAATCAGATTCCAACTTGAATGTGGTGACAAGTGCTGAGCTGCATGCTATCCAGATGGCATGTGTGCACGTTTTTTTTATTGATCCCATACATGAGAGAAAGGAAAACCTATAGCTCATTAGTGCCGTGTGCAGAGGATTGGGTGAAGACCAAGAAGAAATTGACATTTTTCTTGAAGAGTTGGAAGGTGCAGTTGTTGAGAATACTTCGTAACATAATTTTAGGTAATCATTCGAACAATGTATTATCTCATTATAAACAAAGAATAAAATTAATTAAAAATATAGCAAAATATATATAATACATACACATTTAGCATTCAGTCATGCTAACTGCTGAGATATCCTTATGGTTCTATAGCGATTTCTGACACACCCTTTTTGACTTGTGATGGAATTGTTGGAATGGAATCCCATCATGACTGCATTCAGGAAAACCTCACTTAACGCGATTAATTAATCCATCAATTAATGCACGCTAAGCGAAATTGCATTAAGCAAATACAATAAACAATAGGAATAATTATAATTCATCCATCAGTTAGTGTAAGCTTAGAAAAAAATTACAGTATAAGCTATGTTAGAGAATAAAATCATCAAAGTGAATAAAAATCAATTGCTTAAATTTTTATTTAATGTCTAAACATTTGATTGAGCTACTTTTTTTGCAAAAAAAATTAAGTAAAGATGTTTGAATCGTGCTCAACTTTTTTATCTTGTGATGCAATTTACGACAGCTGGCGATCACTTTATCAAGATTTGGGTGGACTTCGAAGCTTCATTCCATATCAAGATCAGCATCAAACAAAACTTCCTTGAATGAAAACTAGCTCAAGTTCTTTTGCAGTTAGCTTCTTAGTCATAACATTCTCTTCTTGTTTGCACTCCTTATCTTCTTCTTATGCACGCTGTTCTCCTAGTTGAAAATCATTCTCACTTAACTGTTCTGAATGGGAATCAAGCAAGTTTCTCACATCTTCATTATCCACATTATTCAGTTCATTAAATCCAAGTTCTTTTCCGATTGTGCTGATTTCTTCAATAATGTTAGATCTCGGATTTCGCGCACGATAAACTAACATAGGCTTGAGTTTAAAGTCACCTTCTGCATTACCTCCTAATAAATGTATTATGATGATCTTTAGATAGATGATCTTTAGATACTTTGTAAGATGATCTTTAGATACTTTGTATCCTGGTTGAGATGTTTCAGCTTTAGCTAGGAAAGTTTATGTTGGCATACCTTCCAAAAGAGACCACTTTTATCAATGTTGAATATTTGCTGATCATCATAATCACCCTCCTGAATTATCCTTTGCAATTCTTCAAGAAAATTGGTCACAGAATCTTTATCAGCACTAGCAGATTCACCAATTATTCTTACGTTATGCAGTCCAGCTCGATTTTTAAAACTGTCAAAACCATTATAAACTCACAGTAAAGCTTTCACATTCCATTCCTCTTGAAATCTGGTCTATTTCAATGAGATAAAAATATTGAGAGCTTTTGCCTGAATACTTTCTGTACTCAGAGATATTATTTTTCGGTTATAATCAGGGGCAGTTCGTGCATAGGCACTGAGGAACTGCAGCACTCCCAATTTTTCTATATATATAAATATATTTATTAATTTATTTATATTTGCTTGTAATATTTAATTTTATCATCAACAATCCTACACAATTCTCTTATTTTGTATAAAAATTAATTAAAATCCACCTTGTAGCACTTAGCAGGGCGAAGGACGCTAGCAGCATTGTGTTTACCACAGTGTCATATTGCTACGAGTGCAAGCATAGCATATGCATGTCATAGTGAGATGCAAGTTATTAGCGTAATATGGCACTGTCCATTGCGCAGTTCCACTGTTGTTCATATGCAGTTTGCACCAGTAGTAAAGTGTTCGTAGTGCTTATCATGTTTACTCTGTCTCTTTAAATATTTGGACATTACAATTAAAGGATTTAATTGTAATGTCCAAAAATTGTAAATCCATTCCTTTAATTGTAATTAAAGGAATGGATTCACAGGGTTAGCCTAGTGGCTTTGCACTTCGCAACCATATGCCTGGGGAAGGAGTGTTCCAGGTTCGATTCCCATCGAAGACGTGAGGAACTTGAGGATCTTCCTCAGGCATAGCCAAGTTAGCCAGTCTTGGGCGCGGGCAGTAGGGTTTTTTCCCACCAGTTTATCTGGCGTTTTTCATCCCACAAGCAGGCAAACTGGACCCGTGAACATACACTACTACAGTCAAAAATATATCCCCCCCCCCATCCCCAGCGGCAGGTCGGTTGGGAGTGGTAGTACTGACAAGAAGTCACATCTAAGTAACATGCGAACCCTGCATAGGAAGCAGGAATAACGCGTAGTGAAAGAAGAAGAATTTTATTTTTTGAATTATAATTATACTTTTATCGATAAAATTATAGTATAATTTTATCAATAATAAACAATATTTTTCATGAAACAAAACAATAATATATTTCATTTTTAAGTAATTCTGAATTATACCAAACTATAATTTAATCAATAATAAACAATATTTTTTCATGTTTAATTTTTTTTTAAAATTTTTACCATAATTTTGATATTTTATCCAAACACGTATACACTGTACTTACAGTGTGTATGTATATTTGAAAGTTGAAGTATCCCCCCTCCCATGATTTCAAGCCATGACCCACCACTGGTTATAATCCTCAAACCAGAGTGACAGAATATGCTCCATCTCAGTCATTAAATAGCTTCTATTTCGGGTAATCTGCATGATTAAAGATACAGTAGCAACTTTTCCTTGTTACTTGTATTCTTTGCTTTTATTTTATATAGTCCAAACTGTAAACGCGCTGTATCCCAGGTCTCGCACAATCATTGTATTACTAGCACCACTTTCATGTCTCTTAATTACTCCCAGCTTTTCCGCTCGCTGCAGATTGGTGACAAAAAATTTTACGTAACATAAAATTTTGCATAACATAAAAAAATTGCTTAACGTGGGAAATAGTATCATTTCACTCAATCGCGCTCATTATCACACATATCGAATTTGCGTTAAATGAGGTTTTCCTATATATATATATGTGTGGTCATGATGGGTTAGATAGATAGATACACATACACAAAGATATGATAGCAAAAGATCATACTTCATAGTCAAACGTGCTAGCTAACAATCATACTTTGTAGTTAAACATGCTTGCAAATGTTTCCCCCCCCCTTAATTTTGTAAACAAAAGCACTTATATAAAGAATGTATATTCTGTTTTCCAAAAAATGTGCTAGGAATCTCAGAAATCTTCTGGTAAATGTATATTCATTTTTTAATAACAAAGAGCATAGCCAATTCAAATAAGAATTCACATCTATATCATTCCTTCTTACATGTTTTTTCTACAATTCCTTGTCTTTTTTTCAATTCACTCTGATCATATATATCAATGCTAACCAATGCACATAATACTTGGTACTAGTCAAAAAAAGAAATTAAGGGTTTGCAATCATTCAACTTCAGCAAAAAAAAAAAAGTAACAAAGTGATCTTTGTAAGTACAGTAAGTTGAATGAGGTAACTAAGACCTAGTTCCATCCCTCATCTAGGATGCCTGATGTTTCCATTTTTTGATGTAGAACTTCCCTGATTAGTTGTGTCCAAGTATGTGAATGATGTGTATCTGATGTCAGAACAAGCTTAAGCTCACCTTTAATCTTAAACATCTAATTATTCTAAACTGACCTTCAGAAACAAGGTGAAGGCAACTCATGATGAATGCAACTCATTTTCAGAATTTCATCATGATGAGAATCACAAAAGAACAGTTTCAATATAAAGGGGAAAAACAGCAGCATTAGCCAACTTTTATATATGGAGCTAATCTGGAAAAGCTTTCCCAATTTCAGAATTTTCTGTCAATAAGCTCAACTGAACAGTATGATCTCCTGTTGGTTTTCAGTTTTGAATGTAGACCCATTACTAATGGGTCTACATTCAATTTACGTTGCTACAGTATGCAATTTTACTGCATACTGTAGTAAAATTTACCAATGCAGAGGTTCACTGCTTTCTCACTTATTTTCAATAAATATCTAAAAGCCAATCCTGATTTTTATATATATATCTAAAAGCCAATCCTGATTTATATATATATATATATATATATATATATATATATATATATATATATATATATATATATATATTTTACATATGCACAGTGTCACTCTGTCTATATCAGCCAATATTTGTCTTTTTGCATCTTATATATAATTGCTAATGATTCGATATAATTTTTTATACAAAATTGAAGGGTTTGTTGAAATCTGAGCTGAAGCAACTAAGACTATATGAGGTAAATTAATTATATCTACTACTGTGTTCACTTGAATATAACTCGGCCTCACGTATATCTCGCACCCCTGATCTTATTTTATGAAAAATTAATTAAAAAGTTCTGCTATAAAAAAGTTTAAAATTTTAAGAAATAGATAGTGAATAATGTTATGCCATTTCTAGATATTTTGGAATTCAGTTGAAAAGAATCAGCATATCAACTCAAAAATCGTCAGCTTGACTTTGTAGTCATGCGATCTTTTGTTAATACCGCACCAATCATATGCAAGTCTTCATAGCTGCCTATCTCTACTGGCCTACCAATGCTGTCCGTTTTGCACTCAGCTTTCACTTCTCATTAGTCATTCGCTAATTTGAATCTTTAGCGATAATGCTAATTGTCGCAAAAGATTCAATATCGCTTGATGAAGGTGAGTGGCCAATCACATAAATAACATTGATACTTAAAATTTAAATGCATTCATTTTATAAATAATGTGTGTAATCATAAATTATAATGAATACTGAGGATTTAATTATAAGTGTCAATTTAGTTGTTTTTTTTTTTCCTGAAAAACTTTAGTTTCTGAAAATCCCTGCATATATCTTGCACAATTATTTTTTAACTTTAATTTTGGGGAAAAAAGTGCAAGTTATATTTGAGTAAATACAGTAACTCCTTCAGAATGAAAAATCCTATCACATCTGTATGACACCAGCAACTCCTTCAGTTGAAAAAAACCTTTTAAAGATTTTTCATCTTAGAGAAGAGTAATTAAGATCAACATCCTTCCAACATTGCTGGTCTGGTTGGCCAAGTGGTTAGCATATTCACTCTTCCACCAACAGGCTGTGGATTCAAATCTCATCATGAGTATGGTTGTTGTGACTGTCCTTAGATGAGAGGTGAATTTCATTGCCTGGTGTGAGAACATCACTCTGTTTATTGAAGTGGCTTGAAAAAATCCCATATTTTGTTTCTAGAGAAGAGTTTTCAAACTTTGTAAAAATAATTCTTTAAAAAATAAAATATTTTTTATTTATAAAATATATATATATTATACAGAGTGTCCACAAATAATTACCCTGATTTCAACTGGCTATAATATTTTAACAATGAAACTAACTGAATAACTTTTGTTGCAGGTAAACTTGGGCACTCAAAGTTTCCTTCATTCATACTGTGTATCTTCAGTATACTAAAGATACCAGTATGAATGAAGATTCAAGCAGGGTCTATCATCAGATTTGCAAATGTTTTCTGATGATGCAAAGACAGGCAGGGCAATCAGGGATGCTACTGATATTCAGCAATTACAAAATGATTTTAATAGACTGGAAATCTGGGCAAACGAAAATGGCTGTCAGTTTAATGTTAGTAAGTGTAAAGTTATGCACTTTGGCATGAAAGAGTTCCAGCAGTATATTATATTAGCAGAGTTATGCTACAAGAAACTGAAGAGGCAAGGGATCTTGGTGTATTGGTGGATAAGAATTTAAAGTTCAAAGGTCACATAGCAAAAGTTGCAAATACCACTCAGAGGTTAATTGCTATGTTGTGAGTTCTTGACTCCCTGGAGGGCTCAGATAATAATAATAATAATAATAATACTGCTTTTGCCACCAGGAGTGCTGTTGCTGATTTTCTTTAAAAATGGCTTCAGTATAAAAAAAAGCCCAATATGTTCTGTGGCTAGCAGAAACAAAATCTCCAGTTACAGTGCAGCAAATGTTTAGGGCATAGTATGGAAAGAACCCACCTGATGTCAAGCTCATTAAGTCATGGAAGACAAAGTTTTTAAAAACAGGTTCAGTTCATAAGGGTACAAGCAGTGGCAGACCATTGGTTTCCGAGGAGACAGTTGAGGCAGTTCAAGCTGCCTTCACCCAGTCACTGCAGAAGTCAATCAGAAGAGCTTCAATAGAACTTCAAATGCCAAGTGGTATGCAAACGTTTGAAATTGTTTGCGTACAAAATCCGAATTGTCCAGGAGATAAAGCCACATGATCGTCCAAGGCATGAAGAATTTGCTAACCTCATTTTGAACTGCATCGATGAGGATAATGATTTTTTTGCAGCGCGTTTGTTTCGCTGATGAGGCAACATTTCACGTGAGTGGAGTAGTCAATAAGAGAACACATCCGAGCTGGTCCAAAACACAATGTGTGGCGTGGACTAATGCATGATCGAGCGATTGGCCTTTTCAAAGGATTCGCACAACAAATGTTGGAGAATGTGTGGCGTGCTATTGATTACTGCTTGGATATTTTACGTGTTACTGGGGGTGCACATGTTGAAGTTGTTCACTTTTTTTTCTATATGTTATGCATCGAAGCCTAACTTTGTGTTCCATTTCAAGTACACCCTGTATATAATAAATAAATATATATATATATATATATATATATATATAATTCATAAAAATAGAAAAAAAAATCCTTAGCCCATCCACAGTACCAACATACTATAGGTTTACAATAAACCTTTCATGGATTAGAGTTAAAATAAAAAAGGATAAATGTTGCAATTTCCTCATCCCCACTAGTGCACTACAGAAGCTCTTGCAAAAAAATCTGATTTCCTAAAATTTTAACCATTATATTTAAAAATATGTGTAAAATGTAACTGTATGTAGGATATGGTTAGTTATCATTTTTTGTTAAGATTTTGATCTACAACATAAGTTAGTCTTTTTAATTTTATATTTTTGCAAAAAACTCAATTCTTATGAAAGATCACTATAGCAGCTGAAAAACAAGTGACGTTTAACTCGATACAAAATATATCCAAAATTTGAGTGTTTTTCTTTATGCAAAATACACCCATGAAAAGTACTAAATTAATTGTACACTAGTACTGGTACTAATATCACAGGTAGGTTAAATAACATGCATGGAAACTCCATACTCTAGAGACCAAACATGGAGTTTTTTTTATCCGCAGCAAGCACAGTTGCTATTCTTTCTTTAGGTGATAAAATTCATTTACCACCTAAATGATATTCACATTCATCCATGTGGGATTTGAACCAGTCTTCCAACTGGAGAGTTGATGCACTAGCTAACCACTTGACAAACAGGCCGGCAGAAAACAGCATCTCATTACATAATGGGGAATATCAAAATCCAAACTAAACAGAAAATAATTATAGGCAGACCCCCCTCTCTCTCTCTCTCTCTCTCTCTCACACAGTAGAATAAAAACCCAACTACATGTTGGTTGGAGAGCAAATACACTATCTACTGAATTAACAAAGGCAGTTTGGTAGAATCTGCTTCACGTTTTGTCAAGAGAATAAGTTACTTTACTCTTTTCTTTTCAATTATCTTCTTATAGAAAAAAACCACACGGCATAAATGTATACTTGAAATATTGTACGTCTATCATATACTGATAGGTGTACACTGTACATCTATCAGTATATGATAAACTATACTGATAGATGTACAGTAAGCAAGGTGATACTTTTACAACACAAAATGAAAATAATCTACCACTTAATGATGTTCACAAATCTCGATATTCAAGGTTGTCTGCAGAATAGTATGCTCTCCATTTTGCTAGCCTGGTTGGCTGAGTGGTAAGCATATCAACTTTCCAATAGGCTGTGGATTCAAATCCAGTCATTAAGTGGTAGATGAATTTCATCACTTAATGTGAATTCACCCTGCTTATTGGAGGCCTAAAGTCACTTGAAAAAGTACCATTTCTGATCTCTAGTGCAGGGTCCAAGTAAAAAATGAATTTTAAAAAAGTCAGATAAAAACTTAAGCCAATAAAACAAATACTGCATGTAATCTTTATATTGCTCTTAAATATGCTTGTTATTCTAATATGTATATTAGAATAACAAGCATATTCAGACAACAATTGATGAACGGCAATAAACAGATGGTGGCAGTCTAACTTCAAGATGGGAACATAACCAGAAATAGAAGATAGATATTATTATTATTATTTATTATTATTACATGACACCTCCAGGGAGTACAGACTCATCAAAGGAGGGCACCTACTCCACAACTCTTCGTCTCCACCAACTACTTTCCATCATCTACACCAATGCCATCTACTGCCGACCACCACTACTAGTATTTTCACAGACAGTCACAAACATCCATGCTCAAGGTGGGATTCGAACCCACACCCTTTGGGCTGGAGAGCAGATACATAAACCACTCAGCCAACCAGGGGGCATGCTATAGCAAAAAGAATTGAAGAATTTTACTTGATGTTATATCAGAATGATGAAATAAATGAAGACAACTATGAAATAACTGAAGTGCCAGAAATTCTACCAGAAATTATGTGGGCATCCAAAATGAAAAAGATGGAAGTGAAGTTAAGCTTCAAAAAGAAGGTGGGAGAAATGATCTACAGAAAATATTGGCTCGCAGGCTTTGTGCAACTCTACATTTTGCACAACCAAAAGAACAAGCAAGCTTTGAAAGTGGCTTTAGCAAAATGGATGACATCCAACTTGTACAACAGATTACTGAATACAATCTACCATTATGTCTTGGTTTTATTGATTATGAGGAAGTCTTTGATCCAGTAAAAACTTGTGCACTACTTAAAGAATTATGAAACCAACAAGTGAATAAGCCATCCATCAGAACCATCGAATCAGAATGCAACAATTCATTTCAATGGAAACATCTCTACTATGGAAATACAGGAAGTATAAAAGAAGTTGTCACAATATCTCCAAAAGTATTCACAGCATACCTAGATGAAATATTCAAACTTCTTGATTGGGAAGAAAAAAGGTCTGAAGATAAACAAAAGATATTTAAGTTATTTACACACACTATCCAAGAACTCCAAACTGCTAGCAAAACAGCAGGCTAAAAGATAAATCTAGAGAAGACCTGAGTTATGTTCAATAGCTATGTACAGCTAGAAATAATGAAAATCAATAATGATGAAACTGAACACATGGATCATTACATATACTTCGGACAATAAATATCATCATGGAAGAAATTAAAGGACCTACAATGCTTGGAGGTGGAAAGCATTTTGAAAATTACAATCAATAATCAAAAGTTAATTACTATTATGCCTGAAATGATAAGTTTCTAACCCATGTATTCTTCCTATGTTGACATATGGCTGTGAAATGGGGACACTAAATGTAAATTAAATTCAAAAATGAAGAACAACAAAATTTAGTATGGAAAGAGGTATACTTGGTGTCACAAAAGGAATAAGTAGATAAGAAAAACCAAAGTCTGTAACATAAAGATGAGTGAAACATCTCAAGTGAAAATGGGTTGGGCATATTGCTATATGACAACACGAACGATAGACAAAAGGAAAAGTGCTAGACTGGATTTCAGAGGAGTTAAATCAACCATGAGGTCGACCAAAATGATGCGGGATCAATGATATCAGATTTGCAGGAAGTAACATGGGTAAGAAAAGCCAATGACAGATAGTTTTTGAAGTCATCTCGGAAACGCTTTCATCAAGCAAGGGCTGATGATACAGTATATTCTAGATTGACAAAGGATGATGACATATATTCACACTTTATATGAAATCATGTACAATTACCGAAATAAAACGTACTTTATCTCAGATTAAGCCATAGATAATTATTTAATTTTGTATGTATTATTCCTTGAGACACACGCTTCTAAATCCTATATACTTTGAACAGTGACAGAGGGTAACATTGTTACCAGTTATTTTCTAATAGAATGTTGAATATACCAAACGTCTACTGTCGTTTGATGACTTCAACATATTCGTCCACTTATAAAATATGGATCGACAACAATCCATACGATTATATTGGGAATGTCACTATATTTCGAATACACAAGGTAAAGTGCACATAAATTTAAGACAGACAAGAAGCGAACACAAAAAAAACTTAATACGATAATTAGTTAGTAAAGGCAACTAACTGATGACTATTTACTATATACTTACAACTGCTGTAGCTAATAAAACTAAATCACAATAAGAATTCAGATAACAGAAAGGAAAACTTCATAATACGAAAACACACATGCACATACACATAAAAAAACATCGACGTCCATTATACTCTCTAACGTAAACAGTCAGAAGTTCAAGGGGTGAGAAGTTAAAAACCAAACATTTCCCTATGATGTCGAAACAAATCCCTTAAAATCCCTTGGCCATAAAAAGTTTCTTGTAAGTATACATACAGTCCAACGTTTGGTCGAATTTTTTTTTTTTTTTTTTTTTTTTTAAACTGGCTCTCTAGAAATGAAAATACTGTATTATCGTAATCTGTATTATTGGGTTCTAGGAATAAAACACCCCAATGACAATATGCTCATATTCAGTACAAATATTTATCCAGTAGTGACGAAGAAAATCAGGGATTCTTAATTAGGTAATCAAGATAATCCAAATATATATACCCCCCTTACGCTTTTTATTCTCATATAGGGAGTTCGTTAGCGAACTCCCTATATGAGAATGGTGAAGCCGTTCAGCAATAGAAATAATAATAATATCCATAATAATTATAATAATCTGGTGAGCCTCGCAGACTACAAACCTAACAAGATTGGTTTTCACACCATTTTTCTTTCTTTTCTTTTCGTTTTTTTTTTTTTTTTTTTTTTTTTTTTTTTTTTTTTGGATAAGGAGGCTAGCCTTATTACTATTACCGTTACTATTCTTACATGACACATCCAAGCGAGCCAAGGACTCGTCGTAAGAGGTCATTCTCCCACCATTAATACCATTGATTTCTCTCACGTACACAACATTAAGCGCCAACGTATACTTGCTTCGGCAGTACATATACTAAAATTTGAACGATACAGAGAAGATTAGCATAGCCCCTGCACAAGGATGATACGCAAAATCGTGACGCCTTCCACATTTTTAGGAAGTTTATATCACCTTCAAAATCACCTAGAAAGGAAGAAAGTAGTTTTGAAAAAGTAGATGACCAAGATTAATATTAAAAAATTATGAAAAAAACTATCATAACCATTCAGCCATGCATTTCACCAAATAGTCTTCACTGTTTTATCTTGGATTGATAATGCCTGTTACCTTCTATGTGTGCATTTAGCTTATTGTCATGATTTAAGTAGATCACTTCTGAAAGGTCTGTGTGTGTGTGTGTGTGTGTGTGTGTGTGTGTGTGTGTGTGTGTGTGTGTGTGTGTGTGTGTGTGTGTGTGTGTGTGTGTGTGTGTGTGTGTGTGTGTGTGTGTGTGTGTGTGTGTGTGTGTGTGTGTGTGTGTGTGCGTGCGTGCTGTAAACATTATGTTGCTTTAAATTGTATTACATTCATAAACAGGGAAAAAATGGGATTTACTAGGGAGACAGGTGATAGAGTCAGCTCTAAATAGTACTAAGGTCATTAATCGCTGTGAATTTAGGATTAATTGTTTGCAGAATGTTAACAGTATCAGTATACAGAGTGGGCTAATTAGCACACAGGGAGATTATGGGAGGAAGGGAGTATTGCAGTTTATGTATACGAATGCTCGAAGTATTCGGAATCAGTGTGAATAATTTTTGTCATTACGAAGTACAACATGGCCAAAAATTACAGGAATTAGAGAAATTTGGTTAACCAAGAATGATATAGTTATTGGGGTTGAATGTAAGGGGTACAGTATTTTCAGGCAGGACAGAGATGACAGAATGGGGGGAGGGGTTTTATTAATGATAGACGAAATATTAAAGCCAAAAAAGATAGAAGTACCTCACTGTGACAGGTATGTAGAGGGCAGTTCATTAGAGGCTGTTTGGTGTGAGATTGAGATTAACAAGGCGAAATATTTAATTGGTTCTTACTATAATCCAAGGGGAATAAGGGAGAATGTAGATAGCACGTATTGGCAAATTAGCACGATGAGTGAATGTCAAGTGTTTATTATGGGGGATTTTAACTTTGGGGACATAGGTTGGGGGAAGGAATGGTCACAAGGAACAAAGGAAATAGAGTTTATACCGTTGTTAAGAGATAATTACCTGAGACAGCATATGATGGAAGGGACAAGAGATTCTAGAGTGCTAGATCTGGTCATAACATCAGAGAACATATCAATAAGTAATTTAGTTACAATGTCTCCACTTGGGGAAAGCGATCATGTGGTCTTCACCTGGGAGATTCAAAGACGTGCTGAATATTCTATTAAGAATGTTCATATTGCTGTCCACCCAGTCCTGAATTCTAATTTTAACCAATTTCTCCAAAATCTTAACAACCACTCCAGATATATTGATTGGTCTATAATTTGCAATCTCAGTCTTGGAGCATCCGGTGACATTGCAGAAACGAATGTACCAGTAGATTATACGAGAATTGTGGTGAATGAAGTGGAGGTGAGTAGTCTATTGCATAACCTCAATGTCAATACATCTGTGGGATTGGATGGTATACCAGCTCGTGTTGTACGAGAAGCAGCTAAAGAATTGTCAGTACCCTTGACCATTTTGTTTAATTTGAGTCTCGGGTCTGGGTTAGTCCCGAGGGGGTGGAAAGAGGGGAAAATAGTTCCACTGCATAAAGGTGGTTCCAAGACTGCTGTTGTAAATTGCCGACCGATTAGCATATCAGGAATCATTATCAAGGTCTTAGAGAATTTAGTCAAGAAAAGAATACAGGATTGGATAGATGAAAATGGGATATTGTATGGGGGACAACATGGTTTTGTGAAGGGTAGATCATGCCTCAGTAACTTGCTCACGTTTTATAACACAGTAACGGCTGAACTGGATAGGGGTAATGGGTTAACAGTAATACTACAGTACCTTGCCGAGGCTTTTGATAGGATACCACATAGAACCCTAATCAGTAAACTGGAGCAGATGGGGATAGATATAGGGTTGGTAAGATGGAGAGGAGGGTAGTTGAAGGAGAGATACCAGTGAGTGGTTTATTCAGGAGTGGAGTCTAAAAGACGGCTTGTGACTAGTGGAGTGCCACAGGGCTCTGTTCTTGGACCACTGCTTTTCAATTTGTTCATCAATGATATAGGGAAGGATTTGAGAGGAAGTGTTCATTGTTTGCTGATGATATAAAGTTGGGTAGGGCAATTATAAGTGCACAGGATGTCAAACTTTTATAGTCATGATTTGAATAGTTTGGAGGACTGGGCTAGGAAAAATGGATGTCAATTTAATGTGCCAAAGTGTAAGGTTATGTACTTTGGGGTTAAAAGAATAGCAGCAGTATATCGCATTGGTGGAACCGTACTCCAGGAGATTGATGAGGACAGGGATTTGGGAGTGTTGGTGGATAATGAATTGAAGTTTAGGGGTACATTGCAAAATTGATTAAAAACAGCTCACCAAATCACTTGGCTTCTGAAAACTATTTTAACATGCAGGGACAAACAAGTTGTTGTTCCTCTGTATCGAGCCTTGATAAGACCCCATCTGGACTTCTGTGCACAGTTATGGGCACCAGGGTTATTTCGTGATGGGGAGGAAGTGGAAAGGATCCAGAGACGAGTGACCAAGATGATAGCAGGTCTGTGGAATGAACCTTGTGAGAATAGGTTGAAGATTTGTGGGTTGCAGAAATTGGTCGATAGGCGAAGGAGGGGTGATATGATTGAGACATTCAAATTACTGAAGGGTCTCTATAAGATTGATCCAGAAGATATTTTTGAAAATATGACTGGTGGTGGGAGGACTAGGGGCCATGAATGGAAGCTGGGCAAGAGCGTGGTTGACAAGGGTGTTAGAGCTAGGTTTTTTATTTGGAGAGTAGTGAATGAGTGGAATAAGCTTCCAGAGTCTGTTGTGGGTGCTACGACCGTGAATGAGTTCAAGGCAAGGTATGATAGATACTGTGTGAATGTCGAATAGTTGTTCTTGACATGATGTTAGGGCCTCCCTCGATGAGTCTGTCGACTACTTGGAGTTGCCCGGAACAATAATAATAAGAAGAAGAATGGATATATGTGGAATTACAAGGCTGGTGATTATGGCAAGCTGAGAAGTTAGCTTTCAGCTGTACTATGGAAAAAGAAATTCAAGGGGGAGAGATGTTGATGGTGCGTGGTAGATTCTCAAGGAATATTTGAAGAAAGCTCTATCAGACTGTATTCCCAGAGACAGGAGCAGAAATCAAGTAGGAATAAAATGGGTGAATAATACTATTAAACAGGAGTTGCATATAAAGTAAAGGTTGTGGAAGATGTATAAAGAAAATGGTGATGAGCGTTCCAATGAGCGTACAGGCAAAGAGAGTAACTTGTATGGTAAGTAAAGCCAAAGCTAATTATAAGAGGAAGCTAGCTGATGAATCCAAAAAACACCTAAAGAGTTCTTTCGCAATGTAGCTAGTAAAAGGAAGAATATCCATGGAAAGATTACTTTAAAAAGTGTTGATGGTAGGGAAATTACTGAAGCTAATCAAATAGTTGAGTTGCTTAGTGATCATTTCGCAAACGTGTACCATCTTCGTAGTGATAGTGCAGTGTCAAATTTGCCATTGACTGATAAGAGTTTAGAGATAGACGAAATTGAGGTGCTTAGTATATGAAAGAACCTTAATGCTAACACTGCCATTGGGTTAGATGGCATATCGGCCCATGCGTTACGAGAATGTGCAAGAGAATTAGCACCTCCTCTAACCAGGCTGTTTAGTTTAAGCCTCAGTTCTGGTAAAGTACCAGTAGAGTGCAAAGAGGGAGAAATAATAATAATTCCACTGCACAAGGGACGCTCCAAGACTGAGATTGCAAATTATAGACCAATCAATATATCTGTAGTGGTGGTTAAGATTTTGGAGAAATTGGTTAAAATTAGAATTCAGGACTGGGTGGACAGCAATATGATACTTTATAAGGGGCAACATGGTTTTTTGAAGGGTAGGTCTTCCCTAAGTAATTTGCTTACTTTCTATAATAAAGTAACAGTGGAGTTGGGTAAAGGAAATCCTTACTCAGTGATACTGCTCGACTTTGCAAAGGCTTTTGACAGGATTCCACATGGAACTTTGTTACATAAATTAGAGCAAATGGGTATGGATCCGAAGATGGTGATTTGGATTAAACGATGGCTGGTGGACAGATAACAAAGAGTGGTTTACGGAGGAGCTGAGTCCAGGAAAAGGCAAGTGACTAGTGGTGTACCGCAGGGCTCAGTTCTTGGTCCTCAATTGTTTAATTTGTACATCAATGGTTTGGAAATACCTTGAATGGAAATATCCACTTATTTGTTGATGATGCAAAATTGGGAAGAGCGATAATCAATTCAAATGATGTGAATATTTTACAAGATGACTTAAATAGGTTGAAGGTATGGACTGAGGTAAATGGCTATCAGTTCAACGTGGCTAAGTGTAAGGTTCGGGAGGATGACATCACTTCGGGAGGATGACATCACATGCTGTTTACTATATTAACGGAACTGAACTGCAGGAAGTTGATGAGACAAGAGACTTGGGAGTTATTTTGGACAGAGAACTTAAATTTAAAGGCATATTGCAAAAATTGCCAAAACATCACATCAATTTACATGGTTGTTGAGGAACACACTAACAAGCAGTGATAGGGAAGTTATTGTTCCACTCTATAAGGCATTAATAAGACCGCATTTGGACTATTGTGCAAGATCTGGTGGCCAGGATTTCTTGGTGATGCGGAAGTAGTGGAGAGGATTCAGAGGCGGGTTTACAAAGATTGTTGCAGGTCTGTGGGATGTTCCCTATGAGGATAGATTGATGATCTGTGGGCTCCAAAATCTGGCTGATAGTCGTAGAAGAGGAGATATGATAGAGGTATTTAAATTGTTAAAGGGATTTTACAGGATTGATACTGATGATATTTTTAAGACCAGTGCAGGATGTGAGAGAACGAGGGTTCATCCCGGGGTAAGAGTGTGGTTAACAAGGGTGTTAGGACTAGATTTTTTACTTGGAGGGTTGTGAATAGGTGGAATGCTTTGCCAGAGGTGGTTGTGAATGCTTCAACTGTGAATGAATTTAAGGAGAGGTATGACAGGTATTGTGTAGATTATGGTTAGTATGTCAATGTCGGGTCTCCCGCGATGAGTTTTTTGACTCCATGGAGACACCGTTAAAATAATAATAATAATAATAATAATAATAATAATAATAATAATAATAATAATAATAATAATAATAATAATAATAATAATAATAATAATAATAATTCCTCTGCAGCAGATATATTTGCTCAGCTTATTAAAACAAAAATTGACTACATGTCTTTCCCTCTTAAATATTTCTCTAAAAAAATGTCTGAAAAGAATATCAGTATATATACTTATTGCTCTCTGAATGGGAGATATAAACATTTACTATTGTGGATATCAAAAAGCATGATTAATGAACTATTTTGATTGGAGCTTATTCTGTGTTTAAATTAGCACATATGTAAAATGAGTAAAAATTGTTCCACCATATGCTGTCATTTTTATCCACCTAATTTCTTTTGATAAAGTATCCTGGCATTTGTTATGAACCCCCATCCTCAGTTTGGTTGATAGTAAAGGGGATATAAAGTCACTGAAATTGTCATTTATTATTTATTATTATGTGACACCTCCAGGGAGTCCAAAGCCTAATCGACGGAAAGTGTGCTGACAGCATCGAATGAATACTCCTTCCAACTACTAACGGCGCTCAAACTTGCTTAACTTTTTGCGAGCCATCAGTAGCAGAGGCTCTACCAATCGACCAACCTTTGCTGGCTATTCATAATTCCATACTTCAATATTTGCATGTATTAAAATTATATTAATAGCGAGAGGTATGTATATATACATATATAAATATGAAATTTTGGTACTGAGTAATAAAATGCAGTTAATCTTAAAACAAAATTAAGCGCAATTGGAAGTGTATATGTATATACGTATGTATATACATATTTATATATTAGATTCTGTTTTATATGAAAGAAATTATAGGTATAGAATATGTATAATAGGTAAAATAATTATATGTATAGAATATGTATTATATGTAAAGTAGTAATAAGTATATATGTAT
This sequence comes from Typopeltis vanoorti, assembly GCF_054136105.1. NCBI lineage: Eukaryota > Metazoa > Arthropoda > Arachnida > Uropygi > Thelyphonidae > Typopeltis > Typopeltis vanoorti. The sequence goes on from NC_143559.1 coordinate 73,930,479, forward strand.
GTGTGTGTGTGTGTGTGTGTGTGTGTGTGTGTGTGTGTGTGTGTGTGTGTGTGTGTGTGTGTGTGTGTGTGTGTGTGTGTGTGTGTGTGTGTGTGTAAATATGGTATATGGAAATAGAAGTTCAGATGTCAGATTAGTTCACAATGTGAAATCCAAACTTGTATATGTTAAAACAAACCTTACATAGTTTTAAAGAAAAGTGTCTTCTAACAAGAGATAATAACATAGATCGAATCCCATATGTAATTGGAAATATACCGCCAAAATATATGAATTTCATTATAATAGAAGGAAATATGATATCTATAATAAGGATCTATATTTAGAAATGAAAATAGAAATTTGACTGGTAACTTAAATTAATAATATAGAATTGAATGGATAGAAAAGTGGATAGAATGGATAAAATGGATAGAAAATACTAGTTATGTTACACTAAAAATACTGCTCTGCTCATGTAAAAAGGACTTTAGGAAGAAGTAGACACTGAGCATATTATGATGTTAAAAATAAGGAAAAATAAATTGTAAAAAATATACATATTGTTAAGATATCAAGAAATGTAAATCAAAATGCCAAATACAATAAGCACTCTATGTACAAATGTATATATATATTGTAAATAGTTGTATATATATTTAGTTTGAGTGAACATAGTTGCTTGGTGTAAATAAAATATAACAAGACAGGGGTAAAAAATGGAAGAAGGAGCATACGTTGCTCTCTTCATTTGGAAATTCCCGAGTTCGATTCCTCTAATCGTGATTAGAGGAATTTTTATATATGGGCTTTTTTTCAGTTGAAGGTAGGTTAGCAGACCTCATACGTGGTAGCAAGTTTTTTTTTCTCCTGGAAACTCGAGATTTTTATTGAGAACATACGTAATTTACAGACAAAAAATACTAGTGTTGGCAGAAAAAAAAATCGTGGTAGAGGCAGAAAGTTGTAGAAGTAGGTGCCCTCCTCGATGAGTCTTTTTGGTAATAATAATAATAATTATTATTATTACTAACAACTCACTTCCGCTACTTAATCCTCTAATTATCCAAAAACACGCCATCTACCACCAATAGTACTTTTTGTCTATAATTTGCGTGTGTTTGCTGAGCCGATTTGCTTGTATGAGGAATGAAAAACCAGAGTTTAGGAAATAAAAAAGTTTACAGCGTCCTTATTCGATCGACTAACTCACCTATAGTTAGTTGAGCTCATAAAGACGCTATAAACTTTTTTTATTTCCTAAACTCGGGTTTTTCATTCCTCATATTCCATATAAAATTCCGTTTGTCACGACGAGAAACTCTGGTTGGTCTCCAACCAGAGTGCCTAGCCCCGATGAAATTCGGATGTTGCAAAGTGATGATATTGTCCTGGTTTGCCGTCAGACCTCTGTGTCGCCATGAAAATTGAGCTTTAACAGACATCTGAACATTATGCCAATGCATTTCTAAGTAAACGACCACTCTCTCTTTCAGAAGATAAACCACCATGTCACAAGGCTGCTAATGTTGTAACTGCATGTTAGGTGGACATGAACGTCACCACACTTGACTGGTCTCCTGTAGCATCACCTGTAACATCGGGTGAGGTCAAGGAGACGTCCGATCAACAAAAATCCAATACCTTATTGACATGCCTTCAGGAAGAATTGTCCAAAATTCCTATTGATCGCTATCATATGCTTCTGGAAAGAATGCTACATAAGATTGCTATAGTCGTTTGCAACTAAAGCAGGTCCCACATCTTATTATGTTGGGTGCCATGTTTTTTTTCTCGCACTATGGTGTCCATCGGGTTCTTTATAAACAGTGTGTGTGTATGTGTGTGTGTGTGTGTGTGTGTGTGGGAGTTGAGTGTATTCCCATAGCTGGTTTGCCGACATTTTCATTATGAATGAAAAACCAGAATTTTCATATTACAAAACCGTGGATTTTCTTCGCAGTAAACGAGCTAACGTATCTTCAGATAATAAAAATCCTGTTATAGGTTCCTCCAGTCCCAGATTGGACTCGAAGAACGTATTTCACTTTCCACCCAAAGTATCTCGTCGAAATCCAATGAGCTACGCACCAATTTCTTGTGATCCCACACATCGAATTTCATTAAATCTGAAGCGCGACAAGCCAGGGAGGAACTCTTTCAAATCGTTAGTCGAAATATATCATTCCTCGAGCAGTTTTGATTGTACCAGTGATTTAGCGTCAATTACTGCACACTGGTCATAAACATCAATAAAAAATCGACTTTAGTAAGCACTTAAGATTACATAGCTATAAAATCAGAAACTGTTCAAAATTTATATTTAAGATTGTCGATATTTCCCTTTGTTTTGCAATAATCCGGTAAGTTTGTAAGGCGGCCCCACAACATTCCAGGACTTCATTACATAGCTATAGGAAAAATAGTCTAAAATTCCCATTGATCGCAATCGTATGATTGTGGAAATTATGCCTGTTGATTGTTGCAATCACCACAGCGAATTAAGGTCATCTTATTAAAGTCTCCCTAGGGGAAGAAAGTCACTGCCAAAAGGTTTCGAAAAAGTAAGGCTTAAAGACGTCTTATATCCACTTTGTTTCTTGAAAACGTTTCATTGAATTTATGTATTTATATCATAAAAAATATAACTACTGTAGCACCCTTTATTTCCCAAATGGATTACCCAAAGTTCCTTCAGCCCGATCTTACTATTCAGCGGCCAGTGTACATCCTTCAGGAATTTTCTTATAGTGACCCTGATTCTCAAAAAGTTAATTATGAGAAAAATAGCATTGCCATTTAACTGACATAAAGTACTGTATAATAACTAGTTTTCCAAGTTTTTGCAGGCTGCTTAAAGGTCAAACCTGCGGTAACGGGTTTAGGTGGCTTACTTATCAGCTGATACATAATCTTGCTTCCATCTGCACTACCAGATCATAGCTGATGGGACACTAAAAACAGTAGTATGCGAGGGGGAAGATAACTATAGATACCATTTCATGAATCTCACACACATATACAGAGAGAGAAAAAGCGAGAGAGAGAGGGAGAGAATCGCTGGGAATAGGAAATTGATTTCATGATTAACTCTAGCCCTACGAGGTCAAGTTCAGTATTGTGTAAATAACTGTGCATTTTCTCTGGGTAACGAATTTTTCACTAAAAAATACAGTATTTTAGAAGGAAAAAACTTTAGTATCATAATAAATATGTCATTTACTGTGTGTGTGTGTGTGTGTGTGTGTGTGTGTGTGTGTGTGTGTGTGTGTGTGTGTGTGTGTGTGTGTGTGTGTGTGTGTGTGTGTGTGTGTGTGTGTGTGTGTGTGTGTGTGTGTGTGTGTGTGTGTGTGTGTGTGTGTGTGTGTGTGTGTGTGTGTGTGTGTGTGTGTGTGTGTGTGTGTGTGTGTCGTGTGTGTGTGTGTGTTGTGCAACTAATGTCTGTCGTTTGGAATTGTTCAGCACATTTTGATTTCTTCTTGTATGGGTATCGTGTGGTTTTCATCTGCTAATGACTTTTATTCCCTCATTGGGAGTAGGAGAGGCATTTAAGTCCAATCTAGGTTTTTCAGATTGATGGGGAAGTTCAATTTCTATAAGTAGCCATCAGAGATAACTGACTCAAGACTATCCCATCTGCTAAGTGGCATCTAATATAGAGGACGCAGACAAGTGCCGCCACCTAGCGGTCCATAACACTGACACAATATATCATCGCCTGAAACAATGTGGCTTCTACGGTCGATTTTCTTGAGTACATGGGACAAAAAAAACCTAATCTCGTTAACAATCTATAGCACAAGTAAGCTTGGCTTGCTTGTTCTACAGATTGACTAACTTGGGATCGGGTTAAAAAAAAGATTATAATAAGTCCTGTCTAGTCGCTGACCAGAATAACTTCATCAGGCACTCTAAAGCAATAGCTAGCAATTTTTGGGCAGCCTATCACTTTAAATGTAAATGCAACTTCTACTATGTGAGTTTTAATTATTATTATTATTATTATTATTATTATTATTATTATTATTATTATTATTATTATTATTATTATTATTATTATTATTATTAACCTCCAGGCAAACAAAAAGAATCAATGCAGATGGTACCATGCTCTCACAGGCACACAGCTCATCATTCCATGGCTTAAATGCATTCACTGCCTCCACACGCACACACTTTCAGCACACGCACACTAATTATACACCTTCAAGGATGTCCTTGTTGTTCTCCCTTTCTCTGCAACCATTCTGTGAAAAATCTCTTTTATTTTAATCTGATAATACCCACTTACCAAATTATAGGTTTCCACCATATCTCTCCCTCCTCTTCCTATCTGTGAGACCCCTGCAAACTGCATTCCTACAATCCGGTTTCATACTCAACATTCTAGAGACATCTTGGCATGACATGACATGACATGACATGACATGACATGACATGACCAAGTGACCAATCTGTTCCCAGTAATTCTTGTGCGCTCTGATCAATGAAATAATTATCTATTTCCTTCAACACATCAGTATCCTCCACTTCATTGCCAAAACCCAGTGAGACGACCTCGCGGTTTGAGCAACGTGTCCGCGAAATTTTAGGTGATTGTCCTAAATTATTCCTAGTGCCTTAATCTCCCCTCCTCCTCTAAGACATTCTTACCAACTTTAAAAATTTCATTCAATCCTTGCTACCAAATAAAAGCTTACCCTCTACAACATCGAACTGGAGTTGACAATTCAGCCTATCTGTTCAAGTCATATTGCTAGACTACAATTTCGTTCTCATTCTCAGAGTTAATCTCAACGTTTCATCATATGTAAACAACTGTATATATATATATATCTCCATTTAGTCATTCCCCCAATATCATTTATAAATATATTAAGCAGCAACGGTCCTAAAAGTAACCATTTTGGCACACTACTAATGACTTTCCTCTTCTAGGATATCGCTCTCCCCAACCCACAGCTTTCTAATACCAATCAGATAGCCAGTCATAATCTAATATGCTATTAATCTTATCCATTGCAATTTACTTAGCAGCTTCTCATGTGGTAATTAATGAAAGGTTTTTGCAAAATATAAATATACCACTGTGCATGCAAAACTTTTACTCATTGCATATGTCACCTTGTTATAATAAGCAAGCAGATTACGTAAACACTGTGTTCCTTTAAGAAACCAATAGTGTACATCAAAGAGAATGCTATTATTGGCAAGCCGATTCTGAATCTTGGACCTAAATAACCTCTCTAACTGCAGCTTCAGACTCAGATTAGCATATAATTTGAAACTTTATCCTATCTCTTATGAATTGCAACAATTTTGGTCTCTTTGATTTCGTACTTGCCCAAATATAATACCGATGTTAAAAATACATAGATACATACATACATCTTCAAGACCCACCTTTCCTAATTGGATTGTGGGGGCTACAGCTGCAAGAGGAACTTCCAATGGTCACAACCCTCTGCCACCAAGCTCAGGTGTTCTGGTGGGATTCCCAAACGTGTTCACCCAAGGTTTTGGATATAATCTATCCAGCGAGTCCTTGGCCTTCCATGTGGCCTCACACCTCCCACCTCTGGCTTGGCAAAGAGGGCCTACTGAGGGAGCCTCTCTTGTGGCATCCTGACCAGGTGCCCCTACCAATGTAACTGTGATCTCTCAACACGGAGAAGCAGCAGTTGAGTATTGAAGGTTTCCCGAATTGCAGAGCTTCTGACGCTGTCGAGTCTTGTCAGCCCCGCAACCCCTCGAAGTAACCTCATTTCAGCCGCTTGGATTCGTGTCCGCATTCTTTCGGTCATTACCCAACTCTCATGACCATAGGTGAGGATGGGGACATAGACTGTATTGAAGACAGCCAGCTTTGCCTTCTGGCTTAACTCCTGCTACAATACTACCGAACAGCCAAGCTCCCGCAATATTGAGCTTGCTAAGCCAATTCGTATCTAGTTCTACGTCCAATTTTCCATCATTCGTGAATATGGACCCAAGGTATTTAAACTTCTCCACCTGCCTCATTGAGACTCCACTTACATGTAGAGTTCACTGGGATGGTTGTCTTGAAACCACAAATGTTTCAGTTTTGACCACACTGATCTTCATTCCGGCATCTGCACAAACAGATACAATCCTATTCAGGGTCTGCTGGAGTTCATCTGTGGAAGAGCTAAGCAGAACCAGGTCATCTGCAAAAAGCAGACGTCCAATGCTACATCTTCCAATTCTGACACACTCACTGCCTCGGCTGTGACTATCAATTCAGTCCATCAATATTATGAAAAGGAGGGGTGACAGAACACACACTTGGCAGAGGCCAATGGAGACTGTGAAAGGTTTAGACTTTGTGCTGTTTACCCTGACACAAAACTCTGGGCATTCATACATTGATTGATGGCAGTTAATAGTTGACCATCCACTCTATACGCCTGTACTACTTGCCAAAGCTTATCCTGAGGAACCTGGTCATATTCCTTATCCAAGTCCATAAAATATGTGTAGACATTCTTGGCATATTCCCAAGATTTCTCTAAGACTTACCTTAAAGTGAAGAATTGGTCGGTTGTGCTTCTACCAGGATGAAAGCCACATTGTTCTTCCTGAAACTTTGACTCAACTATGCTCCTGCACCGTCTTTCCATGCACTTAGCATACACTTTCCCAGGCAGGCTGAGCAGTGGGAGAGAGATGCAATGATAGTTACTGCAATCCTTCTGGTCTCCCTTCTTGAAGACTGGTGTTATTATGCCTGTCTGCCATTGCTTTGGTGTTAAAAATAAGTTGAAATTGTTCTTAACAGCCTGGAACTTCCTCATGTCACCTGATGTGACATGAGAAAGTGGTGGCATCAAGTTTACTGAATTCCTGATATATCTTTTGCTCACTTGCATCAGTGGCTCCTCCATTCCCGCAGTATGGAAGTTGCATGATGCTACATTCACTAGGTAAAATACCATTATTAATGGATTATGTGACATCTGTATAATATCATCTTCAGTGGTTAACCATTTGTACTTACCAATATCATCCTCCCAAATTCGTTCTTTCCTCTAATGGCCATGTATACTGCACTTTTGCTATCTTACCAAAGTTGACTTTGGTAAGATAGCAACTTTCCTGTCTGCTCTTTGTTCTCCTCATGCAACTGTATATTACCACTTATGATGTTCGGCTTCCATAATGTATTCTACCAAATTGCATGCCTCACATCTTTATTCCTTTCTGGCCTATCTTATTTATACTCCTATTATTCTTAGAAAACATTCATACAGCTCTTGAGCAGTGTGAAAACGCCATTGGTACCCCTTTCTATCAAATTCTTCCTTCTTAGTATAAGTATAACTGTAAATCAGCTACTCGATTTTTCATAATTACCAGCATTATAGTTCCACAAATGAACCATGTTTCTGAGTGTAGAATTTTCAACCAGTTTTTTTTTTTCCTAAAGAAACATGCCCTACTTAGAACTTGTAAAACTCAACAAACCCGGTACCTAGCTGAAAAGATAGACGTTAAAAAAACTTGCTTCCTGAAGTGAGTAGAAGTGAACTTACAAGCAATGTTATCTATTTAATTCCTTTGTTTTATCTTCATTATTACAGCCATGCAACTCTTCATCTTAATCTAATAATCTGTTTACAACAGATGCAATTTTATCTCCTAATCTCATTACATTTTCGGATAATCTAGCAAATTTATAAGGCATCACAGAAATCCTTTCTCCACAGCTATTAAAATTACCGTGTTACATAGAAATTAAAATGTTTAAAGAGTCATCATAATAACAACAATTTGTTGTTATGATGATATATCTAGTGCAGTCTCTAGACGACACCCATTTTCAGACTATTTTCATACATTAAAAAAATATTGTGTTAGGATTAGGGGCCATGAGATGGCAGCACTTTCTAGCCGTCTTCTTCACTGTGTACGGATTAATTGGTGATAGCCTTGAGCCACCTATCTCTGATTGGCTACTAGTGGAGATTGAACTGTCCACTAAGTCTCCAAAAGTTAGATAAGCCTAAAACGGACCAGCTACTCCCTAAGAGGGAACAAAAAGGAGTCAGCTGATTTTTTTTGATCGCTGATTACCATCACCATGCCTTACACCTTATCCCAAATGGTCATTTGAGTGAAATTCTGTAATTTCTAATGTAGAATTTATTCAGTTATGGGGTTAAAAACGCATGTGTTCGGGAGAAAAATTCATATTTTTAAAAATTTACTTATGTAATTCATACTCGTTCCAAAGATCCATTAACTGGAATATTAAATACTGTACATTCTACAGAGCAGCTACTCACATAAAACTCTGTTCTACTTCTTTATATTACAGATGATTTCTTTCCATAAGTTTGCATAACCAATATTAGAAACTCTGATCTTGATATATTTCAGTGTGGTGATGATAACCATGTGAATTTGAACAATAATAAAACACGATACTCTATAATTTCTTGCAAGAAAAATTTTAATGTACTTAATTTTCATAATACCCAGATCTCTAAACACGATTAAACTTCTCTTCTTAGAATGGTCTATTTTTCCTGGCTTTCAAATTTTTCTAAGATAAATACTCCTCAGTCATAGCTTCTTTAACCACAGATATACTTCTACTAGTACAGTGCTTCTACAACTACTACACGCTGGAGACAAATACCTAATACCATATACACGAGCTATCAATTGATACTAATAGGCGAACCATAATATTGAATATGTCTACCTTTTAATTGGATCATCTCCTGCACCACCATTTGAGGGATGCTTTCCACCAAGTGGACATCAGATGGAATTTGTCTCCATTTTTCCATCAAGCACTGAGTTCAGCGAAAGGTCTAGGACGTGCTGCTCTCGACATCATTCGCCGCTCACATTCGTCGCACAGGTGTTCGATGGGGATGAGATCATTACCTCCCATCTCTTCATACCATTCCATAAGAACTTCAGCTTTATGGTATGGAGCATGTAACATTGATAATAACAAGGGTTCTTACCATGAAAACTCCAGAGTGCAGGCAGCACCTGATTATCCAGAATATCAAGGTACTGAGCTCCTGCATGGAACCATGGAGAACAACCAGTGGTCCCACTCCAAACCAACTGAATATACCCCACACCATTACTCCTCCATAACCAAACTTTACTGTGGGTACAATACATTGTTGTAAGAAGCGTTCATCGGGTTGCTTCCTCACCATACCCTGCCATCAGATTGGAAATATGTTAAACTTCATTCATCACTCAAGAGTACCGTTTTCCATCAATTGTTCAGTTCTCAGTTCATATGCTCTTTACACCAGGCGAGACAAACCACGTTGTTTGTTGTTGAAATGTTCGGCTTGTTTGCCTCTGCTCTTCCATAGAAACCCAGTAAATGGACTTCTTTTCATACAGTATTAGAGCTTATCATGGTGTTTTTGGCGCTCTGGAACTCATCAGGGATGGTCCGTGATGATTGTAGCCGATATATTGGAGAGAGTACAAAGTAGTGTTAAAAATGATATCAATTGTGGAATACTGATTATGACGACAGATTGAAAATTTGTAGACTTCAGACGCTAGCAAACAGGAGAAAGAGAGGGTGATATGATTGAGGCTTACAAACTTCTGAAAGAGTCATATGCAGGATTGCAATTGATGGAATTTTTCAATTTATGGAAGGTGGTGAAAGGACAAGAGAGCATCCTTGGAAGCAGAGAATGGAGGCTACTAAGAAGGGGGTGAGGGCTAGATTTTTCTCTCATTGGGTGGTGTGTGATTGGAATGGATTGCCATTGGATGTTGTGAGTGCAAGCAGTGTGAATAAATTCCAGAATAAATATGATAGCTGGTGTGTGTAGTACTTGGCTTCCCTCGATGAGTCTCTTACTCCCTGGAGGTGTGTCTTAATAATAATAATAATTCCGGTGAATCGGCTTCGAGAAGGGTACTGACGGAGTTTGAAAGAGACGTTGTGATAAGATGCCTAGTTGCAGGCCTATCCCTACTATAAATGTTAACAAAAGCATGCCATCAGGTCAACAGTCAGTCATACCACACTGAGATGGAAAGGCAAGAATTGTAATTACTGCCAGCAGTGGACAAGCAATAACGTTCACCGAAAGTGACATAGGTGCTATGAAGGATATTGAAAATTCGCCATTCGTCGGCCAATAATCTGAATGCAGAGTTTTGGGCATCAACTGGAACAAGAATCTCTACAGAAACATTTAGCACCGAGGCTCACATCACAGGTTTCATTGGAGGGGGGGGGGTATTGCGGGTCTATCACGTACCACTGTACACGATCATGCAGCTTCGTCTTCATTAGTGCAACAAGTGTGTACAGTGGTACGCGGAAACACGGAAAGCTGTGTTATGGAGCGACAAATCACAATACATCCAAACATATCGACTGGTGTCGGGTGGTAGATGCCGGTGAACGTCCCTTACCAGAGTGCTTAACCCCAAGTAGGAAATTTGGAGGTGACGGTGTGATGGTATAGTCCTGTGTTTCTTGGTTTGGTCTCTTACCTCTATTTGTGGTGCCACGAATATCAAACTCCTACAGGTATCTGATCATTTTGGACAACGAAATTTTTCCCACTTTGTGCAGCTTCAACATAACTGATCATTGTCTCTATCAGTAATACAATGCACCATGACATAAGGTTTCTGCTGTAACTACATGGTTTGTGAATATGAAAATTATCACACTTGATTGGCCTCCAAAAGTCCTACTGAAGATCTTTGGAATTAATTGGAGCGGGTGATGTCAATGAGACGTCTACCCAGTGGCGGCTACATACACACTGTAGTTACAGTGTATAACACATGTATGGATAAAATATCAAAATTATGGTAAAAATTAAAATAAAATAAAAAATTAAACATGAAAAAATATTGTTTATTATCCATAAAAATATACAGTTCGGTATAATTCAAAATTACTTAAAAAAATTTTTTTTTCTTGATTTGTTTCATGAAAAAATATTGTTTATTATCGATAAAATTATTCAGTTTAGTATAATTCAAAATTACTTAAAAATAAAACCCATTATCATAACCCCAATAATGTTCTAAAATAGAAACATATAACAAATTTTATGGGGGCGTGTGTAGTTCAATGGATGTGGCGTTTGCATACCACAGCTCTTGACTGAACAAAGGAAGACCTCTTGGTTCGAATCTAGTCGGTGACTAGAAGAAATTTTTCTAAGACTTTTTTCGACCGATTCCCGAGTTAGTCGATATCTTCACGGGCAAGCGTTCCTGTAAACTCAAGAAAATCGTTAGTAGAACCGACATTATATCAGACATTAAAAATACGAGTGTCAGGGTTCGGAACCAGGAGATAGCTGTACTTGTTGAGCCGTCTCTCTTCACTGTGTGCCACTTAATTAGTGATAGCCTCGGGCAAGCTATCTCTGATTGGGTACCAGTGGAGATTGAACTGTCTACTCTGTCTCCAAAAGTTAGATAGGACTAAAACAGCCTTGCCTACTCCCTATGTATGGGAATAAAAAGGTGTTAGCTGATTTTTTTTCTGACAAATGTTATGTCTTTAATTGTAATGTCCAAATATTTAAAAAGACGGAGTAAACACGATAAGCACTACGAACACTCTACTACTGGCGCAAACTGCATACAAACAAAACAGTGGAATTGCACAACAGACAGTGCTGCATTACGCTAATAGCGCGCATCTCACTATGACGTGCATATGCTTGCGCGTGAAGCAAATACTAGCAATATAACACTGTGGTAAAAACAGTACTGCTAGCGTGCTTCACCCTCATAAGTGCTACAAGATGGATTTTTATTAGTTTTTTATACAAAATATGCGATTTTTGATGATAAAATGAAATATTACAAGCAAATATAAATAAATTATTAAATATATTTATACATTGAGAAAAATTGGGAGTGCTGCAGTTCCGCAGTGCTTATTCACGAGCCGCCCCTGCGTCTATCCCCCACACATCCTATGTCCGTTGAGCTCTTTTAATCAGTGTATATTATGTCTGAAATAGTGTGGGTTCTGGATCGCTTTTATTTCAGGACGTTAAAAAAGAAAATCACAGAAACGTTTCACAGAGTAAATCCTCTATTGGCCTGTATCAAATATCGACCTATGGAAATGGAATCAAGAGATGGCTAGATAAACTTTATTAAGTCATTCAGTTCGAATCGTATCTAAAACGATTCGAACTGGCCTGCAGTTCGTGCAGTCCAGCCCGTGAAATGCAAACGGCATTTCCATAGAGCTTCACAGGCTCCTACAAAAATTAAATTTAATTAGTTAATTCTAATAATATTTGTCACGCAATCTAGTATATCTTGATAGAATTTAGCAAATTTTTAGCAAGAGCGCTGTGACTTTAATTGCAACTATTAACCCTATTGTGATTATTACGTGACACCTCTAAGCAGTTCTAGGATTTATCCTTTATATTTAATTCTCCAGTTGCATAATACAACACTATTAGCTACTGCCCATTTCCAACATGCTGCTGTTTTATCTTTAAATTGTATGTGTTCTCATGGCCTATTTGTGTATACGCGGTATAAAAAACATGAATTTTCAGGAGAGAAAAGATCTGCTATCTTCGTATGAGATCAGGTAGCTCACGTTCAATTGAAAAAAGTCAATATAAAGGTTTCCCTCGTCATGACGAGTATTGATCTCAGATCTTTTCCAGTCGAAGATCGTTGGTCTTTCCATTCCTCTACGAAAGACCTTGAAACTATGAAAAACCATGGCAAAATAAAGATCGCTGACATACACTTGATGATAGTCGATTTCAGATGTAGATAAAACATAAATTTTATACGAATAGTTTCTGGCTATATAGATGTTGGTTGATGTCGCTTCTACCTCCATGAGCAACGGAAAAATGGACATTACAATGTTGGCTTACCACTTTTTTTCTTCCATCAATACGCAGCTTGCGTAGTTTAATAAATTTAAATTCTTTCTGGAGATCGTTATTAAAACTGCAGTTTTTGCCTCTTTGACACTGCAAGGATAGGCTTAAAGCATTAAAAAATAAAACTTAAAACTTTAAAAAATATGAAATTAAAACCACCAGTATTGAATAACAAAGCCACTGGTCAGCATAGAGACAAAACAAAAACTAACTTTACAGCAGAACAGATGCAGCGTCTGAGACGCGCAAGTGTTGCCAACATGTATTTTCTCTGAATAAATCACTGCAGTTATCGATATTTGGTATCGAACAATGCAGCTTCATGGTAATACAACTTAGTGGTATCCATGATATCGATATATACAATTATAGGTTATGAATAATAATTTATGATTGACCAATACTAAAGTACATTTATAGGTTTTATTAAAAACGGGACAAAATTAGCATTTAAATGTGGCAAAGTGTAAGGTTTTGCATTTTGGGGTGAAAAGATTAGCAGCAGTATATCACATTGGTGGAACCGTACTCCAGGAGATTGACGAGGCTAGGGATTTGGGAGTGTTGGTGGATAAGGAGTTGAAGTTTAGTGGGCACATTACAAAAGTGACTAAATCAGCTCATCAAATCACTTCGTTACTGAAGAATACTTTGACGAGCAGAGACAACAAGTTGTTGTTCCTCTGCATCGAGCCTTGATAAGACCCCGTCTTGACTACTGTGGCCAGATGTTGGCGCCAGGGCTTCTTCTTGATGGGGTTCAAGGTGGAGAGGATCCAGAGGCAAGGGACCAAGATGATAGCAGGTCCATGGAATGAACCTTATGAGAACATGTTGAAGATTTGTGGGTTGCAGAAATTGGTTGATAGGCAGAAAAGCGCTGATATGATTGAGACATTCAAATTACTGAAGGGTTTCTATAAGATTAATTCAGAGGATATTTTTCAGAACATGACTGGTGGTGGGAGGACTAGGGGCCTTGGTAACCACACTCATACCCAAACTGGGTAGGAGTGTGGTTACCAAGGGTGTCAGAACTAGGTTTTTTTATTTGGAGAGTGGTGAATGAGTGGAATACACTGCCAGAGTCTGTTGTGGGTGTCATGACTGTAAATAAATGAGTTCAAGGTGAAGTATGATAGATACTGTGTGAATGTTGAATAGTTGTTCTTGACGTGATGTTTCGGGCCTCCTTCGATGAGACTAAGGACTCCTTGGAGTTCCTCATAATAATAATAATAATTTTTATTAAAACGATGGGACCGCCAGGAAATATGAAAAAACGGGTCGAGGAACTGGGAGAACCCAGTTCCTCGACCATCCTTTTGGACTGGTTGATCCCTTCCAATGAAGGATTAAATATGTACTTTATGACTGTAGATGGTGTGTGTTCAATTTCGTCTACATAAGCAATGATCTACCAAAAAACCGTTACTTATATATAATATAGTTGCTTTTAATAGCTAATAAACGACAAAAGAAAATTAGAATGAATGATAGTCTCATAGGACAGAGGAATAAAAATAACACTAGATAGTTAGCTGATTGAACCTCTGTATATATGTATATATACTAGGGGGGATCCTTCTCTCTGTCTCCTACGGCTCCCCCTCCCAGTTCCGGGCTGATAAGCAGGTTATTTTTGGATCAAAAGCTTGGAGCTTTCTCCACCTTTGCCGCGAGTCGGCTTTTTTCTTGTACTACTTCCGATTCGCCCTCATTTTGCACTACTTGCTAAGACTTGAAAACAGTCATTTTTGTTCAATATTAGCTTTGTCTTATATAATTTAAAATAGCTATAAAAATATTGCAACGGTTATTATTTTTCTATTAAAAAATATATTATATAAAAATAGTGCAAGGTTTAATATTTATCTATTTAAAAAAATATATTATTTTCCTTAAATTTTTTATATAAAAATAATTACACTACTCACACCAATATATGTTAAAAATATATGTCATATTATATCATCATCATCATCATCACGAACCATGGGCTCACTGCCTGTTGATGCCTGATGCCTGTTTCACTATCTTCTTCCACCATTCTTTGTCCATTGCACAGTGTTGCAGTTTTTGTACAGCAATTCCACACCAGTCTTTTATATCGTCTATCCATTCTCTGTATGGTCTACCTCTTCTGTTTAAACCATCCAAAATACCAAACATAAATGTCTTTATCTTCCGGTACTCACTCATTCTACAGATGTGTCCAAATAATTGCAGCTTCCGTTTTATAATCTTCTGCATTAGATTCTGTTTTGGTTGTATCTTCTGATAGAGCTCTTCATTGGTGATTTTCTGTACCCATCCTATTCTTAGAATCTTCCTTTAACAAGTTCTTACAAATGCCAAAATTATTTTTCTTGATTCCTTATTTATTGCCCACGTTTCAGATCCATACAGTACACCGCTGAAGATGCATATTTCCAATACTCTTAGTTTTGTTTGCAGACTGATCACTTTACTTTTCCAGATGTTATCAGATTTGTTCTTCAGATTTGCCTTCAGATTTGTTCTTCCCTTTGCAATCCTGATCTTTACTTCTTTTTTACAGTTCAAGTCATGTTTCAGTTTACTTCCCAAATATGTGTATTATTCTACATTTTCTATATCAGTTCCATCCACTTGTATCTTTTGTTTCATGTTCTTCTCACCAAATACCATTGTCTTTGTATTTTCAAAGTTCATAACAAGTCCAAATCTCTTCTCTTCCTCATTTAACAGTTTCAGTGTTTTTTGTAGTTCTCTTTCATCTTCTTCAATAATAACAATGTCATCTGCAAATCTCAGATTGTTAATTCTCATTCCGTGTACAGATATTCCTTTGGCATCTTCTTTCATTTTATCCATTGCTCTTTCTAAATGTGCGATGAAAATGCTTGGTGATATTGGGTCTCCCTGTCTAGTACCTCTGCTTGTTTTAAACCATTTCCCCAAATCATCACCTATTCTAACTGCTGCAACTCTCATAAACATCTTTTAATATAGCTATTAGCTTTTATCAATTCCATAGGATTCCAGAACTGCTAATGTCACTTTCTGGTCAATACTGTCAAATGCTTTCTGAAAATCAACAAAGGAAGTATATATGTTTTTGTTGTTTCTCCTAGATTTCTCTGCTATTAACCTCATCGTCAAAATCTGTTGAATTGTAGTTCTATCCTTCCTAAATCCTGCTTGCTTGCCTGCAAGGTATCTTTCTGTCAATTTGATCATCATCGCTTTACCAAGGTGAGTTATCAAGGCAATTGTTCTATAATCTTTACATTCTACCTTATTTCTTTTCTTGAATAATGTTACTAATATTGATTTCACCCACTCCTCTGGCATTTTTCCTTCTTTCCATACCATATTACATAGTTGGTGCGTTTCTGTAACCATACTTTCACCACCATATTTAATCATTTCTCCAGTAATATTATCGTTGCCAGGACTCTGGTTGTGTTTTAGCCATCCTATTGCTTTTCTACCTCTCCTCTTAAAATGTCCATATCATGCTCATTACTTGGGTGATATCTGCTTCAATTCTTCAGTCAGTTTCCCAACGCTATCTGAATCTAGTTTTTTTTCATATTATATGTCATATTATATGCCAGACAAAAAACCTGACATGAAAACAAAATACCTGGGTGTAATGCTCGACAAAAAGCTAACTTTCAACCAACACATCAAGTCTATGTGCGCAAAGGCATATAAATACATCGCTCAGATCTATCCGCTAATAAATAGAAATAGCAAGCTAAGTAACAGAATCAAATTGCAGCTACCAGATCACGATTCGTCCTATCATCACCTACCCTTCTCCATCTTTGAGCCTATTACTAGCTTTATAAAAATACGAGTACAGAACAAGTGCTTGCGAATCATTCTGAATGCCCCATGGTTTGTTAGAAACAATCAACTTCATAGAGATAAAAATATTCCTTATATTTTCTCCTTCCTGCAATCTTTAGCAACTAAGTTCTTCCTAAAGACACCCCAATGATCTAGCACAGAAAGCTGTAGCATACGAGACTACAGATATGTTCAAATATAAAAGACCAAAAGTCATTCTAACTTCCTGCAGGGATGCATAAGCTCCATGCCCATTCCGAGCGAGGAAACTGCTCATAAATTCTACCCTGATTGTAACAGCAACAGATAGCAGGGAATATGAAAAGCATCTTGCTTCACACCTAAAGACATAAATGTCAATTGTCAATTGTGACATGAAAACGTTTCAAATTTCGGCTTATCTTTTTATATATATAGAGTGTGTATATATATATATATATATATATATATATATATATATATATATATATATATATATATATATATATATATATATATATATATATATATATATATATATATATATAATTCTTAAAATTATGATTACGAAAACTAGAATGTACAGGATGTGGGGGTTAAAGACCTGCTGCAGTTGTTTACAGTTATTAGTTATCTACTTGCATTCAGATTTAAGTTTAGAAAATGGACAAAAATTAAAATCCTATTTGTAAGATTAAATCTTGTGCAGCCCAATTTATTTTTTGTCATTAATAATTCCAGGTCGAGCGAAAAGCACTTTGATATGTATTATCAAAAAAAAATATATTAAAAAAAATAAAAATAAAATCAGCTAATGCTTTATATTCCCTTATAGAGAGTGCGTTATAACACTATCTAGCTTTTTCGAGACTGAGTGGGAAGTTCAGTCGCCACCGGTAGCCAACGAGGGATAGCTAGCCCTTGACTATGACTAATTATAGGCCACCGTTGATGAGACGAGCAAACAAGTGCTACCATCTCTTGGTACCTGACCCTAACAAGATTGGTTAATGTCTGAAATACTGTGGGGTCTACGATCGATTTTCTTGAGTTTATGGGACAAAAAATCCGATTTTCTGGGAGAAAAAACCAACGTGCCCATGCCTGAGATCGATTAAGTCGGGAGCCGGTCGAAAAAAGGCTTAGAAAAGTTCTTCTTATTGGTAACTAGACTTGAATTTAAGTCTAATTTCAGGCGGCCTACAGCAGAAGGTTGAAGAGCCACTTTCACCGAGCTATGCAGGCCTAGGATACGTATTATTATTCATACAAATTAAGCCACCATACACCATGTAATAGCATTTCTTAGAATTTCATAAATACTGCCACTGCTGCTGCAGTTGAAGGATCACTGAAAAGCGTTCCATTTGATTCTTTCAAAGAATATGAAATGGTAGTATACTTTACTATTAAATCTTATGTTGTTATTGAATGAAAATAATTATGATAACAGTGCCTTGTGATCTGTATATTATGCTGGTGTCCAGACAATGTAGACTAGGGGGAGTAGAACAAAACAGTTTTGCAAAATGTATGTGCATTATGGTATGCGCCACTGCTTTGTCAAATGCATTCATCACCTTGCATTTGATCTCTCTTTAAGAAACTGTTTTTAACTTGAAACTGCTACTGTTTAATTCTAATAGTCACACTGAAGACATGTACGTTCAAATCACCAAAATCGGATAAGTAATATTCAAATTTTCAGTGTTGGAAGTTCACAAAATATCACATTTGGTTTGTAAAATGATTTTGCTATCAGAAACTTCGGTCTCTTCGTGTAGATAACTCATATTCCCAGATTCTTCGTTAAATGTTTCTTTGAATTCAGAACTCAATATGATAACAAGATCACAGACAATTTGCTTGAAAGGGCACAATCACAAACTTAATATATTATCTGCTTTTAATAAATTACTTGCTAATGAAATTTTGGTGGATGTAACATTATCGTGTGAATGAATGATCCTTAAGGCTCATAAAATAGTTCTATTTGCAAGTAGCATTCTTCTGTACAGCTTATTTTTAGAGAACCCAAGTAGTCATCCTGTTGTGACATTAAATGATATGAATTTCAACGAGTTAAGTTTAAAGGTCCAATATATGTACCATGGAGAAATTAATATTTCATGGGATATGCTTCCATCATTGTTAAAATCTGCAGTGTTACTAAAAATGAAAGATCTTTTGGAAGTTGCTAATAAGTACTATGATTCTATGGAAAGCACACAGCAAAGAGATTTAGGTAATAATCGTCAGGAAGTAGGGAAACCGGTCATTCTTTACCTGGTTGCTGAAGGCCAACTGTCAGGTGAATGTGTACATACAAGTGTATTGTCTCATTCAGTTTTTGATGCTACAGTTAATTCTCACCTGCAGTGAGAATTAACTGTAGTGATGACAGTCCTTCATCAATTCAGGTGAATGTGTGCATAACAGTGTATCATTCAGTTTCTGATGCTACAGTTAATTCTCACCTGCCAGTCACAAACTTCAGTAGTGATGACAGTCCTTTCATCAATTCAGGTGAATGTGTGCATAACAGTGTATTGTCTCATCCAGTTTCTGATGGTACAGTTAAATCTCACCTACCAGTCACAATCTTGAGTAGCGGTGACAGTCCTTTCATCAATTCAGGTGAATGTGTGCATAACAGTGTATTGTCTCATTCAGTTTCTGATGCTGCAGTTAATTCTCACCTGCCAGTCACAATCTTGGGTAGTGATGACACCAATCTTTATTTTCTAGTTTTGTTATAACAGTGATTTGAGTCAACCATTTCTTCTGTGGTTGCTGGGGATGTCAATCCAGATTACTTAATATCTTTCTCATCTTGTGTTTCTATGGTATCACCTCTTGAATCTGATGTCATGGTAGAAACGAAAGATTACGCAGTCCATTTCACATCTTCTAATATATCAAGTGTTTTGCCTGTATTATTTGACTTATATAATCACCAAAGTTTTAGTGCAATATCTGATGATACATCTGGTTTGTCTAATGTCCCAAGTTTAAGTGATCATCAAGACTTTGCAGTTAGGTACCATCAGTCTCATCAGGAACATACATGTTTTATACAGCCATATCCCAATGTGTCTGATAGAAGCATGTCGAGTAGACTGTGTTGTTCAAGTTCTCCTGAAACAAAGGAACGGACATTTTTAAATGACTGTAATATATTTTATAATTTTGATCGGACCAAATTGTATAGTCTATCTTTCAGAATTCCAATATGTTCTAATGCTTTTTGTGGAATAGAAAATATGGAGGGAGGGATTAAGAATGACAAGGTATGAGAATGACAGAAGTGAATGTGTGCATGGAATAAATAGTGTAGAAATAGATACACAGAGATTGCTGAGTCATATACTAAAGAATGTGAGAGAAGATCAGGGACAAAAACAAGCATCAGTGGGAGTAAACGATGTCAAGTTAAAAAGGAGCAAAACGGATGTTGTGCTGCATGGGGATTCTATAATTAAGGGTGTGAAGGATGGAAGAGTAATTAAAGTATGTTATCCAGGGTCAAAGATTAAGGATATTACTGGGGCTGTGAAATTGCAGAAAGATAAAGTGAGTGAGATTATTGCAGTTTTAGGGAGGAATGATCTAGGTAGCGAAAGATTTTCTATAAGACAGGATTTGAATGACTTAATGATAGCAATGAATGCAAAGAGTGAGAATTAAAAGATTATGAGTGAATTACCACGACTTGATAGTCATGAATTGAACAGAAGAGCAATTATATTAAATGGAATGGTGTCAAGATTGTGTAAAAGGTTTTGCAAAGAAATGAAACTGAATATTAATTTTATGAATGTCTGGGATGAGTTTGATAAAAGAAAGGAGTATTTTATCAGAGATGGTTTGCGTTTAAATGGATTAGGAACCTGGCATTTAGAACATTTATTGATAAAGGATAGAGTAAAGGGTCAAAAACAGAGAAATGGGATTTGCTAGGGAGGCAGGTGTTAGAGTCAGCTTTAATTAGTACTAATGTCATTAATCGCTGTGAATTTGGAATTAATGGTTCGCAGAATATTTACAGTATACAGAGTGGGCTAATTCGCACACAGGGAGATTATGGGAGGACGGGAGTATTGCAGATTATGTATACTAATGCTCGAAGTATTCGGAATAAGTGTGAAAAATTTTTGTCATTACTTAGTACAACATGGCCAAAAATTATAGGAATTCGCAAAACGTCTAAGTTATTGGGATTGCATGTAAAGGGTACAGTATTTTCAGGTGGGACAGAGATGACAGAATAGGGGAAGGGATTTTATTAATGATAGATGAAGCATTAAAGCCAAAAAAGATAGAAGTGCCTCACTGTGACAGGTATGTAGAGGTCAGTTCATTCGAGGCTGTTCGGTGTGAGATAGAGATTAACAAGGCGAAATATGTAATTGGTTGTTGTTATAATCCAAGGGGAAGAAGGGAGAATGTAGATAGCATGTATTGGCAAATTAGCACGATGAGTGAAGATCAAGTAATTATTATGGGGGGATTTTAACTTTGGGGACATAGATTGGGGGAAGGAATGGTCACAAGGAACAAAGGAAATGGAGTTAATACAGTTGTTAAGAGATAATTACCTGACACAGTATGTAATTGAAGGGACGAGAGATTCTAGAGTGTTATATCTGGTCATAACATCAGAGAACATATCAATAAATAATTTAGTTACGATATTTCCACTTGGGGAAAGCGATCATGTGGTCTTGACCTCGGAGATTGTAAGATTTGCTGAATATTCTATTAAGAATGGGTATATGTGAAATTACAAGGCTGATGATTATGACAAGCTGAGAAGTCAGCTTTCAGCTGTACTATGGCATGAGAATTTCAAGGGGAGAGAGAGGGAGATGTTGATGGTGCATGGGAGATTGTCAAGGAGTATTTGAAGAAAGCTATATCAGACTGTATTCCCAGAGTGAGAAGGAGAAATCAAGTAGGAATAGAATGGATGAATAATACTATTAAACAAGAGTTGCAGATAAAGAACAGGATGTGGATGATGTATAAAGAAAATGGTGATGAGCGTTCCAATGAGCAATACAAGGTACAGGCAAAGAGAGTAACCTGTATGATAAGGAAAGCCAAAGCAAATTATGAGAAGAAGCTAGCTGATGAATTCAAAAGAAACCCTAAAGAGTTCTTTCGCTATGTGGCTAGTAAAAGGAAGAATATCCATGGAAAGATTACTTTAAAAAGTGTTGATGGTAGGGAAATTACAGAAGCTAATCAAATAGTTGAGTTGCTCAGTGATCATTTAGCAAAACTGTACCATCTTGGTAGTGATAGTGCAGTGTCAAATGTGCCATTGACTGATGAGAGTTTAGAGATAGACGAAATTGAGGTGCTTTAACATTGCCATTGGGTTAGATGGCATATCGGCCCATGCGTTACGAGAATGTGCAAGGGAATTAACACCTCCTCTAACCAGGCAATTTAATTTAAGCCTCAGTTCTGATAAAGTTACCAATAGTGTGCAAAGAGGGAGAAATAATTCCACCGCACAAGGGACGCTCCAAGACTGAGATTGCAAATTACAGACCAATCAATATATCTGGATTGGTGGTTAAGATTTTGGAGAAATTTGTAAAAAGAATTCAGGACTGGGTGGACAGTAATATAATACTATATAAGGGGCAACATGGTTTTGTGAAGGGTAGGTCTTGCCTAAGTAATTTGCTTACTTTCTATAATAAAGTAACAGTCGATTTGGATAAAGGAAATCGTTACTCAGTAATACTCCTTGACTTTGCAAAGGCTTTTGACAGGATTCCACATGGAACTCTGTTACATAAATTAGAGCAAATGGGTGTGGATCCGAAGATGGTGATTTGGATTAAAGGATGGCTGGTGGACAGATATCAAAGATTGGATAACGGAGGCGCTGAGTCCAGGAAAAGGCAAGTGACTAGTGGTGTACCTCACGGCTCAGTTCTTGGTCCTCAATTGTTTAATTTGCACATCAGTGGTTTGGAAATAACTTGAATTGAAATATCGCTCTTCCCAATTTTTCGTCATCAGCAAACAATTGGGAAGAGCGATAATCAATTCAAATGATGTGAATATTTTACAGGATGACTTAAATAGGCTGACGGAATGGACTGAGGTAAATGGCTGTCAGTTTAACGTGGCTAAGTGTAAGGTGGATGGCATCACCATCACTTCGGGAGGATGACATCACATGCTGTTTACTATATTAACGGAACTGAACTGCAGGAAGTTGATGAGACAAGAGACTTGGGAGTTATTTTGGACAGAGAACTTAAATTTAAAGGCATATTGCAAAAATTGCCAAAACATCACATCACATTACATGGTTGTTGAGGAACACACTAACAAGCAGTGATAGGGAAGTTATTATTCCACTCTATAAGGCATTAATAAGGCCGCATTTGGACTATTGTGCAAGATCTGGTGGCCAGGATTTCTTGGTGATGCAGAAGTAGTGGAGAGGATTCACAGGCGGGTTACAAAGATTGTTGCAGATCTGTGGGATGTTCCCTGTGAGGATAGATTGATGATCTGTGGGCTCCAAAAACTAGCTGATAGTCGTAGAAGAAAAGATATGATAGAGGTATTTAAATTGTTAAAGGGATTTTACAGGATTGATATTGATGATATTTTTAAGACCAGTGCAGAATGTGAGAGAACAAGGGTCCATCCCTGGAGATTGTGTAAGAGTGTGGTTAACAAGGGTGTTAGGACTAGTTTTTTACTTGGAGGGTTGTGAATGGGTGGAATTCTTTGCCAGAGGTGGTTGTGAATGCTTCAACTGTGAATGAATTTAAGGAGAGGTATGACAGGTATTGTGTAGATTATGGTTAGTATGTCAATGTTGGGTCTCCTGCGATGAGTCTTTTGACTCCATGGAGACACCTTTAAATTAATAATAATGAAAAAACAAATGTTGACAACACAAAGAATACTGCTATCGTCCACATCCATATATTGACTTTTCCCAACCTCCTGACCAATTTAAATACCATCCCTGATATACAGATTAGCCTATAATTTGTTGTCCGGAGTCTTATTACTACTTTTGTGAAGTGGAACAATAACACCTTCTTCCACTCCTTTAAGGCTTGTGCTGTTTCAATACTCTTGTTAAACAGGTGTGCCAAGATTGATTCTAACTCCTTGAACATTCCCCTGAGAAAGACACGGTGTGTCCATTAAGTTCTACTGCCTTGCTGAACACCATATGATACCAAACGTATTTAACCGTTAGTGTCTTTTTAGATCACTAATCTTTTCCCACTATATTTGCATTTGAGCTCCCATGGATTTCACTCACTGAATACTTCATTTATATCTTATGCAGAGGTATTTCTGCAAAAGATTTAATGGAGGTATATTTTCTTCCTCTATTAACATGAATAGCATAATTATCATTTTTCCTTCTGTATATCCCATATCGAAAATGTACTGATAATGAATATGATTGATTATTGCCTTATGAGTCACCTGTATTGTCAGAGGCTTTATTTATCTGAAGTCTCTGAAGCATTCCTCTGATTTATTTGTCCATGCTCTCACAATGGCACTGCCCAGTTGTTGCAGATTTGATGGTGCCAGGTTGGTGCTGCGAACTGCTCATTCTACCTTATCACCAGAGATGTTCAGTTGGGTTGAGGAGAATGAGCTGGCCACTCAAGTAAAGGAAATTCGCTCCGTCATCTTCCTTGTATCACTTCAACATGTTATTCGCTTTCTTGCATGGCTCATTATCTTGCTGGAAGTATCCACTTGACAATGCATAAAGATATAGTC
Organism: Typopeltis vanoorti; assembly: GCF_054136105.1. Classification (NCBI taxonomy): domain Eukaryota; kingdom Metazoa; phylum Arthropoda; class Arachnida; order Uropygi; family Thelyphonidae; genus Typopeltis; species Typopeltis vanoorti. Next base: position 73,954,979 of record NC_143559.1, read on the forward strand.
ATCAAAGGATGAATATGATAAGCGACGATGTTAAGATATTATGTGGAAATTTTGCGGTGTTCAGCTAGAATTAGTAGACTTAACGAATGGAAAGAAAGAATTACACATGGCATTACATATCCCCCCCTAGCCTGAGCTGTTGCAACTTGGTAGAAGTGGCCATGGGCTCATGTTGATGTTGCCATATTCTGGTTTTAGTACTACCATCAGCATTATACTACTATTACTACTATTATTACGGGCAACTCCAGGGAGTCATTAGACTCATCGAGGGAGGCCCCAAATCATATTCATCGCAACTATTTGACATTCATACAGTATCTATCATACCTCGCCTTAAACTCATTCACTGTCACAGCATCCACCACAGACTCAGGGAGCGCATTCCACTCATTCACTACTCTAAAAGTAAAGAACCCAGCTCTAACACCTTTACTGACCACACTTTTGCCCAGTTTCCATGGATATCCCCTAGTCCTCCCACAACCAGCCCTGTTCTCAAAAATATCTTCTGAATTAATTTTATAGAAACCCTTCAGTAATTTGAATGTCTCAATCATATCTCCCCTCCTCCGCCTATCAACCAATTTTTGCAACCCACAAATCCTCAACCTGTTCTCATACGGTTCATTCCACAGACCTGCTATCATCTTGGTCACTCGCCTCTGGATCCTCTCCACCTCCTCCCCATCAAGAAGAAACCTAGGTGACCAAATCTAAGCACAGTAGTCTAGATGGGGTCTTATCAAGGCTCGAAACAGAGGAACAATAACTTGCTTGTCTCTGCTTGTCAACGTATTCTTCAGCAACCAAGTGATTTGATGAGCTGTTTTGGTCACTTTTGCAATGTGTCCCCTAAATTTCAATTCCTTATCTACCAACACTCCTAAATCTCGTGCCTCATCAATTTCCTGGAGCAGGGTTCCACCAATGCAGTAAACTGCCGCCAATCTTTTCACCCCAAAATGCATAACCTTACATTTTGCCACATTAAACTGACATCCATTCTCCTTAGCCCAGACCTCCAATCTATCCAAATCATCCTGCAAAATTTTGACGTCATCTGCATTCACTATTGCCCTACCCAACTTCGCATCATCCGCAAACAAATGAACTGTTCCTCTCAGATCATTTCCTATATCATTTATGAACAAATTAAACAGCAGTGGTCCAAGAACAGATCCTTGTGGCACACCACTAGTCACAGGCCGTCTTGTGGACTCTACTCCCTAGTAAACCACTCTCTAATATCTCTCCTTCAACCACCCTCCTATCCATCTCACCAACCCCATGTCCATTCCCATATGCTGCAATTTACTGATTAGAATTCCATGTGGAATCCTGTCAAAGGCCTTGGCAAGGTCCAGTAGAATCACCGTAAACCCATTACCCTTATCCAGTTCAGCCGTCACTGTGTTATAATACGTGAGCAAGTTACTGAGGCATAACCTACCCTTCACAAAACCATGCTGTCCCTGATACAGTATCCCATTTTCTTCTATCCAATCTTGTATTTTCCTCTTGACTATTTTCTCTAAGACCTTGACAATGATTCCTGATATGCTAATCGGTCGGTAATTTACAACAGCAGTCTTGGAACCACCTTTATGCAGTGGAACTATTTTCCCCTCTTTCCACCCGCTCGGGACTAACCCAGACCGGAGACTCAAATTAAACAAAATGGTCAAGGGTACTGACAATTCTTTAGCTGCTTCTCGTACAACACGAGCTGGTATACCATCCAATCCCACAGATGTATTGACATTGAGGTTATGCAATAGACTACTCACCTCCACTTCATTCACCACAATTCCCGTATAATCTACTGGTGTATTCGTTTCTGCAATGTCACCACCTGGATGATATACTTTTGCAAAGTGCTCACTCAGTAACTCAACTATCTCAACTGATTCAGGTACCTCCCTACCATCGGCATTCTTTAAAATCAATCTGCCATGTACATTTTTCCTTTTACTTGCTACATATCTAAAAAACTGTTTAGGATTCTCTTTAGCCTGCATGGCCAATGTTCTTTCGTAATCCTTTTTTGCTTTTCTTACCACACTCGTCACCCTTCTGGCCTGCGCTTTATATCGTTCATGTGCCTGCCGGTCACCCTTCTCCTTAAATTCCCTCCATAGTTGTTTCTTTTTTTGCAACTCAAGCTTAATGGTGTTATTCATCCATTTAACCCCTACTTGATTTATTATTCGGACTCTAGGTATACAGTCAGCCATTGCTTCATGCAAGCACTTCTTAACTACCTCCCATACACTATCAACTTCTAGTCCTTGCAGTTGTACATGCCATGGCACTGAACCAATCAAACTCCTAAGCTTGTCATACTTTCCAGCCCGATAATTCCACATGTACCCTGTCTTAATTGAAAATTCTACACCTTTAGCCACCTCCCAAGTTAAAACCCTATGATCACTCTCACCGATTGGTGGCAATGTGGTCATATTTGTTACAGCCAAATCCTCAGATGTAATTACTAAGTCAAGCACTCTCTGACCCCTAGTATTTTCCATTACATGCTGTCGCAGATAGTTATCCCTTAATAACCGCATAAAATCCAGTTCCTTCCTCCCGTGTGTCCTCTCCTCACTCCAATCAATGCGACCATAGTTGAAATCTCCCATAATAATCACCCTCCTTCCACCCATTTCTTCTATTTCCTTGTGCATACTGTCACCACCATCTTTTCCATCACCTGGTCTATAGCAGCACCCAATTGTATATTTAGTTCTGCTAGCCACAATCTCACACCAAATGGCCTCAAATGTGCTCTTTTCTCTATCCTGCAATTCAACTTCTATTCTCCTTGGCTGGAGCTCATCAGCTATCATCAACAATACTCCTCCCCCCATTTTATTCTCTCTGTCATTCCTGAACACACTATACCCATCACATTCAATCCCACTAGTTATATCATCTACAGTCAGCCATGTTTCACTAATACCTATAACCTGTGGTCTGGAAGTGCCAACCATGGCCAAAAACTCTTCCTTCTTGTTCCTAATACTCCTAGTATTAGTGTACATGAATTTAAGACCCCCATTAGCCCCAACCCTACCTTGATGCCTTATATTAACTATCCCACTCAGATTTGTTGTCCTTATTTGCTCTGGCATATTATATTCATTCTTACATTCAACTGCCTCCATAAGGACTGTATCTCTACTCCCCCCCCCTAACAAATCTAGTTTCCCTGAATTTGCACATCCACTACATTCAGCAACACTTTCTCAAGTCTTCTTACACCGTAACCATTCAAATGCAAGCCATCCATCTTATATAGATCCTTTCACCCATCAAACTCACTCCACACATCCACAAATTCCACACCACTCGTCATACATAACCCACGCATAAAGTCATTTGCTATTATAGCCCTCCTTTTAAACATTTCACTGTCATACCGTGGCAAAAGATTAATCATTCTAACTCTCTCACTCTTTTCTTTTGCTACCTCAAACAATTCATTCAGGTCTTCTATCATTTCCATTTTATCTCCTTTCAAATCATTCGTACCTGCCACAACAATCATTTCTTTCACCCTTTCCTTTTGCTCTCTAATAGACGCAGTTACGTCCTTTATGGTCGCACCATGTTGGTACGATTTTGTCAAATCCTCTACTAACACACCTCGTACTAACGAGTCTCCATACAGCACTCTATCCTTCATTTTGTTCATGTTCACATTCATACGTCTATTTTTTCCTGTCATACCTTTTATTATTGGTTGGTTCATTCAGTCTACTTTTGTTCATGCACTCTAGCTGTTGTTTTGCTCTTTCTATCGCACTATTCAACAACGCGATCTCACTCAATGGTGAGTATACAAACCGTGGCTCGATAGATCAGGCGACAATTTTTCAGTGGTATGTTGTTCAGTGTCATTGTTGATCACTTGATCTCAAGATGTAACTTCAACTTATTGGCTCACAGCATTGGGACTCGGATAGTCTTCCTACCTGAACCCCCCCCCCCTCCATCAATGACAGCATGAGAAGAACTTTGCGGTTTTTGATAATGTTCTGACCCCCAGTTTTGTACTGAGCTGTGATTTCACTGTTTGTGTTTCACAATCCCTGCCATTCTTCTCTGACCCCATGGATAAATGAGCTGTTTCTGTCCATAAGACTACCGATGTCTGTTACACCACTCTGAAAATAAACAAAACCTAGTTTTGCGAGGAAAGTCAAAAGGAGTGAATGTGTGTTCACTTGCACCAGCACGTCTGGCATCAACAATCATACCATGCTTCAAGTTTCTTATGTCATGCCTTTTACTCATTCTCATGCATCAAAAAAAGACCACATCTTCATGAATGATCTGTGTGTGTGTGTGTGTGTGTGTGTGTGTGTGTGTGTGTGTGTGTGTGTGTGTGTGTGTGTGTGTGTGTGTGTGTGTGTGTGTGTGTGTGTGTGTGTGTGTCAAAAAATCAGCCATATTCCTGTGTAGGGAATAGGCGAGGCCGTTTTAGCCCTATCTATTTTTGGAGACTTAATGGGCAGTTAAATCTTCACTGGTAGCCAATCAGAGATAGGTAAGTCCCGCCATCTCGTGGTACCTAACCCTAATACAATATTTCTAATGTCTGAAAATAATTTAGGTCTATGGTCGATTTTCTTCAGTTTATGGGTCGAAAAACCCGAGTTTCCGGGAGAAAAAAACCCACTTGCCCGTGCTAGAGTTCAATTAACTCAGGACCTGCTAAAAAAAGGCTTAGAAAAAGTTCCTCTAGTAGGCGACTAGATTCGAACTCGTGACGTTCCTTTTTCGGACTGTTAAGTGCTGAGTGTAAACACCACTTCCATTGAGCTCACAGGCTTTTATGGGTTACTCCAAGGAGTCCTTAGACTCATCAAAGGAGGCCCTAAACATCATCTCAAGAACCATCAAACATTTGCAGTATCTCTCACACTTTGCTTCGAAGATGACACTGGCCAAGCCCGAGCGGAGTGAAACGTACCCAAACCGAATGCAGACAGCAAATAGGTAATCATCGGGGCTTCCCCAACAGTGTATCGGAATCGTCGAACATCTGTAAATGTGGCGATCTTAGCAACTTTGATCGTGGACTTATTACCGGCGCAAGATAGATGGGTCATTCTATGCCCAGTTGTGTCTGGAGATGTCCTTAAACGCTGTGAGCTACCGAATGTGTCATTTGTCGTGGCTGGCTGATCACCTACACACTTTCATGGTCTTAGCGTGTTAGAGACGGTGGTTAAAGATAAAAAAAATTCAGAACTGGGTGTATAGGAATGGGGTTTATATACCGGAAGCATAGCTTTGTGAAGGATAGGTCAGGCTTTAGTAATCTACGCACTTTCTATAATAAGGTGACTAGCAAGTTGGATAAAGATAATGGCTACACTGTCATACTGTTGAATTTAATAAATGCTTTTGATAGTATACCATAGGGAATCCTGATATATAAGTTACATCAAATAGATACGGATATGCTATTGGTATTAAGGATAAGAGAGTGATTGACAGATTTCAGAGAGTAGTTTATGTAGGTGCACAATCATGTAGAAAAGCTGTTGCTACTGGCATGCCACAGGAATCTGTACATGGACCACTACTGTTTAATTCATTTATTAATGATATAGGAAATAATCTGAGAAGAAATATTTTGTTGTTTGCAGATTATTCAAAATTAGACAGAGGAACAGTCAACAAAAATTATATTGATATTTTACAGGATGACTTAAATGTACCAGTATGGGCAATGGGGAACGAATGACAATTTAATGTGGCAAAATAAGGCTATGTACTTTGGAGTGAAAAGATTACCAGTCTTGTACAATATTTATAGGACGGTACTTGAAGAATTGATGAAGCCAGGGATTTGAGGTATTTTTGGTGGATAAGATGTTGAAATTCAGCAAGCATGCAGAAGTGTATAATTGCTCATTGGATTATCTGATTTATTCCTGTTTAATAGGCTTTGTGAAGGCCTTTGTGAAGGCCTCTGGATATTATTGTACATAAATTTGGTGACGTGGTTTTCTTGGAGATGTGGACAAGGTGGAACAGATTCAGATGCAAGTGACTAAGATGGTGGCAGGACTGTATAATGCTCCATATGTGCAGAAATAGACGTTTTGTGGGTTACAGAGATTGGTTGATCGGTGGTTAAGGGGATATAGATATATAAGTTGCTTAGGGGATTTATAGGGAATGAGGTGGATGAAATATTTCAGTACATGAATAATGTGAGGAAAAGTTGAAGACATTCATTTAATTTGAGTAAAAGTGTCGTAAGGAAAGGAGTGAGAAGAAGATTTTTGTTTGAATAGTGGCGAATGTGTGAAAAGTTTGCCAGAATCTTTAGTGCTTTGTCGGTAGTAGAAGTGTAGCCACTATTGACCAGTTCAAGATAAGATAAGGAATCGTGACGTGAGTGGTTGTTCAGATGATGACGTCATTGTGTGTGACGTCATGAGTTGGGATTGTTTGAAATTTTTCTGGGGTACATATGTGTGACTGACGTCACGTTGTTAGTTTGGTTCGCTTATGGAAGTGACGCTATTGTTTTGAATGGAAAAGAAAGAAATATTAGTGGATAAGGATTCGTGACAATATTGGTGGGACACTATGAACAAAATAGGGGTAGGGTGAATGGGAAAGCAACGTCAGTGTCGTGCAATGTGTGCGTTATGAGATGTCGATAAGTAAATGGTTTGCGCATGGCATTATGGGTGATCGATAGTGATAAGATAAAGATGGAATGTTTGGAATTTCGCTTGGGGCCACCCCCCCTTTCTGTGAGGGGCATCACATAGTGTGTTTGGTTCGCAATAAGCATTGTAGGTGATTTCAGAGATACGAAATCGTGACGTTATGTGTTTGGAAATTTCTGGGGAATCTATGCCTCTGTGATATCACGTGGTGTTTTGGTTTGCCTATGGAATTGTGGGTGATGTTTTTGTGATAAGATATCTTAGAATTTTCCCAGGGCGACAAACATCTGTCATTGTCATCAAGTTTTGTCATTGGATGTCTATAGAAGGCAGTACTAATTTTCCAATACAGTTTGGGGTATTTCAGGGACATCGCGTGGTGTGTTTGTTTCACGTTCATTGTGGGTGATTTTCGAGATAAGAAATCGTGACGTTATGTATTTGGAAATTTCCGTGGAACATATGTCTCTGTGACATATGTTCCCCATCTCAATTTCCATAGGCAAACCAAAACACCATTATGTGGTGTTTGTGTTTTGGTTTGCCTATGGAATTGTGGGTGATGTTTTTGAGATAAGATATCTTAAAATTTACCCAAGTTGACAAACATCCATTATTGTAGTCAAGTTTTGTCTTTGGATATCTATAGATGGCAGTATAGTTCGCCCACCATTTCTAGATCTCTTCTTGGCTTGATGCCAAGAATAGTCGATTCATGCTGAAGGGGAGAAAGAAATGAAGGATGTATGAATTGGTCGCCAACATGCGAAATCATGTGCTTTCTTGTCTGTCGCTGTACTAGTACTAGCTTGATTTTTGTCGTTCTCATTTTGCATTATTTTTTTATTATTAATTTGTATGATGGATCCAGTACAGTTAACAAGTTCTATTGTTACACGTCTCAGTAGTTCTTGCAAAAGAATATTCAATAATGTGCTGACATTCTGCGAAAAAGAATCGTCAGAAGGCCGTCTTCTTGTTCCCCTTTCTCAAGTCATAAAACGTGCAAGTGCAATTGCGGGCGTATCGGGGTCGACTGTTAAAAGAATTCGTAGGGAATCAAAAGGTGAAGGTAAGCTAAAATTTAAATCTCCTAAAAAAAAACCACCAGAGAAAGAAAACCATCGAAACCGTAGCTTTGAATGATTTTTATGTCGACGTTATAAGAAGAGCTATTCACGAATTTTATGTGGTCGAGAAAAGAGTGCCAACTGTTCCGAAATTGATTCCTGTGCTTAAAGAAAAAATTAATTTTCCTTGGAAAAGAGAAACTTTAAGGAAAATACTTCATGAAATCGGATTTTGTTTTAAAAAGTCCCAGAATAAAAGGAAACTTATCATGGAGCGAAGTGACACTGTTTTATGTAGAACACAGTATTTGCATGTATTAACACTCTACGTACATTTTTCCAACTGTTATACAAGCAAAATAGTTACACTTTAAAAACAGCAATGTTCGTAAAAGAAAAGCTAAATTTTCCGACATGTAATAATAAACAAACTCAGTTTGTTTATTATTACATCCCATCAGACAGACTGATTACCCTATTATCGGAATGGATTCTCCTTTTTCTGACATGCACAGAAGTGTCGAGGGACCTCAAATCGGTGGGCGAACTATAGTAATTTTCTAATACAGTTTGTTGTATTTCTTTCCTGTTAAAAGACTATGGAAATTCATCGATTAGAGTAGAGTCTAGATGGGTGCAGCGTTTAAAGTTTTCTGAATAATTTAATTATATTCTGGTGTCCCTCAAACACACCTTTTTTCTCTCATATACAAAACTCATCCGAATATTTTGATTCGTCTACATTAAGATCTTAAACTTCATTACTTTTGCTAGTTAAAGTTATCTTTTTTTACAAAATGTTTTGACTATTGGTATTATTAGTTTACAGTCAAGAGAAAAAGCAAACAGCATTTAAAAATTAATTAAAATTAACGGAGCTTGAATGGATTACAACAACTTTTGCATGTAGTCTAGAAATTCTGATGATAATCTAAATTATTTACAGTCTTTCCAGAATGACTCTTCTAAATGCGAATATTCCAAAAAATATATTCCAAAATAGTTGAATTTTAAGTTAAGAGGATGATAAATCAATTATTTTAAAGCCGGATACGCGTTTCATGCCAAAGAACTATCAGTGAGTCCAAGCGTAATCAATACCTGGCTGGTACACCACTAGGGCAACTCGGAGCAAAGGTGGAGCAAGCTCCATCACTATCCTTAATATTTTCTTATAATGTTAAACGTAGCTCCTAGGAAATGTATTACTGTTTTACATTATGAGGAGAGGTCACTACCCAGACCGGTTTCAACCTGTATGTGGTCTCATCAGTGAGTAGGTAGAAGGTTTAAGTGAACCGAACTTACATACTTTACTATACGAATTGCCAGAACGGTGTACCCATATATTACTATTACTATGATGAAGAGCCAAGAGGCTATTTTTCCGGTGGCATAAATTAAGTTAAGGGGATAATAAATCCCTCATTATTTTAAAGCCGGATACGAAACTCGAAATGAAAATCTATTGAAATCTAATCTAAGAGTTCCATGCCGAAGAACTGTCGTCCAGTCCAAGTGTAAGCCATCACCTGGGAGGTGGGGGTACACTGGTCTGGCAATTCGTTAGTAGAGGTATATATGAAAGTTCGGTTCACCTAAACCTTGGTATTATCCAGGTCTACCTACTCACTGATGAGACCTCAATAAAGGTCGAAACCGGTCTCGGTAGAGTGATTTCTCCTCATAATGTAAAACAGTAATACATCTTTAGGAGCTGCGTTTTTCATTATGAGAAAATATTAAGGATAGTGATGAAGCTTGCTCCACCTTTGCTCCCAGTTTCCCCAGTGTTGTACCATCCAGGTGTTGACTTATGCTTTGACTTGCCAATAATTCTTCAGCATGAAACTCTTGGATTAGATTTTGATCTCCAAGTTTCATATCTGGCCTTAAAATAATGAGGGATTTATTATCCCCTTAATGGAATATATGCCACTGGAAAAATAGTCTCTTGTCTCTTCATCGTAGTTGAATTTTATATACACAGCACAACACACACTCAAACATGAGTTGGAAGAACAATATTTCTGTAAATAACCAAAAAATCTAGTTGAGTACATCCTTTAGATACCCATCTATTTGGTACTCTTTACTAATTTCTTCCCACAGTGCTCAGGTTTTCCCAGGCCATCTGTCCCCAATGACATCATGGTATTGAGGCTACGTGCGACTTTCGGTTTTTGGAATTCTGGTAGATTTGTTATTAGGACTTGTAATTTTTATTTTCTATATTTTACTTCAAAAATCAGTTAACTACATTTTTCTAGCCAGAATAACTGAGCAAGAAATAAATAATTGTATGTGTGAATTTTTTTTCCTTTCCTCACACTACTTATTTTTCATTAGTCTTTCTTGAAGATTACTGATTAATTTCCAGTGTTCGTTTTCGGTCCTCTTTCAGGTTTCCATGATGATTAAGTGATTTTAGCATTTACGTGAGTTGAACTATTGTTTTTACAGTAGAGGCAACAATTTTCCATTAACTGAACATATCTTTTCCTGACTCTAATTCGCCAGTGACCGACTAAGTCGCATCTCTAGAATTATAGAGATGCGATTTTTTTTACAATAATTAAACAGAATTGCATTAAGGTATAATGTTATGAATGTACTAACTACTTTTAATGAATTACTGTTTACTGAAACTTTTGTAGATGTGACTTTAGTATGTGACGGTAAGAGACTTAAAGCACACAAAATAGTGTTGTCTGCCTGCAGTTCTTTCTTTTATGGCATATTTCTTGAAACCTCTTATAGACATCGAGTTGTTATTCTCAAAGATATAAAATACACGGATTTAAAAATGAAAATAGATTTTATGTACAAGGGTGAAGTGATCATTTTGCAGGATCAACTTGCTACGCTGCTTAGTGCTGCTAAAACTCTGAATGTTGAGATCTGTACAGAAGTTGTACAGCGGGAAACTTCCAGTATTGATATTCAGGAGAAGAGTGAACATGACTTAAGTAACCAGGCCTTGTTACTTGCTAAGGTACAACCGAAAAAATGCAGCACAGAATTGCTACCGGTAATTAAGAAGAAAAGAGAAAGACCTCGGAGTAGATATTTTCATGGTTCTAACAGTAAAGGCATGAAGGCAAATGTCTCATCAAAAGTAAATGAATTAGACACGCCAGAAGATACCAATAGGTCAATAAAGTCGTTCACAAGTGAAGGAAGGTTAGAACTGTCAGGAACTGATTATCCATTAAATGAGATTTCTGTTTCTAATTCATATATATATATCCTAGTCCAACTCAGAACCCATTTCCATCTGTACAGAGTTCAGTATTGGTAAAAGAATCACAACAAAGTGAAGATACATTAATAGAAATTGAGGGATCACAGGCGCTGACAACATCTTTTGACAGTTTGTTCCAAGATTCATTGTCAATCCCAGTAATGAATACGATGCCTATTCTTAATATAAAAAAAAAATCAACTAACGCTTTTTTATTCCCTAATAGGGAGTAGGCGAGGCCTTTGTACCCTATCTAGCTTTTGGAGACTGAGTGGGCAGTTCAATCTCCACCGGTAGCCAATCAGAGATAGATGGCCCATATCTATCACTAATTATAGCAGCCGCCGATGAAGAGGCTGCTATAATTAGTTAGGGTTAGCTGCCATCTCTTGGTTAGGGTTAGGGTTACATATGTTAGGGTTAGCTGCCATCTCTTGGTTAGGTACCAAGAGATGGCAGCTAACCCTAACAAGATTTGTGACTGTCTGAAATAATGTGGGTACTACGGTCGATTTTCTTGAGTTTACGGGACGAAAAACCCGAGTTTCCGGGAGGAAAAATCCGCTTGCCTGTGCCAGAGATCGACTAACTCGGGAACCGGTCGAAGATAGGCTTAGAAAAAGTTCCTCCAGTGAGCGACTAGACTAGAACCTAGGTCTAACTTCAAGCGGCCAAGCGCAGAGGACGCAAGCGCCACTTCCACTGAGCTACACAGGCCCTATTCTTAATACTGTTGAGTTAATTGAAACTTACTCAAATAACATAGAATCAGGGATAAGTACAGATAGCTAAATATTAGTTCCTTGTTCTGTAACACCTGAATCATCTACTTCTTTTCAAGTTGCACAAAGTGTGATAAAAGATATCGAACTTGGTGTCTCACTCTTATTACCTGGAGCTGCAGTTTCACCTTGTGCCAGTTCTTCACATCAAGACAGTATATCCATGATGATGATAATGTCTTGGGATACATCCAGGCCTACTGCTGTTATGCCAAACATTCTTTAAATACATGATCAGCAGCTTCCATTACAGGATCAGAATGTTGCTCAAGAGAAGGAAAATTGGTCAGTTAATTATCAATTAGATATCCTCGTCAGAACATCAGTGTGAGGAGTGCTGTAGATGCTACGCGACCAAAAATATCCAAAGACATCATATGAAACTACATAAAAATGTCAGACAGGAATATATATTAGATGCGGACATGAAAGCGCAGTTGATGATGATGATGAGGCAAGAGATGAACTGCATGCGAAATGAGATGAAAAGAATTAGAGACATACATAAAAGAGTGAAAAAGAGCAGAAGGAAAGATGGCCACGCGAAAGATGTATCGAATGATTCGAGAGTGACTCTCTATGGAGATTCCATTATTAGAGGTGTGGTGAATGAGAACATGCAAAAGGTTTGTTTTCCTGGTGGAAGAATGGAGAGAGTGATTGAAGTGTTGGACATGAAGCGTTGGACACAAGAGTTGGTGGCTGTAGTAGGAACAAATGATTTGGATGGGAACAAGGAAAATGCAAGATTGGATATAAGGAGATTATTAAGGAGAGTAAAAGATAAGAGTTTGGTACGAAAGGTGGTTGGTGTGTTGCCAAGGTATGATAGTGATGAATTTAGGAGGCGAGCAAAAATTATGAATGATAGGTTAGCGCAGTTATATGCGGAGAATGGAGTGCATTTTCTGAATGTGTTGGAGGAATTTGAGGGATGGATGGAATTGTATAAGGAAGATGGGCCGCATTTAAATGGTTTTGGTGTGAGTCTGCTGGAGAGATTGTTACTGGCAGGAGAGGTAATGACTGTAATAAATATATCTGAGGTGGTGCGAAGTGATATGAAAGAGCAAAAAAGTAGGGTAGGGAGAGGTATTTGTTCACTTGCAAATGGGGAGGTGAATATTATGAATGAAGTAGATGAGAGAGTGGAGGTACAACACGAACATGGAAACGAAGGGAGTCAGGGTGGATGATGAGAAACTTTATGAAACATGCGGATGCTGAATTCAGAGGTAAATGTGTAAGCTGGCAAACACAGATTGGGATGGGTTGGAAGAGTTTAGGTGTGAGGAAAGTTGTAGAATTGGTGGTAATATAGAGGAAGTGACTGGGGAAGGTATTGAAGAGTCACATCGTACGAGTAACGTTCTTAGGACTTGTATAAGCAGTAATGATTTCTTATGTTTATTCACTAATGCTAGAAGTATTCGAAATAAGGGGAACGAAATTGTTGCTTTGCTTGAGTCTGTTCGTCCCAAAATTGTTGGTATAAGTGAGACGTGGTTAGATGACATCCTAACAGGAATAGAGATGACCGGATGTGATATTTTTCGTGAAGATAGACACGGAAGAAAGGGAGGAGGAGTACTGTTAATGGCAGCAGAGTTGTGCCCATCTAAGGCTCTAAGGTGGATTTGCAAGATGCAATAGTGGTCACTGTTTTGAGGCATTATGGTGTGAGGTAGAATTGAACAGGATGAAATATTTAGTTGGCTGTTGCTATAGACTTGATAATATGGAGGGTAATGAGAAGGAAATGTATGGACAAATTGGCCTAGCTAGCAAGAAACGAGTTATCATTATGGGCGACTTTAATTATGGTAATATAGACTAGAAGCAAGAGACTTCATCCCGGGATAAAGAAAATGAATTTTTGGAGTTTTTGAAAGATAATTACCTTAGACAGCACGTAGCGGAGGATACACGAGGATCAAGAGTATTGGATTTGATCATCTCATCAGATGATGTTATTATAAATGAGGTGTCAAATCTTCCACCAGTTGGTGAGAGTGATCACGTGCAGGGCGACCAGTCATTCGAGGACGTCTGTTAGAAAGGGATATGTGTGGAATTATAAGACTGGTAATTACGAAAAGCTCAGGAAACAGCTTGCGATAATAAATTGGAAAGAGGAACTAAATGGAAAGGATATCAATGCTGCTTGGGCCATACTCAAGAACTATTTGGTGGAGGCAATATCAGTGTGTATTCCAATGGTTAAGAGGGTAAATGGAGTGGGTGTAAAATGGATGAATCAAGAGATAAGGTATACAATCTGGAAGAAGATGGTATTATGGAAGAAACACAAAATGAGGGTTTATAACAACCAGTTGCATGAGAAGTACAAAGAGCATGCGAGGAAGGTGACTAGCTTGATAAAGGTAGCAAAAATGCAGTATGAGCAGCAGTTAGCGGCAAAAAAAAAAAAAAAATCCTAAAGAGTTTTTGCGATATGTTGCCAGTAGAATAAAGAATGATTATTTTAGTATGGGATTGATTGGTGGAAACGGAGGAATGATAACTGATGCAGAGGATATAGTTGAGATATTTAGTGAGCAAGTTCTAAAGGTATTTCATTCTTGTGAATGTGGCACCATGCAGAACTTGAAAGCAGTGGGAAAGGAGGAGGAGGAACTGTTAGTAAGTGAACAGGAGGTATATGAGGAATTAAATAGATTTGATGTACATAAGGCTGTGGGACTTGATGCTATTTCACCACGTGTATTGAGGGAAAGTGCCAGAGAGTTAACAACAGCTTTTGTATATGTTTTCAACTTTAGTCGCTCACTGGGTCAAGTTCCAAAAGAGTGGAAAGAAGGTAAAATTATTCCAATTGATAAGGGAGGTGATAAGAGTAAGGCTTTGAATTATAGACCAGTCTGTGTGTCAGGAGTTGTGGTCAAGGTATTAGAGAAGTTAGTTAGGAATAAGACTCAGAATTAGGCTGACTACAGAAAAATACTTTTTAGCGGCCTGCATAGATTTACTAAAGGAAGATCATACTTTAGCAACCTGATTACTTTTTATAATAAAGTGACAAATGCTTTGGATAAGGGTGTTGCATATACAGTGGTATATTTAGATTTTGCAAAGGCATTTGATAAATTGCCACATGAAAAGCTGGTAATTAAATTGGAACGGATGGGGTCAAAGCTTAACAGTAGATTGGTTCGCTGTATTGGAGATTGGCTGCCTGATAGGTATAAGCGAGTTGTCTATCGAGGAGCGATATCCCAGAAGAGGAAAATTTCTGTTTTGGGTCCATTGCTGTTTAATTTGTATGTAAATGATATTTGGAGAGGTCTGCATGGTGATGTGCAGTTGTTTGCAGATGATGCAAAGTTGGGGAGAGCTATCAGGAGTAGTGTGGATGCTATAGCTTTGCAGGAGGACTTGTATGCACTGGCTGAATGGGTAAATGAGTGGGGATGTTAATTCAATGTTTCAAAGTGCAAGGTTTTGAAATTTGGGAAGCACAGATGGGATGTAAAGTACACAATCGGTGAAAATATGAAGAAGTAGAGGAGATGAGAGATCTGGGAGTGATTGTAGACAAAGACCTAAAATTTCGGGGACATGTTACTAAAATTGTGAAGACAACACAGCGGATAATGGGAATGATGAGGAGGACATTGACTTGTAGAAGTAAGGATGTTATGGTTCCTTTGTATAAGGCTTTGATCAGGCCACATATGGATTACTGTGCACAGATCTGGTTGCCTGGTTTTCAAAAAGATGAAATTGCGTTGAAAAAAGTTCAGAGGCGATTGACTAAGGTGGTTTCTCGTCTCTGGAATGTAGAGTATGAAGACAGATTGACAAAATGCAATTTGCAGAAATTGGTGGATAGAAGGAGGGGGGAGATATGAGACATATAAGCTCTTAAGAGGTTGTTACTAGATTGATGTCAGGGAGGTTTTGCACAGAATGGGCGAGGATAGCAGGAGAAAAAGAGGTCATTCCTGGAAGCTGTATAAGGAGGGTGTGAGCAGGGGAGTGAGGATCAGGTTTTTTGCATGGAGAGTGGTGAGTGATTGGAATGCTTTGCCCGAGAGTGTGGTGAGTGCAGAGACAGTGAATATATTTAAGGCACAGTATGATAAACTGCGTGTATAACAGTGGACCTATCACGATAAGTCTTTGAGTCCATGGAGATTTTTATAACAATAATAATAATTCCACACTCCTGGATCCTAAAATCACTAGAAATATTGGAATTAGCAAAAACATACGTTTGTATCTGGCTGCTGCTATGAAATCATGGAAAACAACTTTAATAGTCAATTATGAACGATTCGGAGATATTAACATTAAATGTGGAATTTTCCAAGGTGATTCCTTATCACGATTGCTCTTCAACATTTCTTTGATACCTTTGTCTATGATTTTGAAGAAATCAAATCTTGAATATGAAATTCCTAAATATGATATTAAAATTTCCAATCTGTTTTATATGGACGACTTGAAATTATATGGAAAATCGAGCCAGCAAATAGACTCTTTACTGAATAATTCAGTCAGGACATCAAAATGGAATTTGGTTTAGATAAATGCGCAATTTTATCTATTAAACGAGGAAAAATTAATGACACTAGCAATTTTAATTTTGATCAAGAGAAATAAATAAAGCAATTTCAACTGACGAACATTATAAATATCTAGGAATAATAGAAACCAGTAATATTCTCTACTCGAAAGTTAAACAATAGGCAGCAGCAAAATACAGCAAAAGAGTTAGAAATATTTATTCTGAAAACAAAGATAAATCGATTGAACATAATTAGAGCAATGGTTTCTTGTGCTACGAGTATACCAGTGATCCGATACCCAGCTGGCATAATAGATTGGACAAAAGAAGACCTGGACAAATCGGACTGCAAAACTAGAAAATTAATAACTATTCATCATGCATTACATCCATGAAGTGATGTTAACCGTTTGTATCTACCAAGGAGAATAGGTGGATGGCGGTCTACTGCAAGTGAGACAGACTCTGGAAGGAGAAGAAATTAGCTTAAAAAGTTACTTCGAGAATAGTTCTGAGCTAGTTCTTTAATCAATTACACAACAGGGACTTCTAAAAGCAATAGGAAACAAATCCGATTACAAAAATGAAACAGCAATATGTGCGCTGGAAAATAAGCCCTTATATTGCCAGTTTCTTCGAGATACTGGAGATGTCTAGCAGTTCAAGAACAAATATTACAAACTAATGTAAAAAAAAATCAGCTAACGCCTTTTTATTCCCGTATATAGGGAGTAGGCGAAGCCGTTTTAGCCCTATCTAACATTTGGAGACTGAGTGGGCAGTTCAATCTCCACTGGTACCCAATCAGAGTTAGCTAGCCCAAGGCTATCACTAATTAACAGGCACGTGGTGAAGAGAGACATCTCAACAAGTGCCGCCATCTCCTGGTCCCTAATCCTAACACTCATATTTAATGTCTGAAATAATGTGGGTTCTACGGTCGATTTTTTGAGTTTACGGGATGAAAAACCTGAGTTTCCAGGAGGAAATACCCGCTTGCCCGTGCCAGAGATCGACTAACTCGGGAACCGGTCGATAAAAGTCTTAGAAAAATTTCTTCTATACTAATTTACAGACAAAAATTACTAGTTGTGGTGGTGTTGGAGGTAGGCGGTAGATGGCGTTGATGGAGATGATTCGTAGTAGCGGTTAAGTGTAGAGACAGTTGTAGATGTCCTCCCGTGATGAGTCTTCGGACTCCTTGGAGGTATCAGGAATAATAATAATAATAATAATAATAATAATAATAATTAGTCGCTATACTAATGTAATGAAAGCAAAAAATTTAAACATCAATAATAACAGCAAATGCAGATTATGCGATCAGATAGATGAGACCAGAATATCTATTCACTGCTGCAGCAAGATAGCGAACTGACTATAAATACCGCCATGATGAAGTGGTCAAAATGATTCATTTTCATGTATGCAAAATATATTTCTTTCCTACTTCTGATAACTGATGGCAGCATAAAATAGAGACAGTATTGGAAAACTAAACAGCAAAAATTCTCTGGGACTTGAGAACTGATCGTCATTTGGAACACAATAGACCTGATATCACAATTATCGAAGATCGACAAGTGTGGATTATTGATATCGCAGTGCCCAGTGATAACAACAACGAAGAACTGGAGACAATTAGTAAATACCCGACAGACTTTTCTTAGATTCTTGAGTAGAATCTGAATTACCAGTCAAATTGTTGTTTAAATGATATTTGTTTTGACTGTGTATCAATTATGTGAATAAAGTAATAATAATAGATTACAGGAAACTAATGAAGCTAATGATCTGGAAGTGATGATGGACAGAGATTTCAAATTTATCGGACATATTGCAAGATTTGGTTACCTCCATTTCTAGGGGACCAGGAGGTAGTGAAATGTCAGGTCTATGGAATGTTCAATATGAGGATAGATTGTAGGTGTGTGAGCTTCAGAGTTTACCTTAAAGTCGGAAGAAAGGGGATATTATATAAACTTATAAGTTACTAAAGGGCTTCTATAAGACTGACACAAAGAAACTTTTCAAATGGGGAGTAGGGTGAAAACAAAATAAGAGACACACTTGGAAGTTGCCTACGAGTGTGGTTAGTACGGGTATGTGGATTAGGTTCTTTATCTGGAGTGATGAATGAGTGGAATGAATTGCCAGAGGTGTTTGTGTTGTGAGTCATAAGTGTGAATAAGCCTAACGTGATGCATGATAGGTATTGTGTTAATGGAAAATGTGGGTCTCCTGCGATGAGTCTTTTGACCCCATGAGTACCCATATAAATAATAAAATATGTGGAGTGCTAACTGGCCGATATCAAAAACTGGTATATGGGATATGTGAGTCTGCAAAAGTTAATTTAAGCAGTACTGTACCACAAAGATCAGTCCCCGGTCTGTTGTTATTCAGTATGTATTAAATGACATTCGAAAATATTTGATAGGAGATATACAACTATTTGCTGTTGATGCCAAGATAGGCAGGTACTCAAGAATGCAGCTGATATTCAATACTTACAGGATGGAATTATGGGAATGTGTAAATGACTGTCAAGAAATATAACGTCGTTGTTAATAAATGTAATGCTGTGCAGTTTGTTCTGATTAGATAACCAATGTCAGATTATATTGCTGGGATTACGCTAGAGGGAATTGATTAGGCTTGGGATCTTGGAATTTTAATAGATAGGAAATTAAAGTTTAGGGTCATATAGCATAGGCAAATGCAACTCAGTTTATAATTGCAATGCTGAAACTAACCTTGACATGTAAAAAATAAGGAAGTCTCTCTGCTGACGAAGCCTTTATAAGACTTCACTACGTCTATTGTTGGCAGGTTTGGTCACCTAATTTTCGGCGACATTCCTATTCAGTTCAATTAGTATAAAGGGGAGTGCTTAAAATGATATCAGCATTTTGGAATACAGATTATGAAGGCAGATTGAGAATTTGTGTACTGCATACTCTAGCAAGCAAGAGAAATAACGCTGACATGACTGAAATTTACAAACTACTGAAAGGACTTCAGACTACAGACTATCAGTAGATCGCCTTCATATAATGAATTTTTCATTTTACAAAGCCTGATTAATTAAATAAATAAAATCTTCATAACCCGTATCATTCATTGAAATTAGTTTTAATGGACGATGAGAGATAGTTTATCTATTGTTGATATACCTGCTGTCGATGGTAATAAAAAACTGGATATGAATGAAAATACCTTCAGCAAACTACTTCTCCTTATCAAGTTACACTATTAAGATGGATATACCTTTATTTGTATCTCATGTGTAATGAACACGATTTACATTAGATATTTTCTAATTCAATAAAGGAACGCACTGTCCACAATGAATGGCATTGTGGCGAATGTAGATCAGACGTTTTTATTAGTGAGTTGCGTTCAGTTCTTGTATTCTTATTTCTCCCACGCAGATTGTGAAACTCATTTAGTGGCAGGAGAGTCTGAATATACATTGGATTTACAATATTTGTTATCTTTCACTTATCTGAATTAAATATTCCCCGATAGTGTGAAGATATGTTGTTAGGAATGAAATTAGTCCTAAAACGTCTAGGCTACAATCAGAGGATTGTAGCCTAGACGTTTTATTTTACAAGCTCCTGTATTCTTGTTTCTCCCAGATAGACAGAAGTGGCTAAGTTCCATTAATGAAATTTATGATATTTGTTACTTTCAATAATAAGACAGTGGTGGTCTAGGTTATGAAAGACAACTGAGCCATATATAAAACTGTGTATAGCTGAGCTGATCTCACTTGGATGGGAAAATGTTTTGAACCTTTGGATAACAGAAACAAATTGTCGCCATCTGGAAGTAGTAATTTGTTTCTAGATAGCGACAATTTGTTTCTGTTATCCAACAACAAATTGTCGCCACCTGGAAGTAGTAATTGTAACTAGGCGTAGTCTGCTATTCGTTTGGGGTAATTCGTTCGAGTGTTGTACAATATATTAACTAATTCTGCATTATGTAAATAGAACTATATTTAGATGAAATATACTTGATGAGTTCATTAATTTTTGGCGTTTTAGAATAATGATTTTTTTAATTTTTGGTAAAGAGATTACAAGATGTTTAAATTTGAGACCGAAGTTTATTTTCGATTTCAAGTATAAAGAACATAGGCAAAACATGGGCAGTGTACGAAAAATATATGATTATACGCTCTTTGAAAACGGTTGCAGCCATTATATCTATAAATTTCATCGTTACTTCTCTTCTGAAAAACACAGAAATCTATACAGTGTCCTTGGTGTGCATCCGAATGCGAGTCAGGATGATATTAAAAGCGCATATTATACACTGTCCTTGAAGTTTCATCCAGATAAAAATAAAGGATGCTCAGCTGCTGCAGAAAAATTTCGTGAGATTACTGAGGCTTATAATGTATTAGGAAATATCCATTCAAGAAAGGACTATGACAAAACTGTTTTCACTAGTGATCCATTTTCAATGTCTAGTGATAGATTTAAAGCTTACACAGAGAGAGATCCTAAAAAATCAACACGCCGTAAGCCCATACATAATTTTGATTATTATAAATATACCAGACGAACCAACGAAGACTGGACAGAACGAGAAATGCCTGAATTTCAACGTCAGATGTTTGATCCCGGATACAGGAAACAGCGTGCGTTGAGACACATTTATGTATTACTTCTGGTTTTGTTACTTATGATGACTTTTACATATTCAATAGGATCACATGATCGGCCATTGCGACCAGTTCGCCGGGATGCTAAATCCGAATAAATCTATTTATATCAAATATTGAAGTTTTAGTACATTATTTTTAATTTCTGATATATGCTCTTTCTATCTCATTCACACACACACACACACACACACAAAAGCTAAAACCAAGCTGCATCAAAATAATATGTAGTATTTGTAAGCTGGAGCTGTTTTTTAAATTTCTTTTGTGCACATGGGGAAAAAAAAAACTATTCATGGATGATATGCAGATAGATACATTTAGGGTTTATTATTTTAATTTTTAGATTAAAAATGATGCTCATAGTTTAATACAGTTGAAAGTATTTGTTTGAAATTTGTATGAAATATACAGTAAGTTTGTATTTTATTATTGTTATTATTATTATTATTATTATGTGACACCTCCAAGGAGTCCAAAGATTCATTGAGGGAAAGTTGCTAACAGCTTATTATTCCCCCCCCCCCCCCACTGTCTTATTAAGCTAAACACTGTAAAACATACATGGATATTATTCTTATTATTATAATACAGGCACCTCCATGGAGTTCGAAGACCCATCGCAGGAGACCCAATCTATCATTCCCCCCCCCCCCCCCGTCCTTGAACCCATTAATAGACAAGGCACTCACAACTGATTCTAGCAACCTGTTCAAATCATTCACAACTCCCCACAAAGCAAAAACTCCTCACACCCTTACTAACTACACCTTTATTCAACTTCCAGGGATGACCCCCCCCCCCCCTTGTTCTGGTCCCTCTAGCCAAGTGCTGAAACATTTCCCCTGCATCTATCCTGTAAAATCCTTTAAGCAACTTAAATGTTTCTATCATATACCCTATTTTTCTCCTATCAACTAACTTCTGCAATCCACACACACCTTCAATCTCTCCTCATTGGGCACATTCCACAGGCCACTCACCATCTTGGTAATTCGCCTCTGAATCCTCTCCACTGCTTCCATGTTCTCAAGAAACCCAGGGGACCAGACTTAAGCACAGTAATCCAGATGTGGGAGTATCAAGGCTTTATAAAGAGGAATTACAACTTCCTTATCTCTATTTGTTAGTGTCCTCTTCAGTAGCCAAGTGATTTTATGGGCTACCTTAGCAATATGTCCTCTAAATTTCTGTCTACCACCACCCCTAAAAATCTCTAGCTTCATCTATTTCTCCAAGTACAGTGCGATCAATATGATGCATGTCTTGTAATCTATTTTTCCCAAAATGCATTACTTTACATT
The DNA here is from genome assembly GCF_054136105.1 of Typopeltis vanoorti. Taxonomy (NCBI): domain Eukaryota; kingdom Metazoa; phylum Arthropoda; class Arachnida; order Uropygi; family Thelyphonidae; genus Typopeltis; species Typopeltis vanoorti. Next base: position 73,977,286 of record NC_143559.1, read on the forward strand.
TCTCCACATTAAACTGATGCCCATATTGTTCCCTTACTGACAGCCTACTTAAATCGTCCTGCAAGCCCTCCCCATCATCTTGATTAACTATTACTCTACCTAATTTTGCATCATCAGCAAACAACTAAATTTTTATATGCGGTATTTAAATATATATACAAATAAACTGGAATATTGCTTCTTATCTAGCATTGCATTACTTAGCCCAAGTGATGGTGTGGGATGAAGATTGGCTGCCTACAAATTTCCAAGAAAGGGCTAAAAGAGTGCCTTACTCATTTTACTTTGAAAAGGCATGGAATATTATTTATTATTGCAAGTTTAAGAATATAAAATATTAGAGGTAATATTTTTAGAAATTCAAAACCCATATCTGAAGTTTTATTGTATTATTTGCTTTTCATCTCCCAATCTAACTGGATAATTGAGAGAGATTGTGTTTGTCACAATTTTCAAGTGGTGGAAAACTGGAATGATGAATCATTAATTGGAGTGCAGACAGAATGAATAATTCCACCTTATAGGAAAAACAGTAGTCCAGAGATTTATACAATATTTGAAAGTTATGGTAATTTTGTGTGTTGGAATGATCTTGTAATTTGTGCATTTGTGTTGGAATGATCTTGTAATTTGTGCATTTGTGTTGGAATGATCTTGTAATTTGTGTTGGGATGATTCATTTGTCATTTAAATAAAGGTATTTTTTCCAAGAGTCATCTGCTATGCCACTCCAGTCCTGTCAAACTGAGTTGATTATTTGTGGGATGAATAAATCTGTGTTCTTAGTTAATGGGAAATTGATGAAAGAATATGTTTCAAACACAGTGCTTTCAGGTTTGGCATATTTCTATCAATACACTTCTCTTTAATGTTGGAGTCATAACTTATAACACGGTAGCATTGTGTGGGCAATGCTAAATGCAATAAATTAGGGAGGAAGGAGTTTTTTTTTTTTTTTGTATACACACTAAAGATCACAAGATTTAGAGCACCCTCAGTGCTGTGCGTATGGATAAGAAGAAAGAAGGACTTTATTAATGTTTCTTGAACAGCTGAAGGTTGTAGAGTTTGAGAAAGACAGAGTAAGGGAGACCGTCCCAAAGGACAGAAGTAGATGGAATGAAAGCGATGGGGATGAGAAGTTTGATTTGGTAAGTTTGGAGATGGATAGGGAATGGATGTTAGCTAATGGCTGCTCTTGTTATTACATCTATAAAGAAAGAGAAGTGGCGATAGTGTCCATTCTGCAGACCACTGCTCTCAAAAGTATGTATAGAAGAGACATAGGAAAAGAGAAAGTTTGTGAGACAATGATTGAAGTGTATTTGCAAGAGAAGGGTCACTGATTAATCAGACAATCAAGCAGTCATAGAGAGGTTTGGGTGCTGCACCACCCCAAATGTGTGAGCAGTGTTTTTTGATTGGCCTGTATGACTTTTAACTCTTTATAAATCCTAAAACTGTCCAACCATAAAACACTGCTCACACATTTGGGGTGTGCACCACCCAAAGAGTCTAGGGTAGAAAAGTACACCAAGATTCTTGGAGGCTCAAATGTGTTTGTACCATGAAAGACTGGAGATATAAGTCAGCCCAAGAAGAACAGTCTGACCATGTTTGGGGATCCAGGTGTTATCAAAAGTAAGAGAAAATTATTTGATTATTCTTGTGAAAATTAAAAATCATTCATAACCAGTGATGCATTAAAATCTGATTTCCCTGCTATTCTTTAGTGGGACAAATTAAGAAGATTGGAATGCACTCTTATCAGCAAAATTAAAGTTGAGTGAAAGCAGCTCAGATATGTATAAAAGGAAGAGAGTGAGTGAATGAACACAGCCTGGAGTAAGAATGGCAGAATTTGTATTGCTGGTCATCAATTAGCTGGTAGGCTTCTTGGTAGTGAAGCAGTTGGATGGTGATGTCCTCCATGGTTTTGAAAGCTGTGAAGTAAGGTAGTAAATAGGATGATAGATTGTTGGTTGACTTTTATCATTCCCCCCCCCCTCTTTTTTTTTTTTTTGGAATTGGCTGAAAGTATACATTTTTTCATGTATGAAAACTGATCGGAGGGAATGTGGCAAACTGCCCAGTATATGAAGGTCAACCAGATTTGGGATTCATAAAGTGTCAGAAGCCATGCTGGTGAGAAGCTGTGTTTTCAAATGAAAGAAGAAGATACCAAGTCTTATGGAGGCTGAGGGCATGTGTGTCTCTGCCAGGATGGGCTAAATATGAAAGTGAACTCAATAAGAGAAAACCGATTGCGGATGGAGATTGGAATGTTATTGAAGATCTTTCTTCTGGGAAATAAGACAGAATTGTGTTTTGGTAACATGTCAGCCCAATAAGAGAAAACCAGGCTTGACTGGAGATTGGAATATTATCTTAATGTTTGATATTTTCAGGATATCTGCTCACATTTAGTGTAGTTACAATTACAATATTTTCATACTTTTTAATGCCTTGTGTCCAAAGGTGGGGCAAGGCAAGCTAAGAGATCTGCTGTAGTGGAAGAATCCACTACAGCAGATCTCTGTATGTGAGAGTGGAAGAATCCACGTTGGTGATCACTAATTAATTTGTGGGCCTCCTGGTAGTGAAGAAACTGGCAGCCAATGATCCTGTCCATTATATTCAAGAGTAATAGGGGATCTCACCTACCCATCTCTCACTTATGTATAAAGAACTGCCTTCATAATGCTGGAAAGATGCCAGATGAGTAAGTATGATTACCTGTGTTTGGAGCTGAATTGAGGATTTCTGTGATGTCTTTCTGGCAAAAAGCCAGATGAGGCATGCAGTGAGTTGCACATAAAAAAGTCCCTCCCCCAAGAGCAGAACACAGATGCCAAGTGGACAGTCCCATCTGTGTGTGTGTGTGTGGAGGGGGAGATGTGTGTTTATAAATCTTTATTAATGCCTTTCCCCATCGAGAGTAGGTGAACTGTTTTAGTCCTGTATAAATTTGGAGCTTGAGGGGAGGTCACACTTCACCATAGCCAATCAGAGATAGCTAGCTTAAGAATATCTAATTTTAAATAGCCTCCAGTGAAGAGAGGCAGACAAGTGCCACCATCTCATAGCTCCTAATCTTAATGCAATATAGAATTGTCTGAAATAACTTGGATTTTCCAGTTGATTTTCTTGAATTTATGAGACAAAATAGCCCAAATTTCTGGGAGAAAAAATCTGCTTGCCATTGCCAACTAGGGAACCAGTTGGAGAAAGGCACAGGAAAAATTTTCTCTAGTTGTGACTAGAATCGAACTTAGAATGAGCTTTCCCTCATGTAGCTGGCATATATATATATATATATATAAAGTTGCTGTTCGGATTGGCCAAATGGTTAGCATATCTGCTCTCCAACCAACAGGTTGTAGGTTTCAATCCCACCATGGGCATGGATGTTTTGTGATTGTCTTTAGGTGGGAGATAAACTTTCTTGCATGGTGTGATAACACCTTCTCACTTATTGGAGGCCTGAAAAATTCCATGTTTAGTCTCTAGAGTAGGATTTCTGGACCATGTAAAAAAACAAAAATACAAAAAATATATAAAATTAATAAATATTGAAAAAAAAATCCTTGGCCTACCCACAGTATGAATGCACTATAGGTTTCCAAAAACAACCTTTCTTGGATGGGAGCTATATAAATAAAAATGCTGGAAACTATGTTGAAATATGTTGATGCCTCTGTAGCCCAAATGGAAGAATAACAGTACATTGCACCTTTCAGTTGGAAAAAGCCAGAGTACAATTCTCATCATGATGACAAGAATCTTTATATGGATTTTTTCAATTGAAAGTAAGTTAGTCGATCTCATATGGAGGTAGTAGGGTTTTTTTCCCCCTCCTGAAAACTTGGGATTTTCATTCCATGTACTGGAATGAAAACATCAGAACACATGGAGTTTGCAGACAAAAAAAAATACTGTTGGTGGTGATGGACAATAAATGGCATTGGCAGGTAGTTGTGCATAGTGGGAGAATTGAGTAGTAGGGGAGACAGAGATGTTTTTAGTGGAGTGGAGTGCCCTCCCATGATGAGTCCTCAGACTCCTTGGAAGTGTCACATAATAATATGTATTAAGACAGCACTATATTTCAAAGCAACCTGGACTGTATGTGCCTTGACAGCATGTGAACCATCCTGTGCTTCAAAGTGACTACCACCAGCCCATGAATCATTATGGACATACTATTTTGGCTTACACTCAGTGTTTATCCTTCCAGATATTACAGTTAATGGTGTGAGTCCATGGGAGAAGAAACAGCTCTGGATGTCTTGAACTTCATTGTTAGGATGGTGCACTTGAACACCATCCTGAATATTATTATTATTACAGGAGACCTCCAGGGAGTCAAGGACTCAGTGAGGAAGGATACATATCTCACTCACCACATACCTTCTCTTGAATTCATTCACATCCCCCCCCTAAAAAAAACAAAAGGCAAGCTATTCCAGTTGCATACCACTCTGTGATGTAGAGCTATGATAGAGGCCTACAAGCTTACTCCTTTTTTTTAGTGTCTGCAAATTCTCAGTCCCCCAATAATCTATATCTTATCTTACAGTCCTGAATCATCTTTAACACCCCTTTGCATCCTCTACAGCACTGTAATTATCCTCTCAGTTGTATTTGCTATTATGAACCTGAAATTACCAAATGTCCTACTTTAGAAGGATTTGTCCTCTGTCCTCCCACCTTTGAACAAAAACAGTAAATATCCTAATTTTACAGTTTTGAATTTTAACCTTCAGTTTCATATAAAGTGCAACACAGTGTCTTTTGAATGAAATGGCTGTTGTGGGCATGTGCAAATAGTCTTCCAATGGAATGACTGCATTTTTGGTCAGTATCAATAATTTAAATGAACAATCAGTAAATGAGAAATGGTTTGGGTATTTTCAAGCAGTAGACAATCTGGAACAACATTCAGAATTTTTTAAAATTTGGCATTACATGTTTGCAATTTTATGAAGAAATCTTAAATAATAAGCAATTGCTTAAGAGAGTTAGTACATTGGAAAATATGGTTTTATAAAAAAAAAAATTTCAAACAGCAGCTCTCATTAATATGTTCACAATTCAGTTTGTTATTATTATTATTTAGGCCTCCATGGAGTCAAAAGACTCATCATGTGAGGTCCTTCCTAGGAAACACAAAGTCTGTCATACCACTCATTGACCATTCTTGCTCTCACCACTCTATCAGACAATGCATTCCATGGTTCAACCACCCTCTTGTTCACAGCTTCCTTTCATAACTTCCAGGGATGGGCTCCCTTGTCATTGCTCCCCCCAGTGTCAACAGTTTAAAAGTCTCAATCATATCTATTTTGGCTTCTATTATGCAATACTACAATCAGACTACTGCAGTACGCTTTGATAAAGTTTTGAGTATTTACAAGGGTGTGCTGAAAAGATGTGATAATCATCATAAACGAATTGAGGTAGGACCTAAGCATTGTAACATGTTACAACGCTGCTGCATCATTTGCAATCCTCTGAGGAAAGTCTTTCCCTTGTTGCACAAACCAGTTCTCAGCTGCAGATATGACCATCTGTGGTAAATTTTGTTCCTTTCAAGTGTTTCTTTAAATTTGGGAATAGGAAATCGTCAGATGGGGCTAGGTCTGGCAAATAGGATGGGTGAGGCAGACATTGAAAACCCAAGTTGTATATTGTCTGTTGGGTTTCATGAGCGTGTTAGCAGGTGTGTTGTCCTGCAAAAGCAACATGCCTCTGCTCAGTTTCCCATGCTGTTTTTCCTTTTGAAGGAGGTACTCCTTCAGAGCTGTTGAATAAACTGCTGCTGTAACAGTTTTCACTTTTCTTGAGTACTTAGTAAGGATTACACTATTCATATCCCAAAAGACAATTGCAAGAACCTTCCCTGCTGTCTTTTGGGTTCAAAACTTCTTTGGCTGTGGAGAACCTTTGTATCTTCCCTCCATTGTTGTTTGATCTCTGGATCATAGTGATGAAGCCGGGTTTCATCAAGTTTCAATATGAGCCAAAAAATTTACACCTGATTTCTCAAAACGACCCAAGATCCCTTGAAATGACAGCATATGTTCTCTCTTTTGGCTGGCATTCAAACATAATTTGTGCATCATGAAAAACATGTCTTACAGTTGGTCATTTTATCATTTTGTTAAAAGTAACCTTAAATGCAATTTAAGGTCATAGGTGGTATTATATATATTAATATAATATTAACAGATCTCCATGGAGTTAGAGGACTCATTGCAGATCTCACTCAACGAACAACATATTATATTGAACCTAAAATTCATTTAGTACATAAAGGTTGCTGCATATTCTAAAAATTTTAGAACATTGATGAAATAAGTGCTTATTTAATATTTTGACTACATACTCTGCAGCAGTTACTATTCTATCATCATCATCATTACCATTGTGTTATTCTGTAATGATTCTTCCACTAGCTTACTATGTAATAGAGGATGCATCTGTGTTGCACAGCTGCAATAATTTGCCTTTTGGAAAGATCTGGATTTCAATTACATCTAGAATGCAAGGAAACAGCTTTTCAACTGAAAGCAAGTTGGTAGTCTTGCAGAGATGGCAGGGCCACCTCTGCAAAAACACTTCTCCTAGAAGTGTTTTTCATCCCATAAAACAGTCAAATCAACGAGAGAACACATAGTTACCAGATATAATACTGGCTCCATAGTCATGTAAAAATAATCATATTAAAAATTCTGAATATTTTTACGTATTAATTATGCTTGTTAGTTTTTGTTTTCATACACGCAGTGTCTGCACTTGTGATGTGCTCGTTATGAAAATGTTATATTAGAAGTAACATGTAAAGAAGTAAAAATATTGAAGTACTTACTAAACTGATTATTTGTGTTACTTATAAGAAAGTTTGTTGTATTTTAAAATGTTGAATTTTGTGTTTTGTGAAAGACTTTCTCTTAGCGCTAATGGATACAGCGAGTCAGCCAATTTATTGCAGTGCGTAGTTTCTGACTTTTGTGAAGTGCGCATGCTCCCGGAGAGAACTTGATGTGTGATTGACAGCTGACAAGGAAAGCGTTGCGTATCCAAGTTACAGTTGTAAACAAGAGAGCGTTCGGAAGTTTTTTAGAACACTGGCCGAGATATATTCAAGTTGGGAGGAACTTGATTTTTTTGTGTGCGGCAGTCAAAGGAAGTTTTATAATATATTCCGAAAAGGGAATAGTGAAAATAAATAGGTTTCAAGCAGGAATAAGTAAAGAATAAAAAGGAAATCTTGAAACTATAAGTTTTTATAAATTGGCCGGTAAACGGTAAATATTCAAGTTAGAAGGAACTTGAGATTCTTTTGTGTGTGGCAGTCGGAAGACATTTTATAGTGTATTCCGAAAAAGGAATAGTGGAAATAATAGGTTTCAAGGAGGAATAAGTAATGAATAAAAGGAAATCTTGAAACTAAGTTTTTTTAAAGTGGAAAAAGTTAGGACTGTCATTTAGTATTGTGAATGAAAGAAGAACTTGTTGCTTACATTCTAAAGTGAATGTTTTTCTCAGAGGAAATATTGATAAGGAAGTTCTATAAGTATTAAGGATGCCTGAAAGTGAATGTTTAGAAAATATATTGATTAAGAAGATTTATAGGTATTAAGGATGCCTGATCTGATGAGTATTGCTACTAAAAGGAAACAAGATTTAGTCAAGAAGACTTTTATGTGTGTTACATTGATTGATGAAAAGGATCCTGAAAATGAAGTACAGAGCCATACAACTTCTGGAAAAGAGCCTTAACAGAAAGAGAAAAAGACTATGAACATTTTTTTTGTGATTGTGAAAGAAAAAGTGTTTAGTCTTAAGAGTAAGTTTATATTTTTAAATAAGGCCTTGGATCCATATAATCTGTAGTTATAGTTATGTATTATTGCTAGAAGTGTATATATATATTGTTTTAGTTTTATTAAATGTGTTTATTTTGTACTTGGTATTGAGTCAATGATTAGTTGGATTCTGAAAGAGTGAGTTAAAGTCATTGCACCAATTGGAGTGAACTCTTTGTGCAAATATAATAACATATAGGGACACTCGGAGTCAAAATAAAAATAATTGTTAGCAAAAGAAATTTATATAATATTTCACCTCATAAGTATATAGTATAATTATTAACAAAGGCATAGCCGGTAGATTAAATAGTTAATAATATATATATTAAAAAAAAAAGAGGGAATATAATATAAAATAGTATAAAAAAAATAACAGTCTTATTTGCTTCAGCTGTAATTCCAACCAAATCATACATAGCAAAAGAATTTTCTTTGATTTCCTTTATCCTCACATGCTAGTCACATTACATTTTTCTTTTCATATCAATGTGTCACTTTTCCAGTCAGCATCATACACTGATGAATGTGGTCCTTGTCTGCTATTCTGTATCTTTTCCAAAACTTCTTTATCTCATATTGTTTGACTAATTTCATTGCTCATCCATTTCGTTCCTTGTTTTACTTGTGGTATACCAGCTGTATCATGTGTTTTAACCAACTCCCATGCTCTATCAGCCTGTTTTCTTCAAAGTGTAAGTTGACCTTTCCATAGTCCTATATGTATCTCTTTTTGGCTGAAGCCTTTTCCAGCTTGACTGCCTTTCAAGTCATTATCTCATGATCACGCTAACCAATAGATGGCAGTGTTGATACTTCATTCCCAACTGCTGCTTTGTGAGACAGTTATCAAAATCAACATACTCAAGGGTAATGTTATTTACATCATTTGCAGCCTAAGGTGGATATCTGTCATAAATCCTAAAAATTCATGTTTTGCTTCTAAACGCTCTGTTCTCTTTGAAATCCATATTTCAATAATTAAAATTCACTCTCTTTTTAGTTATTCATCTTTGTCTAAATTTTGTAGTTATTGTCTTCTACATTCACAGGCTTATAACAACATCCTATTAGATATACTGTTCTATTTATTTCAACTTCACACTAAATACAGTTTTTGTTACCCAGTGTGAGACAACCACTTTACTTATTGAAGACTTTAAAAAATATCACAGTTAGTCTCTAGATCAGGGGTTACCAAACTTCTTTGACCGTCGATCCCTTCAAGCATTTCTAGACTTTTTATCGTCACCCCCCCCCCTCTATTTTACTATTACGTAATTATAATAGGACCATCAAAAAAAGATGCTTATGTGAGTTTTTAGATTGTTTATTTTATAGTTACAATGTTTATTGTATGTATAATATAGTATATATTATTATATTGGCTTAACGTCCAAGGGATACGTTTTTGTTTTCGACGCCCTTCTTAACATTATATATTTGATAGGAGGGATAAATAATATATAAACTATAAAATTTAATTTAGATAACAAAATAACAATAATACAATCTTCCTTATATATATGAAAATAAGACTTTTATTAACTTTGTATATACAATTTATTAACATAAATACGTCATTTTGGCCTACTTGATTGGCCTCCATAACTATTTTCATGACCTTGCTCCATCTTACAGGTCCTATCCATGTCACTGTTCCCACAATTCACTCTTAATTGCATTGTCATTCAGGATGGAGGTAACTCAAGTTAGCTGAATTAAATATTACCCATCTTATATTTTTCTATCGACCCCTTACAATGTTATATCGACCACTGCTCTAGATCAAAAGAACTGGAATATATACTAGTGTCATGAAGGGGGGCCCTTAGCCCCTTCATGGCACTAGTATATATGCAGTAAGTTTGGGACAGGATTTACATAAAGAAGAAAAGAAAAAAAAATGCACGAAGTATAATTTTTCACCTTCACTCTGAGAAGTCATAATTCTTGTTCTATATCATTAACACTTTGAGTCCTAGACCTTCTGTAAGTATATATGCATATTGATAGGACTCAAAATCAATATACTCAAAGGTTATGTTATTTCCATCATATGCTGCCTAAGGTGGGTATTTTCTCACTGATGATTCTATATCCCCTCCATTTCTATTCCTTTTTGTATATCACACTCAGTTAACCATGATTAGATATGCTAATAATCCTCAGGCTATGTGACTTAATCAGTGCCAAAAACTCACAGTACCCATACAAATTATGGCTGTCATTACTTCGTCGTGCCATCTCACTAGTCCATGACCTTGCTAATCTTTCCTTCCCATAATCACCCCTCTATACTTCCACAGATATGACCAATCCCAATGTTAGATACCATCCCACCTACACCATCTCCTCTTAACTCTGGATTTTTATAATGCTAATCCCACCTATGAAAGGTGGTAAACTTATAGCACATGAGATTTAGTATCATGGGTTGGGTAAAGGGTAGATAATCCAGAAGCCCTGCTCCAGAGACCAAACATGAAATTTTTTTCAAACCATTTCTTTAATAAGCAAGGTGGTGGTATAACATCAGGCAATGAAATTCATCTACCACTTAAAGACTTTCGCAAACATCCATGCCCACAGTGCAAATGAATAGTTGTATTGGTGATTATTCAGTGGTGCTTCATTGTATAAACTACACTAGAGGAACAAAATGCATGTATTATTTATTAAGTTGCTAATATTTCCTTAGGAAGTAGAAAACTTACATTGGAAGGTAGTTACATAGCAATCACATCATCATCCATCCCAACAGTACTGCATCCTCAAAACATAGAGCTACATGCCTGCAACTTAGCCTGTTTCCAACAGACTAATAGATCTGCCTTGAAGAACATAAAAACTACAGTCACTATCATCATTATGGCAAATCAGAACTGGCAGATCATGGTTGGGATACTTGGAATTAAAAAAAAATATTCTTCCTGTCTATCCATAATAGGCCAACTTGCAGGAACAAGGAATACACCTGGAACTGAGATGGAAGAGAGTTTATCTTTAGTGGAGCAGATAAGGGTTACAAGTGGTGCAAAAATCATATTTCTTTAAGATTCTGGATATTTTTTCTGATGTGCCTCAGACACAGATGGTGATAGCATTACTAAAATCTTTCTGAAGATAAGGTTGTGGATTGGAGGAAGGATTAATTATTTTTTTGATATTTGGGAACTGTAGCCATTGGATAGAAAAGCATGGTGTATGTGATTTAATTCTGATGCAAGGAAGGTTTCATTGGAACAAAGGTCATAAACTCTATGGGGAATTTCAGTGGAGATGGATTATGTGTTAGGCATGGATTTTACTGTATGCTTTACAAATAAAAAAATTTTCTTAATAGTTTATCATTACATTAAAAATTTTTTAATTAATAGGCATAGTTACTGAATTCATTAGACAGATTAAATAAATAGCTTTAACCCATAAATTTAAGATATTAAGATGCTTGAAAGGAAATCTATAAAAATTTTTAGGTTGTAACTTATAAATTTTATTTAAATACATATTTATCTGTGAAACTGAATATGATTTTCAGAGTTTTGAGATTTTTTAATGGTATGATTTTTGCATCCAGGAACTGCACAAATATTCACCAGTTTTAGAGTTAACAAACATTTGTTACAAACCAAAATATATTCGACATATTCAGAAAATCTGATGTGTAACAATGCTGAATAAGCCCCACCTATCAAACGCAATTACATCTTTTCAACTGTCTCTATTAGTTGCAAACTGATAACAGCGAAGTTGGCATAGCAACAGTGACATGCCTAAGTGGTAAGAGTAACATTAAGATTATCATCGCTCTGCTTTTACTTGCAGTATTCTGAGATGTGTATAGTAGTATTCGCATGTACAATTTTTTTTACTTGTACATTATTTTTGCCCAAAATGAATGTTAAAAAAAAGAAGATACGATGATTCACATATTCAACATGGAGATTCATATCTATCATCATCAATGAGGAAGAAAGACCTCAATGTGTTATTTGTAGAAAGATGTCAAAAAATTCTCTTCAGACATTGCTTCCATTTGTGTTGACATATCTTTGTGAGTCAAACTTTTCAACTTTGTTGCAGATGAAAATGAAACAACGAAGTAGGTTGGAAGTTGAAAATGACCTGCGTTGTGCCCTTTCAAGCACTCTTCCTCCACTGGTGAAGGAAAAACAATCACATGTTTCTCATTGATCTTTGTCTGAATAAAATAAATTACAATATCCTGGCATTCTTTTGAACTTTTTGTTTATTGAAGTGTACTTTAGTTTAGTCCATTAATTATTATGAAAACTGCTTTTATTCAAGTTTTAAAATCTAGAAGTAGGTTGGAAGTTGAAAATGACCTGCGTTGTGCCCTTTCAAGCACTCTTCCTCCACTGGTGAAGGAAAAACAATCACATGTTTCTCATTGATCTTTGTCTGAATAAAATAAATTACAATATCCTGGCATTCTTTTGAACTTTTTGTTTATTGAAGTGTACTTTAGTTTAGTCCATTAATTATTATGAAAACTGCTTTTATTCAAGTTTTAAAATCCATTAACTAATCAAAATTTTCTATCTACTAAGTTTGTAAAACTCCACTATAAAAATAATCCCAGTGGATGTATTATGTACTAATATAGAAATTTAATAAAAGAGTTTCAATATTGTGTCCATATTATTTGAACACACCTTTTACTCAGATAATTTTGGAAAGGGTGAATAATATTCAGACATATGGTAAAAGGGGATGCATGGAGCAAAAAAGGTTGAGAACCACTGCTCTATTGGTTAGTGTTTTTATGCCACCATATTGTTGAGAGGTGGGGGAGGGTGATGGGAAAGTTTGCAAATTTATACCTCTGTGAGCAGGGTTCTTATATACTGTAAAGCAGTGCTTCCCAAACTTATGGATGCCAAACTTATGAATTTTTCCTTTGGAAAAATTAAAATATTTCACGGCCCCCATTGAAAAAAAAAATCGTAATATAGACATATATTATTATAATATTTATTGTATTTATATTCAATACAATTTATATTCAAGATTTTGTGTTTTATAATTTGAAAAAAAAAAAAAAAAAACTTGAATATATACAATTTATATTCAAGTTTTTTTGCTACTTCTTATCAATACCTTTGAAATGAAACTTATATGAATAAACATATATTTACTAATATTCATTAATTGCTAAAATATGCAAGAAGCTAAATTTGTGAACCAACACCAATGTGTGATTTTTTCCATTAAAATATAAAAAAGAAATAATAAAAATTAAATATGCTTCTTTTAAGATTAAAAAAAATCTACTTAGTCTTAAAACATTTTAAATTTGTTTTCATTATTTCACGGCCCCCCTCAACAAAACATATGGCCCACAGTTTGGGAAGGGTTGCTGTAAAGGACAGGCTACTATTAGGTAGGTGGATGATACAAATTTTTAGATATTGAGGACTGACATAATTCAGAATTGTTTCTCTTTTACCAAAAATATTATAGGTCAGCTTTTCTCTGATGCCTTGAAGCATTAAAAACTAAAGTGATCAGTAAGGAAATTTTTTTTTAGCAATACATAATGATTTATATCAAAACATGAGATCCATTTAAAATGTTATGATCATTTATCACCAGAATATTGTTCAGATAATTGTAAACTTCACAGCTTTGTTATTTTCATTATGGCTGTACTTCGTGAATAAAACTACAAATTCAGTTTAAATCTTTATTACTGAAAACTTTAACATGAGAGGCACTGTTACAGAAAGGCATTCACTGCATTGGTTCATGACCAATAGCAATACATCACAGTTTGTATAAACTTTATTTCCATTCAAAATGTTTATTAAGTAGTAATAATATATAAAAATATTTAAAGAATTTTTATCATTAGGTATTACAATTTTGATTAACTGTAGTTCATATAATTTATAGGAATCTTTATTAAAATACAGAAACTACAAATTTTCACTTAGCATAATTCTAATCACTTTATCTCTCTGCTTCTTAGAGGAAGTATAAATTTTTATTTCTAGGAGGAATAAAAATGTAACATTTTATTTTTGTAAAATTTACAAGAATGGATTCTAACGTGGTGAATGTTTCCTAATTTTTATTTTATAAACCACAAAATTACAACAATGGAAAGTTTAAAAAAAAAAAAGATTTTTCTTTATGCATGGATTTTGCAAATTAGGGAAGGAGAATTCTAAAATTTCATTTTTTTTAATGTCGTTAAAAATAGCACCTATTTCCTTTGTGTCATCAAGGAACCGTACCAAAGTGTCTTCCCCCCCCCCCCCAACATGAATCAATAAACCAATAAATCACTTAATTATTTGGAACATAATTTTAGCAAATATGAATAACTAATAGAATCAATGCTCAAAGAAATGAAAAATCTATAATTATCCTTTGTTGCATACACAAGGGACCCTTGTTAATGTGACCTTGGCAGTGCTGCGTAAATTTGTTATATAGCATAGCACAAATGCACAACATAAATGAAAAATCAGTTGAGCCAGAATGTGGTGCTGTCTTGTATGGGAAAGTGACCTCAGAATGAAACAACATGTGACAGTTGTTAGATCACAATATATAAATCAAGCAATGTTGTGACCTTGTCACACAACCACAAAGATTACAAGTTGATACTTTTTTTAATCATGAAATAAAGTAATTTTTTTTTTAAAAAACAATTATGAAAGCATGACATTAAAAAGCAGAAGCTGTTATGTCATTAATGAATATTCAGTTTCTCACATTAAGGTAGTTCAACTCCAAAACATTTAATGTGGTAAATCCTCCCTCCTTTTTTTTTAATCATCTAAATGAATTAAAATTATTTATCTGTTATGTCCTACCCTGGTGAACAAATTCTATGACATATAATAAATTTAGTTTAATCCTTTATCCAAGTGTGAGCAAACAAAGTTTGTGCCTGAAAGTATCTTCAGGACTGAGGTAAGGTAGTACAACACCGGGCAACTCTTTGCAAAGGTGGAGCAAGCTAACATCACTCTTATCTCATTATCTCCTGTAATGCAAAACACATCTCCTTGTGGATATGTATAATGTTATGTATTAAAGGGAAGGGCCACTATCCAGAATAGTTTCAACCTTTATTGAGGTCTCTTCAGTGGGAGCCAGGCCCAAGTGGAGATACTAGGCAGAAGCATTAGCAAGGTCACCTCTACCTATAGGAGTTGCTAAATGGTGTGCCACCTTTTTATTATATTACACTGGATTTAGAGAAAGATGGTGAAAGTTTATTTTTCACTTGGTTAGACTATAATAAATTTAGTTTAATCCTTTATCCAAGTGTGAGCAAACAAAGTTTGCGCCTGAAAGCATCTTCAGGACTGGAGTAAGGTAGTACAACACCGGGCAACTCGTTGCAAAGGTGGAGCAATGTCATGTAATTATATATAATATACAACAAATTGTCATGGACACAATCTACTGTGTTAAACTCCTATCTTCCCCAATTTACAATCACTGTAATATTTTGATATATATACAGTTGACCCTTGAACAACACAGGCGTTAGGGGTGCTGACCATAATGCTTTGTTAGAAAATCTGCATATAACTTTTGACTCCAAAAACTTAACTACTAATAGCCCATTACTGACTGGAAGCCTAAGATAACATAAACAGTCTATTAACACATATTTTGTATGGTAATGTATGTATTATATACTGTATTCTTACAATAAAGTAAGCTAGAGAAAAGAAAATGTTGTTAAAGAAAATCATAAGGAAGTGAAAATA
Organism: Typopeltis vanoorti; assembly: GCF_054136105.1. Classification (NCBI taxonomy): domain Eukaryota; kingdom Metazoa; phylum Arthropoda; class Arachnida; order Uropygi; family Thelyphonidae; genus Typopeltis; species Typopeltis vanoorti. The sequence continues at coordinate 73,992,914 of NC_143559.1, forward strand.
CATTTACAGTACTGTACTGTACTGTATTTATCTATACCACGAGTTTATGTAGTCTGTTTACAAGATGAATAATTGTATGTCTGTCAGTACCTACCTACATCAATAGTGTCTTAGCATATTTACTCAAATATAACTTGATCTCCCCCCCCCCCCCCCCAGAATTAAAGTTTAAAAATCATGGTGCGAGATATATGCAGAGATTTTCAGAAACTAAAGTTTTTCAGGAAAAAACTAAATCGATGTTTATAATTAAATCCTCAGTATTCATTATAATTGCTCACACTGTTTATGAAATGAATGCATGTAAATTTTAATTATCAATGTTATTTATGTGATTGGCCGCTCACCTTTATCACGCAATATATTTGAATCTTTAGCGACAATGCTTCTGTAATTAAATAAACACAAACGGTCATATACCAAAATTGTGTCATCTTCACTCCCATGAGTACAGCATTAGAGATGGCAGGTTTTAAAAAACTCTTGCCAATTATTTCTGGCAAAATCATCCACTCCGTATAGAACCTAAACCTCACCTCATTCACTTCTCCACTCCCATGCAAATCAAGATCAAGTAGAAGTCAATGCTTCCATCTCTATGCATATGATTGGTTTGGTATTAACACAAGATCACGTGACTCAATGATCAATGCAAGCCGAAATGCTGATTCTCTTCAACTGAATTCCAAAATATCTGAAACTGCTATAACAACATTCATTATATATTTCTTAAAGTTTTAAACTTGTGAGATATATGCGAAACTTTTTAATTTCTTTTTTCATAAAGTAAAATTAGGGTTGCAAGATGCGAGTTACATTCAAGTAAATATGGTATATGATAAAAAACACTGTAGATGTTATACATATTGCTAACATTAGACATCAAAAATGAAAAGATAATGTGAAAAAGAAATTATTCATATTTATTAACGGGTATAATGATTCATGCATTGATAACGAAAAGCAGCAATATGATTGCTTTATGGCCTAGGGCAATTGATATGATTGCTTGCTTCGCAGTAGCCTAGTCTATATACCAATGAAATTTATCATTATAAAATTTTTGTTATGCTGATTAACTAACAGCTAATTTTATGCAGTTATGATTTAATACTGCATCTTTACATTTTCTCGACTGTGAATGGTGCCATGTACGATCTGTAAGTATTTGTGTGCATATAAGTGTTGATGAATTTTAACTGTTTATCTGTGTATATTTTATGGTAGTATATGATATATGTAGATACTAGTCTACTTTAGATATGCATTCATGACACACCTAATGTTTTCTTACTTTTTTCAAAAAACCATGTATAAGCAGACTAGTGCAATTCAAACCCACGTTTTTCAAGGGTCAACTGTATGTGAGCACGTGTATGTATGTATGTATATATATATGTAATTTATTATTTTTTTTTTTCATATTAATTTTGTGCAGTTTTTGGCAAATATATACCAAATTAAAAAGAAAAAGGTTTGAATTAATTCAAAATTATAAGGAAAAGAAGATATTTAAATAGCAATAAGAAAAAAAAGTATTGCTGTTCCTGTTTCATTTGCAAATATTCTTAAATGTTATTATCAGTGTAGTATATGCATAAATATTTATCAAAAAATAATTAGATGAAAGTCTTTCATTACATCCTGAAAGGAAAAATATAGCTCAGAATTTTACTATGATGATATTAAATATTTTTTTAAAAAAATGGTGACCGATTTGATTCTTCTGATTTTCAGACGTGAAAGTTCTTATATCACAACAGAAAAGTTTCAACATTTAATCTTACTGACACACACAATCCCATCTATTACAAAATAAGATGCAGTATTACTAGTAAACAAATATTATGAAAATATGCATGACTATAATATTTTAACTATACTATAAAGCTAAGACATGCCTTTTGAATGATAAATTTTCAAATGTTATAAAAAAAAAAGAGACAGCTTAATACAAAAATAAAATGCAATACAGAATGTTACATCTCATTAAAAGGATTAAAACATTTCATACTCTTCTTAGAAGACCATATTGTTATAATTACAATTTTTCTTTTATTTCATTCCCAACTATATACAATTTGATTATAAGCACTACTTTTTTTTTTTTTTTGCAGTGGAAGACATTTAAAAAAATTAAAATTTGCATAATATTCAAATTAGCAATCTATATGCAGTGTTTTATAGAGCTATAAATCATACTTGCTGCTGTATTAATATCACAGAGAAGATTATGATTTTACAAAATTACACATCTTAATCTTAAGGAAAAAAGTAAACTTTCATGTTATTTACAAGTGAATAGCAAATTTAAATTATATTATAATAAATGAGTTAAATATTTCATGTTTGATACATTCAAAAAACAATATATATACATCAAATGAATATTTATACAGGATATGAAAATAAATTTTCATTAAATTTAATTTCAGAGACTAATTTATTATAATATTATTCAAATTTACTATGCATCTTCATTACTGCACTGCTGCATAGAAACATGTATGACTCAGATTATGTCATGATGAGACACAATAATACATTATAATTTATTCAGAATAAATTGCCCATACAAGGCATTGTTATAGGTCTTGTCACTTTTAGTGTGCATTGGATCAATAATAATAACAAAAAAAAATATTATTTTTATTTTTTTTACGTAAATTTTTACTAATGTAAGCAGTTCTCCTATGTTTTTTTTTTTGAAATCTAAATTTCAAAGTGAAAATGTGCTGTTCCAAAGTGCTTAGTTACTCATAGCATATGGATAGCAAATACTGTGACTCCTTTTAGTCTAATACTAACAGTCGACTAGTCAAGAGTAATCATAATAATATTCAAAAAGGTTAAAGTTTCCAATACTTACAAATACACAAACTTAATATATGGTAGCACACACACACACATATACACACACACACACACACACACACACACACACACACACACACACACACACACACACACACACACATTATATATGGCAAAATATTATCATTCAATAATGTTGGAAGTTTTTTTTTCCCTTATCATTGAATAAGTTTCCTCTACCTCAAACTAATGCATAATTATGCCATACAAAACATAATCAATACCAATCATCATTTGATTTTATTGAAAAAAAAAAAAAAATGAAAAATACTATCTGGTAATTACCAACTAATTTTATGTAGCACAAATCTGTCCTAACCAGATTAAAACAAGTACAAAAAAAGCTAAGATATTCTTTACAGTATTCGAAATGTCATAAATCACAGTTTTATAATAATAAAGCTGATTTTTTACATAGTTCGGGATGTTCCAGTCAGGAAGCTGTAATCCACAATATTTCAGCTACATCTCAGTAGCTATAGTTATTCTCGCAAACATTCCAAATTATGTAAGTGGAATTGTTTTTCTAATGCAATCTATGACCAAAATTCATATAATAAATCACAGTGACTACTGATATCAGACTTCAGAAAATCTGGGTGCTAAAAACAAGTCATAATGAATTATATGTAAGTAGTTTTTTTTTTCCCCAACTCCCAGGGTACATTAAAACTCTTGAACAAACAGTTTTTGTCTTTCATATTTCTTACAATGTGGTAATTTTCTTCATAAGAATAACTAACTTAAAAAATAAAACTATATTCGCTTCAGCATATAAGGTGGACACGAGTTTAAATACCTCTTTCTATTTTTCTTTGTTTCTGATCAGGTATATTGGAAAATGAACAGTCTTGTTTATTATTGAATGAAGTAAACCCTAAGGAATTCACATTAAATATGTATACTGAAGCAGTTACTATGTATGTCAAAATTTGAGCCAAGTATTGAGGAAGCAGAGGACTAATTGAAATTTAATGTGCTCACTTGACTGACATTTTCATTAGTGCAGGGGTTCCCAAAGTACAGTTGTTGCTCAATGGTACACATTCAGTCGATAGAAAATATACAAAAACAAGAAGATGTACAAAAGTAAGATAATGCAACAGGAATCAAAGTTCAAGCTATTCATTTATTTTTAATGGCATTTATATGACATCAATGTCTACATCTAAAAATCTTTTGACGTAAGTGCCACCTTTGAAACAATTTTCTTAGAATTGCTGTCATGTTATTATACAAACATAAACAAAACACTGCAACCTGATCAACTTTGACGATGTCTTGTATTAACTCCCCTGCATCTAAAAATCTTTTGACGTAAGTGCCACCTTTGAAACAATTTTCTTAGAATTGCTGTCATGTTATTATACAAACATAAACAAAACACTGCAACCTGATCAACTTTGACGATGTCTTGTATTAACTCCCCAAGAGTTGCTGGAGCTCAAGACTCAACAGGTCTTGAGCTTTCATATTATTTTGAGTTATTACCAGTTTAGTTATTTTTCCTTTTAATAAATAAGTATTTTTCTTTTGTTTGTTCATTTTGCTTTTGTATTTACATCTGCAATCCAAGAGCCTTACTCAATGGCTAGAATTGCTAACTTATTGGTAGCAAAGGTTCTCAGTTTGAGTCTGGAGTAAAGTATGGATATCATGAATATTTATAATATCAGCACTTCATAATCATTTCGTATTTCATCCATTATTTCATATTGATACTGTTATTTTGGTCCAGATAAATATGGTGAGAAAATGGTGTTGCACCGACCTTGCAACTACTGTCTCTATACCCATAAACCTTCAAGGTGTCAAATGATCATGGTAAAAAAATTAACATCCTCAGGTTAAAAACCATTAGTAGTACAAGAACTTAGATCAGTAAAGTAGAATGGTATGCAGTTGTAAGAGTTTGGGAACTCCCTTGCATTAGTGGTTTTGTTGTTACTACAATTATGGTATTGCTCAAATTTCAGAGGGGAATTGACATTCTTGTCAGTTGAAACATGTCAACCATGTAACTACCAAACTGCAGCCAATCTTCTGCTTCTTTAGTACCTAATTTATATTACCTAAATAAATGTGATCTCATTTATTTAAATCAAATGAACAATGAGCTGAAATTCTTAGGGGAACATAACATAAGAAATAACTATATTCCCAATTTAGTCAAAGTTGGATGATGTAACCTGTAGAGGTGCCGGCAGAGAAAGCCCCCCCCCCCCACCAATTTCAGTCAGATTAACCATTTCACAGGAGACCTTTAATAACAGTGCAAACATCTGCTGAGGAGGAGAAGAAAATGTCACTTTTTTGTCTTTTTGTTATTTTCGAAGTGCCCTTTTTTTGTTCATTAATTGGATTTGATGCTTCAAATTTTGCTATGTCCTGTTGAACCCATGAAGAATAAAAGTAGTGAACTGATAACATTAAACTTAGAACTGGAGTTAACAGTAGGCTCAATTATGGCCCTAATGATTCTTATCATAAAGTAGTTAGTGATTCACTGCAAAACTTGGCTTTAAAAAAAATAAAATAAAGTAAGCCAATCAAGTTATGAAACTGATTTCAAATGAACTATCCTTTGAAGTAGTAAGAGAAACTAGAAAGCAATCAAATTTAACAAGATACAACAATATTAATTTCTTTGTAGAGCAAAATGTTTCTAAAAATGGAGACTATTTATAATAATTTATATTACAAATTCTTTAAACAGAGTTTTCTTCATCACCTGTGACCTTTATTTCTCTAGAAAAGACAGCAGAAAATCCAACATATGGTAAAGCTTTGTTAACCTTAACTTACAATATAATATTGAATTAAACACAAATATGAGTGTGGTGATTAAAACCCAAATCACCATGCTGTATCTTGTAGTATTATTTTTCATATAGCATTTCAAATGTAATAATAAGAGTTCAATCGGCATAGATGAAGCCCTTTGGTCAGAAAGACCTGGGTTTGATTCCCGTCAATGATGTGAGGAACCTTTATCTAGTCTCTTTCGACTAAAGGTGAGTTGGCCGGTCTCATATGGAAGTAGAGGGTTTTTTGTCCCTCAGAACAGGCAAACCAGCCCATGAACACACACACACACACACACACACTGCTACAGCAACAAAAATACCCCCCCCCAGCAGTAGGCTGGGTGGAGGTTATACTAACAAAGTCGCATTTAATGTAACACACGGACCCTGAATTGGAAGCAGGATAAACATGCAGAGGAAGAAGATTTCAACTGTAATAATCTTTTTCCTGGTCAGGTTAAAATTAAGAATGGAGCTTTCTAACAGTGATCACACACCTACATATATATACTGTAATTATTGAAACAAAAGTGGGAAAAACTCAATATATTCTGAACTATAATAGCAATATTGGAAGTCTGATAATTAAGGGCAGTGACACACTAAAGAATACAAAAGTTTGTATAGCTGTAATTTGTTATGTGAAATAGATATTCCACATAACAAATTACAGGTATCCCTCATTTAGCATGACTCAATTTCTGTTTTTACATGATACTATGTTTTTAGTGGCAGGATTTTTCTCCTCTGGAATAGCTTTTGTTTTTTCATCCCATAAGCATGAAAAACCAACCCGAGGCCAAAGTAAACAGCCATTGAACAATAAAGATTATAACAAGCCTCCATGTGCTTTGACATAGTTAATAGTCTAAGGAATCAGAGACCTGGATCTAAGAATTATTTGAAGTAATTGGGCCTGATATTTCTCTTTACCATATGTTGGAGACATAACCATATTGGAATCTTGAAAAGGAAGAATAAGTGAAATAGAACTGACCTGAGGGATGCACGCTGAGCACCATCCACATAAAAACTCCCTTACTTTGCATGGTTGCTTTATGGCATTCACGTGTTATAGCATCAGTTACACTTAACATATCTTTTCTTCTATTACTTTTAATACTACATTCAGTTGCTGTATTTACAGGAACTGAATTTTATATCCATTACAACCCCCCATCAATACTGAGTTGTTTAAGGGAACACAATTAATGGAACATCAACAGAAAAAGAAATAGAAGTAACAAAAGAATTAGAGAGTACACGTCAGCATAATGGGTTTTATGAAACGAAGAAGACAAATGCAGGTGCAATTCCTCTAAATAACATCTAAACTAATAATGATCAGTGAATGAAAGAAGATGTAACACAAATATTATCAACCCAAAAAAGTAGGGTTTGTCTTACTTGAATGATAGGCAGTTTCAAGTATAGTGATGTGGGCAAATCAAAATGGGGAATTGGACAATGAGTCTTATCTGTACCTGTGGTCCACAGAAGACTCTACTAAGGAAGAAGTAGTAGAGAAATCTTTATTATTTATTTATTTATATTTATATATTATTACAAAATTTCATTTTGTAATAATGAAAAAGGAAAAGTTGGTCCTTACTGAGATCTGAACTGCAAAGCAGAAATTAATACCAGACATATAATATATAAATGTTTTGGAAAAATTTGGAGAAAAGGGAAAATATATTATTATTATTTGTGACACCTCAACCAATATAATAATGGTAAGTACCATATTTTTCTATGTATAAGACGATACTTTTTTCTAAAAAAACTTTTAGACCAAAAATTGGGGGTATCTTATACATGGGGGGGAGGGTAACTGGTTGAGAGACCCGCGGTTGCCGTGGCAAAACTGCCGGTTCCTTGTCTCCACGAACAGGCTTCTGCCAATCACTAGCCTTTGTTAATTCTGTCAACTGACTTCATTAACGACTAATTCTGAATAAACCAGATTCTGCAACTCGTTGGTGGGGTAAGTTAATGCATTAACAATATTTTGAGCACTAGCCCATAAAAATGTCCGAAAATAAAAAAAAAATAATTGTCATATTCTTCAAAATCAAGTTAAAAATCATCAACTACACAAAAGAACATTAATATATTAATTAATAACATTAACATTAAATAATAAAAACAATATCATATAAGTGGAACTAATATCAAAATGTTACTAGGGTTTCATTTTCTACAATCCGTTCTTTTTATTGCTGATTGATAACTACTGGTTAATACTTTTTTTTTTTTTTTTTTGTGTGTGTGTGTCTGTGAGGGTGTTTGGAGTTCTGCCATCCTATTCTTCTGTTATTCTATTTGGTATACCAAAAACCAACACCCAGGGGTAAACCAATCCACAAGGAAGGGATCTTTAGAGGAGCTGAGTAAACCTTGAGACCTGAGTAAGTTCGTTGATGATTTGAATATAGCTTCAATATTATATTTTTACAGTATTTTGTCTACTTTCTCAGATATTCCCCTAGTGTAAAGAATGGCCATGGCCTTATTGTAATCTTTTTATTTATAAAACACACAGCCCTCTTTACTGACATTTTGTAAACATTATGCTTCCATCTTAAAAATTATAGAAAGATAAATTATGAATGAACTACAATCTCTACTCCACCAATTAACTCTCAATGGATATTACTATTATTGCACGGGCACCCCCCATGGAGTACTACGATTCATCATGGGGAGAACCAAACCATCAATACAATATCTATTGTACCATTCCTTGAAGCCATCAACAGACAAAGCACTTGCAACCGACTCAGGCAACCCATTCCATTCATTCGCCACTCTTCAAGCAAAAAATCTAGTCCTCACATCCTTGCTAACCACTCTTACTCAACTTCCAGGAACATACAAGTTCTGAAATATTTTCTTTGCATTAATCCTATGAAATCCTTTACATAACTTACATGTTTCTATCACATCACCCCCTCTTTTGACCCATCAACTAACTTTTTCAACCTAAAAAACCCTCAATCTATTCTCACAGGAAGCATTCCATAGCCCATTCACCTCTGAATCCTCTCAACCACTTCCTCATCCCCAAGAAACCCAGGTGACCAGACCTGAGCACAGTAATCCAGATACGATCATATCAAGGCTTTATAAAGAGGAATGATAACTCTCATATTGCTGCTTGTTAGTCTGTTGGTCAATGACCAAGTAAATCTTGTGAGCTACCTTGGCTACTAGCAATGCAGTCCACCAGCATTGCATAAGTCTTTCCATCCATCAAACTCAAGGTCCACAAACTCTATACTCTTCCTTCTGCACAACTTGCATATTTATTCATTAGCTATCATTGCCCTCCTTCTCAGTTCACCTCTGTCATAGTGTGGTAACAGAATTATAAACTTCACCTTCTTGCTATTCTTTTTCACTTCTTCCAATAACCCCCTTCACATTCTCCCTCATATAATACTTCTCACCTCTCAGGTCATTGGTTCCAGCCAAAACAATCAATGCTTTCACCTTCCCTTTAATTTTCACACCACAGAAACAAGATTTGTTTCTGTGGTGTGTTATCATAAGAAACTTGCCAAAAATTACTTTTATCTCCACTCCGCAACAAAATCCTAATATGCACTACAGAGTAGCTTATAAGCCTATTCTCATTATACAGTCTTCTCATATATCTCTCTCTCCTAAAAACAATGACCCTTTATAGAAAGGATTTTATAAATCCCTTCTCCAGGGATTTATAGAATTCCTTGCTTATGTGGGCATATATCTTTCATATACAGGTCAGACTTTTAGAAATATTGAGACTAGGAAAAAAAAATCTTCAAGATGTTGCTCAGAGCAGAGAAGACAGCTGTGGTCTAGCTTTTCATTTTTTTCCACATACACGATGCATCAATTGGAATAAGGGCTTCTATGCCCCATGCTTCGAATGCAATTTCACCTCTCACCACATAAAAGAATCAAATATGATTTTTTTTTTTTTTCATAGCACCCTCAATAAGTGTGCCATTTGGAAATCTTTAATTAGATCCCTTTGGATGCCAGATTTCAACTTTTCTGCAAACAATACTGATAGCAGATGGCTTGTGCCACCTTCAACATTCTCCATGTGTTTCCATGATTCATACTGTAATGTTTCTCATATAGCTTTGCAGGTTAATATTTCAGTTCACAATTGCTAACCTCACATTTATATTTTGTGTTTACCCTGACAAAGCATTTCACTACCAAAGACATGTGGAAAAATGAATACATTTTTCCACATGTCTTTGGTAGTGAAACTAGTTGGTTAATTTATACATTGTACTACTATGACCAATACAATAACCCAGTTATTTTCTGTAAAGTTTTAACTATTTTAAGACTTGATTAAAATGGTTAAGATGTCAACTACTGAGGAGGGATGTCAGGATTAATAAAGAGAGAAAAAAATCAATAAAATTATCTTTTTTTTTTATTTTTTAATCATTCAACTGCTTATTTGAAATGACAGGTAAATAAAGGTGATGCCTCATCCTAGACTTAGTCTTTTTTTCCCCTGAGATACCAACAACATATACACTGGCCCTAACTATAGCAAACAAGTGAAAATTATAATGTGTGAAACAAGAGAAGTAATTAATCACACTGGAAAGAAAAAAACAGTTATATAAAAAATACTTCTATAATCCTTCTATAACCCTCATATAATACTTCTCACCTCTCAGGTCATTGGTTCCAGCCAAAACAATCAATGCTTTCACCTTCCCTTTAATTTTCACACCACAGAAACAAGATTTGTTTCTGTGGTGTGTTATCATAAGAAACTTGCCAAAAATTACTTTTATCTCCACTCCGCAACAAAATCCTAATATGCACTACAGAGTAGCTTATAAGCCTATTCTCATTATACAGTCTTCTCATATATCTCTCTCTCCTAAAAACAATGACCCTTTATAGAAAGGATTTTATAAATCCCTTCTCCAGGGATTTATAGAATTCCTTGCTTATGTGGGCATATATCTTTCATATACAGGTCAGACTTTTAGAAATATTGAGACTAGGAAAAAAAAATCTTCAAGATGTTGCTCAGAGCAGAGAAGACAGCTGTGGTCTAGCTTTTCATTTTTTTCCACATACACGATGCATCAATTGGAATAAGGGCTTCTATGCCCCATGCTTCGAATGCAATTTCACCTCTCACCACATAAAAGAATCAAATATGATTTTTTTTTTTTTCATAGCACCCTCAATAAGTGTGCCATTTGGAAATCTTTAATTAGATCCCTTTGGATGCCAGATTTCAACTTTTCTGCAAACAATACTGATAGCAGATGGCTTGTGCCACCTTCAACATTCTCCATGTGTTTCCATGATTCATACTGTAATGTTTCTCATATAGCTTTGCAGGTTAATATTTCAGTTCACAATTGCTAACCTCACATTTATATTTTGTGTTTACCCTGACAAAGCATTTCACTACCAAAGACATGTGGAAAAATGAATACATTTTTCCACATGTCTTTGGTAGTGAAACTAGTTGGTTAATTTATACATTGTACTACTATGACCAATACAATAACCCAGTTATTTTCTGTAAAGTTTTAACTATTTTAAGACTTGATTAAAATGGTTAAGATGTCAACTACTGAGGAGGGATGTCAGGATTAATAAAGAGAGAAAAAAATCAATAAAATTATCTTTTTTTTTTTATTTTTTAATCATTCAACTGCTTATTTGAAATGACAGGTAAATAAAGGTGATGCCTCATCCTAGACTTAGTCTTTTTTTCCCCTGAGATACCAACAACATATACACTGGCCCTAACTATAGCAAACAAGTGAAAATTATAATGTGTGAAACAAGAGAAGTAATTAATCACACTGGAAAGAAAAAAACAGTTATATAAAAAATGCCATTATTAAAAGTTTTAAATGAATACATTTTTCCACACATAATCCATGTGATAAAATTTACAATAAATGAAGATAGCAACATTCAATAAATTTTTATGTCTCAAATGTAAATCTAGTTATAAACAAAATTATCATCAAATGAAATCATCTCTGTAGCAGTTGCTCCTCCAGTATATGTTGCTTTCATTAGTTATTTATATTCCCACAGTACTTAATGATATTCATATTCAAGAATTTTATGCTAACTTTTTTTAAAAAATTATCACAGAACACGAGACACTAAACTGAGTTAATTGTTTCATAAGTACTTATTGTGCCTTCTGTTCTGTGAAAATTGTTCTTATGTTCTGAGAGTACTTTGATTCAGTGAAGTAGGGATTAATAAATTTTCATATTTAGTTGGTTTTTGTATGTGCATCAATACTATAAACAGTTTACATGAATAACGGCTAACATCTCAGCCTTTCTATATATTTCAAGTACTCGATGATAAGTGTGACAGTTATCTGAAAATGTTCAGATTTGTGATAACTGTATTAATGAAGGTATTTTTTTGTTGAAGCTCTTAAATTCATTTAAATTCTTTGATTTTTTCACAAAATTTCATACTGAAAAATTATATCATCGTTACGTGTTTCAGATAAAAGACTCAATTATTAAATGTATGTTTATACTTATATTTACATCTATATTTTAGGAATCAAGGTGTTTTTCATATTTGCTGCTTACAAAAAAAAGCCATGACAATTAAAAATAAGAAGATTCTGAAGGTGCCAAGTTGATTTTTATCCAACAATTTTGTTTTTGATATATTAACCTCATGATATGTCTGTATCACACAAGCTTTGAGGAAAAAAAATGTAATTATCAGAGTCACTGTACACATAATATGTTGTTTAGACCATTATAACACAAACTTTCTTAAAGTAATTATATAATGATAATATTATATATCAGATATGTTTTATTCCATTTTAATATCATCACAAACTTTTAAATTAATTAAATCAAAAATTTAAATTATCTGTACTGAGGAATTTGTAACACAGGTGTATTAACTGGGTATGGAGGATAAACAGGATAAGTTGGCTGAAGTGGTGGTGGATATGTAGGCTGAAATGGTGGCTGAGGTGCTGGTCTGCTAGGAGCTATAGGATTGGAAGTTACTGGCTGTAGAACAGACATTTGAGGGCAAGGCATATTTTGTGTACTAGGAACAGGAGGAGCTGGAGGCTTCTGATAAGAAGGCCTGATAGGCAGTGGTGGTCTTTCAGGTATAGGACGACGATTAGCTTGTGACATCTGCCTCAACAAATCTGCCATTTTCTCTGCCTTAATTCGCCTGGCATGGGCAAGCTGTCTCTTTTGAAGAAATTCATCCAAAAATGTTTCTACTGAAATTTTTCCATTAATAAGATTTTCTGCAAATAACTGAAAAATGAATATGACTTAATGCAAAACTTCACTGAAACAAATTAACATCTATATAATATTATATATAGTCAAATAAATATGTAGCCAAACATTTTAACAGATATTTTGATAATTTTCATTTCTAAATATTATTATATAATGTATAAAGGTCTGAAAATGACTATTCTTAGAAACTTGAGATATTTTTTATATCTGACACTATCAAGATGTAGCATTTCCAGCCCCAACCCCAACATGCAGTATATTCAAAACATATCTTTTTTCACAAGAGAGAAAACAAATGCAGTCTACAAATATTCAAATCCAGAAAATATGGGTTTGCATCCCATTTTGGTCCAAAGGTCAAACAAGTATAATTCACATCTGATACTATTTTTGCCTTACCTATTTGTTTAAGTTTTGTGCTTAACATATCATCCTTTGAACTTGCTTGCTTAATTTTAGCATACTGTACTATAAAATAGCACTTACATATTCTACACCATATAGGAATATGAAGTAGTATCTTTAGAAAGAAATTTTTAGATGTCATTAACATATAACTTTTTTTTGGAATATTATACTTTTGTTTGAGACTGAAAAATGAGAAAACTAATTTTTCAGTCTCATAACTAACATATTTTAGTAACATCTAGTGGTACTAGATGAGGTCTCGATTTCCTCCTTATCATACAATATGATAAGAAATACTGTGAATGAATCTGTGCACTAACTACAAGAAGAAATTATTCTAAGAATTTCTGATAATTCTGTTGTTAACAGAGATGATCCTTCAATTAGTGCACAGATTTCAATAAGTGATAAGTCCCTGATTTCCTGGAGGTCTCTAGCAATAATAATTTATTTTTTTTAAGTAACTTGCAGGCTAGAGTGGACCCTGCTGAATGCCATACTTTTAAGCAAACAAATGGTATTTCCAATTACTTAACAGCCACATTAGTATACAAGTGCATAAAGAATCTTACCAGTGTACCAGCTTTGATGTGTATACATGTCCCTAATTACATGGATGCGAAGTGTCCAATGAAATCAATATAATCTTTGGATATTATCGAAATAATACGGATACGAAGCACACACACACACACACACACACACACACACACATATATATATATATATATATATATATATATATATATATATATATATATATCTATGTGGCCATTTGGGTGGTTAAAAGAAACAAATTCTCTCTCTCTCTCTCTCTCTCATGTACACACACACACACACACACACACAAAAAAAAATAAAACATTTTGCATACTCATATGGGAGCTCTCCAAGTTATCACATGGAAATTCATCTCTCCCTTTGCTTAGTTATAGAGTTATAGCCATAAAAAAGCATAATAGTATCAGCATGTGATAAAAAATGGCAGGCAATTCTAACTCCAACAATATATCACCACCAAGAGTAAATTATACATCCCATCTTGTGTTTTCTAAATTTTAAAGCCTTACATTTTGCAACATTAAATGGCATCCCCAGTTCCCTGCCCATTCACTCAGTCTATTTGAGTCTTCTTGTAGAGGCCACAACATCTGCTCTACTTCTCATAGTTCATCCCACTTTGCATCATCTGCAAACAACTGTATATATCCCTATTCAAAACTTCTCCAATATCATTAACATGCAGATTAAATAGCAATGGCCTTAAAACATGGCCCTGAGACACACCACTAGTGACTTTCCTCTTCTGCAATATCACTTCCTTATACACAACTCGTTGATATTCATCAGAAAGCCAGCCTACCATCTCCAATCGAATGCACTAGTTTAATATCCAAACCTTTCCATTCTAGTTTGACTATCAATTTATCATGCAGAAATCTATCAAAAACCTTTAAGTCTAAATATACTACTGTGTATCCATCTTCCATGTCAATGCTACTCTCACCTTATTGTAATAAGTAAGTAGATTACTAAAACATGATCTCCCTTTAGCAATTCTGTGTTGTCTATGAAAGATAATACCATTGTTGTCAACCCAATCCTGGATGCTGATTTTTCATCTGGCTTTCCCAACACCAAACACACAGATTGGCATATAATTTTATGCATGAATTTTGTCACCTCCTTTATGAAGCAGTACAATTTTGCATTCCCTCAAAATATGCAGTGATATATCAAGTCTGCTTAATTTCCCATAAACCTCTTCCTCACTAACAGTTAGTCTCTCCTCCTCATCATCATCATCTACTGCTCTCAAACTCTCCATGATGTCACATTCACAAGGATAAAATATCGTTATGAACTGCTCATTAAATATCTTATCTATATCCTCCACAGCAGTTGTCCTTATACCATTTTCTCCAATCAATGTCATCCTACCATTTTTTTAAATTTAAATTTAAATTTTTTTTTTTTTTTTGCTGCTACATATTTTAAGGTTTTTTTTTTTTTTTTTGCTTTATTAGTTAAGTGCTGCTCACACTGAACTTTTGCTACCCTTACCTTCTGAGTCACCCTTCTTGCCTGTTCTTTGTACTCCTCACGGAACTGAGTATTACCACTAATATTATGTTGCCTCCATAATACCTTTCTTTCTTTGTACTGCAATATTTAATCTCTTCATTCATCCATTTCACACCTACCTTATTTAACCTTCTGACCCTTGGAATATATTTAGATATTGCTTCTACTAAACAGTTCTTTATAGCACCCAACTCCTTATTCCATGCTATAGCTACGAGCTGCCTCCTGAGTTTCTCATAATTACCAGCATTGAGTTCCACATATATCCTTTCCTCACAGAAATCGTCATGTGGCTGGCAATCACTCAAGTAATCACTTCATTGTTACTCACACTAATTGGGGGGGGGGGATTTGACACCTCATTTATAATGACATCCTCTGATAAGATGATCAAATGCAAGACCCACAATCCTTGCATGCCCTCTGTTACATACTGCCAGAGGTAGTTGTCCCTCAAAACTGAAGAAACTAATTTTCTTTATTTCCAATTACTATCTTGTCATTCCAATCTATATTGCCATAATTAAAATCACCCATAATGATCACTCTTTTCTCATACATTTCCTAGTCGCTACCCTCCACATTACCAGGTCTATAGCAACACTCAATGAAGTATTTCATTCTATTCATATCTAATGCCTCAATTACTCTATTCATTTAACCTCCTGGAAAACAAACCTCATGCATCTTCTTGTTTACCACCTGTGGTAATTGAATCACTATACAATGCCACTCACAGGTCTTTCATTACCTTTTTCACACTGACATCATTTGTTTTTGTCTTCTTCTTCACTCTTCCATACGTATCTACCATTCTCTTCATTTTGGTGTGTATCTGCCTCATCTTAACCCACTTAGCTTTCAAATCTTGCATCCTCCTTTTTTTTTTGCTATCATTCACTCTCACTATTTTATTGCCACTCACTCACACTCACACACACACTTGTTTGCCATCAATCCAGCTCTCCATCTTACCTTAATTTCACTCTGTTTTTTAACGTTATTATTGCCCATATTAATTTCACTCTGTTTTTCAACATCATAATTGCTCGCTTTATTGTCAATTGACATTTTTCCCCTCGCTATCACTTCCACATGCTCTCTGAACATTCGCACAATTTTCAACTGTTGTGTCAGTTATGATTCCATGTTCCCTAGTCATATTTAAACTCATATTTATGCAACACTCATGGTCCATCAGAATATCATTTCCTACATACCCACACTTGTTCTTTTCTCTTATTCAGCCTCTTTACATAAATATCCACATCTTCTCATGTATGCATGCATACATACTAAATTCATGGCACCATGCCATTTTTGAGAAATCCATGCTGTTTACTTTATTTGTCTTTTTTGCAGACCTACATAATGATTGCCTTTCACAGCCATCTTGTATCAGTGTGCTAACAAAAACAACGAATTTAAGATAATATTGCCTAAGAAATTTATCCAAAAACTGCATTCCACACTCAAATATCTCACAATAATACTTAATCTACTTATTTAAGTTAAGGGATATTACATCCCATATTGTTTCTTAGCCGAATATAGAAACTATATAAAATTCGGCGATTCCAAGCGTAAGCAAAGCACACATTAATATATATAAAATTTACTTATCTTGCTGCAGCCCACATGATGACTGATGTTTAACTCACACCATCTAGCCACTCTATAGATAGCAAAAAATATTCATTGCCCAGTCCTGAAGTTACTTCAGACACAAACTTTGTTTGCTTACACTTGGATAAAGGATTAAACCAAGAATTTTCATTGTTCATTAGTAACCTAAAGTTCTTTCTTTCTTCACCTAACTTCAGCAATATCCCTTCTAGTTTTTCTTTATCTTCTTCAATAACAACTATGTCATCTGCAAATCATAAATTATTTATTTTTGTAAACTGAATTGAACTGAAATTCCCCTTATATTATCCTTTACGACATTCACTGTTCTTTCCAGCAAGATAAAGCTGCTCAGGATATTGAGTCTCCTTGGCTTATGCCTCTTGTTGTCCAGAACCATCTTCCTATTTCTCCACAAGTTCTCATAGAGGCATCTGCATCTTGTTGACGTTCTGTAATAGACATATCAGGTTCCTGTACACTCCATAAGTTTCGAGTACAGCCCATGCTACTTTCTGATCTATATTGTTGAATGCTTTCAGAAAATCATCAAAACAGGTATAAACATTTTTATTTTCATGCAGAGCATTCTCTACAATTAATCTCAACATTAACATTCAGTGCACAGTACTTCCCTTTCTTTTAAATCCTGTTTGCTCATCTTCCAGATTTTCTTCCATTAGTTTTTTTATTCTTTTTGTCAATATCATCAAAAATTTATGATGATATTAACAGAAAGTTAATATTCCAAATGACTCATTAGAGTAACTGTTCTGTAGTTTCTGCAGTCCACTTTGCTTTTTTTTATTTTTTATGAATGGTATTAAAATTGATCTGGTCCATTCTTGTTTCCCTTGTTCCCATGAAATGTTACACAAATGATGTGGTTTATCTATGATCACCTCACCACATGTTTCAGCAAACTTCTTGGTGATTTCATCATTCCTGAGGCTTTTATGGTTCTTCATATGTTTTACTGCTTTTACAACCTCATCCCTCAATAAATTTGTTTCTTCTTCAATGCTTGTTGGTGATATTTCCCTCTATTCGTCAGTTAATCTCTTTTGCACCATTTTGTCCATCTATCTCTCTTCTATTTATTCTGTGTTCATCAAGATTTCACCCTTTTCATCTTTTATGGTTCAAGTGCTTTGGGCAGTGAACCATAAAAATTCTTGCTGATGTTTCTGATCACTTGAAAACTTCTCTTTTCTGTATTCACCACACTGTTCTCTTATCCATTTTGATTTGTCTTTTCTAATTGCCTTCTTCACTTCACTGTATTTTACTGTATACTGTTCTTCCATAATAAATAGAGAAATAATAAATGCAAAATGTCATATTCAGTCATATTCCCTGGTGATCAAGGAAAGGGAGGAGTAACGATAGGAATTCAAGATAAACCTCTTGATTGACAGGCCATTCCAAGAAAAGTTAAGTGGGTCAATTTCAAAATTGACAAATGAACAATGAAACTTATTTGTGCCTATGGTCCAACAGAAGGTTCTGTTAAGGAAGAAGCGGAGGAATTTTGTGAGTCATTCGAGAAAGCAAATAAAAAAGCTGGTCCTAATTGAAGATCTAAACAACACGATAGGAAATAAATTCCAAGCATATAAAAACATTTTGGGAAAATGACAAAAGTAATAATAATGGTAAGTGTTTGATGAATTTTTGTTTAAGACACAGACTAGCAATCATTAACAATACCATGTTTCAACATAACATCTTTAGATGTTATGTTGAAACATGGTAAATTTGTGCACAAATTTATATGGAGAGAGAGAGAGGACACAAGAAAAAAGGAGTCTCATTGATAATGATATCTTCATACTGGTACATGATATAAAAGTATACAAGTGACTTGAAATTGGAAAGAGATCACCACTTAGTTTGAAGCATGACAAAAATGAATATCATACCACAAAGAAAAATATGTTTAAAAGTTTTTAAAAAAATTAAAGTTGGACAGCTTTTATAGGGGAACTATAGACACATTTATAAAAATATTATTTAAGAAAATAATGAAAGAGTTTGAAAAAAAAACTTTGCAGATCCATTAACAAACTCTGAAAACAGCAACCGATTCATACAGTGGTGAAGTCTATAAATTAAAGATACCAAGAAATTATATACTTAGTTTACTCCTTTATCAAGTGTAAGCAAACAAAGTTTGCACCTGAAGTATTTTCAGGACTGGGGCAACTTGTGGTAAAGGTGTTATGACTTCACACCACTTGCCTTAGTATCCCATAATGCTATGCATTATGGGATAAAGGATAGTGACCCTTCCCATAATACTATGCATTATGGGAAGGGTCACTACCAACTGGTTTTGACCTTTATTGAGGTCTCATCAGTGGGAGCCAGACACAGAGGTGATGTAAAATCTCTGGGGGGAAAATTTAACTTTGCTAAATTTTCGCAATCCATTTTCCAGTTTTTTTAATAATTAGAAATTTTGAAAATATAATGTACTAAATAGAATCTTGTTATTATGCTGTAAAAATGCATGTTCACCTGTATGTAAAGCTGTAAGTAGGGATTATTATTATTATTTTATTATTATTTGTCACCTTCAGGGAGTCCAAAGACTCATCGAGGGAGGACATCTACTCTACAACTCTGCTTCCACCACTCACAATCCACCAATTGACCGCAACTACACCAACGCCATCTACCGCCACCACTATTTTTTCCACAGACAATCACAAACCTCCATGCCCATGGTGGGATTCGAACCCGCAGCCTCTTGACTGGAGAGTGGACACGCTAACCACTCAGCCAGCCAGGCTGGCAGATTATGCCAGATTAGCGATAATGAAATATCAACCAAAGGTCACAAAGTCAAGCGATGTTGACGGAATGGGCAGCAATGACTCATTACACTAAAGGCTAATCCCAAAAAGACATAATAGAGAACAAAGAGCGAAATATTGTATAAAAAGAGATTGTGGCTCTTAGCTTTTTCCTTCTTGTCACTGATGGCTTTTTATCTTTCTTGTCGCAGAGGCTCTTTTCCAGTCATGGGCTTTCTTCTCGTCGAGCGCTGTTGGATCTTCCTCTCTAGATTGCAGCAGGCCATTTCTCTTGTCGATAGCTCTCATGTCTTAGTCTTCAGATAGTCGGTAACCCGTGTCGTCCAGTCCATAAGTTTCCGATGTAGTGAGAGTAGATACGTGCAAGCCTTGCGGTAACTACTGCAGATACCCTATTGAAATTTCTGATGGAGGAAAGTTCTACAAGAGATCACCTGCGATGTCCAAGCAGCAAGAGAGTTAACCAGAAAGAAGATGCTAATCCTATCCTGTAGAAGTAGGCTGTAATTTGTTTGGGCTCTTTGTTCATGGTAAAAATGTAAGTACGCACAGCTTTTATAATTATTAAGAAAGTATATCTCGGAATTGTGAATGTGCTTACAAGAAATTGTTTGTAAACAGGCGGTAACTAAGTCACTAGTTTTGTGGGAAAATTATTTCTTAACTTGACTGTTCAGATAAAGAATGTGTACTCTAGTTATAACACAGGGAACAGTGCTATTAAGAAACTGTAAGTAGCTAGCCAATTATTAAGTCACAGTCTTTAAGGGAAGGATTTTGTTAACTTGTTTATGCAGTGAGCGAGTATGCGCATGGTTTATGTTTAACGAGTTAAGGGTTTATTTTTTTGTTTCTCTCGTTCTCTGGAGATGACCCCTGAGTTTTTTTTCTTTTTTTTCCAATATTTCCCCTCTCTGGGATTTTCTGACTTCCTATTCTTTATTTTACTTAACTGACTTTTGTTCAATACAGTGTTTAACTTATGTCCCTTTCTCTCATCATCAGAT
Organism: Typopeltis vanoorti; assembly: GCF_054136105.1. Lineage (NCBI taxonomy): Eukaryota > Metazoa > Arthropoda > Arachnida > Uropygi > Thelyphonidae > Typopeltis > Typopeltis vanoorti. Next base: position 74,013,841 of record NC_143559.1, read on the forward strand.
TTTGATTGACACACACATTGTGTGAATCAAAATTGTGTACATTGTGAGTTTTTGTCATATAAATTGCATTCCCTGCTTGGAAAAAGGTTGAGTGAAAAAATTTCACAATATCTCATGTGTATTGTACCTCTTATCTAGTTTAAAATAAATGTTTTGTAACTACCTGGCCTGTTCTTTAGCTAATGCACTATCTCCAAAAAAAAAAAAAATAAATAAAATAAAATAAAATAGCAAACCTGTGGGCACATTAAAGTACGAATAGTCACAACTTGCAAGTAGAAAATTTGGGAATAGTTAGTGATTAATTCCTGTTTTTCCTCACCCTAACTTTCAAAACCATATTTATTCAATTAGATTGCAACAGTCAAAAATAAAATAAATTTTCTAATTGATTTGTACGAGAGTGGGGAACTGCATACATTAAATAAACTTATAACACAAAGCTTGTTTAATATCAAGGGGGGGGGGAAGCAGAAATTGGTCACAATAGGATTAACTTTGAGAAGTTTATGCTAAAGCAGATGATAGTCTTAACTTAGTGAAGTTGAACTTAGTGAAGTTGAAGTTGAAAGTAAATAAGTTAAGACAAGATGAATAAAATAATAATTAAATTAAATTTTACAATGCCGCAGCCGGCATTTAATTAACGTGATTTTACAATGGCGCAGTTGGCAGGATAATCCATATAATTAATAAAGTATAGTGGATAGAGATAGTTAGCCAAAAAAACAGGTAATTTGCAATTTTTAAAAGAAATGAGTACTGACACAGACACTGATTGTGACCTTACTAACACTGACATAATGATGGATAACAAGTTCTTTAGGACTGTAAATCCTTACCTTGTTATTCCACCGTTCTCTGGAGATGATAACGATGACATTAATTCTTATTTATTTTTGTAGACGAGTTAAGAAGGATTAGGGAGATGGTCGGAAAAGCAAAGATTTTTAAAATTCTTCTCCCATACTTAGGGACACTTTAGAATATTCAAAGTTTAAGGATAAAGGTAATCATCATATAACGCGGTATTTATACAATGCAGTTTCGATATAACACGCTCTACAAATTGTAGTAACCCTTGTTCAACTCGGTTCCGATATAACACAGTCTACAAATTGTAGTAACCCTTTATCTTTTCATATATTTTTCACCATGCGACTTAAAAATCAAATTTTATCTTCGTTAAATTTGCATCTGCCGATATCGCACATGTAGTTATAAGAAGTGCATTTATATTTGGGAAATATCCTGAAAATTGTCTTCATTTTCTGCCAGGAAAGCGCATTAAAAATCATAAGCGTGTTAATCTCGAGCTGAGCATTTTATTTTCTGGTGAGTTACATACAATATGTAATGCTTTTTTATGTAAAAAAGTTATTTTTATAGTAATGGCCACTTAGAGGGCTTTCGCGATATGTTTGAAAACGAAATTAGTGCATTAATTGATGGGGGAAATAGATTTAAATTAGGAGGAACTGGTACAATTAATAGATGACCTTGAACCAAATGACGGAGAAAGTTCTGCCAAAGATTCTAAAATGCCGCGATGAATCCGTTAAAGAAATTTACAGAAAGATTGGACTTGTCAAGAAAGTTAGGAAGTTATTTTACGGATAATGATCCCTCAATGGCACACTACGGAAAATTCACGAGGCAGTTGGATATTATGTAGCTCCATATTATGAACTTAAAAAAAAAAAAAAATTGCAGCATAGCGGTAAGCATGATCTCATTACTGACTTCTTGATAACTAAATCAGCCGAAATATGCAACGAGAATTATACAAGTGATGTCCAAGAGATTTCAAGTGATCACGATGTCTGGCCACTCGTAAATAAAGAACATCTACGAAGTGTTATTTTTGAAGACAGTGATGACGATCATCATCATCAAATTCCTGCCATGTACCCTCAAGGGGTGTACAGGATATGACAGTACTACATGAAAAAATTACATCATTACTAATTTCCTATCTTCAATTTTCCTCCAAATCAGTCTGTTACTTGTCAAGACTCCAACATTATCAGATCTTATATTTCTATCGTCTAAGGCACTTTGTACCGTATCAATCCACCTATATCTTGGTCTTCCTCTGGGTCGTTTTCCTGCCAACCTGGCAGAGAACACTTGTTTTGCTAATCTTTCCTCTCCCATTCTATTTAAGTGACCATACCATCTGAGATTAGCTCTGCTAACGCATTCCTGGATGCTGACAATGTCAAGTTCTTTCCTAATATCCTCATTTTTAATATGATATTGCCATTGATGCCATCTGTTCACGCCTCTAATCTTTCTCAGGACTCTCATATCTGCGGTTTCTAGTCTTTGGTCAAGTGTTTTACTTCTGACCCAGCTCTCAGATCCATAAGTTAAAATTGGTTTGAACACAGTCTTGTATACAGCTAATTTAGTGTTCCGACTAATTTCTTTCTTATTCCATATGAATTTATTCAGTTGACTTCCCACGATACTAGCTTTGCTGATTCTGTTGTCTATTTCTATATTTAGTTTACCATCTTCAGTAAAAATTGTGCCTAAGTAGCTGAAATGTTTTACTTGTTCCACAGGTTCTCCATTCACAACACAGTTGACATTTTCAATGATTCTGCCTATTTTCATTGTCTTTGTCTTTTTATTGCTGACCTTCATACCATATCTATTACAACAGCTATTCAATTTAGTCAGAGAATCTTGCAGACTTGTAGCGGATTTATTTAGAAGTATAACATCATCTGCATAAAGCAAAGAGCTGACATTAACATCTCCAATTTTGATATCAGGTTTAATACCACATTCCTTCATAATGTGATCCATATAGATAATGAATAACAGAGGGGATAATGTACATCCTTGTCTCACACCAGATTTAACATTAAACCATCTTCCTGTACTTCCTTCAATTCTAACTGCTGACTCACAACTCAAATAAAGACTAAGTATTGCTTGATATAATGCCCCATTGACACCATATAACTGCAGCGTATTGAATAGCTTCTCTCTTGGCACCTTGTCATATGCCTTTTCCAAATCGACAAAACTTAAATACAGATCTTTGTTATATTCCCATGCTTTCTCGACTATTTGTCGTAAAGTGAAGATCTGATCCTGACAGCCTCTATTTGGCCTGAATCCAGCTTGTTCTTCACCAAGCTTTTCTTCCACAATTCTTCTCAACCGTTTCTCAAGTATACTTGCATAGATCTTGCCAGGAACACTCAGTAAGGAAATACCTCTGTAATTCTCACATTCAGTTTTATTTCCCTTTTTATATATGGGTACTATGAGAGCTCTACTCCAATCATCGGGAATTCGTCCCTCTGGCCAGGCTTTCTGAACTATGCAGTGCAGCCACTGTAAGACTCTTATACCACCATACTTCAGCATTTCTGGTCGAATATCATCTACTCCTGCTGCCTCTCCACATTTCAAGCCTTTGATGGCTTTTTCTACTTCAAGTATGGATATGTATTCCTGACTGCATGCCTGGTCAGTGTTTTTTATCACTGTGCTGTCATCACTGCTTGTTTCATTTAGCAGTTTTTCAAAGTAATTACTCCATACTTCAAGGATATCTTTTTCTCCTGTTTTCATTTCACCTTTATCATCTCTAATTCCTTTTACAGCACTCTTTCCTCCATTCCTAAGCTTCTTCAACAACCTCCAGAATATTTTGCCACCTTCTTGATATTTATTTTCTATATTCTTGCCAAAGTCCTCCCATGACTTTTGTTTAGCTAGTTTTACACACTGTTTAGCTTTCTTACTTTTGTCTCTGTATTCTGTAAGAGTAAAAGCTGACTTATTTGACAGGAACTTTTGATATGCTTTCTTCTTTTCCTTCACTGCCTCTTTAACTTCCTGTGTCCACCAGGGAGTTCTGATTTTTTTATCTTTGCACACAACCTCACCACATGCCTCTCTGGCAGAATCAATCAATGTTTCCTTCAGAGTTTGCCACTGAATCTCCAAGGTTTGATTCCTGTTCTCAAACTCTTTTATTTTATTTTCAATAATATTTCTGTATTTTAGTCTACAGTTTAAATCTGAGAGCTGCTCAACTTTTATTCGCTTTAAAACTTTCTTACATGTTATTCTTTTCAATATGAAATTCAATTTTATCCTGCTCAAGACTAAATAATGATCACTTCCAATTTCAAATCCTCTGTACACTCTGGTGTCCTGCACCAGGGAGAAAACATCACTATCAACAATAACATAGTCAATGAGACTTTTCTTATTCCTAGCCTCTTCTCTCCATGTGAATTTGTGCACATTTTTATGTTGGAACATGGTGTTAGTAATAACCAGTCCATGTCCTGAGCAGAAATCCAACAGATATTTGCCATTATTATTAGCTTTGCTCTTTTCTCCAAATTTTCCCAAAATATTTTTGTATGTCTCACAATCATTTCCTACTCTACTATTTAGATCCCCAACAAGGACCAACTTTTCCTTTTTCATTGTGTCAGTTGCTTTTTCTAAAGCCTCAAAAAATTCTCCCACTTCTACCTTAGTAGAACCTTCTGTGGGACCATAGGCACAAATAAGTCTCATTGTCCAGTTCCCCATTCTCATATTTGCCCACATTACTCTACTTGAGACTGACTGCCATTCAAGAAGATTAGCCTCGTATTTTGTGTTGAATACTATGGCTACTCCTTCTTTTCCTTGATTGTTATTGCCTGAATATAACATTTTGTATTTATTGCTCAGAAAGATCTCACCAGTTTTGGTCTTTTTTGTTTCAGTCACCCCTATTATGTTGATCTGGTACTTATCTAATTCCTCAGCTAGCTCCATTTCTTTGCCATTCAGGCTTCTTACGTTGATAGTGCCGATCTTTAACTCTGGTGATGTTGAGTTGGGGTTTGTTTTCAGATTTGTTCCAGTAGCTGACTTTTCGCTGTTCGCCCTGGTTCCCTGGCGAAAACAACGGGGGCCTTGTTTAACCGGGCGACGCCCCAGCCGGCATGAAATTTTGTCATGTTGTACCATCATTTTTTATTTTGGTTTAACCAATAAGAATACAATTTGGTCGGCTAAATCCCAAATTGCCAGCCCATCCTCGTTCGTTCAGTATCAAAGTAGATACCCAACAGGGTGCACCACAAGAAGGTAAGGAGTGGACATTAGGTCAGAAGCCCTGGTCGGTTCTCCGCATTCCTTTAAAGGCTATGTGGAGGTCTCCTCTCAGTTATACAGCTTTGACCCTTAAGCACCCCAGTGATGACGATTAAATACTTTATTTTAATTTGCCTAAAACATTTATGCATTATGTGTAATGAAGTTTACGTACAATTTGTATTTTTATAAGCTTATACTACGTATTTGTTTCATAGGTTATATGTTTACTTAAATTACACGAATTACCAGAATTAAATAAAGTTTTTTGTTGGATATGTCATTGTTGTTTATATACTTAAAAAAAAAAGATTTCGGAACATAACCCTACCTTTTTCTGTGATCTAAGTCTCGCATAACGTGATTTTTATAACGCGGCATTGGAACCTAACATCCACATTATACGAGAGTTACCTGTACTTTGATATCCCAATATTCCAAGATGAGGAACGTAAGCCCTAATCTTTGGAAACTACAAAATTGCATGCAAGGAAACAAAGGAAGTGTAACAGACTTTTACATATTCCACCCTTTCCTTGAAAAAAATAAACTTAAGGGTTTATTTTTTTGTTTCCCTCGTTCTCTGGAGATGACCCCGAGTTTTTTCTTTCTTTTTTTTTCCCAATATTTCCTCTCTCTCTGGGATTTTCTGACTTCCTATTCTTTATTTTACTTAACCGACTTTTGCTCACTACAGCGTTTGACTTGTGTCCCTTTCTCTCATCATCAGATTTTGATTGACACACACACAACAAGAAGACGCATACTTAGCGACATCACTTTTCGTTCCTTTCCAGGTGTACTTTCCACTAATTTGATGCCACGTTCAATCAAACACCCTTATGTCTGCCTGAATCATGGAACTTATAAATAATCCATGGTATCATGAGTTTCAGAACCAGAACCTTTTCTTCCCATTTTCCTAAGACTTTCTACTTAGACAAGAGAAGTCCGTCTTCATCTAGGTGAAGTGTTTTGAGGAATAAGCAGTTCTCAGGAATTTGATCACCTCTCTTAATTGTGTCGTACACACTCCTCCACTCAGGATCCCTTTTCAGGATACAATACACACACAAAAAAAAAAAAAATTACTGAGAAGTTATCTCACTCAGTAATTTTTTTTGTGTATACACTTTCTTTGTTTCCTTGCATGCAATTTGTAGTTTCCAAAGATTAGGGCTGCCCCCCCCCCTATTAAACAAGCTTTGTGTTATAAGTTTGTTTAGTGTATGCAGTTCCCCACTCTCATACAAATCAATTAGAAAATTTATTTTATTTTCGACTGCACAATCTAATTGAATAAATATGGTTCGAAAGTTAATTACTAACTATTCCCAAATTTTCTACTTGCAAGTTGTGACTATTTGTACTTTAATGTGCCCACAGGTTTACTATTTTTTTTTTTTGGAGATAGTGCATTAGCTAAAGAACAGGCCAGGTAGTTATAAAACATTTATTTTAAACTAGACAAGAGGTACAATACACATGAGATATTGTATAATTATTTCACTCAACCTTTTTCCAAGCAGGGAATGCAATTTATATGAGAAAACTCACAATGCACACAATTACTGGGTTAACTTGTTAGATAGTTTCCATACTCGCTCACTGCATAAACAAGTTAACAAAATCCTTCCCTTAAAGAGTGTGACTTAATTGGCTAGCTACTTACAATTTCTTAATAGCACTGTTCCCTATATTATAACTACGTACACATTCATTATCTGAACAATCAAGTTAAGAAATAATCTTCCCACAAAACTAGTGACATTTGTTACCGCCAGTTTACAAACAATTTCTTGTAAGCACATTCACAATTCCAAGATACACTTTCTTAACAATTACAAAAACTGTGCCTACTTACTTACATTTTTGCCATGAACAAAGAGTCCAAACAAATTACAGCTTACTTCACCAGGATCCTAGCATCTTTTTTCTGGTTAACTATCTCGCTGGCTTGGACATGTTTTCTGAACTTTAACTCCCTATCCACCATTACCTCTAGGTTGTTAGCCTCATCAATCTCCTGCAATTCAGGACCATCAGTGTGATACATGGTAAATAACCTTTTCAACCTAAAGTACGTGAACTTTACATTTTCAACATTAAATTAATAATTGTTATACTTTGCCCATAATGCCAATTTATTTAAATCATCCTGCAGGATATCTACATCACCTTTATCAGTTATTGCCTTCCTCAGTTCTACATCATCAGCAAACAATTGAATACTCCTCCCATATCTTTCCTTATGTTATTAATATATAAATTTTAAAAAAACAGGAAACAAGAAGTAATGGAAAACCAAAGTCCTGGTCAGAAAGTTAAGAGATTCTGTAGGAACACAGTTCCTACAAAATAAAACTGAATGTGAGAATTACATAGGAATTTGGTTACTAAGTGGTCCAGGTACAATTCATGCAAGCATACTTGATAAGAGGCTATGAAAAACTGTGGAAGAGAAACTTGAAGAATAAGCTGGGTTCATGTCAAATGGGGATTGTAAAGATTAGACTTTCACTTTACAACAAGCAGTTAAGAAATTATGGGAATATAACATGGATCTGGCTACAGCATACAACAAGGTTCCAGAAAAAAGTTTTACAAAATTCTGGGAGAATTAGTTGGGATAAAAAAATCATACAGAGCCATGTCTGATGCCACTGATGGTCCTGCAATTCAGGACCATCAGTGTGATACATGGTAAATAACCTTTTCGACCTAAAGTACGTGAACTTTACATTTTCAACATTAAATTAATAATTGTTATACTTTGCCCATAATGCCAATTTATTTAAATCATCCTGCAGGATATCTACATCACCTTTATCAGTTATTGCCTTCCTCAGTTCTACATCATCAGCAAACAATTGAATACTCCTCCCATATCTTTCCTTATGTTATTAATATATAAATTTTAAAAAAACAGGAAACAAGAAGTAATGGAAAACCAAAGTCCTGGTCAGAAAGTTAAGAGATTCTGTAGGAACACAGTTCCTACAAAATAAAACTGAATGTGAGAATTACATAGGAATTTGGTTACTAAGTGGTCCAGGTACAATTCATGCAAGCATACTTGATAAGAGGCTATGAAAAACTGTGGAAGAGAAACTTGAAGAATAAGCTGGGTTCATGTCAAATGGGGATTGTAAAGATTAGACTTTCACTTTACAACAAGCAGTTAAGAAATTATGGGAATATAACATGGATCTGGCTACAGCATACAACAAGGTTCCAGAAAAAAGTTTTACAAAATTCTGGGAGAATTAGTTGGGATAAAAAAATCATACAGAGCCATGTCTGATGCCACTGATGGTCCTGCAATTCAGGACCATCAGTGTGATACATGGTAAATAACCTTTTCGACCTAAAGTACGTGAACTTTACATTTTCAACATTAAATTAATAATTGTTATACTTTGCCCATAATGCCAATTTATTTAAATCATCCTGCAGGATATCTACATCACCTTTATCAGTTATTGCCTTCCTCAGTTCTACATCATCAGCAAACAATTGAATACTCCTCCCATATCTTTCCTTATGTTATTAATATATAAATTTTAAAAAAACAGGAAACAAGAAGTAATGGAAAACCAAAGTCCTGGTCAGAAAGTTAAGAGATTCTGTAGGAACACAGTTCCTACAAAATAAAACTGAATGTGAGAATTACATAGGAATTTGGTTACTAAGTGGTCCAGGTACAATTCATGCAAGCATACTTGATAAGAGGCTATGAAAAACTGTGGAAGAGAAACTTGAAGAATAAGCTGGGTTCATGTCAAATGGGGATTGTAAAGATTAGACTTTCACTTTACAACAAGCAGTTAAGAAATTATGGGAATATAACATGGATCTGGCTACAGCATACAACAAGGTTCCAGAAAAAAGTTTTACAAAATTCTGGGAGAATTAGTTGGGATAAAAACATCATACAGAGCCATGTGAGTTCTAAGTCGGCAGTTAGAAGTGAAGTAAGTACAGGAAGATGGTTTGAAAATTATGTGTGAGACAGAGGTGCACACTTATCTGCACTCTTATTAATCATCTATATCAATCACATTATGAAAGAAAAGAACGTTAAACCTGACTATTAGAATCAGAGATATTAAACGTAGCTCTCTCTGATTTGCTCATAAGCAAATCCAGTATATAGGTACAAGCTAGCAGGATTCTTTATCTGAAATGAATAGCAGCTGTAACAAATTTAGCATAAAAATCGGTAATAAAAAGATCTTTATTTTCAATGGAAAATGTATAGAACAAATAAAAGTTTGAGTTATTTATGCACAATTTTTAGTGAAGATGGTAAATTAAATATGGAAATAGACAACAGAATTATCAAAGCTGGTATGGAGGGGAGTCAATTGAATAAATGATGTGGAATAAAAGACAAATTAGCCAAAACACTCAACTAGCAATATACAAAAAAGTGTTCAAAACCAAATTTAACTTATGGATCTGAAAGTTGGATTAAAAATAACATAGTTGATCAAAGACCAGAGACCATAGATATGAGAGTTCTAACAAAAATTAGGAGAGTGAACAGATGACATCAATGGCAGAATCAAATTAAAAATGAACATCTAGGAGGAAACAGGATATTGTTAGCACTCAAGAATGTGTGAGCAGAGCTAACCTAAGGTGATATGTATGGTCATAAACAGAATGGGAGAGGAACAGTTAGCAAAACAAATGTTTGATTCCAAGATGATAGGAAAAAAAGATGAAGACCAAGATTTAGGTAAACTGATAGTCAGAAGTGCCCTAGAAGACAGAAATATAAGATATGACAGTACTGGAATGTTGACCAGTGACACTAATTTGGAAGAAAATTGTTAATAGGAAATTAGTAATACTATTAACTTAATTATGTAGTACCATTACAGTATTCTGTACATCCATTGAGCTTGTACAGGGCAAGTTTACTGAAAAAGTAATGGAATTAATATATTTTACTCATACTGCAATACTTATTTAAGCCAACAACATATCTAGGGAATTTTACTAGCAATATACTTCTACTTAATATTTAGTAAAAATTTGATTACTGATTTGAATCTTTAATGAAAATGCAAATTCCTTCTTACTTCAGTCTCCTCCTCTGCTTCAGCAGAAGCAGTCTGAAGTAAAGCTAATAGTGTATCCAGAGAATCAGTCTGGGTCTGAAATGAACCTGCAAATGGTATTTTTTAAATATAATGCAAATATTTATTAGCATGACTGTCACAGGTCTCTAAAATACAATATAAATACTTAGGTTTTATTTTATAAGAAATAACAAAGTATCAAAAAATCAGGAAACAAAGTTAATTAATTAATAAAACTGAAATCATTTTTTAGCTGCTGGCTATATTTTAACAAATTCTGCATTCAATCAATTTATTCAGACTTGAAACTTCTTTTGTATCAGCTTTAATTTAAACTGGATACAGAAAGGCCATTTAGTGTTAGATGTTAAAGCTGATATAACTGAATTTTCAATTCCATCACCCTCCCCTTTTTTTTTCTTCTAATTTCTAAAATTTCAATGTAATTTTACTCAAGACAGAATAAATTTAAAAAATATTGGGAATCATTCTAGTTCAAATCATTGCACAAAGTAAAGTTGGACAGGAAAAGTTTAATAGTGTAGCACGTTTGACAATAAAAGTGCAGAAGGAAATAAATTTATTAAGTTTCAAATGATCATAGTTAGTATGGTTATTTTTAGGACCATATATATATATATATATATATGGTGAAGGGAGGTGTGGCCATTGGATAAAAGGGTTTTGTTGGAAGTTTTTCTTCCACTTGGTTAGACTATAAATTATATATTTAGTTTAATCCTTTATCCAAGTGTAAGCAAACAAAGTTTGCACCTGAAGTATCTTCAGGACTGGGGTAACTCGTGGTAAAGGTGGATAAAGCTCCACATCACTTGTCTTAGTATCCCACAATGCAACCTTTACCACGAGTTGCCCCAGTCCTGAAGATACTTCAGGTGCAAACTTTGTTTGCTTACACTTGGATAAAGAATTAAACTAAATATATAATTTATAGTCTAACCAAGTGGAAAAAACTTCCAACATCCTTCTCTAATCCAGAGTAATTTAATAATAAGGTGTGACACCTTTTGGCAACTTGTATAGGTAGATATGACTTCTGCATTGCTTCAACCTTGGTATCACCTCTGGATCTGGCTCCCACTGAAGAGACTTCAATAAAGGTCGAAACTGGTCTGGGTAGTGACTCTTCCCATAATGCATAGCATTATACATATCCGCAAAGAGATGTGCTTTGCATTATGGGATACTAAGGCAAGTGATGTGGAGCTTTATCCACCTTTACCACGAGTTGCCCCAGTCCTGAAGATACTTCAGGTGCAAACTTTGTTTGCTTACAATTGGATAAAGGATTAAACTAAATATATAATTTATCATAAAAGGGTTTTTGTATGTGGTTATGTTCAGTAGTGAGTGCAGTGTTATCAGAACAAATCAATTTTGCCCTGTGAATCTGGGTTTTTATAATGCCATACTGTTGGGAAGGAAGGAGAGAGAGGCGAAGTTGACTTTTGGATGTATTTACCTGTGTGTGAGGATGGGTTTTCTATATATCTCAAAGGCCAAGGATGCTCATGGTCATACTGTAACAAGGTATCTGGTAACTGGTAATGGCAAACTGTTGTTATTTTCTATTTCCATAGTGCACTGGATCCATGGCTGTTCAAATCAGAAAGAAAAGTGTTCAGATGATGTGGCCAAATACATGGTCTACATAGTATAGCTAAATATAAGATTTGTGGGACATATACTTTAAGGCATTTTTTTTTGTTTTAAATGTCTCCAGAAATAAGTTCTTTCACAACCAATGTTATAAACACCAATTTCCTTGGACAGCAGCTCAAGAAGAGCTATTTTTCAGTGGATAAATTTTTAAGTTCAATATCGTCAAAGCATAGTATAGGCTTCCTGCTAGCAAGACCTCTTCTTACTGAAAATAGTCAGGATCTCAGTGTAAAATTATGTTTCTCTTCTTGGATTGACTTATGTGTTTAGCCTTTCCTGCCACATCACAACTACTCACTTGTACAGATCTCTTTCTCTCTCTCAAGATTTTCTGTTCTTACACATTTGAATGCATCACCGGAAAACTTCAATAAAAATTCTCGCTGCTATGTAGAAAAGAGTAGTTAATTGATGACTCCCCTCTCTTACAGGATCACTTCAACCACTATGTTACAGTCACAGGGATATTCTAATGAACCAGCTTCATTACTTCTCTAATTTCATACAAACCCTTTAAAACACAAACAGCTGCTGGTCAATATTCATTCATAATTCAACTTCAACCTATTGAATATTTCCTCTTCTTTTATTCCATCATACAGAGTGGCCTCCTTCACATTTATTTATTTTGTAAGAGCACCCCCCCTTTCATCACCCCATCCCTTAGGATGGGTTGAGCTCTCCTAATAAGGGATTAAGTATGTGTATTTTATGACTTGTAGATCCATGTGTATGTTCACAGGCTGGTTTGCCTGTTCTGGGGGACAAAAAACCCAAGTTTCCGGATGAAAACTCTCTCCCCCCTACCTCCGGATGAATATTTCATATGGAGGGAGAGGATTTAGTCAAAAGAGACCAGATAAAGGTTCCTCACATCTTGGATGGGAATCAAACCCAATTTTTTCTAACCGAAGGGTTTTGTCTATACCAACTGCAATACGGAGGCTCTTTCCTTCACATAGTGTTTACTTATTAAGTTCAACCTCCAGCTACTCAAGAAATGCATCAACACATTCTTTTTCAATTCTTATCCATTTACTAAACATGACATTAGCGATATATAGATTTCATAATTTCTTGTTGGGTGCATGGGAATATTAAAAAAAAAAAAATTTAAATAACATATCTAACATCATTCAGAATGAACCAACAAACTGTAAGGCAAGGTTGCTGTTATAATGAAAATGAAACTCAGTCCTCCAAAGTCAAGACTAAAAAGATTATTATTATTATTAATAGTGACCTCAATCATGTTACTATCAATTATTTCTGAGGCAAGTCACTTGTTAATTGTGTACAATATACCATGATCAATATATATACACATTTACTAATCATTTATTAGTAGGAGAATAATGCACTCTCTTTTGACTAACATATGTTTTTTACTTTAAAAACTAATGTGAGATAAGATATACAGGAACTGTTTATTATGGTTACTCAGTAAGAAATCATGAGAAATGAAATTTAGAACCAATTATTATGTTAATACTAGCTAGCACGTGTACAGAATAATAGAATTAAAGTCTGTTACACTTTCTTTGTTTTCTTGTGCACAATTCTGTAATTTCCAAAGATTGGGGCTTACGTTCTCACCTTGGAATATTGTGATATCAAAGTATCTTTAAATTTAGAGTATTCCAAAGTGTCCCTAAGTATGGGAGAAGAATTTAAAAAAAATCTTTGCTTTTCCAACCAGTTTGTTTCTAAGAAGAATCAGTAACTGGAAGTCCGACCATCTCCCTATCTTTCTTAACTCTTCTACAAAACTAAAATAAGAATAAACGTCATCATTATCGTCTCCAGAGAATGATGGAATAACAAGGTGAGGATTTACAGTCCTAAAGAACTCGTTGTCATCCATCATTATGTCAGAGCTAGTAAGGTCACAATCAGTATTGTCAGTACGCATTTCTTTTACAAATTGCTAACTACCTGTTCTTTTTGCTAAAACTATCTCTATTCACAATACTTGATATTAATTATATGGATTTTATCCTGCCAACTGTGCCATTGTAAAATTTAATCTAATTATTTATTTTATTTATCTTGTCTTAACTTATTTACTTTACTTTACTTGGCATATACTTCGTTCAACTTCACTAAGTTAAGACTATCATCTGCTTTAGCAGATGGAAATGGATATGACACTGGTTAAGCGGAGAAGAGGGTGGATGTTGAACAGATATCAAAAAGTGGTATATGTAGGGGCAGAATCAAGGTGAAAACAGGTGACTAGTGGTGTGCCACAAGGCTCAGTGTAGGGACCATTGTTGTTTAATTTGTACATAAATGATATAGGAAATAACTTGAAAGGAGATATTCAGTTGTTTGCTGATGATGCAAAATTAGGTAGAGTAATACTAGTTAATCAAGACAATGTGGAGAGTTGCAGGACAATTTATATAAGCTGTCAGTATGGGCAAAAGTTAATGGGTGTCAGTTTAATGTCGAGAAATGTAAAGTTATACACATTGGGATAAATAGATTACAAGCTGTGTATCAAATTGATGGCAACGTATCCCAGGAAATAGATGAAGCTAGAGATTTAGGGGTGGTAGTAGACAGAGAAATTTAGAAGACATATCGCTAAGGTTGCCCATAAGATTACTTGGCTATTGAAGACCCCATTAATAAGTAGAGATAAGGAAGTTGTTATTCCTCTTTATAAGGTCTTGATATGCCCACATCTGGATTACTGTGCTCAAGTAAGGATCCCTGGTTTCTTGGGGATGAGGAATCGGTGAAGAAGATTCAGAGGTGAGTAACCAAGATGGTGAGTGGCCTGTGGAATGTTCCCTATGAGGATAGATTGAAGGTGTGTGGATTTCAGCAGTTGGTAGATAGGAGAAAAAAAGAGGGGATATGATTGAAACATTTAAGTTGCTTAAATGTATTTTATACATAGATGCAGGGGAAATGTTTCAGCACTTGGCTAGAGGGACCAGAACAAGGGGCCATCCCTGGAAACTGAATAAAGGTATGGCCAGCAGGGGTGTGAGGACTAGATTGTTTGCTTGGAGAATTGTGAATGAGTGGAATGAGTTACCAGAATTAGTTGTGAGTGCTCTGTCTGTTAATGGGTTTAAGGAGAAGTATGATATTGTATAATAATTTCTTCTATATTAAACAGACATCATCATCAGGGAGATAACAGTAGATTGGTGGTTAACATACAAAACAGACATGGGTCATGTAGCAGGTGTTTACTCATGTCTCAGTCACAGATGAATAAATAGGGGAACTAGAGTTCAATGAAAGCAATAGTTAGTTTTGTAATTCAAATACACTGCTACATAACTCATTCAACATCACAAAAAAGAATAGTTAATTGTGATTACTTCCCAAAACTTTGAGACAGGCATGTAATAAAAAATGGGTTTCAAAAGTTACTTCCCAAAACTTTGAGACAGACATGTAATCAGAAATGGGTTTCAAAATTTCCACTGAACATATGATCAAGTTCAAATCAATTTGGCAGAATTATGGTTTGATTCCAAAGAACTGTGTCTAGCATTATCAGATTACAGGAATTTCATGTGGTCCTGATATTTCTAGATTCTAATCTCAGCAGAACAACCATCTGACTAAAATAACAAAGTTGACACGAAGAGAGTACTTGATAAATACCAGGAAGAGAGAGTATATCCTCAGCATATGGTAGCAAATAAGACAGTTTCCAAAATATATCGGTTTCCATAAATTAAGGAACAAAGAGAAAAATCATGATAACTAAAAAAAACTGTGATGAATTTTTACGCAATTCAGTGAAAAGCAGTATAATATGAGATGTGAAAGAAATGCCCACAAAAATTGTAAAGTTTCATTCTGTAACAAATGGGTACATGAAGCCAAAAACAAAAGGTCAAAATGCTTCAATAAGGAATATGGTCCCCCCCCCCTCACAGCAATACAGTGCTCATAATGACATTTCATTTCTATAATGGTGTACCTGGTTTTCCCTTTCAGTAGTTTCCGACCATAGGTGACTTTAGGCATTGCGCAAAGTGTTCCTGGTAAGATTTTTTACAGGATAGTTCACCATTGCTCCCCCCCCCCCATTTTATCTGGGCTTGGGACCAGCATATGGCTGGGATGTATTCATGACCATATTCCATGTGTGTGTTCACGGGACCAATTTGCCTGTTCTGGGGGATGAAAAACCCGAGTTTCTGGGTGAAAAAAAATCTCCCTACCTCCATATGAGACCAGCTAAACTCACCTTCAGTCGAAAGAGATCAGATAAAGGTTCCTCACATCACTGATGAGAATTGAACCCAGGTCTTTCCAACCAAAGGGCTTCCGTCTATACTGACCAAGCTATAGAGGCTCTTATAATGGCTTTATAAATATAAATGCTTTTATATTCTTTAAAATTGATTGCATTTTTATGTATACAGGTAACCCTCGTATAATGTGGATGTTGGGTTCCACAAAAATGGCGCATTATATAAATCACGTTATGCGACTTAGATCACACAGAAAAAGTAGGGCTAGGTTCCGAAATATTTTTTTTTTTTTTTTTAAGATTATATAAACAATGACATATCCAACAAAAATATATTTTTATTTAATTCAGTTTACATGAATTAAGTTTTCTTAATTCATGTAAATTAAGAAAACATATAAACTATAAAACAAAATCCATAGTATAAAATTATAAAAAATTATAAATTGTACGTCAACTTCATTGCACATAATGTTTTAGGCAAAATAAAATAAAGTGCATATTTTAATCGCCATCACTTTCTTCAAAACTAACTTTTTGTAGATGTTCTTTATTTACGAGTGGCTGGACGTCATCATCACTTGAAATCTCTTGGATATCATTAGTATAATTCTCATTGCATACTTCGGCTGGTTTAGTTATCAAGAAGTCAGTAATAAGACCTTGCTTACCACTATGCTGCAATTTTTTATTAAGTTCATAATACGGAGCTAAACAAATATCCAATTGTCTCGTGAATTTTTCGGAGCGCTCCATTGAGAGATCATTATAAAATAACTTTCTTGCCAAGTTCAATCCTTCTGCTAATTTCTTTTTGTTTCTCAACGTGGGGCGTATGCCCCACAGGGGGGCAATTAGAAAATGTACATATACATATTTATGTTATACTTTTTCAGAACGTGACTGACTATCATGCTGGGGGGGGGGGGGGGCATCAACATCTTTGAGACGTTGAGGTGGGGGCATGATCCAAAAAAAAGTTGAGAAACACTGCTTTAAACTGAATTCTTTAACGGATTCATCACAATCCGAATCTTTGGCTGAACTTTCCCCACCATTTGGTTCGAGGTCATCTATTAGTTGTACCAGTTCCTCCTCATTTAAATTTATTTCCCCATCAATTAATTCACTATTGAAGAGATTGGAGCACTTATGAAGAAGTTCGTGAAGGTTGAGTCTCATGTGCTGATCGAAACCGAATGTATCTTCAATCTTGTTCAATTGTTACCTTGGCAGTTTACAGTGGATGGGTTTATCCCTATTAACAAATGCGCATATCGCAAAAGCGCTCTAAGTGGCCATTACTATAAAAATAATTTTTTTCACATAAAAAAAGCATTACATATTGTATGTAACTCGCCAAAAAATAAAGTCCTCAGCATGAGATTAACACTTATGATTTTTAATGCGCTTTCCTGGCAGAAAACGAAGACAATTTTCAACAATAAATACTTTGTATGGTAAACAATTGATGTACATGCATGTGAAAGTTTATTTTGGCCCTTAAAATAAATTTGCTACTTATAACTACATAAGTGATACGGGCAGATACAAATTTAATGAAGATAAAATTTGATTTTTAAGTCGCGCGTTGAAAAATATATGAAAAGATAAAGGACTACTAGAGTTTATATACTGTTTTATATTGAAACTGCGTTCAACAAGGGTTATTACAATTTGTAGATTGCATTATATAAGTACCGCATTATACGAGGGTTACCTGTACTTTATTCGAGATGTATTCAATATTATTTCTCATCTTATCTTCTTTAACAGTCGTACTCCAAGTTGTAACTGTTGCTTGAGCTAGTCTTTTCATCTTTAATCCTTCAGTCTACAATTTTATTCACCCCACCCTCTCAAGGTCATAACTATGCTACTTTCACATGTGTGTAGTTTAGATTTAGAAATTGCCTCTGGCTGGAGCCAATTCCTTTGTCTAACTAGCTGGCTTTCTCTAACACTGATCTTACAAATCTGAAATGAATTACAAAGATTAATACTGCACATATCAAAATATCTGGCTCTAATTCACTCACTAAATAACATGGAAACAATGTAAATCACATGTCTGGTTCTCCACTCGATTAAACTAGCATTTCTCGCTTAAGCTTAATGACAAAGAAAACAAATATGCTCACACAGAAATCAGACACATGGATAGACTTATTCAAACTTTAAATTAATTTAACTCAGGTTATAAACAGTATTAGACTTAACTAAAACTTTTACATGCAATTCCCCTTTCATTATATAACATTAGCTAATTCCTGAGAACTCTGCAAACAACCAGTTCACAATTACTTAGAAGTACGGCATTTCGACTTCACTACTGTTCTTTATGCTAACAAACTAAAGGATCGCAATCGTTGCCTTAAATCTCTCAATATAGGAAAGTTGTACATAAAATGTTACTTGCTACCTTGTCAGCCAGTTCAGTATACAAGATCCTAGAGATTGCGAACACGTTCTTCTACTTTCAGGTTAAAATCACACACGGGCACAATTTCACGACATCGATGATACAGCACACTCAGAGATCGTCAAGGAACTTAGTGGTGGGATTTTTGGAATAGACCGTCACTGCTGCTACGAACCTCCTATCATCGTCGAACTCCTGCTGGTGGGACGTGAATCCACGTCCTTGGAACGGCAGGACACACAGGAAACTCCTCATAGCGAGAGCCAGGAACAGAGAGCCCTTTGGCCCCTCGATTCTTCCCTTTTATTCTACTTTGACGGCTTTGGAACTTCTTTAGATCGAGTTCCCCAGATGCTATACCAGGGGTACCTCCCCCCCCCCCAATGAAATCGCTGAGTCATGGCAGGAAAACTCCGTAACTCGCTGACCTTCACGCCTTATGATAGCCTCAGGTCTACATTTTAATCCTGTCTGGACTATCTCTTTGTTTGTACAATTTTGGCGGTCAAATAACTTAGCAAATTCTAATATTTTTACAGATTACATATTGGTTGTTAAATAATTTAGTGAATTCATTCTAATAATTTTCTCTAGATTACATATTACACTCATGAAAAATTTGTTAATTTAACTACAAGTATTTTGCATTAACTTTCTTTCTCAAGTAAAATCAGTATATAAGAATTTTATACAAAATTCTTTCTATACAAGATTTTAGTGTCCAGCAGCTAAGTTGGTAATACTAACCATTGCTCCTGAAAAGCTCTCCTTAGTCCCTCAAGGTTTTGGGGAGTGAGGTTAAGGGCAGCATGCCCCTATCCCCACACTACACAGGAGAAAACATCTGAAATGGGGGCCAGGCTCCATGTCGACTGTACACAAGAACAGGGAGAGGTCAGAATTGTTCACAGACAAGTCCTGATTTGCTCTACAAAGCGATATATCAGGTGTGCTCTGATCTGGAGAGAACCAGGAACATGTTATCATCCCTCTAATCTTAAAAGGGACACTTATGATGATGATTTGTGATAATTTGGGTAAACATGTCATTGGGTGGATGCGCCAACCTGTATGTGCTTCCTAGGGGCACCATGAATACAACCAACTTATAGGGACCAGGTCCTGTGTTCCTATCCAATGTTCATTCATATGTGAGTGCAGTAAGGAAGACTGTGTATCCTTGAAAATGATAATGTGTGTCCTTATATACAGGGTGTTCGGGATAAATTTGACAGTTTCGTAAGGAAAAAGAAAATCTTCTTTGTATCTATTAAATTTAATGAATTGACAAAAAAACATTACAGGCAGAGTTAATTACAATACTATCAACAAGATTTACTCAAAATAACCACCATTAGCATCGATCACAGCTTCAATTCTGCTTCGGAACCTCGAACAAGCTGATGCTACAGTCTCCCTGGGAAGGGCCGCAAAAACTGTTTTAATTTTATCCATTAACTGGGCTTTTGTATTACTGGAAGTGCGATTGGTGTCTTTTTCAACTGCGCCCCATATAAAATAATCCATGGGGTTAAGGTCTGGGGAGTTTGGAGGCCAAACATTTGGACTGGTGAAGTCGTAGAAATTTTCAGACAACCATTTTTGACTTTTCCCAGAGGTGTGGCAAGGGGCCGAATCCTGCTGCCATACATACGGCCTACCATTGCCTACCCTTGTTATCCAGGGCTTGACTACAGTTAGCAACTCCACGAACAAAGCCCGAATTCCAATGCCAGGGTTCTTCAACACCTGTTCCTGCAGATTTGCGAGGAATTCTGCTGTACGAACGCAATCAGATCGTCTGCTAGGGATCTTTCTTCTTGCTACATCCTCGTAGTCACCATTGCAAGTCTCTAGTTCATGCCTGATTGTTTTTACTGTATTCAGGGAGCATTGGGCAGCAGTCGTAATATCCTTATTTTGATGGCGGGCACGAATCATCATGATACAAGTTATTCTCTTCCATGATTCAGGTGGGTTCCAGCTATCCATCCTTTCTGACATCTTGTATGTGAATGAAGAAGGGTCCAAACTTTTAAATGAAGAGAAGTGTGTGTTAATACATGTAACTTACGGAAAAATATAATTAATTATAAATATGTCAAATTTATCCCGAACACCCTGTAGTGAAGCTTGTGGACCAATATCTTCAAGAAGAGATTATCGTATGTATGGACTGGTCAGCCAGGTCCCCTGACTTTCATCCTATTCAGCATGTCTGGAATGCTTTAGGTAGACATGCTGAAAGTCAGAGGACCTGGCTGGCCCCCATTTCAGATGTTTTCTCCTGTGTCTGCTTTCACACAGTGAAAGCAGATACCAATGTTCCTGTAGCCCATGTGTGATCAAATCACTGATTCGGGGTAGCACTCCTGTTTCAAAACGCAGATAATCAGAGATATCTGTCATCCACTACAGTTGAAACCCATGATCCTCCTTCATTATATCTCTGGGATGCTGTTTATGACTGTTGAAATTAGTTCCACACAGATATTCCATAAAATAGTAAGTCAAAGCTGGTGAAGCTGTTGCCTCAATTTGCTTATACAACTTATTTTGTCAAATAAATGGCCAACATTTATGGTAGAATTAAATTAGTTAACAATATCCTCGAGAATATCACACTGTAAGAACTGAAAAATTTCATGAAGTGGTTTGTTGGTGAATAGGAATACTACAGCAAAGAAAATAATGATTTTTTTTCATTATCCAACAAACCTAGATCTGTACTGCACTAGGTACATTCTTGCGATACATTCACTACTGATAAATTGTGGATTCATTATGCTTGCCTCCACATATCCATGGTCTTCTCAAAGTGCAAAATAAAAGGCCAACCATTACTTTCTGTTGAGTGTAATAATTATCCAAAGTACTGTCTTGCTAAACATGTTTCTAGTCTTCTTAGAAACCTCATGGGTCACTCCAGTTCTTACATTAAAAGCAGCACCAACTTTAAAGATATAATTAAAGATCTATGTCTGTTCGATAATGTACCCAAATCAATTTAAACTTGATCATCAGTTATTTGAAACTTGTGAAACTTTAGCACATCATCTAAATCTCAACTGTTTCTGATTGCATGTCTATCTAAAAATTTGGGAAGTAATCACTTTTTTTTGGCCTGTAATAATGAATGAGTTATGTAACCCTATTTGAATTTCAAAAAACTAACCACTGTTTCCTTTAAACTCTAATAGCATTTTTCTGCTTACTCAACTGCGATATGGACATGAGTAAGTAAACACATGCCATGACTCATGTTTGTTTTGAATGCAGATCTTCTCTTCTCTCCATTATAACAAGAAAGATATATATATATATATATATATATACACACACACACACACACTATATTTTCTACACATTAATCATTATTATTATTATTACGAGAGACCTTTAAGGAGTCAGATGCTCATTGAGGGAGGCCACATATTATCCACACCAGCTGGTGTGGATTGTACATTCACACTATCTTCATTCAGACTCTAAAGGCAATTCATTCCAATCATGCACCACCCTATGAGAGAAAAATCTAATTCTCATCCCATTCTTCACTGCATTCATTTTCAATTTCCATAGATGCCCTCTTGTCCTGTCTCCATCCTGCATAATATGAAAAATTCCAGCTATTTGTATCCTATATGACCCTTTCGAAAGTTTGTAGGCCTCGAACATTAACTACATGTCTACTAAGTATGTTCCTTTGCAATGTTAATGAATTTTAATGATTTGTGAAGATATACTGTCAAGACACTTCTTATGCAGATTCCCGTAAAGCTCCAGGTAAATTACTGATAAGTACCATGAATGGTAGGAAGGTACAGAGAGAAAAAAAAGTTATTAAGATTAGATCTGAAGACATGAGAGTTAGACTTTTTAGCGAATATAAGAAGAATGTGTCTGAAAATTTGAACCTGAACTGCTAATAAATGGTAGCTGATTACTGTATTTGTAAACAAGATTAGGAAAAAAAGTGTGTATTTGTGTCTGTGTGTGGAATGGAAAGAGAATTACTGACACTAATTTTGATAAATATTAATGATGGAAATATTTACAAAAATGCATTTAACAGAAACTAAATGTCTGAGGAGAGAATTAGAAAGAGATGTCATTAATCAAACTGATTATTCTCCTCTATATAGAATAAAGAATTTTTAGTTATTTTCCTGAGATACGAGAACAACAATCCAAGATTAGATGGATTTGCGATTTGTATTTATAGTAGTTGAGAAGTAATGTCTGCAGCAAAAGAGAAAGCCAAGTTTCTTGGATGCTGGGTGATATAATTATACAAGGTAGAATTGAAGTAGAGGTTATGTTATCCCAAACAGAGAAATCTATTTTAGATGATGATGATTTATGGTTTTTTTAATGGTGCATGGACCACAAAGGTCATACTGCACCATATCAAAAGTTATAGCAGTACACAAGCTAAAACTATCACAAACATCGATGCCTGCAGCAGGATTTGAACCCACTGGTTGGAGAGTGCCACTCAGCAAACCAAGCTGGCTACTGCCTAGAGATAGGAGTGTTAACAAACCGCTATCTAGGCAAGTTCCTTCTCTATCAAGAGTTAGCAAGTAATGAAGTCTTTCTTCCCCCACTCCCCCTCCAACTCAAAAAATAACACACAAAAATGTTTACCAGCAGTGAAGCTAACAAAATCATTTAATCCATCGAAGAATGGTTTGGAAATCAGTAATAAGGAATAAGGGAGGCAGAATTAAATATTCCAGAAGTTTTGATAAGTAGCACAATGCAAGATTTATAAAATAAAAAGTTGCATGCCAAGGGAAACTGTTATCAACATATTACAGATTGGATTTGCAATCAACTGAAGAAAGCTACTGATGTAGAGCAAAAAAAGTAAATGAAGAAATATACACCTAATTCTCTTTTTATGCAGCTTTTTTTTTACATAATTTCGAAATAACACAGTTCAGAAAACAAAAGCAATTCTATTTTTACATTGTATATTTTGATTTCACATGGTTCAAATGGTGCATATTTTTAAAATTTCTGTTTGAATTCAGTTCTGTTAAAAAGAGTATTTCCATTATACAGCAATCCCTCGATTAATGAGACTAATGCAATCTTTAAAACAGGCACATTAATCGAAAATGCACTAATTGAATATAATAACCTATGGGAAAAAAGTATAATTCATTCCTCAAATTTCTTTTTTGATCCTTTGTAATTTTTTTTTACAAAAGGATTAGGGTATGTCTCAAGGCCTAGTTAAAGGAAAACCATGAAGCTGAAAGATAATACAACATATTCAGAATATAAATTTATAATTCTACTTCTTAACAATGAATTGAGCTAACGTAGTTTAACAGGCATTCTGTTTCTTTTTTCATATACAACTGGTGGTATGGCCCTATTTTCTGTTCTACTACTGCAAATTTTACTGCTTCTCTCTTCATCAAGGTCAGCCTCTAAGCATTGCTGCTTAAAAACTTCGAATGTACGAAAAATATTTTCAAATTGTTTCTGTGAAATCTCTTTGGGCTTGACAGTGATTAAATATTCTTCAGGATCTTCCCTCTGTGCATCTAAATTTAGCAGGTTCAAAGTCACTCAATTTCTCAGAATGAGATTTAATCAACTTAGATTCATTTGAAAAGCCTCTAAAAATTATCTGCACAATGTGGAAGAATGTGCTTCCAAACAGCTCACATATTACTAGCAGTAATTTCACTTGACTTGGTGACTTTATAACCAGGCTGAAATTTCTCTGATTTGGCCATTCACTTGCAAAAAAAAGGCAAGTTTTATCAACATTAAATATTTGTTGGTCACAAATAGCCCCCTTCTTCCACAATTTTCTTCAAATCTCTGGATAATTTGTGGCCACCTCCTTAATCTGTACTTGCAGCTTCACCTGTGATCAGGGCATTATATAGGCTATTTCTGTTTTTGAAACGCCTCAAACCACCCAGCACTAGCGTGGAATTCTTCTTTTCCATCATTGATAGTCCTTCCTTTCAAAGTTGCAAAGAGACTCAAAGCTTTTGATTTAATAAGGTCAGTGCTTAACAGGATCCGTTTTTGGTTACAATCTTTGATCCATGTAGAAAGAAGTCTCTCTTCAATCATTACAATACTTTGATTTCGAGAGGCCTGCATGCATGATGAACTTGAAGCAGCCTTACCTTTCTCTTTGCATTCAGCAACTTTGCTTAAAATTGCTCTTATAGTTGATTCACCCATTTTTGTCTTCTTGTCCTGTCTTTGATATGGACTTGCCTTGTTCATTTTTCTTTATTATTTCAAGTTTTTCTTCCAATGAGATTACTTTTAGAATCATTTTCCCACTTCCACTTTTTTGCTCACTAATTCTTTTACTCCTGATGAAAGGTTGGGAAAATACTTTAAAATAAAAAAAAAATAAGGAAAACACAATTACAAAGGAGGCACGAGATGTGATCAGCAAAATGCCATGAAATTAGCAGACCACATAAATTTTGGGGTAAATTTGGAATACAGCGTACATGGAAATAGCATTAGTGTGCCATTAAAAAATAACATTGTAAAATTACTAGTAACTAGTAACTTAATGGTTGCACCTGTTTGGAAAACTCGTTCACAGAGTATATAAGTTCTTTTCGCTATACACTTTGGTATTAGGTCTAGCTACTCACTGATGAAGCCTCAAAAAAGGCTGAAACCGGTCTGGGTAGTGACCTCACTCCATAATGTAATAACAGCATACATTTCCTAGAAAATGTGTTTTTACATTATGGAAAATACCTAAGAATAACGATCTGAACTTTCCCCACCTTTGCAACGAGTCGTCCGGTATTGTACTACGTACTAGGGTCACTTGCATTAGCTCACGCTAAGTGTTCGCCGATACTTTATAGTTTACTATATTTGGCAAGAAACTCTCTGATTCCAATCTTTGAGTTTCTTATTCGGTTTTAAAACTATGTGGGATTTAACATCCCCTTAATTTAAGTAACCTTGTAAAATGTTTTAAATCAGTAACTAAATTATTTCATCCTGGTGAGTGATTTTTTAAAAAATAGTTAGCCATAAAATATGTATAGATAGAAAAATTTTAAAATCTGTAAAATCTATTTTTAAGATGTATATAGGTGCACTAATCGAATTTGAGTATAGAAAAGAAATGATGCACTAATTGGAGGCACATTAATCGAGGGATTACTGTAATTATCATTTCCTAGTATGGCACATGTACTTAAACTTGAATTTTGGGGAACCTCTTGATGTTTTAAATATCAGGGATTACTCTATGCTACAGAATATAGACAAATGCCAAGTAGAACTTATATAGCAAAATCACAAAAAAAGTGTTGGTGTCTTTAAAGCAGCTAAGGATCGTGTAATCTATTATTTTGCAGCAATGCTTCAAGATATCATTTATTAAAACCATTACTCATTAATTGATCCCTAAGACCACGGGCAATGAAAGGAGTGGATTTTAACATGTTACCAGTGCACTGGAAGGCAAATAAAAAAGGTTAGGTTACAAAAGAAATTTTTAATGAATGATTCCATCAATGTTTTGTTCCAGAAGTTAAATGCCATTTGATGGGAAAAAAATCTGGACTTTAAAGTTTTATTGATTACAGACAATGTGCCTGTCCATCCTGTTTTAGACTAACACCCGAATGTGGAATTTTGTTTTCTGCCACCTAATACAATCACTAGACCAGGGTGTGATCACTACCTTCAAAACTTACCACATAAAAAGGACATTCCGATACACTTTGGATAAACTAGATAAGGATAATTTACTGACAGTTATTGATATGAGGAAGAAATTTTCCATTCTGGATTGCATCAAACTTGCTAAGTTGGCATTATCAGAATTGAAACCATCAACTTTAAATGCATGCTGGAAAGCTACTTGGCCAGAATGTGTGAGAAAGAAAAATCCTGTATCTTTGCATATAACTGCATGTGCTAATACCATCAGATTAGCACATGCAGTTGGTGGAGAAGGATTTCATGATTTTTTGTCCACAGATATTGATATTGATGGTTGACAAGGCTGTTAGTGATGACAAAATCATAGAAGCTGTCCTTGAGAATCTCGATGAAAAAGAAAAAAGTGACGATGATGAAGACATTCTACTCATTGCAGGATTAATTAAGAAGGGCTTCAAATGTTTAGTAAATTTGCAAAGTCATTACACATGATCCAAATACTGAATGAGCTGAACAGTTTAAACATGAACTGAAGTCATGTATGGTGCAATATGAAGAATTATACAAAGATCTAGTCAAAACAGGATTTCAACGATTATTACAGAATTCGTAGTAAAAAAGAAAAATCAACCTTCAGAATTATTGGAAATTATTGATAATTTGGTTCCTTTTACTGAAGAAAACGTTTCATCATTGCGGTATGAACAGGATGGCCAAAGTGTTTCAAGTGATGGAGTGATTTAATTCCAGTCTCACACAAAAGAATGCACAAAGTCAGACTACTGTCAGAAAGTGACAGCAAATAAAATTTAACTAATAACCATATGTGCAGATTTATTTGGACCTTTTTGAATTTCTGTTTTATTAGTGACACACTATTTCTTTAAGAGATGCACATACATATATGTGTGTTGTTTGAAAATAACTTATTGTTTGTATTGGGTTTTAACATCTGGAACCCCTTGTACAATTTTCCTCAATCTGTTACCTGTCAAGACTCCAACATTGTCAAGTCTTATATTTCTATCTTCTAAGGCACTTTTTCCACTATCAATCCCCCTATATCTTGGTCTTCCTCTGGATCTTTTTCCTGCCGAAATGGCAGAGAACACTTGTTTTGCTAGTCTTTCCTCTCCCATTCTGACCATACTGCCTGAGATTAGCTCTGCTAATCTGGAACCATTCTTCTATTTTTTTCATATGCACTGTATTCTTTTTTTACATGGTTTTCATTTACACAATTATTTTTGGAACCAGTCTACTGTGTAAATGGAGAATTGGGTATGTGTATGTATATATATATATATATATATATATTCAAGATACAAAGTAATTTTATATAAACTTGATTTTTAATCCTATTTTCCAAGTGAGCAAACAGACAAGTAAGTCAAGTGTGTGTCTGCACGTAGTGCGAGTCTGAGGCAACGCATGGTAGTGCCACTCTAGGCAACTCGTGGTAAAGGTGAATTAAGCTCTGATCACTTTCCTTAGTATTTTTCCCTTAATGTAAAGCACATCCCCTTGCGGAGATATATGATGCTATGCATTGAAGGCAATGGTTACCACCCATACCGGTTTCGACCTTTATTGAGGTCTCGTCAGTGGGAGCCAGACCAGACAATGCTAAGGTTGAAGTAATGCAGAGCTTATATGAATTTTACCTAAACAAGTTGCCACAAGGTGCTTTGACCTTATTAAATAAAATCTCAGGATGAGAGATAGATGTAGAAAGTTTTTTAACTTGGGTATATTATATATTCAAGATACCAAGTAATTTTATATAAACTTGGTTTTTAATCCTATTTTCCAAGTGAGCAAACAGATAAGTAAGTCAAGTTTGCACCTGCACGTAGTGCAAGTCTGAGGCAACTCATGGTAGTGCCACTCTAGGCAACTCGTGGTAAAGGTGAATTAAGCTCTGATCACTTTCCTTAGTATTTTTCTCTTAATGTAAAGCACATCCCCTTGCAGAGATGTATGATGCTATGCATTAAAGGCAATGGTCACTACTCATACCGGTTTTTTATTGACGAGACCTCAATAAAGGTCGAAACCGGTATGGGTAGTGACCATTGCCTTTAATGTATAGCATCATACATCTCCGCAAGGGGATGTGCTTTATGTTAAGAGAAAAATACTAAGGAAAGTGATCAGATCCTAATCCACCTTTACCACAAGTTGCCTCAGACATGGACTACGTGCAAACTTAATTTACTTGTCTGTTTGCTCACTTGGAAAATAGGATTAAAAACCAAGTTTATATAAAATTACTTGGTATCTTGAATACATAATATATCCAAGTTAAAAAAATTTCTACATATATATATATATAAAATTAAAAGAATGAAGAAATGGAGCCTCGAGGCTTACACCTCCTGCATTTCAGGATAAAACTCCATCTATAGAGAAAGAAAGGGAACTGAACTGTAAGTCTTTCCAAAAATTAAAGGCAGGTGGGAGATTACTTAAACGACTATTTTTGCTAAACCTCAAATGCTTCAGAGATCTCATGGGCAACCACTTAAGTATTTCAAGATTTCTTCATAGAAAATCTAAACATAAAGAATTTTCCTAAAACTTGGGTTAAAGTTACCTGAAGAAAAACTTTTTCATATCTAGAGATATGGGCATTATCAAACCCCTATCTTCAGACAGAATTTCTTTTCTGCATGTAAAGATCACAAGTATGAAGAAAAGATTTTTTTTTTAAAAAATAAACCCATACTAGCAATTGTTTTATTTACCAAGTGAATGTTATTTCCAAACAGCATAGAAGATGCCTATTAATGGATTAAAGTTAATGGATTAGTGGGATGTGTGGTTTTCCTGGTTGATCACAACTTTTATTTGTAAATAATTTTTTTTTTTTTTTAATCTTAGTCTGTAAATTTTCAGATACAGTTTAAAATATGCTATATTAAAAATCCCATTAATTTAAGTGTTTACATAATTTATTTAATTTCAATATAATATGCATAATATTTTGCCAGATGCTGTATATTTCAACATGCCAATGCATAATGGTAGATGAAATCAGTTAATGTGTCACTGCAGACAGAGAAATCCTCTCCTGATTTTCATCCAACTTAATTGTCCACTGAAAAAATATGGTTGTCTATATTATATCAACTACTCCACAATTTGGTACTTAGGGATTGCATATGAAGGTTCATCTCTCATGATAATATACGCCATATCAATAAGGGATGGAAGTAAGGAATAGTAGTGGGCTGCTGAGTTATGTTTTGTTTAAGTGGGCTAGAACCTAAAAATTTTGAGAAACACTGGACTAGAGCAATGTTTCTAGCTTTTCTTAACATTCTAATGGTTGATGGTGTTACATGTTGTCCAAGATAATTTTGGGATCAAGTCGTCTTGATTTCTCATACTGCCTTGGAAGACAATTCTCCAGACTTCTGCTACTATCCATAGGAATATTTTTCTAAATGAAAATTTGCATTTGCTTTTGACAGGCAGCACTCCTGTGTTTATGAAATACAAATGGTGCTGCTGTTGTCATCACTGATTTAAAAATAGCCACTTGCAGGAAAAAGAAACAAGTTCACTTTAGTTCATCATGATGGTAAGATGTTTATAGATGATTCTTTTCAGCATGGTGAAGAAATCAAAGTGATGTGGACATTTTTGGTGATGATTCAAGTGATGAACAAGAAGAAGAAACTCATTTCGGAGTGACAGCGACTTCGAGCAAAATTGTGAAAGCAAAGTTTTGCTTTCACAATTTTTCTTAGCCTTTTCTCATGCATGCTTTGAACTGTGAATGTAGTTTTATGTTCCTTTTCACCGATGGTACTACAACTTTAGTTCAATATCTGGAATTTGATCCCTTGTCCAGACCATCTGAATTATGCAGTGTAGTCATGTAAAAATTTTATTTCTCCATATTTGAGCATTTCTGGTCAAAATCATCTAATCTAGCTGCCTTTCCACATTTCAGGTTTTTGATGTTGTTCTCCTAGTACTGTTACTGGTTGTTTATTTTAGCAATCGTTCAAAGTAATTACTCCAGCCATCTAAAGTATCTTCAGTTTTAATGTCACCTTTATCATCTCTGATTCCTTTTACAGTACGTTTTCCTCCAT
Organism: Typopeltis vanoorti; assembly: GCF_054136105.1. Taxonomy (NCBI): domain Eukaryota; kingdom Metazoa; phylum Arthropoda; class Arachnida; order Uropygi; family Thelyphonidae; genus Typopeltis; species Typopeltis vanoorti. The sequence goes on from NC_143559.1 coordinate 74,044,177, forward strand.
CTCTAATATTTTTCCATGGCCTCCAGGATATTTTACTGCATTCCTGATATTTATTTCTATATTATTGCCAAATTCTTCTAATGAACTTTTGTTTAACCAGTTTTCACCATAAAACTTTCTTCTATTTTTCTCTGTATTCTCTCAGAGCATAAGCTGATTTGGACTACTTCAAGATATGGGCTAGTAATAACTAGTCCATATCCTGAACAGAAATCCAACAGGTACTTAATATTATTATTAGTTTTGCTCTTTTCTCCAAAATTTCCCAAAACATTTCTATATGTCTGGTAATCATTTCCATCTGTTTAGAAATCAGATCTAAACAGATCTCCAACAAAAACCAACTTTTCTTTTTTCTTTGTCAGCTGCCTTCCCTAATTCCTCCATTTTTTCCTTAGTAGAACCTCCTATGGGATCACAGTCTCCATTCCGATATTTGCCCACATCACTCTACTTGGTATTGCCTGCCATTCAAGATGATTATCTTGTATTTAGTGTTGAATATCATAGCCTCTCTTTCTTTTCCTCGATGGTTACTGCCAATATAACACTTTGTATTTGTTGCTTAGAAAAATCTCACCTGTTTTTTTCTTTGTTATTTCAGTAACACTTATTAATTATGTAATTCTTCTGCCCATTCCATTTTTTCCCCCATTGATGTTTCTTGTCAATCTTGAGAACTCTGCTGATGCTGAGCTGGGATTTCCTTCAGTAGCTGACTTTTCACTGTTCACCTTACTTCTCTGATGAAAACAACGAAAGTGGGTTTGTTTAATGGGGGTGACACCCTAGCCAACATGAAATTCTGTCATGCTGGACCATCACATTATATTAGTTCAAGCCAATAAGAATACAATTTGGTCAGCTAAATCCTAAACTTCTAGTCCATCCTTATTCATTCATTATCCCCAGGTAGATACCTGCTAATGAGGTATGCTGTAGAATCCAAGGACAGGGCATCAGGTCAGAATCCCTAGTCATCTCTCTGTTTTAAAAGGCCATGTGAATATCTCTTCCCAGTTATCTAACTTAAGCACCCTAAGAAAATTTTTTCCAGTGCTTAATTTTAATGGAATCTGTGACATAGTAATCAAATGAGAAAACACTTTGGACACACTAAATAACTAATATTAAATATTATTATTAGTTATTCTATACTGAAACTAACAGTATAATCATCATCACTGTAAGTACAGAATGCAAGACAAATATAATAATCCATTAACCACTGCAAGTACTACACACCAGAAGGATAATATCCAATATATAATGAATCATTTTTATATTTACACTGGATGAAAATCTCTCAAACTTTTGAGAGATAGAGGCTATCATTCTGATTCAAATCAGGTGGATGTAACAGGGCTCCAGATCTTTCTTTGAAGAGATTCATATTTAAAACTGCTTCCATGGTAAGCCTCATTCCAAAGGAATGAAACTAATCTTGAATTCAATGTTGTGCAGGATCAAACTTTTGAGGTTTAAAGTATTCGACGTATGAATGTAGTATTGATGCTCATAAATTCATTTTTCCACAGGACAGCCTAATTTGTGAATTAAAATGAATACATTAAAATTAGTTAATTAGAATTAAGAAATGTGTGCACACAAATTCATAGTAAGAGAAGACACAAGAGATAGCAAAACCTTATTAACTATGTTACTGTTGACACTGATATTTTCACATTTCAGGATACAAGAGTATATAGGAGATTTGAAATAGGAAGTGATCATTTAGTTTCTAAGGAGGTTAAAAATGAATATCGTGCTTAAAAGCAAAATGTGTAAGGTTTTATAAAATTCATCAGCTGTAAGCGGTAAATTGTGGGCTTGACTACATAAATATAAACAGTATTCAAGAAAATAGAAGCATTTTAAAACAAGAACAAAAGATTTGATTCTCAATGTCAACCTTAGAAGAACACATTGATTAATTCAGTCAGGGAGGCACACAGTGAAGTTCTATGAAAGAAGAGATAGATTCAAACTTCATGGTAGCCTCAGAGAGTTAAAGAAGCAGTTCTGGGGTGGGGGGAAATCATTGTGAAAGCACAGCAGTACATTCTTACTAAAGTAATTAAATAAAAGTCATAGAAAGACTTTGGTAAGAATATAGAAAATAAATATCAGGAAGTAAAAATATTCTGGCAGCTATTGAAAATGCTTAGAAATAGAGGAAGAAGTACAGAATAAAAGAAATCTGTTTAACAAGCAGTGACAGAATAGTGGCAGAAAATATTCAAGAGAAATGCAATCAGGAGTACTCATCACTCTAGCTACAAAAGCCATCAGAAAGCTGACTTCCAGATGACTAAAGTAGGTCTATCTACTATCCATACAATATATACCCATCTATACAATAAACACACACACACATAAAATAAAAATAAATAAATAAATAAATACAGGGAGTATGTGAAGCCATTTAGTCCTAACTAACTATATGAAAAGTGTTGGAAGCTAATCTCCACTATCTAACACTATTTATATTATTGTCTGAAACAGTGCAAGTTCCACAGTTGATTTTTCTTGAGTTGCAAGGTCTGGGTTCACAGGAAAATAAAGTGAATATGAGAATTATACACTAGAAGAATATTTCTACTGAATGCTTTAGGTAAGATTTATGCAAGCATACTTGAGAAGAAGCTAACACAAAATATGGAAGAGAAACTTGGAGAAGTAAAAGCAGAGTATACTGCACAAATAAGAGCTATCAAGAGATCATATTTTCCCTTTAAGACAGTGTTCAGAAATCATGGGGAATATAGCAAGGAACTATTCCTTGCTATATTCCCCATGAATAGCTAAATAAATCCTGAAATTCAGCAATAAAGACAAAAACTGGGAAAACAGACAGTGCCATGGAAAATACCTGCTTCCTCAATGGAGAATGTACAAGATGAGCAATTATTAGTAAAGAAGGCAAATTACATGGAGGACAAGAAAATAAGCAAACCTAGTGTAGTGGGGAGGATCAATCAACCTGATAAATATATAAAGAATAAGGGCAAAATTAGCCAAAACATTAAACTAGTAACATACAAGACCATGTTCAAATCAATTTTAACTTATGGATTTAAAGTTAAGTTAGAAACAAAACAGCTGTTCAAAGATGAAGTAGATATGAGTTGAAAAATTGGAAAGTAACAGATGGCAAAATCATATTAAAATGAAGATATTAGGAAGAAACTTGATATTGTTGGCATTCAAGAATGTGTGAGCATAGCTAATCTTGAGGTGTATGATCATGAACATAATGGGAGAAGAAAAGTTAGCAAAACAGGTGTTTGATGCCAGGATGACAGAAAAAATATCAAGATGAAGACTAAGCTCTAGATAGACTAAAGCAGTTAAAAGTGAATTAGGAAACAAAATATAAAATTGACAATACTGGAGTCCTGACAAATGAGACTAATCTGTCGGAAAATTATTGACAGGAAGTTAGTAATAAGAATATAAACTTAATCACATTGTACTATCACAGTATACTTTATACTTTCTTGAAGATATATATATATATATATATATATATATATATATATATAAAAAAAAAAAAAAATCAGCTAACGCCTTTTTATTCCCGTATATGGGGAGTAGGCGAGGCCATTTAGCCCTATCTAACTTTTGGAGACTGAGTGGGCAGTTCAATCTCCACTGGTACCAATCAGAGATAGATGGCCCAAGGCTATCACTAATTAAGCAGTACACAGTGAAGAGAGACGGCTCAAATGTGGCGCCATCTCGTGGTCCCTAACCCTAACACAATATATTTAATGTCTGAAATAATGTGGGTTCTACGGTCGATTTTCTTGAGTTTCCGGGACGAAAAACCCACTTGCCTGTGCCAGAGATCGACTAACTCGGGAACCGGTTGAAAAAAGGCTTAGAAAAATTTCCTCTAGTCGCTGACTAGACTCGAAACCAAGTCTTCTTTCGTATATATATATATATATGTGTGTGTGTGTGTGTTAAAGATACCAAGCTATATATCAGGAATTTGATGCTGAAAAGTTAGTTATTTTTGATTTTTATGGTGCAAAGACAAAGGTCATACTGTGCTAGGACACAGGTTTACAGCAGTACATATGGTAAAAGGTTAAATCACAAGCATCCATGCCCCTGGTGGGATTCGAACCAGCAGTCTCTTGGCTGGAGAGCTGATATGCTAACCACTTGGTCAACCAGGTCGGCGATGTTAAAAAATTCAGCTCCTTGATGTAATTTTAGCTGATGACGAGTAACAAGACACATAAGTTATCAATTCACATTATGTTTAATTTATCTGTAAAACATTTATTTAGTAATAACTTAAAAAAGTTTATTACAGATAAAAAAAATCTGATATTAGAAAATAAGTTTTTTTTACCAAGCACAATTGTTTATTACTTATTCTTTGATATATGATTTTCTATATAACAATGCAAGAAGACAACTATCTACAAACTAGATAATCCATACATCCAAGAAAAATATTGTGACAATACTGACATTTTAATTCAAACCAAATTTTTAATTTGGTTTGAATTAAAACATTTAAATATTATATGTAACAGGTCATCAAAAGACTGCCTACCTAGCTTTAATTTATTTTCTTCTAATTCCTGTTTGAGTCTTCTAGCCTGTTCATACAAATTTTGCACTTGCTGTTTTGCAGTTTCAAGGGAAGGCTGCTGAGACAAATTGAATTCTGCTAAACTTTTATTAGTGACTAGTAACATTTCTCGCTCTGCTTCGAGATTTTTTATCTAATAAAATGAAAATGGAACTGGTTACTGCAAACTTCAGCATACAATTAATTAAAAAAAAAAAAAAACTGAAAGTATAAAATGCTTCCAAAAACTGTTTACTTGATTGGGATCATATCAGAATAAGTATCACAATACTTATTCCACTACTGCATCTCAATATATGTCATAAAAAATATTCTGTGCCTGACTAAGGAGACAGAAAGGACCATCATCTTCTGATATACAACTTTGAACGAAAAATAGAAGGTAAATAATGACAGATGAACAATTTTTATTATTGTGCAAATGTAGCGTAACACTTGAAGTTTCAATACAGATAGTTAAAGTTTGATATGACTGCCTCCAGTAATTCTGCAGATGTCCCATCTGTAATCAATTTCCTGTACGGCAGAGAATATCTGGCTTAACTTCAGCAATGGTGGCAGTAATTCTGGAATGCAGCTCATCCAAATTGGCTAGTAGTGGTGGTACAAACACTCAATCTTTTGCAAAGCCCCACAAGAAAAATCTAATGGTGTAAGGTCAGGGGAAGGTGACGACGACTACAGGTGTCCCTCTACCAATCCATCTGCACGAAAATGGGTGTCATGGTACAACCTTTTGTCTGTCAGGTTATGAGGAGGTGCTCTATCTTGCTGGAAATCATCTAATTGGGGTGTTAGGTATTGGTAGCAGACACACACACACACACACACACTACCAGTAACTCAACTGGTGGTGGTAGTGGTGTATGATCACAACTGCAGAATTTGGGGAAGCGAATATCCACATGCACTATGATGTCATGTGGATTTTCGCTTCTCAAAATTCTGCAGTTGTGAGTGTTTACTTGCCCACTTAAGTGAAAAGTGCACTCATCACTGAAAATGACTGTCTCAAAAAAGTCCTCATTTTGTTCTATCCTACTGATTATTTCCGTACAGAAATCCTGGCATATCTTCTTATTGTCTTTCTTCGTAAAATTGTATAAGGGTAAATTTGTAGCGCCTTAAATGTCGACAATGTCATAAAACAAACCACACAGCCACACGTGGAATTCTAATTTGACAAAATCCCATCTGGTTGATTTCCAGGGCCTCTATGGAAACTATCCCGAACCTTTCACAACAGCATTGGTAGCACAAGCCTTCCTGTTGACCTTGGATGACGCACAGACCAGCGTGTTTCTATAAAATTCTTGTGCCATGTGTAGATCATGTGCTTACTAAGAGGTTCTTTGCTGTATTGCATGCAGATTTTCCCCTGAACTTGTGTTGCAGATCTCGTTTTCTCAAACCAAAACATACAATGTGCTTGCTTTGCACCATCGAGAGTCACCATTTTCAAATGGTGTGACATATCACGCCATCTAGTGTTGTCATTTGGTAATAAAGTTGCATGACCAAAAATTGATGTGTTTCACTACATTATGACACTCATTCAGCTTTTGTACATCATCTGAGTTAGTCTCTCTTCTCCTGCAAAGTTGTATACACCCTTTTGATGTGATGTGTTACATCACATAAAAAAAAACATAAAAAACAAAGAAAAAAAAATATATATAATATTTTTTGGGCACCAGTGATAATAATTAATTAAATTATACATCAAGTATTGGAAATGGATTTGTAAGAGCTGTTTGTGTGTGTGTGGGGGGGGGGGGGGGGGTCCTTAAAAAAGTTCTTACATAAAGGACTGAAAAATCCTTTATGTAAGAATGCTATTTGAAAACTAGAATTCATATGGTATCATATCATATTTATACTTGTCAGATGAAAAACCTAATTTATGTATGATTTCAAAGTACTATAACCATTTCTCTGGACATTTATCTGGATACTTAAATGCATCAAAATGATTAAAAAAATTAGCATTGCCATATCCCTAAGCCACCTTGCAATATGAAGTTACAGCACTGAGATAGCTTATGGTAATGTGATATTCATATGCTTCATAAAGATGACTGGCATAAAAAAAAAAAATCACGTTTCATAAAAATATGGCATATGGTAGCAAGATATTTTATACAAAGTTTAAAGAAAATCAGTTTACTGATTCATAAGTTATCAGAAAAGAGAAAGGAATATATAGCAGACTGATGGATTTGCCAAGAATCTGCTCTATCATCCATCCTACTAAGGGGTTGGGGAGCAGAGCAAGCAGTGTGTATATATGTATGTGTGACCACACATACACATTTAACCTTAGTGTAAAATCAAAAGCAATTTTAAATATAACATGTAATTTTTTCTGGTTAGATATCACTAGGATTTCTGTCCTGGGAATTGCCAGGACAGAATCCCCAGGAAATTTTCTAATCTTTCTTGTCTCAATTCCCGTAAACACAACACGAGACCTTTCATAAATGTAAATTAATATATAAAACAGAAAATAGTCTAATTTATTATAATTTTTAATTTTAGTAAAATGAGTAATGAATCATATAGATTATAGATGATAATTAACGAAACTAAGCAATGACTGGAATAAATATAACATTATTTGTTATTTTAAACATTGATTTGTATTTCCTTTAAATAAAATGCAATAATATCCTTATATGACTATAAATCAAGTGCAGCAATAGCCACATAAAATTAATTTTTGGTACATTTAAAAGGTTCATGTCTGTCAATTTGCAGAATTACTCCTCTTATCAGGTAGTTTATTAGTTTAAAAGAAAAAAAATTGCTACCAGTAGGTAGCCAACAGACTTTCATGCTGTAATGTATGGTGAAGTTACTATTTTTCAATTTGGATCACATTTAATAATGTGTTGGTGATGATGAACAGCCTATTTATCTACCCATTGCAGGATGAAGATCTCTCCCATTGCAGGAGATTTTGGGTTTACTACTCCCATGGTGATCCAGTCCATATTAGGTGAATGAATGTATGGTGAAAGATAATCACAAACATCCGTGCCTACGTGGGATTTGAACCCGCAGCCTCTTGACTGGAGAGCAGATACGCTAACCACTCGGCCAACCAAGACCAGGGTGTTTGTAATATTAAATTATTATTTGATAATTTTAATTTTTCTTAATTTTTATCATTTTAATAAGTAAACATGAAGGATATTATGGATTCATCCATATTTTATACTCAAATATAGAAAGAAACGTTAAACAGTTTTGAAATTTATACAAGAACTTATGAGAATAATCTTTGGCATAGTTACCTTGGTTTGTACTAATTAAAAGAGACAAGCTCTGTCTAAGTGCCTGTATGTTTTCCTTTTATCATTTCTTAATTAGGTTTTACTGGCCTGAACTGTTCATTCTCATCAGAGAAGAGAGTGAGCGAGCAAAAATCCTCTCAACACTGTAGCAGTCTTATGTCAGAAAGTTAAATTCATCATAAGTCACATCACTAGTCAGTCATATTGAGAGTTTATTTTTCACTTGGTTAGACTATAATAAGTTTAGTTTAATCCTTTATCCAAGTGTGAGCAAACAAAGTTTGCACTTGAAAGTATCTTCAGGACTGAGCTAAGGTGGTGCAACACCAAGGCAACTCATGACAAAGGTGGAGAAAGCTATTTAGTTTAATCCTTTATCCAAGTGTGAGCAAAACAAAGTCTTCAGGACTGAGCTAAGGTGGTGCACCACCAAGGCAATAGCTTTCTCCACCTTTACCACGAGTTGCTTTGGTGTTGCACCACCTTAGCTCAGTCCTGAAGATATTTTCAGGTGCAAACTTTGTTTGCTCACACTTGGATAAAGGATTAAACTAATACTAGTCATATTCTAAGATTTTATTTTACTGTACTTTAGGTCTATTTTACATTCCACTTTTAAACTGCATGGATGTCATTACAAAATTCCACATTTTGCAGATACAGAAACATCTGGAAGTCAAGCAACATAAGAGACCCCCCCACCTCAAAAATTAATGTCTCTTATGCTAAATTTAAGGGAGTAACATGTAATTTTCTTCTTTTTTATGGGTCATCAAAAAGCAAAGGTAAGTATGTTTGTTTGCAATGTACAGTGAAAAGAATATTTAGTGAAGTTCAGCCCCCCCATACACATACACAAAAAAAAACGTGAGTATTATTCTGAGGATGGACAGATTTGGGATTTATGCTATTTTACACCCAACTGGAGGTTGGATGTAAAATAGTATACTAAATGAAAGAGGATGCCAAGTTTTCTAGATGCTGACAAAGCCACTGATGTGATGTGTTTATATCTTGAACAGACTACAGGTAGGTCCAAGCAGAGAGAACTGATCCTGTCTGGTCATTTATGTATTACTGAGGGTAAGGGTAGATGAGCTGATATCTCTTTTGTGAGAGAAAAGGCAGGACTGCAGTTTTGTGGGATCGAAGATGAACAGATTGTCCTCGCCCATTGAAGGATGGTACATAGATCAATGTTTAAAGCATTAGTGTAAATGATCTTGATACTTGAGATGTCAGCGCACTGCATGGTTTGTCAAATGAGTAGGACAAATGAAGAGTACTATCATCTACAAAGCTAAGGATAGGATTAGCAGTGACTGACAATAGACATTTATGTACATGAGTAAGAGGTTATGTGATAGGACTCTCCTATCCATATTCATTGATGGTGAAGCTCAAAGAGAGGACGCCAACCACCATGACATAGTGAACCCAATTATGGAAGGGGGCAGATAGACCAAAGGATGGTAATTTGCTTAGCAGGTCTCAATGCTAAACTTGGTGAAAAGCTGTGGAAATGTTAAGAACGCAGCATAAATTTCTCCAAACCTTTCCACAGTACATATCCAGTGGTGGGTGATGTAACTTAAGAGGTCAACTGTGCAATTTGAATGCTGGAATCCATACTGATGATAGCTGATTAATTGGTGGGTTTCTAGGTAGTAGAGAAGTTGGCTATTGATGATTTTCTTCATTATTTTAGAGAGGATAGAGGCAATGGCAACTGGTTGATAGTTTGACAGCAGACTTCTGTCTTTCTTTTTTTGGGATAGTCTGGATATGTTTATTGCTTACTGGAGGCATGAAGTGGCCTGAAAAACTTCCATCTTTGATCTCTAGAGCAGGGTTCCTGGATTATGTGTAAAAATAAATTTTAAAAAATATATAAAATTGATAAAAATGAGAAGAAAAAAAAATCCTTAGCCCATCCACAGTACAAACATGCTGTGGATGGGCTAAGGTTTACTAATAACCTTTCATGGATGGGAACCACATAAAAAAACTGATTGCTTCCAGGCATTGGGATAAGTATGACTTATGTATTGTAGATTGTAAGAGACGATACAAGATAGGCATTAGCTCTGAAGTACAATGTTTGAAGAAAATTGGAAAAATTCCATCAAGACCAGAAAACTTTATGGTGTTCAAGTTAGTAATTTTCTGATGTCCTTCTATCGAAAAACTAAAGGAAGCATATGCTGCTCAGATTCTGTTATGATAGAAGATGATTTCCCTAGGTCATCTAACCAGGAGTTTAAGGAAACGTTATGTTAGGATCAGCTTTATCCTTGGGTGAAGTAACCATGGTGCCACCACAATGAGAGGTGGGGGGGTGCAAGTGAAGTTGAACAGAAGTTCATCTTCACTTGCAAGTTTCTAGCAAGGGGCCAGAAGGTATATCTTCTATGTTAAGGCTGAAGTGCTAGAAGAAACTTATGTTAGAGGCTTATTGGAGTGAAACAGCACTGAAAAATTGTCAAAATAGTACAATATGAGACTTGTAACACAAACAAAAAGGCAACATAAAACTAAGCACATGGATAAAAGACTAGAGTCCTAACTAGGTGGGATGCCCTCTATGGGCAGCCTAGGATGTAAACTGGAATCTCAAAGTATATGTTTTCCATATTTTGGGAGATTGAATGCAACCATATTTACTTAAATTAGGGCAGATTTCTGAGAGCAGCTGCAGATTAAATATAGTCTTTCTCTTCTAAATTTACTGCAAAGGAGCATGGTGGTCCTTTTCCAATTGATTCTATGAACTGTATCTAAAGCATGATCCACAAGGGCAAAATGACCAAAGTCATGACTGCAGATGTATTTTTTGTGTTCTTCCATAGAGAAGAATACAAAAAATATATCTGGCTGATTTTCCTGTCTGTCCACAGTAGGCTAACTTGCAGGAACAGGACACTTTTATATACTCCAGGTGTGCGTGCGCGTGCACACACATGCACAGAAGGGGGGGGCAGAAGCTGATCTTTTGCAGAATGTAATTAGCTTTTGGTAGAGCTTGAAAGCTGTGCAGAGATTGTGTTTCTGGCTATTTTTCCTGAAGTGCCTTGGACATAGGAGATGATGACAGCATTACTAAAATCTTTCTAAAATATCTGAAGAGAAGGTCAGGGAATAGGTAAAGGATTAATTATTTTTTTGATACTGTGGGAACTGTGACCATTAAATAAGTGTGGTGTATATGATTAAGTCCTGATGTGAGAGGAATCATTGGAACAAAGGCTATAGGCTCTATTGGTTAGTGTTTAATGATACCATACTGTTGAGAGGGAGGGAGAGAGGTGATGGGAAAGTTTGTGGTATCTGCCTGTGTGGGTGGGCATGCCATGAAGGTGTCCAGAAAGGCTAAACTATTATTAGTTTATTTTTTCATGATAAACTGGATTCTAGGATGAAGACTATTGAGGTGAGAGGAGGAGAGAGTCTAATGTGTCTGGTCCATGAGGTCAAATGGGGAACACATCATCCACATATTTTAATCAGATAAAAGGTTTGAGAGCGACTGAGTCAAGAGCTTATTTTTTAAAATATTTCATAAAAAAATTGGCAAGGGAGGTGAGAGGGAAGAATCCATAGAGGTATCCTCTATCTGTTTATAAATTTTGTGTTTCCAAGAGAGATATCTGGAATGGATAGCAAAGGAAAAGAGATCAGTAATATCAGGAGGGAAAATTTTTTTTATAAGTGATAAGGTGTCATTACAAGGGAATACTTGTAAACAGTGAGGTGATATCAAAGCTAACAAAAATATCTATTATTTAATGTTAAATTCTCAACAGAAGTTTTAAAATGGACAGAGTTTTTTATATTTATTATATAGGAAGTGGAATGAACAGTGGGGAGGGGAGGTAAGAGGGCTTGCTAACTGTTTTGGTAATTTATAACATAGGAAATCTCTGATTTCAGGAGGCCAGGAAAAAACTCTTTATGAACAGACTTTTCTCAATTTTTAATCTGAAATTTGGTGGGATCATAATCTAAAGGTCTGTAAGTGGAGTAGTCTCTGAGAATGATGTCCATTTTTCTATTGTATTCACTGGTATTAAGAATAATGGTAGTATTCCTCTTATCAGCTCTGGTGATGACTATATTGCTATCTTTACACAGTTTCTTGAGGGCACTGAGTTGGCAAGATGACAGATTTCTTTCAGGAGACAAAGGTTGAGAAAGAATGCTACAACATCAAGCCTAATGTTATTAGCTATTTCTGGAGCTAAGTTACAGATACAACATTTGATGCTGAACATTAGGAACTAGTGCCGGTACTTGCTTCAGATCAATGACAAAATTATGGTTGAGATTAAGGGGGACTGATGGCTCCATTGCCAAGTCTTTTTTCAAAAGGCTTAGTGGTGGACTTTAGAAGAATTCAATATTTTTTTTTAATCCTTTCTCAGTGCTGTTTCACTTCATTAAGCCCTTAACGTGAAAAAGCATAGTCTACATTTGGACAGGAGGCAAGTTTTCTGCTGTTAGCCGTTATGAAATCAGATTTAGATATGCTGATAACTATTTTGAATTTCTTGCATGCCTTGGTGTAAGAAGAGTATGAAGTTGGGGCAGAAACCTGCAGTAAGCTGAGTTTTCTTTGAGTGCTTTCATACACTTCTTTGTGGGAAGGTCTTTTCCCCTATGCTGTCCTTACAAATGACTGCTACATTTTGTAATGGTTGATCATCAATGGACTTCAATTATATTTCCTGCAGGCAAAAGCAGACTGGTTTATACTTCTGTATGAGAGTCTTGATGATATCAATGTTTTGACAGAATCCATGATGGTTCCATTGTAGAAATGTTTCCATTATTTATTTTGGTGGTATCATCTGGTTTTTGTTATTGAGAGGTTTTGTTTACATTTACCTTGGATTTTTCTTTTCTTTTTTCTTTTTTGGAGAATTGTGGACAGCCAGTGTCCATAATTTTTTCTTCACCAGGAAAGATATCCAAGACATCATCAAACTAGACTCCCTCTTATATACCTAGGACACTAGGTATATTAATTGCATTATCTTCTTGTGGGGGAACAAAGATATCCATGCCATCTATTAACAGGTGTGGAGGCATGTCATTGATCCTCAGTGGTGTATGTTCCATTATTTTTTTAATTACTGGATTCTTATGTAGTGGGACCATTTCTGGCATGTCCTCAGGCCTGAGTCTATATCAATTTTTCTCTTTTATGCACTCTAAAGGGACAGCAATGAAATCATACCATTAAAGGATGATGTTGCTGTGAAAAGGTGAGCCTCAACATATGTGTTAAGGTCCCTACTAACACTTTATTGTTGTACATTTGTAGTATACTGACTCCTCATCTCCTGATAAGGAATGTCCTGCTCAGTTTTTATTTTTTAGATTTCCTTTTCATCCTTTCACCTTTGGCATGCTCAAAAGTATGCTAGGTGATCTTCCTCACAGTGTGAGTATTTCAGTGTTTTGCTCTTATAGTGCCTCATGATCTTTACTGCTACATCGAGTACATATGGTAGAGGCAGAAAAGGCAGTTTAAGAATGACCATATGTTTGACATTTAAATCAGTGCAAAGGGTTTGGGATTTAGAGCTTAACTAAGCAGTCTAGATAATCTGCTTTCACAGATGTTGGTGATTTAGGTGTGTTGAAAGTAAGGATGTTATTCCTGGTGGAAACCAGGTGAACATTCCTGGTTCACCTGGGAATTGCCAGAGTGGGACCTCCTCTATGTAACAGACAAAGAGATCTACTCCAAAAATGAATGACAGCGAGGAGGTCCTGCTCCAATATTATGCCTCCAGAAAAGTTTAAAGTTGTGTGTGTGCATGGCGAGGGAGATGACAGTTATTATTATTCTCCAAACAGATGGTGCACAAAGTACTTTAACATATTGTATTTTATTGTAATTGCTATTGTTACTTTAATAAGGATATCACTTGAACAGAGTTTCTTGAATCATTTTGGAGATCCAGCTGGATGAAGAAGGGTGATTTTGATTTTTCTGTTTGATGTTGCAATAGTTCCTTTAACTGCAACTTGTTAAAGGCCCATGATAAACAAGAGGAAGAAAAAATTACTCATTCTCAAGGAGGAAGTTGGTTCAGTGACAGAGCTCCCAACCCATTATAGAGCCACACACGAATGCACACTCTTGTAGTAAGCAATGAATGCTCTAGGAAGTGGACTGCCAGGGCTATCCCAGACACCATGATAGAACCACAGTAAGCCTTGGGCCCTGTTCCCAGAGACCATAGGGAATGAAAGTTACTACAATGTCAATGACTCTTGCAACCACACTAGGATTGACCCTACCAGGCCATCCAGTATCCCTCTTTCTGAATGTCCATGGGTTGCATGCATGGCAACAAGGCATTAGATTCTAGTGATGGTGGTCTAGAAGATGAAAAAAAAAAAAAAAACTATGTACAGTCAAGAATACAGAAGAAAAGCATAGTACAAGAATATGAATGAAAAGGGCCAACATTATCACTGGGAGGATCCCTCCATCATGTACAGGTGCATCACATAGAGGGGTCAGCTTGAGCAAGTCTATTTAATAATCACAATGACTTTTATTTGTTCGTTTTGTTTTAACAATAATCTATCCAGAAAAAGTTAGAAACCTAAATATTAGTATCACAGATGAGATAAGGATGTTATATAATTTGGAAACACTGTACTATAGAAACCAAACATGGCACTAATGGTACTACAGTGATTTTTCAATTATCTCACCCTCAAATAAATGAGCCTTCCATTAACCAACCGTTAAATGAGTTAGTGTGTCAACTAACTTTTGGTACAGCACCATGTAACTGTATCTTCACTTAACTAACTCCTTCAGTTATTCAACAGCATAACATTGCCTGCTGTGGTTTGATATGATATGAGGTGATGTGAGGGATTCTGTATTTCAAGTGATTCAAAACTAATACAGAATGTGATGTTCTTGCCAAAGTGATTAAATCACCTGTCACCTAAATGTTTTCAGCATAAAAGAACTATTATCCATTAAATTCCATGATTAAGAATAAGAATATATGATTTCTTAAATATTAAACGTGTGTGTTTGTGTACACACACACACACGCTGCTTGGAAAGAAATCAACAGACACCATAGTGTGAAGAACAAACAGCCATGGCATCCACCTTAATAAGATGCAGGACCTTCTTTCACTGTGATGACTGCAGCAATCCTATGGGCATACTTATCACAAGTCCTCCATTCTTGAATATGAAGAAAGTTTGAAGAATTGGAATCCTGTATGATGAATTTTATTAGAATCCTTCTAATGTGACACACACACACACACATTATATATTGAAATAGATTAAATGACTATAAGCCGAGAGATAAAAAATCGAAACGTATTTTAATTAAGTAAACTAGTTTCATCTTCTTAAAAGACTTCTTTGGGTGCATAACATGAGGGAACTACCAACAAACACTGTGAGAGAAAAAAAATCTATACACCCAACTATGAAGAGATACACAGAATAGCTTCAAAGATTAATACGTTAATGCTTAATGTATAGACTTTTTCTCTCACAATGTTTGTTGGTAGTTCCCTTATGTTATGCACCTGAAGAAGTCTTCTAAGAAAACAAAACTAATTGTACAGTTCACTTAATTAAAATAGTGTTTCTATTTTTAATCTCTCGTCTTATAGCCATTTAATCTATTTCAAAAAATATGTCTCGCAGCTGAGTAAATCAGTTATATCACACACACTGCTTGGAAAGAAGCTAATAGACACCATAGTATGAAGAACACAGACCTTAATAAGATGTAGGACCTCTTTTCACTGTGATGACTGTAGGCATACTTTCCACAAATGTATGATAGCAATTAATGGGATTTTGGGACCATTCTTCCCGTAGACATGTAATGAGGTCCTGGACCGTTGTGGAGCAGACGTCCCTTGACCTAACCCCATGCTCCAGTTCATTTCATAGATGTTCAAATAAGTTGAGATCAGGGCTCTGTGGAGTCCAGTCAAGTATGGTAACATTGATGTCTACAAACAACACAGTTTTAGCAGCAGCCTTATGACATGGTGCATTGTCTTAATGAAAGAGACAATGGTCAGTTCCATAGAAACACCACAAATTAGGAAGAAATGCATGGTCCAGAATATTCAGCTACCTCTTGGAGTTCAATATTCGTGGCACCACAAACAGAGGTCAAACCAGGAACATAGCTTGGTTTGATCACACAGCCACATCCGAATTTCATAGTTGGAGTTATGCACTCTGGTAAGAGATGTTCACCGGGCATCTGTCACACCCCCACCTGTCCATCTGCTCGGTAGAGAGTGTAGCATGATTCATCGTTCCACAACACACTTTTCCAAGCTTCCACATTCCACTGTACATGCTCTTTGCACCACTGAAGATGATGCTGCACGCTGGTTTGAGCAATGTGAGAGTTGCAATGTGATCTTCATGCTCCAGTTGATGCCAGGAACTCCACATTCAATGTATTGGCCGACAAATGGCATTTTTTGCGTATTATTCTTCATTGCACCCTACAGTCATATTCAGTGAGTGTGGTGGGTCATCCACTGCAAGTGCAACCCACCACACTCACCAAACCTGACTGTAGGGTGCTATGAAGAATAATATGTAAAAACCACCATTCAACTTGGGATGGCCCAATTTGTAAACAATTTGCCAAACAGATATGCCTGCTACATAGCATCCTATCACAATGCTTCTTTCAAACTCTGTACGTTCCCTTCTTGCAGCCATTTCACCCACACACAGTTGCACTAACTTATGAACATCATAAGTTAGTGCCAATTGTAGCCAATTTATACTGGCTACAAACACGACTCATTACATAGCACAATACACCTTGACCATGGGGGGGGGGGGGGCTGTTGACTTCTTTTCAAGCTCTGTCTCTCTCTCTCTGTGAGAGAGAGAGAGAGAGAGAGAGAGAGCATCTTATTATAATTTTTAAACAGCATTCTGAAGAATTAAGAACAAGCAACTCTACAACAAAAAAATGCCACTCACCTGCTGTAGATCATTAATCATATCATCTACTCGTGCATTATCATTTAAAAGCTCCTTCAGTCCATCTGCAGAAAGATGTTCCAGCAATCCCACAATAGCCTCACAATCCAAGTTTGTCTGAGTCATCCTAGTTAAGACAACATCTTAAATTCATTAAACTGACTTAAACTAACAGGAGATAAAAGTAACAAGTTCCACAAACAGTTTGCATACTGTAAGTTACTGTAAGGAATGAGAGTCAAATGTTGGGATCACAGGTGGTAACAAGCTCATTTTGACAACAAACATGCCATATATTATTTAGATCAAAGAACTAACAAGAATTCTTAAAATCAAAGGTGAAACTATTAGGAAAATCCTAGATCAAATATGGAACTTAAGCTTAATGGACAAGTTGGTAAGGAGGTTCAAGTTTGTGCAACTAAGAATAATATAAGCTAGACGATTTGAATGAGCTGTATAGCATGCTATGTGGAGAGGGAGAGTATCGGATCCACATTCCGTTTTAAGAACACTTCACAAAATGAATATGCACCTATTACATTTGTTTTGCCTGTATGCAAGTTATTCTAGGACTTTGGCTAGACAGAAATCATTGAAATTTATTTTATTGAAATAAAATAAGATGTATTTCATGAAGATAGAAATAGTAAAAAGGGAGGTGGAATCCTATTGATGATAGAAAAAGAATTATGTGTATAAAATGTAGAGAGCAAGGGGGAAATAGTGATAGTAATTCTGAGGCAGTATGGTGTGAGATAGAGATAAATAGAATGAAATATTAAGTTGGATGTTATTATAGGTCTGGTAATGAGGAGGATAGTGACCATGAAATGTATAGGCAAATTAGCTTATCATTATGGGTTAGTTTAATTAAGGTAATATAGATTGGGATGATGAAATAGCAACCATAAGTAAAGAAAATGAGCTTCTCAAGTTTTTGAGAGATAACTACCTCAGGCAGTATATAACAGAGAGTATGCAAGGATCGAGTGTTTTGCATTTGATCATCTCATCAGAGGATGTTATTATAAATGAGGTGTAAAATCTCCCTCCAGTTAGTGAGAGTAACAATGAAGTGATTACTTCTATGACTACCAGCCACACGATGACTTCTGTGAGGAAACGATATATGTGGAACTACAAGGCTGGTGATTATGAGAAGCTCTGGAGGAAGCCTGAAGCTAAAGCACGGAATAAGGAGAACACAGAATCAGGCGGAAAGAAGAACTAATGTTGCTTGGGTGCTATTAAAAAACTATCTAGTAGAAGCAATGCCTAAATCATTCCAAGGGTCAGAAAGTTAAATAAGGTAGGTGTGAAATGGATGAATGAAGAGATTAAATACACAATACAGATAAAGAAGGCATTATAGAGGCAACATAAGGGATGTGTTTTAGGACTATTAATGTTTAACCTGTATATTAATGATACTGGAGAAGATATGAATGTGGATATTCAGTTGTTTGCAGATGATACAAAGTTGGGATGAACTTTGTATGTATGAGTAGAGCAGATGTTGTGGCCTTACAAGAAGACCTGAATATACTGAGTGAATGGGCATGGAGATACCAGTTCAATGTTGCAAAATGGAAGGTTTTAAAATTTGGAAAACAAAGGTGGGATGTAGAATTTATGCTTGGTGCGAATATATTGTGGGCGGTGGAGGAAATAAATAAGAGATTTTGGGGATAATACTGAATAAGGATCTAAAATTAAGAGGACACTGACTTGTAGAAGTAAGAAGATTCTGGTTCCATTGTATAAGGACTTGATTAGGTCACATATGGACTGCTGTACACAGATTTGGTCAACTGGTTTTCAAAAGGATGAAGAGATGTTGCAAAAGGGCCCAAAGCCCATTTTGACTACGACAGTTTCTGATCTCTGGAATGTTGAAATTGAAGAAAGGTTGAGAAGATGCAATTTACAGAGTTTAGTGGATAAGAGGAGGAGGGGGGGGGGTGATATGAAAAAGATGTACAACTTAGTAAGGGGTTGGTGAAAAATGATGAATCTTTGACTCCATGGGGTCTTAGAATAATAATAATAATAATAATAGGGATTCCAAGTTTTAGAAATTTTGTAAGAATTCTAAAAATTTGGAATCCAACTATGTTTATCTTATTTCCCAAAAATCAGGGAATAAGATAAACAAGGTTCATCACTCCCATACTCACGAGAGATCACTCTCGTGAGTATGGGAGTGGTAAATGTGAGGTGCTGAATATTGGTTGCTTCATTCAATAGAGCCTCCGTAGCTCAGTTGGTACAGACTAAGTTCTTTGGTAAGACCTGGGTTCGATTCCCCTAATCGAACTCAGGTCTTTTGACGGTGAGGACCATATAAAGGTCGTCACCGTTTATGACATGAGGACCTTTAATCTGGTCTCTTTCGACTAAAGGTGAGTTAGCAGGTATCATATGGAAGTAGAGGGTTTTTTCACCCAGAAACTCGGGTTTTTATCTCCCTCAGAACAGGCAAACTGGCCTGTTAACACACACGGATTTACAGTCATAAATATATATACTTAATTCCTCATTAGGAGGGCTTAATCAGTCTTAAGGGACAGATGAGGAACCCCATACGAATAAATAAAATTCATTCAACATACTTTGATACACTGCCCGGAATTCCTACCCTTCTTTCATTCTCATCTCTCCTCACACTCCTGGTGTGAGGAGAGATGAGAATGAGAATGAGGGGACCTCCCAGTGATGGAACTGGCATTTTTCATTGTTGCTCTTTTCCTTTGCTTTTCTTCCAGTATTTTTCACTCTACTTCTCCTAAGTCTTTTACGCTACCAGTCTTCCAGACCACCATCACTGGGATCCAGTCCTGCTGCCACATGTGCCATGTAGTATGACCTGTGGACATTTGGAAAAGGAGATCCTGGCAATCATGCACTACTTTGACAAGACAGGCAGTACTGGATGGTTCAGCCAGGATCAAAGGTATTGCAGTAAGTCTCCAACCCCCAAGATCCAGGATCCAAGGCTTGTTGTGGTGGAGACATAGTGTCTGGGGTAGTAGTCCTGGAGTCAATAAGAAGGCATCCATGTGTGGCTCCTTGGTGGGTGGGGAGCTCTGGTGCTAAACAACAACAAAAAAAACTCTTGAGCATGAATTTCTCATCCTGAGATATTTCAGGGGGCCCTAATATAGTCCCAACCAAGTACTGATACTGTAGATACATCATTTGATAACAGAACATGATACCAGTGTTTCTAATTATCCATGCAACAGGTGAAATGCCAATAGGGAAAATGTCAATCTTCTTTATTCAAAAGGATCTAGGAAGACTCACAGCATCTCCCAAAACAGTCAAACAAATTTCTGGTGATATCCTTGTGGAAACATCTAGTCAGCAACATTCAGAAAAATTACTAAAGGGAACAACAAGTGGAATACCAATTACAGTGATACCTCAGAAGACATTAAACTCAACTAGAGGAGTGATATCAGAATGGGATCTCCTTGATGAAGAGATATGTTCAGAGCTTAAAGATTGGGAAGTGAGAGGGATGAAGAGCATCCATATGAAGAGATGATCATCTGGTTCTGACCAGGAATGTCATCCTTACTTTTTGATACACACTCCAACATCTGTCTAAGCAGAGTATCTGAATTGTCCTATTAGGCTGTACATCTCTTATCCACTGAGATGCTTAATTATTTTATTAACATCTTGCCTCCATGGAGTCAGACTCATTATAGGAGATACACACTATCACACACACAAAGCTCATCCAAATGTGCCTTAAACTAATTCAAAGTATCTACAAGCACAACACACTCAGGCAATGCATTCCACTCACCAACATTCTCCATGCAAAGAACCTGCTCCTCACTCCTCTGCTCACACCCTCCTTATGCAGTTTCTAGGGATGGCCTCTTTTTCTACCTCCTCTCTCATTCTATGAAATATTTTTTCCATATCAATCCCTGACCAACTTATATGTCTCAATCATATCCCCCCCCCTTCCTATTCACAAAGCTTTGCAATTTAGATTTTTTCAATTCTGTCTTCATACTCCACATTCCAAAGATTGCTAGCAGACCACCTTTTGTAAATCTTCTCTGAACCCTTTCTCACCATGAAAACACGGTGACCAAATCTGTGTAGAATAATCCACATGAGGCCTTATACAATATAATCATAACCTATTTCTGCACATCATGGTCCTCCACATCAATTCTCCATGCCGTTATCTGATGTGATGACTTCACAACTTGTGCAATGTACACTGGCCATCTATATTTCCATAAATCCAGAGTTAAACATAAGCCTGACAAAGGCAAGCCCTCAACATCTTGGACATTGGACAAGTCTACAAAGTCAAAAGACTAAAGAATATTTCTACAGTGGAACTGCTGCGAGTTTTGCCAAAACATTGATAATATTAAAGTCCTTCTGCAGAAACACAACCCCCCCCCTGTGTCTGCTGGCAGGAAACATATTTAAAACCCAGTGAGGATCCAACTTTAAGGCATTTTACTGTTGTTTATAAGGACAGAACTGGAGATGGTCTTGCTCCTGATGGAGTAGCTATTATAGTTTGCAATCATAATCCTTTCTAACATGTCCAGCTTAATACTGCTCTGGAAGCAGTAGCAATTTGCCTATCTGTAGGATTTCTTATTACAGTAATTCCATTTATTTACCATGGAGCTGTGAGTTAAATAAAATTGAACTTGTGAATCTTATATTGCAACTGCCTCAGCCCATACTTCTCATGGGTGACTTGAATAGATAACACTCTGTGAGGAAGTATCAACACAAATGGATGAGGTTGTATCACTGAGCAAATGCTCAACAATCATGACACCCTCCTTTCTTAATAAGAGTCAGCACCTTCTTCCATTTGCCTACCTACTCATATCCTTCAATAGATCTTACAATCTGCTCCCTTGCCATTTCTGCACTGCTCATTTGAGATGTTGACGAGAACATCTATTGAAGCAATCATTTTCCTGTTACTTCCACATGTCCCCCACAGGAACCACAATCTCCTACACAGATGCCCGTGTTGAAAATGGACAATGATGACCGATTTCATGCTGAAGCAGTCGGTCAAACATTTATCAATCAAGCAGTGAAGTATGTTATAGATTGTATTGTTCAGGCAGCAGCTGCTGTAATTCCAAATGCATCATCTCAATTCCACTCAATCCAAAGCTTTGGTGGAATCCAGAATGCCAAGCAACCAAAAGAGATCACAAAAGAGCATGGAGTATATTGTGCATTAACCGTGCCACATCAAATCTAATAGCTTTTAAATATGCTCAAGTGAAAGCAAGTTATGTGAGACACCAGAATCAAAAACAATCTTCAATCCAATTTACATCATTGATTAATCAAACCACCAGTGTAAAAATTGTATAGGATAAAATCCAGAAAATGAAAGGTATAAAAACACACCATTTGTCTACCTTGCAGCATAATGGATGTGCTGTTGCTGATCCTAAAGCTATCGCTGACACTTTGGAAGAAAATATTGCTAGAATCTCAGCAACAGCTTTATATCCTGCTGAATTTTTAATATTGAATGAGCTACAGTTAAATTTTTCTATCAACTGTTTCTTTTTACTGTCTCACCCCACAGTAGGTCCTGATGACATCCATTATGAGATGATAAAACATCTTTCATCATCTTCCATAGATGTTCTTCTCTAACTATACAATAGAATAACTTCAGAGGAAAAGTTTCCAGATTCTTGGCATAAATTAATTGCCACTGCTATCCAAAAACCAGGAAGGGATCTAACACAAGCAAACAATTACTGACTTATTGCTCTGACCAGATGTCTATGTAAGAGATGTTGGAGAAAATGATTAATGCCAGACCTCTGGTTTTTAGAATACAATGTTCTCTCTCCAACACACACACACACACACACACACACACACACACACACACACACACACACACACACACACACACACACACACACACACACACAGTGGCTTTTGTAGACATCATTCAATGTTGGACTATTTAGTCAGTTTAGAAACACATATTAGAAATGTATTCCTGAAATGGGAATATCTGGTTTCAGTGTTCTTTGATATGGAAAAAGCCTCTGTAGCCAAGGTCTGAGAGGGCACCTTCCTGTATTTATTAAAATATGTCTAGTCGAGTCTTCAAGTCCAAGTGGGAAGTACATTATCTTGGCTATATCATCAAGAACAGGGTGTTCTCTAAGGTTGTCTTAAGTGTGGCATTCCTTGCTGTCAAAGTTAATTCAATCACTGAACAGCTTCCTCCCACTATAGACAATGCTCTATATGTTGATGATTTCGTTATCTACTGGCACTCTTGTAATATGAGAGATAACATGATGAGAGGCAATCAAGAGATGACTTCAACAACCAACTGATGGTGTCTCTTCATGACTTCCCAGTAATGGGTTCAGGTTTTCAACTAAGGAAGTCTGACACTCCATCATCTGTGGATTCATTTATTTAATGTGTACGGAGTAGAACACTGATTTTCTTTCCCTCCAGGGAAGGAAGTTGTTCTTGCTAGGCTCTGCACAGGTCACAGTCATCTTACATTCGTTTTTACTGAGGGCCGATGACCCATATATGTGAGAACAATGCAACACACGTTGCACCATTTGTCATGTTCTGCTGGCATGTCAGCACTTCACTTGAGAAACCTTTTAACTTTTTAAAAATAATTAATTTATAGAGGCGCATTTGTTTATATATGTATATATTCTATTTATATGTGGATAATGATTTACTTTACTTAATTTTTTAAACTTTGTTCGTTTTGTACATAACATAATATTTACTAATTTATCTGTTTATTACGGTTTTTAATTACATCGAGTATTGTGGTCCTTGAGCCAACAAACCCCTAATCAAATCCCCCCCCCCCCCACACACACACCTCTTTTGCTCCCAACACTACTAGAGTACTCGAGAGCTAAGGGTGATCTTTCCTTTTTTTGCAGTGGAAGTCTTTTTTTTTTTTTACCAAAGGGACTGCCCTATCCTTATTGGGCTCTGCAAGCAGAGGAGTGGTAAGCTGGCTGCAGTATTTTGCCTATAACTACTATGAAGAAAATTGAAAACTATCATAGGATGCATTAAATGTTATTGTATTCAGGACAGCTGATGCACATTGCCCAAGAGACCACTTAAGGGAGATAAGTGGTCAGCAAAAAAAACATTATAAATATATCAAAAATTAATGTCAGAACATTATTTAAAACCAAAAAAATTAAATTGTTAGAAGATGAGTTAAGTATTTAATTAATTTAAGTAAAATATAATAGTATGCAACATTCCCATGTCAATGCTGCCCTTTTAATCATCTAGCTATAACCTGTAAAATTGAGGGAATATTCCGGGTAGTTAACAGCTTTCATGAGGGTGGTCTGAAAAGTTCTCGGCCTCGACCATATATGGCAACATTATGGGGAATATTTTTTTTTCTAAGTTGGTACATCTGTCATAACCATGTGAAATTGCAAGTCATTCTATCAAGTAGTTTGTTTTATACAGCTGCCTGAAGCAAAAGTGTTGTCTGTATCCCTTGAAATGGATAAAATTGAGTATCGTGTGGTTATAAAATTCTTTCGAAAAGAAGGTTTAACGGCAAAAGAAATTCATTTGAAGTTCATAAAAGTTTATGGGCTCTCTTCTCCTTCGTTTTCGACAATTAAGAAATGGGCTGCTGAGTTTAAACGTGGCTGTACCAGCCTTCAAGATGATCCACGTGAAGGATGTCCAAAAAAGTGTAACACCACCAGAAATCATTACCAAGTGCACGATATGGTATTGGATGACCGATAAGTCAAAGTGCGAGAAATTGCTGAGACTATAGGCATTTCAGAAGAATGCAAGATGTATGCCACACTTGCTTACAGCAGATCAAAAACGCACTCGAATGAAGATCTCTGAACAGTGCTTGGAGCATTTTTACAAGAATTAAACTGATTTTGTGCATCGATTTATTACTATGGATAAGACTTGGATTCACCATTACACACCAGAATCCAAATAGCAGTCAAAACAGTGGACAGAAGCCAGTTGTTCAGCGACAAAGAAGACAAAATTGGTTACATCAGCAGGAAAGGTCATGGCATTGGTGTTTTGGGATGCTAAAGGCATGTTGTATATTAATTGTCTTCAAAAGGATAAAACAATAACTGGGGAATGTTATTCCGATCTTTTAACCAGACTAGATGAAAACATTCGTGAGAAAAGACTTGGTTTGCAGAAGAAAAAAATCATCTTTCATCAGGACAATGCACCTGCCCACAAAGGTGTTTTGGCAATGGGAAAATTAAGGGATCTGCGCTATGAATTGTTGGGACATCCACCCTATTCCCCAGATTTGGCTTCCTACAGAGAACCGCTACAAGGACGGGATAATGGCGCTGGAATAAATGTATTAGGCTTAAGAGAGATTATGTTGAAAAATAAAAAAAATTTTGAAATTATAAATTCTTTTTTCATTGTTAGGCCAAGAACTTTTCAGACCACCCTCGTACATATCTTTTTAACATGAGTCTTGAGCTGGGTCAAGTTCCAAAGGAGTGGAAAGAGGGCAAAACTGTTCCACTTCATAAGGAAGGTGATAAGATTAGGGCTTTGAATTATAAGCCAATCTGTGTCTGGAGTTGTGTTAAAGTGTTAGAGAGGTTGGTCCTACAATTCTGACAACAGAAAAATACTTTTTGGTGGCCAGCATGGGTTTGTTAAAGGAAGATCGTTTTTTAGAAATCTTCTTACCTATTATAATAAAGTGTCAAATGCATTGGATAAGGATGATGCATAGTAATTTTGCAAAGATCTTTGATAAATTGCCACATGACAAGCTGGTAATTAAACTGGAGTGGATGGGGCTAAAGAGCAGCTTAGTTCACTGGACTGGAGATTGACTGTCTGATAGGTATCAGCGAGTTGTTTATGGAGGATCAATATCCCAGAAGAGGAAAATTACTAGTGGTGCACCCCAGGGTCTGTTTTGGGCATGTAAATGATACTGGGAGAGATCTAAATGGTGATATGCAGTTGTTTGCAATGATGCAAAGTTGGGGAGTTATCAGGAGTAGAGCAGATGCTGTGGCTTTGCAAGAGAACTTGAATATACTGGTTGAATGGGTAAATGAGTGGGGATATAAATTCAATGTTGTGCAGTTATCATCATCATCATCATGCATATCAAGGATTTAGGCCTAGCATGGCCTGTTCCAGCCTTAGAAGTCATCGTTGAATCGTTTAAGAGGACATCCTGGTTTTATTTTTCCTAACGGCTTGTACTTTAAGGCTTGTTTTGGTAATCTTTCTGTTTTCATTCTTTGAACGTGTTCCATCCATTTATGTTTATATTTTTTAATTTTTTCTATTACTGGTTCTTGGTTTAATTCTTTCATAATTTCTTCATTTCTTTTGTGATCAAATAGGGTATACTTTTCAGTTTTTCTCATAAACTTCATTTCTGCTGTTGTTAATCTTTGTTTGTCTTTTTGTTTTATTGTCCAGATTTCACTTCCATACATTAAGACTGGTAGGGCTAGTGTATTGTATACTTTTAGTCTGGTTTGTTTTTGAACTAGGTTTGGTTTAAATATAGAGTTAATTATACACCTGTTATTTTAAAATATTTTGCAATTTTTACGTTTATATCTTTTTCATTTTCATATGTGATCGTACATCCTAGGTAGTTAAATGAATTCACCTGTTCTAAGATCTTATTATCTATTACTATTTTAGTTCTTGCTGGATCTTGTCCTTTAAAGGCCATAGTTTTTGATTTTTCTGTTGATATTATCATACCATAATCTTTGGGTATCTCATTTATATCTAAAATAGCTTTCTGTAGTTTATCTTCAGAATTTGTAATTATTATTTGGTCGCCGGCAAAAAGGAGAGCATTTATGTTTAATGTAGGAGAAAGTTTAATTCCTTGATGTAAATTTTTATTCCATTTTATTATTATTTCATTTAAGTAGATATTAAAAAGAGTTGCTGAGAGGAGACATCCCTGTTGGACCCCTTGGTTTATCTCTCTCATATATGATAGCTCGTGATTTAATCTTATTTGTATTTGATTATTTTCATATATACTTGTGATAGCCTTTAGGATATTATTTGGTATTTGTCTTTCTTTTAATATGTTAAATAATATGTTTCTTTTAACTTTGTCAAATGCTTTTTCAAAATCAATAAATGCAATATGTGTTTCTAAGTTGTATTCTCTTCTTTTCTCTATTATTAATTTTAGGCAAAAGGCCGGGTCAATACATGATCATCCTTTTCTAAATCCATTCTGTACTTCTAAAATAAAGTTTTCGGAACCACTGGTTGAATGGGTAAATGAGTGGGGATTTAAATTCAATGTTGTGCAGTTGTAAGGTTTTGAAATTTGGAAAGTAGAGATGGGATGTAGAGTACACAATCGATGGAAATATCTTGGAAGAGATGGAGGGGGATGAGAGATCTGGGAGTGATTGTGAACAAGGACCTAAAATTTTGGGGACGTATTGCTAAAATTGTGAAGACAGCACAGCGAATAATGGGAATGATGCAGAAGGCACTGCTTTGTAGAAGTAAGGATGTTATGGTTCCCTCGATCAGGATGTGGCCTGATCAGGCCACATATGAAATACTGGGTGGAGATTTGGTCACTTGGGTTTCAAAAAAGATGAAGATGTATTGGAAAAGGTCCAGAGATGATCGATTAAGGTGGTTTCTGGTCTATGATACGTTGAGTATGATGACAGATTGAGAAAATGCAATTTGCAGAAATTGGTGGATAGGAGGGGATATGATTGAGACATATAAGCTGTTAAGAGCTTATTACCAGATTAATGTTGGGGAGCTTTTGCACAGAATGGGTGAAGATAGGGAGAGAACAAGAGGTCATCTCTAGAAACTATATAAGGAGAGTGTGAGAGGGGGTGAGGAGCAGGTTTTTTGCAAGGAGAGTGGTGAGTGATTGATTGGAATGCACTGACTGAGAGTGTGGTGAGCGTGGAGACAGTGAACATATTTAAGGTGTGGTATGATAAACTGTGTGTGTGTGTAACAGTGGGACCCCTCCCCCAGAATGATGAGTCTTTTGATTCCATGGAGGTTTCTATAATAATAATAATAATAATAATAATAATAGAATTGTAAGCACTAAATTAATTCGCTTAAATCTGCATAGCTACAAAAATCCATCACCATTTGCATGAGTTTGTTGGGTGGACATTACTTTGTTCGAAAAGAGAATTAATTTTGAATAGTGAGATATAACAAGCCATGTGTATTAAGTTTTTAAATCAGGGATAAGTGAACTAATCTTATACTACAATTTTTTTTTATAAAATGGCAAGAATTGAGCACATACAAACTGATATTAAATAGCAAGTGCAAAAAAAAAAAAAAAAAAAAAAAAAAGTCCACCCATAAACAAATATACCTCTGGAACTTGCTGATGTCAGTGTCAGTTTGCCTACACGGCATAGGCCAAAAGTAAATAATTAGAGTGCATTAAGCTGGAATGGGTTATAGTAATACTGGAGTGAAGAAATTGGAGAAATTACTAAATAAAATAAGTGACAAGTATGGTTTATCATATAATTCGATTTTATAGTACATTCAAAAATTATTGACTGTAAATTAGAAATTCTTAAAGCAAAAATTTGGTGAATGCGCACTCCCTTTTTTGACCATATACACAGCTTAAAGGGAGCACATGTGGGTGGTTCTGTTTTTTTAAAGCAGTGATATATTGATTTCACTGACTGACTGATGAAAGTCTAGTTGGTGATTTTTGGTACCTGTAAATCTATGGCTTTTTGGTATTGGTCTTATTGCTTTTCTTTTCAAAGGGGTGACATGATACGTTGGTTTCATTGACTTTAAAAGGTTAGGTGAGCTTTTGAGGAGTACAAGCCAGAGGTATCTGGTAGCATATTGTTGGTTCTTGGTAGCAATGTTTGTCATTATTTCCTATTGCCAGGACTTCACAAATTATGCAAAATCCTACTCACTACAAGTACTCACTGAAGACCTCCCCGTTTTTTAATGTTATGTTCCAATAAATCAATGGAGGTTCCACGAAGTAATTATGATACTGTATCACTGTTTGCAGAAAATTTCCTTTGTGTGAGAACCATTCCAAGAAGGAAAAGTCAGTAAATAATAAGAATAGGAAGAAAAGGATAACATTGCTTGTTTGAAAAATATAAATTTGTTACATTAATTTTTCTTACTAGAATGGCCCTTTATATTATGCATATTCTTCTGTTTTCTTAAAGATTAAAAAAAAAAAATTTGTTTCGGAAGTTATTTTTTATCAAATAAAAAAATATTGTTTTGTTAGATCTGCAGATACCATCTGGCAAAATCTACTTGTTCTTGCCATAGGACAGGCAAGTTGGCAAGTGTATTTGATGAGCTCTTGTTCATTACATATGTGTTTGTGTTATTGTGATATGTTTAGTATTTTATATCTGCATAGTATATTTTTTAGTACAATTTTTTTGTATTGTAACTTCCCCTAATAAATTATGATAAATACAAGTTTAAAAATTGTATCTTTATCCCTTTTGATATTTGCATAAGATTGTTATGTTGCATTCTGTAATTATTATTATTTTTTTTGTGCAATTGCCAGTATTGTTATTACTATTGATGGAGATGGAATTGGTGGCATTTCTTCACTTATCAGTGTTTGTTTTGCTTTTTCTGTTAATGTTTGTGCTGGGCTTCCTCTTGATGGCACTGCTGGAATTTCTTCACTTGGAGGTTTTCCCTTTTCTTTGGATGTTTCTGTTATGTTTATGCTATGGATTCTTTTGACATTTTACTTGTCTTGGCACAAAACAAATATCACTAAGTGTTTGCTTGTTAGTTGCCTTCATAAGTGGGCATTGTTGGATTCTGAATGAGGAGAACTGGAAATTATTGATACTTCATTCAGAGTCCAACATAATCAGCCATTATTAGTCTGATTAGCCAAATTTGCTAATCAGACTAATAATCTCTTATTAATAGTATGCTATTCATATGATTTCTTTCAAGTTATATTTATTAATATTTATTTGTTCATTTATTGTTTTGAGATGAAGTGTAGTTGTGAAAACTGTGTATTAAATTTCACTTATCATTATGAAATTAATATTACTGATACAGAGATAAAAATTGTGAATTATGCAATCTTTTTATGTTATTAATAAAATGTAATGCATCCAAGTAATTCTTCAAAATAAGACTTGATTGGTTGTTGTTGTGAGAAATTATGTTATTTTTAGTCAGCGCGTGCCTTATCGTGAGTTACTGTACAGTATGCAAAAAGCCAGTTCGGTATCAACAAAAACCAGATTTTGGCAGGAAGGGAGACTAGGATGTCATGAGTAGTACATAAAAAGAAGGACATGAGAAAAAGAAAGGAAAAAAAAATAACCTATGGCTGAACGGAGTAGGAAAGACTTCGAACCGCTCTGTATTTTGACTTATCTTTCTTCGAGCTCTTATTCTTTTATAAATTCCTATTGCCTCGCTGAAGAATAGCATTGGAAGAAAGAATGATAAGAATGAGCAAGAATTATTGAAAGTTAGACAATTATGAGCAAGAAGGATAAATTCTCCCGAGTTAACTAATCAGTTACTGTAACCCAGGATTCTATAATATTTGTGTGTTCTCAAAGTGATGTAGTTCATATTTCTGAAATTAACAGTTCAAGATTGAATGTGTGATACAGCGAAACATTTCCTCATAAATGTAATATATGAAGTATCTCTGGATTAACAGTTCAAGATTGAATGTGTGATATAAAGAAGCCTGTTATGAGAGAACGCAATGTAAATTTGAGACTGAATTTTCTGAGAACTATTGAGTTAGATTGATAAACTTAAAGGTTGCAGAATGAATGTCTGATGACTTGTGCTTTGTGATTATTCTGAATAGTTAAACTGAATCAATATTTGAAGTACATTGAACGATAGCTTTGTTTAGAGTGAAATTGTATTTGGAATCTTAGATAATAAGAAGTGTAGAATTTATATGCATAAATCCCAATCATAAATGATATACTTAGCTGAGTAAATTACTAATGTCTTAACGAGCTTAAAGAACTTATTCATTCTTAAATTGTATTATCCCTATTAGAAATTCTTGTTTTAATGTAAATTTTTGTGTTAAAGCATTAAATAAATTTTTTTGAGTTGAATCTTGTGTTTGCCTGATTTCTTTCATTGCACTGCTCGTTAAAATAGTTCGAATCTTAGCGGGAACCCCATATATATATATATATAGAAGGAGAATTTCGGCCTGAATTAAGTTGATAACAATGTGCTAGCTGATGGTTGATTTCACAACGTTGCTTATGCAAATTAGAACATAGAGTGACACAGTTAAAATAAATTTTCTCTGTGTTTGAATGTGGAGTCAGTCAACAGCTAGAATACACATTGGAGTAGAACGTAAGATCCAACAGCATGGTGTGATGAGGTATTTGTTCTTGTATAGGTGATTTGTTTTATTATATTGCATTTGTTATTGTTGGCATTATTTTTTAGCTTTTTTTGAAGGTTGACAATGTTCCCTCATCTCCACACAGTGCAGTGTCACAAGATTTTGTTGATTTGTGAGTTAGTTATGGGAGAGCAAAAAAAAGCTATTACATACTTGTATTAACATGAAGTGTGAGAAACTTTGCAAAATATGCCAAAAGCAAAACGTCTAGTTGAGAAGGTTTTTATAATTACTTATTCTCGAGTTGGATTAAATTATTTATTTTTACTTGCTGTTCTGAACTATTAATTCCTTCCATACTACTTAAAGTAAAATAAACAGTTATTTACGCCAGTTTAATGATAGAATAAATCCACGAAGGCTAACGTGAGAAATTTTGTACAATATGTGAACTTTTTTTTTTCCATATGCTAACCCACGAATTGGATTAAATTATTATTTATTTATTTTTATCATAGATATATAATATGCTTGTTTATTTTTTGGTTGTAACATCTCCTGATCTGACAAAATACATACAACAACAAAACAAACTACTTTTTAAACGTCAGTAATTCCAATGATGTGTGTATAAAAAAATTAAAAAAAAAGAAGAAGCAGGTCCTACCTTTATAACTTTTTGTCCGCTATGTACAAGTTTTCTAGTTCGTTAGTAACTGGAATTTCCTCGATGACTAAGAACCTATAACTATACTGATGAATCTTTTAAACATAACTGTCAATGGTAAATGAAAATATTACACTGTTATTGGCAATCACCCCCGACTTAATGACATAGTAAAACTTAAAAAAAAAAAAAAAACATATACGCGAACAGAACTCAATGTTATCAATTAAATGTAATCACTATTAGTGCAGATAAAGAAATGTGTTCTGTGTAGTGCAAAGGTGGCGACCTCTTCCGAGAAATTGCTTCTTACATAAAACTTTCGTTTGGAACAGAAGAGGTCGCCATCTTCGCCAACCGGCATTCATGACAGAAAATCAATGAGAAAAGGGAATTGTGTACTGGAAGTGTTTCATAATGACGGTGGTACAAATTTGCGATTTATTTGGTGATTAACTTGAAATTAAGCACGAGAATTTATACAGAGTGCAATCGCCTTCATATATAGGATTTCAAAATGACCAAAGACAGATTAGCTGCGTTGAAAGCGGTAAGTGGCGTTTAATTTGACGTACACTGTCGTGCGAAGCCTGTTTCGCGGGATGCTAAACAGATTGACACTGTGAAAGCTAAGCTCTGGCTTAGAGTAGGTCGAAGAAAACTGTCGTGCTATGGGCGGCTCCGTTATCTAGGTTTTAGTAATGTTTAGCTGGTTCGCTAAAACTGTGAAATTTATATGGTTCATTCTCAGTTTCGTTTCGTTAGGGGCGGAAAAAGAAACAGTGTTCTTTTGGCTCTACAGTTTGCGTAGTTACATTTACAAATAAATTTCTGAACAATGCTAAATTATTTTTTTCAGACTCCGCAATCAAGAGGAAGATAGAGCCTGCATCCCCTCCAAGTAGTTTTATATCAGCAATAGCTGTTTTAAAGGGGCGGGGATGATTTGTCAGTTTTTCAGGTTAACCGATCTCGATTTGCAGTTCAGCTGTAGGTGGAGAGCGTGGAAATATGCACTATAAAATGCCACTGTTAAATTACGTTCCCGAATGTAATATACTTTTTTGAGGCTTAATTTGATTAGATGCTTTTTGATCACTCGATTTTGATTCCAGCTGACCGTTGAAGTAACTTCATTGATTAATAGTGCTTTAAATATTAATTACAAAGTTTTAAATTTAAATGCTATAAGATTACATGGACATGCGAAATAGTTTAAATAAGCACATGATGGTTATTTTTCTAAGAGTACCAAATCAAGTGTATGGAACATGCGATCACATTTAGTTTTGTTCATTGGTTATAAACAAAAACGTAACAAATGTAACTCTTAAGCCCACAATCACAGGCAACAATTCCAATGGTTTCTTTCTGAATATGCACTAAAATATAGAGATGTCGAAAATCCGCTAGCGAAATAAAAAAAGCTCAACTCTTCAGAATCTAAATCAATAAATCGCAGCACATTTCGTTATGCCTTTTCTTATGTGATTTTCATATACTGAAGATCTTAAAAATAACTCCAGAGCAATAATTTTAAAACTTCAATATATCGTTCTTAGTTTAACAATATGCTGTAAGATGTATGTGAATTATGATTCAAAGACACCCACTGATTTCATCTTGAATCCTTTTTATTGCTAATCCTATGCATTTAGATTTGAATATTCTGAATTGTAGTCCATGGTAAATCGTTGACGATTTGTGAAATCCATATATGATTAATCATGGATCACTCATAATTAACTTTTTGGAGATTACAACATGTCCAGATAATAAATTGAACTCAATTATATATATATATTTTCATATATATCATTAACATCATAAAAAAATAAAACAGTTACAAATTTAACAAGTCAGTCCCCAGTGAGTACAAGAACAATCCTAAATATGACAGCAAAATTAGTGTTGAAGTTTTTATATTTTATATAAAAGTAGAAATTCAAATGACATTATCATGGGATCAATGCAGATTTGCATGCAATAGCCAAATAGCTTACATTTCTTGAGTAGTCCATATAAAATAGTATTGTTGATATTTCCATCAGTGTTTCCCAACTTTTTTTTTTTTGGATCATGCCTTACCTCAGATTTTGATGCCCCCTGTAGCATAATAGTCAACCAAGTTCTGAAAAAGTATAATATAAATAGGTACTTCAAATAAAAAAGGAACATAGGTAAAACTGTTTTTAATTTGACTTTCTTCAATGAATATAAATTTTATATTGCACTTTGTATATTATAAAACATAAATCGAACTCAGTAAAATCAAATCCAAGTTAATGGATTTTATTTCCATTAACTTGGATTTAATTCCCAGATGAGTCTTTGACTCCATGAGGTCTTGGAGTAATAATAATAATATATGATCCTTGAGCTTGATGTCTGCTGCAAAGAGTTTTTGAGGTACTGATTTAGTCAATTTCAATCTTAAATCTGCATGTTTTATGATATCCAGATTTCTTTTTTTCAGTAACAAGTCATTTACAGCACTAAAGCCACATTCAACTAAATATGACAACATGAAGGGCAACAATAATTTTCATGCAAAACTAGTTGAATTTGGGTATTTCATTTCTGTCTCATCA
This sequence comes from Typopeltis vanoorti, assembly GCF_054136105.1. Classification (NCBI taxonomy): domain Eukaryota; kingdom Metazoa; phylum Arthropoda; class Arachnida; order Uropygi; family Thelyphonidae; genus Typopeltis; species Typopeltis vanoorti. The sequence continues at coordinate 74,078,790 of NC_143559.1, forward strand.
CAAAGCCATACCACTATACCTTTTATGTTGAATAAAGTTCTAATAACTCATCATTTTGCATTTCTTCAAGTTAAATTGGTACTGTTTACTTTTCAGAAGTGACAGATGCTATGATCTAACCTTAACCCACTTACGCTACCAAGTATTTATGTTGATCGCTGTACTAGTGTTGCCAGCTTTTTTTTTTTTCGGGAAGTCAGGATTGCAACATCGATAATTTATTGCCGAGAATGGTGGTATTTTTGAGTATATCAGTGATGAGGTGACGAATGCAACATCATTTTCTAATTTCCCCCCAAAATATTCAAATTGCTCCCTGTGGGGGTTAAGCCTCCCATTGGGAAATACTTTATTAGATTAATGTTTAAACAAAGAATCATGCAGGTTGCTGTGCAGTAATGACCAAAGAACCAATGATTCTAGAAAACATTTGGTTCTTGATAGTTGAATTAGGCCAATCTTTACTTATTATTGGATAATTGTTTCGTTTGAAGCAAGCATGAATTCTTGGTGATGGCTGTAGGAGCTTGGAGTTTCAATGGTAAACAGTGAAGGAGTGACTACCCATGGAAAGATTTGTCATAAGCATATCTAGGAATGGAAGTGTTTTGACTTTCAATTATGATTGTCACTTGTCTTCCCCGGGGCCATCTGTCCTCTGTTTATTGTAAGCCTTACATATACACAAACTCTTATTACCACCCAACACTAAAACAGGTGTCATTAACACACACAAAAAAAAAGAGCTATAAAGATCTGGTCCAATGAGCAAGCAGTAAAACTATAGCCATTCCATACTCTAGATTATCAGAAAATTAATAGAATACCACACACAAATACAACCTTCATGCCATCTTTAAAACCCTTGTAGACTTAACTCCATCAAGGGTCCTCTTCCTTGATGAGGAAGGGGATCCTTGGACAAAACTGGATGCACAATTCCTTTATAAAAAAAAAAATCACAAATGACATATTAAATATAATTAACTATGGTAAATCTGGCATTTTTGATTATGTTCTGGATATTCTACATAACATTGACTGGAAAAGCACCTGTTCCTTACATTACACCAAAACCTGGTACGAGTGCAAATTTAAAGAAGCCTGCAAAATTCTAATCAATCACCTTAATCTCAACAATAATAATCTGTGCTCAACAAACACTTGCCCATGGTATTTTGTCAGCTGGCTGCAGACTAGATAGAACTTTTTTTTTATTTAATAAAAAATAACTTTAGAAACAAAATATTTTTAACTTTAAAAACCTATATACAGTATTACTGACAAGCTTTTATGGAACTTTTTGAAACCTGTCATTAAAAAAAAAAAAATTGTGGTCTTGGGCAGGTATATTTTATGTGGGGCAAGTTGGATTTTGCATAATTTGTTGAGATTTGGTCATAATAATTAGGACTATGGTACTGTAGGATCTTAGTCATAATTTTTGAATAACAAACCACATCCCTTATTTTAAATATTGACTAGGCTACCACTATTGTTGTAACATTCTTCTTCTTCTAGTTTTGCAACTCTATGAGTTTTAGCTTGCAAAACAATTTTTAGCCATTCTTTTCTTTTCTATGCAATATTCTTCCAATTCTTAACTTTTAAAAGTTGTAAGATCCAAAATTCATTAACCTTTTCGTTTGCATGTGTCATTTTCTTGAAGTCAGTCCAGCTTTCAATTGTTTAGCTTTCTTAACAAGAGATTTTTTACAGGAATGGGTTGTTAGCCCATTGCCAAATCCCCAACCTGGAGGACCAGGCCTCCAAATTTTTGTCCCCTGGAGGCAGGGTGGCCCAGCTATACCCACAAGTACTGGGTACCCATTTAGTCGCCTCGCATGACATGCATGGGCTACATTGGGACTATTCTTTAACTCCGGTCACCAGCATAGTAATTGTTGATCTGACATGTTATATGAATTGTAACTTATTCTTTAACTCCGGGTGCGAGAGGGAATTGTAACATTAATGTTTTATTATTTTTTTTTATTATTATGTGACACCTCCAGGAATCCAAATACTCATCGAGGGAGGGCACCCACTCTACAACTCCCCACCAACTACACCAATGCCATCTACCACTCGCCAACATTTCCACAGACAATCGCAAACATCCATGCCTATGGCAGGATTCGAACCCGCAGCCTTTTGGCTAGAGAGCAGATACACTAACCACTTGGTCAACCAGCCTGGCATTTAAATTAACCTTTTAATTAAAGATTAATTTAAATTTGATTTCTGACTATGTAAAACAGGATGTAGCTTTGATGTTTTTATTCACTAGGGATCAGACCAGCATAGTAATTGTTGATCTGACATGTTATATGAATTGTAACTTATTTCTCTCTTTGTGTGTATGTTCCAAAGTGATGACTTTAATATGATCAAAATGTTGAGAAATATATTACTCTTAAAACATGGTAGTACTCTATAATTTTAGTAAAATTTGGAGTAGGGGGAAGTAAAAATTGAGTTTCTGAGAATCCTGATTAGTTCTGGCAGAGTTGTGCAACCCATATTTTTGATAATTTATGCAATCATTTTTACTAAGGCAATGTTGTTGTTGTACTAAGACTTGTTTCTTTAAGTGTTGTCTTTCCTGTGTGTTTTGTTTTACAAGGTATTATTATTATGGACTTCTATGGAGTCATAAGACTCATCGTGGGAGGTCCATCTTAAACAATACAAAGTCCATCATACTATGCCATTTGCTTCTGCATTTTCATCACTTTATCAGGCAATGGGTTCCATGGCCCCAACCATCCTTCATGCCAAAAAGCCGCTTCTCATCCTCTTACTCACCACCTCCGTTTTCAACTTTCAGGGATGGCCTCTTCTTCTACTATCTGAAAAATCGCCCCTATGTCAATCCTGTAAATACCTCTGTTGAGTTTAAATGTCTCAATCAAGTCATCCCTTTGTCTTTTATCTTTTCCAAGTCTTGTGGTTGGCATGTAGTGTAATAATCTCTACTTATTATAAGGCAGGACTAATCTGATTCTTTTGCCATGTGTTTAGTTGCTGTGTAGCCTATTTGGCTATAATAGTCTAGATTGCAAGTACATCTGATGTTGTAAACTGCTCCTTTCCTGACACACCTCATGCTATAGCTTCTGCAGCTGCCAAATAACTGTGTACTTTTTTCCTATAAAGCAGCTGATACTGTATAAATCTCAAATATGGAATACTGCTCATAGTGGCACCCAAAGATTCACTTGCATTGCTTGATGTTATTCAGAGGAGGACAATCAGATTGTTTCTCTATCCCTCAGAGAATCACTCTAGTCCATCTCGCACAGACATACAGTTTCTTCCTTGTGCTTTTTTTTCTTCAGGTACTTTCATGGTCACTGCTCAGCTGAACTATTAAGGTTGCTCTCATCTGATCTGTCTTGACACTTCTTCAGCTGGGTTTGCCAACTTTCCAGTCACATTACATGTAATCAATTTTAATCCTCCAATTTTGCAATTAAGGGTAATGTACCACAGGGTTATTTTTTGTTGTTGTTGCTGCCTGCTTCTCTCCTATAGATTTAAAATCTTCTCCATTTGACTATCAAGTCAAACCACAGTTTTGTTGATGACAGTACTTTGAACTCCTTTCTCATTTGACAGACTTGCACTACACTGATCATTAAATTTCTAGATTATCTGTTTGACACCCAAAATTCTGGCTGCATTAAAAAAAGGGGGGGGACTATGTGGGGAGGTAATTGGAAGGAGACATCCACATAACCTTTTAAGGAATACGTGAAGAACTGACTGGGGCTTCTGACCTAACATCCATTCTTCACCTTCATGTGGTACGTAGCCCATTAGTAGGTATCTACTTGGATACTGAACAAATGAGGATGTGCTGGCAATTTGGAATTTAGCTAATCAAATTGTATTATTAATAAAAATAGAATGGTCCTACAATTTGATGTAATTTCATGCTTGGAGAATCACCCAGTTAAACAAGGCCCACATGAAAAGAAGTGTACAAGAAAGTTTTAAAATGAATCAAAGTTGAGTTTTCAGAGGTGAACTGTACACAAATAGGCAAATACTATTGAAGAAAAAATGAAAGAACTTGAAAACAAGAACTAAACCTTGGAGATTCATTGGCAAATCAGTCGTTTCTTCAGGGAAGAAAACATTAATTTTGTCAGAGGCATATTGTGAGGTTGTCTGCAAGGATAGAAATCAGAACTTCATGGTGGTGGACTCTGAAAGTTAAAGCAGTCAAGAAAAAAGAATACTTATCAAAAGTTCATGGCAATTAAATCAACATGTCCTCCGACAGGAGAGAGAGAAAAATATAAGAAAGTGAAGCAATGTGTAAAAAGCAGCTAAACAAAAGTCATCAAAGACTTTAGTAAGAACATAAAAAATAAATGTCAGAAATCATTATTCTCTTGACCACAATGAGTCTTGTAACTCCATGGAGTTACAAGACTTTTCACTTTCACTGCCCTCAGAGGCAATATATTCTCTGCTCCTACCACTCTCCATGCAAAAAACTTACTTCTTACCCTTTTACTCACTACATTTTGCAATGTTCACGAATCGCCATTGTCCTTTGTTCTTTCCCCTTGTTCTGCCATATGAAAAATCTCTTCGGAGGTGAGCCAATAATAACCTTGCAACAGTTTAAATGTCTCAATCCCCACTCCCCATCTTCTATCCACAAAACTTATTCTGTGTGCATGCCAGTCTGATATTTTTGTTATCTATCTCTGTACCCTCTCCAAGGTGTGGTCAGTGTTCTCCTCAGTATTGCAATAATTCTCTGAAATGTCTTCTCAACTTTTGCAATATGTCCTCTAAACTTCAAATTTCTATTATACAGTCATCCTAAGATTCCTTCCTTCCTTCCTCCACATCTTCAGTATAACTTCACCTCTCAAAAATTTCCAAACCTTACATTTATTTGCATTAACCAGACATCTTTGTTCATTTTCTCACCTTTCCAATTTATGCAAATCCTCTTGAAGTGCCAAAATTTCAGTACTGTTACTAATAATTCTCCCAAATTTCACATCATCTGCAAACAATTGAATGTATTCCTGTAGTTCCATAACACTATCGTTGACATAAAGACAACAATAATGGTCCCAGTACTGAATACTGGAACTTCACTTACAACCTTCCTACTCCCTGATTCTGCTCTCCCATATACAACTCTCTCTCTCTCTGATCAGAAAGCCAGTTACCAATCCAATCCAGTAACCTGATAACCAAACTGAGATGTTGCAACTTAAAAACCAATTTGTCACATGTAGCACTCTGTCAAATGCCTTTGCAAAATAAAAAAAAAATGACAGCATATGCTTTACCATCACTTATTGCTCTTGTTACTCTGTTGTAAAAGGTAACCAGATTACTAAAATAAGAGCACCCCTTAAAAAATTCATAACTGGCCAGCATAAATATTGCCTTCATCTGCCTAATTCTGTATACAAGTTCAAAATCTTATCAACTACAGAAGAAATACAAATTGGTCTATAGTTTGACACCACTTCTATTCTATCACCACCTTTATACATTGGCACTATCTTACTCTCCTTCCACTGTCCAGGAACTTGTCCCATTGTAAAACTTACTTTAAACATCTAAGTTAATGGCATAGTCAGTTCCATGGCACATTCCCTTAAAACATCTAAATTCCATCTAGTCTCCCCTGCCTTACTGACATTTAGGGTGCTTAGTATTTGGAATACATCCTCTTCATTCGCTTCTAACACTTCACTCCTTATCCCTGTAGGAATAGGAAGCCTACTGTACCAGGATGGAACATTCTGATAAAGTGATCATTAATGAATTGAAAAAGCTTAGATATGGAGGAAAGAGTGGAATCAATGATAAAGGTGACATGAAAAGTAAAGATATTCTATAATCTGTATAAGTTACACATAGATACAGTTGAAAAATTATTTAATTTTTCACCTGTGTCTGCATGTAACTTGCATGGATTGGTGAATAATGCACATTTATCTTTCAGTAAACTTTATTTTGAATATTCGTATAGATATTCTGAATGTATGGAGTAAATATTTTTGAAAGATTGCTAAATGACACAAGTGCTAGAATCACAGAATTAATTATTCCAGAGCAATGCAATCATGAGTGCATATCAGTACAGGTAGAAAAAGTCTACCTGTACTGATTTAATTATTGTGTCATTTGTGTGTGTCATTTAGCAATCTTTTGAAAGATTGCTAAATGACACAAGTGCTAGAATCACAGAATTAATTATTCCAGAGCAATGCAATCATGAGTGCATATCAGTACAGGTAGAAAAAGTCATCAAAAATTGAATGTGGGAAAGAGGCAGAGTAGATGATATTCAACCAGAAATGCACAGATGAAGAGGTAAAAATCTTTTTACAGTGACTACATTTCATAATACAAAAGGCCTGGTTAGAAGGTTGAATTTCAAGTGATTGGAGTAATGCTCTCATAGTACCCCATCTATAAAAAGAGAAATAAAACAATGTGAAAATTATCTGACTTTCATACTGAGTGTTCCTGGTAAGATTTATACAGGCATGCTTGAATGAAAGCTAAGAATAATTTTCGAAGGGAATCTTGGAGAAGATCAAGCTTGGTTCATGCCAAATAGAGGTGTTCATTATCAGATTTTTACTTTAAGACAATTGTGGATTACTTAAGGGGTCTAAGTCAGATTACTGAGGAGATTTCCACATTGCCTTTAAGGAATGCAAAGAACTGATTGGAGCTTCTAACCTGATGTCCATTCATTGCCTTCACGTGGTCTGCCCTGGTAGTAGGTATCCACCGGGTATGGAACAAATAAGAATGGGCTGGCAATTTGAGAATTAGCTGACCAAATTGTATTCTCTGTTGACTTAAACCAGAAATAAACATAAGATTTTATGCCAGCTGGGGCATTGTCTGGTTAAACAATCTCTCACCCTCTGTTCTTCTCATTTTGGGAACCAGGGTGACGAACAGTGTGAAAAGTCAGCTACTGAAAACTGAACATCAGAAGAATTGAATATTATTATTACGGGCAACTCCAAGGAGTCGATAGACTCATCAAGGGAGGCCCTAACATCATGTCAAGAACAACTATTCGACATTCACACAGTATCTATCATACCTCGCCTTGAACTCATTCACAGTCATGGCACCCACAACAGACTCTGGCAGCTTATTCCACTCATTCACCACTCTCCAAGTAAAAAACCTAGTTCTAACACCCTTGCTAACTACACTCTTGTCCAGCTTCCATGTATGCCCTCCCCTAGTTTTCCCACCACCAGTCCTATTCTCAAAAATATCTTCTGAATTAATCTTATAGAAAGCCTTCAGTAATTTGAATGTCTTAATCATATCACCCCCCTTTTCTGCCTATCAACCAATTTCTGCAACCTACAAATCTTCCTGTTTTCATAAGGTTCATTCCATAGACCTGTTATCATCTTGGTCACTCGTCTCTGGATCCTCTCCACCTCCCTCCCCATCAAGAAGAAACCCTGGTGCCCATATCTGGGCACAGTAGTCTAGATGGGGTCTTATCAAGGCACGATATAGAGGAACAATAACCTGTTTGTCTCTGCTTGTTAAAATATTTTTCAGCAACCAAGTGATTTGATGAGCTGATTTAGCCACTTTTGCGATGTGCCTCCCCTAAACTTCAACTCCATATCCACCAACACACCCAAATCCCTGGCCTCGTCAATCTCCTGGAATATGGTTCCACCAGTGTGATATACTGCTGCTAATCTTTTCACCCCGAAATGCATAACCTTACAATTTGCCACATTAAATTGACATCCATTCTCCTTAGCCCAGTCCTCCAAACTATCCAAATCATCCTGCAAAATTTTGACGTCCTGTGCACTCACTATTGCTCTACCCAACTTTGCATCATCAGCAAACAAATGAACACTTCCTCTCAGATCCTTTCCTATATCGTTATTGAACAAATTGAACAGTAGTGGTCCAAGAACAGAACCCTGCGGCACACCACTGGTCACATGCCATCAATTGTACTCTACTCCTGAATAAACCACTCTCTGATATCTCTCCATCAACCACCTTCTTATCCATCTCACCAGCCCTATATCCCCCATATGCTGCAGTTTACTGATTAGAGTTCCATGTGGTATCCTATCAAAGGCCTTAGCAAGATCCAGTAGAATCACTGTAAACCCATTATCCTTATCCTGTTCAGCCGTCACTGTGTTATAAAATGTGAGCAAGTTACTGAGGCATGATCTACCCTTCACAAAACCATGCTGTCCCCCATACAGTATCCCATTTTCATCTATCCCATCCTGTATTTTCCTCTTGACTATTTTCTCCAAGACCTTGACAACAATTCCTTATATGCTGATCGGTCGGTAATTTACAACAGCAGTCTTGGAACCTCCTTTATGCAGTGGAACTATTTTCCCCTCTTTCCACCCCCTCAGGACTAACCCAGACCCGAGACTCAAACAAAATGGTCAAGGGTAATGACAATTCTTTAGCTGCTTCGCATATGACACGAGCTTGTATACCATCCAATCCCACAGATGTATTAACATTGAGGTTTTGTAATAGACTATTCACCTCCACTTCATTCACCACAATTCCCGTATAAGCTATTGGTACATTCATTCCTGCAATGTCACCACCTGGATGATATACTCTTGCATAGTGCTCGCTCAGTAATTCTACTATATCAACTGATTCGGTTACCTCCCTACCATCGGCATTCTTTAAAATCATTCTGCCATATACATTTTTTCTTTTACTTGCAATATATCGAAAAAACTGTTTGGGATTCTTTTTAGCCTGCATGGCTAATGTTCTTTCATAATCCATTTTTGCTTTTCTTACCACGCTCGTTATCCTTCTGGCCTGCGCTTTATACCATTCATGTGCCTACCGGTCACCTTTCTCCTTAAATTCCCTCCACAGTTGTTTCTTTTTTTGCAGCTCAAGCTTAATGGTGTTATTCATCCATTTAACCCCGACTTGATTTATTATTCAGACTCTAGGTATACAGTCAGCCATTGCCTCCTGCAAACACATCTTAATTGCCTGCCATGCACTATCAACATCTAGTCCTTGCAGTTTTACATGCCATGGCATTGAACCAATCAAACTCCTAAGCTTGTCATACTTACCAGCCCTACAATTCCACATGTATGCTGCCTTAATTGTAAATTTCACACCTTTAGCCACCTCCCAATTCAAGATCCTATGATCAACGTGGTCATATTCTTTACAGCCAAATTCTCAGATGCAATTACTAGGTCAAGCACTCTCTGACCCCTAGTATTTTCCATTACATGCTGTCGCAGATAGTTATCCCTTGATAACCCCATCAAATCCAATTCCTCCTTCCATTCATTTCTTCTATTTGTTATGCATACTATCTCCACCATCTATTCCATCACCTAGTCTATAACAGCACCCCACTGTATATTTTGTTCTGCTAGTCTCAATCTCAAACCAAATAGCCTCAAATGTGCTCTTTTCTCTATCCTGCAGTTCCACTTCTATTCTCCTTGGCTGCAGCTCATCAGCTGTCATCCATAACACTCCTCCCCCATTTTATTCTCCCTGTCACTCCTGAGCACACCATACCCCTCACATTCACTCCCACTAGCTATATCATCTTCTGTCAGCCATGTTTCACTAATGCCAATAACCTGTGGTCTGGAAGTGCCAACCAAGGCCAAAATTTCTTCCTTCTTGTTCCTAATACTTCTGGCATTAGTATACATGAATTACAGAAGCCCATTTCTCCCATCCCTATTTTGATGCCTTATACTAACTATTCCATTCTGATTTGTTGTCCTTTGTACTTGCTCGGGCATATTACACATATTCATACACTCAACTGTCTCCCTAAAGTTTGCATATCTACTCTTCCCCCCCCCCTTAACTCTAGTTTCCCTGATTCTGCACATCCTTCCACTTCATTCAGCAACACCTTTTCAAGTCTCCATACACTAAATCCATTCAAATGTAAACTATCCATCTTATATAAATCCTTTCGTCCATCGAACTCGCTCCACAAATTCCACACCACTCCTCCTGGCACCATTAGCATGAGTATCATTGGAAAGGAAATCAAACTTGCAGAAGAACTAGAAAAGTTCCATATGAACATAATTGATATTATTGAAACAAAGAAGTCTAAAACAGGTGAGATTCTACAGAATAATAAATATAGGATATTATATTCATGCAATAATGATCATGAAAAGAAGGATAGCATTCAACACCAAACATGAAGATATAGTCTCACTTGAAGGCAGTTTCAAGTGGAGCTATGTAGGCAAACTTTAATTTTTTAGAAAAAATGGCAAATTAAATATGGGAATAGAAAATTAACTGAATAAATTTATATGAAATAATAGAGAAATTAATTAAAATACTAAACTAGCTGTATACAAGACGGTATTCAAACCAATTTGGACATATGGATCTGAGAGCTGGGTTAGTAATAAAACACTTGATCAAAGATTGGAGATCATAGATACAAGAATTTTGAGAATGATCAGGGAACACATGGCAACAGTGGCAGTTTAATATTAAAATCGAGGATATTAATGAACTTGACATTGGCTCTGCTAAATGCTAACAGTCTCAGATAGTATAGTCACTTAAACAGAATGAGAAAGGAAAGGTTAGCAAAACAAGTGTTTTGCTTCCTTTTCCAGAATGACAGGAAAAAGACCTGGAGGAAGACTGTCTAGATGGATTAATACAGTGAGATGTACCTTAAGACAGAAATATGGGTCTGATATTATTAGGGTCTTGACAGTTTAATTTGGAGAAAAATTGTTGATGCAAATTTAGGAATAATCTTTTTTTCATATATCACTATCGTAATATCCTGTACGCCAGTAAGGCTATATATATATATCAGGAATTTGTGATGAACTTCAAAATGGGGAACTGAACAGTGAAACTTATTTGTGTCTCTGCTCTTACAAAAGGTTTTCCTGTGAAAGAAGTCAGATTTTTTGAGTCATAGAACAGGAATCTGAGAAAGAAACTGTAAAAGCTGGTCTTTGTTAGATCTAAATAGAAGAATAGGGAATGAATCTTTCTAGATGTATAGAAAAAATAGTTTTAATGGAAGTTATGTACTAATCATATTAAAAAAAAAAAAAAAAAACTCATTGCTTACACATGTAACAAAAATTATATAGAATTTTATTCAAAAACTCCAATATATTTCAATCAATGTTACGTGGACATCGTCAAGGAGAGAGAGAGAGACTGTTAACTACATTTGAAACATGAATTACAATTAGTCATAAATTATGCATATATTAGCTTATGTCTGTCGCAGCTAAAGTATATGATATTACACTAGTATAGTTCAAAGGAACAGTTGCAGAAAGTTGCATATTATTATTATTACCGTATTTACTCGAATATAACTCACAATTTTTTCCCCAAATCTAAAGTTAAAAAATTGTTGTGCAAGATATACTCGGGGATTTTCAGAAACTAAAGTTTTTCAGGAAAAAACTAAATTGACGTTTAGAATTAAAACTTCAGTATTCATTCTTATTTATAATTGCTCACATTATTTATAAAATGAATTCATTTAAATTTCAATTATCAGTGTTATTTATGTGATATATTTGAATCTCTATCGACAATACTTCTGTAATTAAATTAAACAGTTTCATTGCTTGTCCTTTTATCATTTCGGAATTATTAGATCATGATTTTAAAAAAAAACTGAAAATGGGTATGATATGACTTACGAAGAATTTCCTATTAATTATCACTACTTCTAGTCTCGAGAGCGGGACTAGAAGTAGCGATACTTCTTCCATCTTGTGTGCATTGTTAAGGTCATCATCTACCTAAATAGTCATCTCCGCTCACATTCAGGGCATTAGAAATGCTGGGTTTTAAAAAACTCTTGGCAATTATTTCTGGCAAAATCATGTCCCAAGCTCTCAAAATCTAGTTGCACAACAGTTCTAATAATGGTCTCTTAATCTCCCTTTCTGGAATCAAGTCCTAGCTGCTGCCTGCCATCTACTCAGTATTGTAGAATTTTGATACGTAATCCTTGAATGGTTTGTTAACCAATATAGACAAGGTGTAAGACCACCAGGAATAATGACCACATTGGTCTTCATATCAGAAAATTGTTTTATTATTTCAGGTCCTAAGTCTCTGTGGAAAATATCCCACACGAGGAGAGCTGGGCGTTGAAATAAGGCACCTTACCATTTGCCCCAAACTGTTCTAACCCAATTTTGAACCATCGTAGTGTCCATCTACCCTTTTTTGAACTTTTACATAAATTCTAGAGGGAAATTTCCCCTTCAGCATTGTTTTACTTTTGAATATTGTGTAAGGAAGCAACTTTCTTCCATCTGCAGTAATTGCAAGCATGATTGTACATTGCTGTCATGTGTGAGGCAAACTTTTTAATTTCTTTTTTCATAAAATAAAATCAAGGGTATTAGATATATGCAAGGGCAAGTTATATTCAAGTAAATACGGTATATATACAGACATCTTCATTGAGTATTTAGACTCATCGTGGGAAGTCTATTTAAAATAATAATAATAATAATAAAAAAATTAACAGTTGTCAATACCTGCACAGTTCCTGTCATATTTTGCCTTAAAATCATTCACTGATAAAGCACAACTGACTGGCAATTTATTCCATGGGGTTGTTATAAGATCAATGGTGGAGAAGTTCTACAGAGAATAGTGGGAGATCAGGGGAGAACCAGAGGTCATCCCTGGAAACTGTATAAAGAGGAGTGTGAGTAGGGGAGTGAGAGGCAGGTTTTTTTCGTGCAGAGTTGTGAATGATTGGAATGCCTTGCCTGCATTCCAATCATTCCTCTTTGACTCCATAAGGTCTTGTTTAATAATAATAATAATAATAATAATTATAATAATAATTTACCACTCTCCAAGCATCCAAGCAAAAAACTAGTCCTCACTCCCTTGCTAAGCACACACTCTTACTCAATTTACATGGATGTCCTCTAGTTTTCCTCACATTATTCATGTAGTGAAATATTTCACCCACATTAATCCTGTAAACTTCCCTAAGTAACTTATGTCTCTATCATATCTCCCCCTTATCTGCTGATCAACCCACAAATCTTCAATCTCTCTTCATAAGGAGCATTGTACAGTCCTGCTACCATTTTAGTTGCTCACATCTGAATCCTTTCCATCTCATCCACATCTCCAAGAAATCCAGGTGACCAAATTTATGCACAATAATCCAGATGAGGCCTTATAAAGAGGAATAATAACTATCTCTGGATGTCATGATGTTCCTGAGTATCCTATGTGCTGTTTTAGTGACTTTGCAATATGCTCTCTAAATTTCAACTCTCTCTCTCTCTGTTTCTGGAGTAGGGTCCCATTAATATGATACAAAGCTGGTTATTTTTTCACTCCAAAATGCATAACCTTACACTTTGCCATGTTAAATTGGCATTCGTTCTCCATTGCCCATACTGCCAGTCTATTTAAATCATCCTGTAAAATATCAACATCATTTTTAACCATTTTTCTTTCTAATTTTGCGTCATCTGCAAACAACTGAATATTGCTGGCAAAGGTTGGTCGATTGGTAGAGCCTCTACTACTAATGCTCAGTTAAGTTTGAGCGCAGTTAGTAGTTAGAAGGGGGCCAATCGTTCGATGCTGTTGGCACACGCCCCTTCGATGAGTCTTTGGACTCCCTGGAAGTGTCAAATAATAATAATAATTTCCCCTCAGATTATTTCCTATATCATTAATGAACAAATTAAACACTAGTGTTCCAAGTACAGAGCTCTGTGGCATGCCACTAGTCACAGGCCTGCAAGACTGTGCACGTGCTTTAACTGCTGTCTCTCTCTCAATCAACACCATCTTCACATCCTACCCATTTGATGTAACTTATGTATCAGGATTCCATGTGGTGTTCTATCAAATGTCTTTTCCAAAGTCCAACAGTAGGACTTTGTAGAACCATTACTTTTATCCAACCTGGCTGTCACTTTATTATAGAAAGTAAGTTCTCAAACATGATCTATCCTTCACAAAGCCATGCTATCCTCCCATAACAATATTCCATTCCTATCCACCTAGTCCTGAATTTTGTCTTTAATCAACTTCACGAATACTTTGACCATCACTCGTGAATTACTAATTGGTCTATAATTAACTACTTCTGTCTTGGAACCACCTTTATGCAAAATAATTATTGAAAAAAAAAAACTTACAAACAATTAACAGTGATCAAGTTTTAAAACTTGGATAATGGCCTGCAGTCTGATTGGTTTGGGTTCAGATGATTTGTAGCATTTCACATGTTTCAAGTAAAAGATGATCAAATTTGAACTTACTGGAATGATGTTTTGTCCAGTTCCAAAGAATTCTGTGCTTAGTGTCAATAGTGTGAGAAGCAAGGCCAGACTTGGCAGATTCCAAAAATGTAATATAGTCCTGATGTTCTTCAATTCTAATTAAGGTAGATTAAAAAATAAAATTATTTTATTTATTAAATTTAAAAGTAAATTTATTAAAAGGTAAATTAAAAAAAGATCTAGAGAGAGCCAAGGTCTAGGTAGATTGATTCAGTCAGAAGTGACCTTCAAGACTGAAATATGACAGTATCAGAATGTCGGCAAGTGATAGACTTATTTGGAGGAAAACTGTTAATAACAGATTAGTAATAGTATAAACTTAATCATGTAGTGTTGTCATGGCATCCTATACACCAAGTGAGGGAAGAAGGTACAGGAGTATGATTGGATGTTAAATCAGGTGTGAGACAAGATTCACATTATATCCATTGTCACTTATCATCTATATGGATCATATTCTTAAAAGAAACTGGCATTAAATCTGAATATCTGCGATATTAATTTTAGCCCTTTACTCTATGCAGATGATGATATACTTCTAAAGAAATCCATTACTGCAGGAGTTAACATTAACTAGATTGTGAATACCCCCAGCACTAAGCGCTAGGAAAATAACTAGGAGTATTGAGAAACAAGTAAAACATTTCAGCTGTTTATTTAGGAACAATTTGTGATGAAGATGATACATGATATGATAGGGAGTGAACTGGATAAATTTATATTGAATAAGAGAGAAATTAGTCAAATACAAAAGTTTTTATATACAAGACTGTTCAAACCAGTTGTAACTTATGGATCATAAAGCCAGATTAGAAATAAAACACTTAATCAGGAAGTGGAGAGTACAGATATGAAAGTTATGAGAAAAATTAGTGGAATGAATAGATGACATCATTGGCAGAACTTTATTAAACACTAAGATATCAGGAAGGTGCTTGACATTCTCATTCAGGAATGGAATGGAGCTAATCTCAGGAGTGATATCTATTCATTGCCATGATGGCAGGAAAATGATCCAAAGGAATCCCAAGATATAGATTGATTGATGCAGTAAGAAGCGCAGCCTTATAAGATCCAAATGTAATATCTGACATTGTTAAGATCCAGATGGATAACAGATTAATTTGGAGTTAGATTGGCCATGGGATGTAACCTTTTCATGTAGTACTATCATAACATCCTTTACACCCCTCTGAGTATATATATATTAGAAATTTCATATTTAAAAAAAAAAATAGTGTCAAAAACTTGTAAATGGATTTTTTTGTAGTATTACCATGTAGAAGCCATGGAGGCATGACTTCCAAAGCCTCATTTTTGAATCTCCCTTAAAAGACTATACAAAAAAAAAAAAATCTCCTTTTTACCTCCTTATACTCAGATGATCTTTGTACAGTTTACAATAATGACCTCATTCTGTCATATCCTGTTGCTCTGTGCAATAAGTATAGAAGGCAGGTGACTAGTAGTGTACCTCAGGGCTCAGTACTTAATCCTCCTCGGTTGTTTAATTTGTACATTAATGATATTGGAAATAATTTGACACGAAATATTCACGTTTTTGCTGATGGTGCAAAATTGGGAAGAGTGATAGTCAGCGAAGATGTTGTGGATATTTTAAATATGCTGGCAGTATGGGCAGTGGTAAATTGCTGTCATTTTAACACGGCTAAGTGTAAGGTGATGCACTTTGGGAGGATGAGATCACATGTTGTGTACTCGATTAATGGAATTGAACTGCAAGAAGTTGATGAGGCAAGAGACTTGGTGGTTATTGCTTACAGAGAACTGAAGTTTAGTAGGCATATTGCAAAGGTTGCCAAAACAGCACGTCAAATTACATGGTTGTTGAAGAACATACTGACAATATGGATAGGGAAAGTATTGTTCCACTTTCTAAGGCATTAATAAGGCCACATCTGGACTATTATGCACAGATCTGGTCACCTGGATGCCTTGGCAAAGAGGATCCAGAAATGAGTGACAAAGATTGTTGCAGGTCTGTGAAATGTGTCCTGTGAGGATAGATTGAGGTCTGTGGGCTCCAAAAACTAGCTGATAGGCCTAATAAGAGGAGATATAAGAAGCATATAAGTTGTTAAAGGGGTTTTATAGGATTGATACTGATGACTATTTTTTTTCTGTACAATGCAGAAAGGGAGAGAACGAGAGGTCATCCTTGCAAATTGTGTTAGTGTGGTTAACAAGGCTGTTAGGACTAGATTAATTGTGGAATGCATTTCCAGAGGTGGTTGTGAGTGCTTCATCTATGAATGAGTTTAAGAAGTATGATAGGTATTGTGCGAGTAATGGTTAGTGTGTCAATCTAGGGTCTCTCATGATGAATCTTCTGACTCCATGGAGACACTGTTATAATAATAAAAATAATAATAATTGTCCTGTAATTATCTGATAGACTCCTCTCACCAACATGCACTGGTATTTTATCCCTCTTGCTATATATAAAGCTCTATAGATTATATTTCCTTAATCTGTCCTCATCCTCATGTGATCTGAGATATTCTTGGTTATTGCCTCTGCATTCTCTGTTTCCTTATCACCCATATAATCAGATCACCAGATTTGTGCACAGAAATCCAGTATGACCTCATTAGTTCCTTATACAGTGGAACTCTCACTTCCTTATCTGTACTTGTCAGAATTCTTTGCATTATAGTAGAGACATCACAAAAGCTGAAGAGGTGACAGGTTTTGTGATTTTTCCCCTGAATTTCAGTTCCTGTCCCCATTCCCAGTTTCCTTGCCTCTATAACAACATTGAAGTGATATCTCCCCCCATTCTTTATCCCAAAGTACCAGCCTATTCAAATCCTCTTGCACCAGCATCACATCAGAACTTCCTGACATTGCTGTTTGTATTTAGTTTCATCAGCAAACAATTGAATGTATCTTTCCACATCCCTGAATCATTGATGTTCAAATGAAACAAAAGTGGTCCCAAAACAGAACCCTCTGGTATTTCACTTGTCACCTTACTTTCTCAGGACACTGCATCTCCATACACAACTCACTGGCTCCTATCAGTCAACCAATCCTGTATCTACCCTACTAACTGACTATTCATCCACATTCTGGTCAGTTTCAACAATAGTTTGTCATTACTATTATTATTAAACAAGACCTCATGGAGTCAAAGACTCATCTAGGAGGTCCTTTTATCTCACACACATCTCATCATACCGGGTCTTAAACACATTCAAACTCCTTGCAGACACCACACTCTCAGGCAAGGCATTCCAATCATTCACAACTCTGCACGAAAAAAAACCTGCCTCTCACTCCCCTACTCACACCCTCTTTATACAGTTTCCAGGGATGACCTCTGGTTCTCCCCTGATCTCCCACTATTCGCTGTAGAACTTCTCCACCATTGATCCTATAACAACCCCTTACCAACTTGTAGGTCTCTATCATATCTCCCCTCTTCCTTCTCTCCACTAGACTCTGCAAATTACATCTTTTCAATCTTTCCTCATACTCGACATTCCAGAGGTCAGAAACTACCTTAGTCAGTCGCCTTTGGACCCTTTCCAACATCTCTTCATCCTTCTGAAAACCAGGCGACCAAATCTGGGCACAATAGTCCATGTGTGGCCTAATCAAAGCTTTATACAATGGAACAAGAATCTCCCTACTTCTACACGTCATTGTCGTCCTCATCATTCCCAGAAGTCTTTGTGTTGTCTTCACAATTTTGACGATGTGTCCCCTAAATTTTAGATCCTTATCCACTATCACTCCCAGATCTCTTATTTCCTCTACTTCCAACAATATATTCTCACCAAGCATGAATTCTGCATCCCATCTTTGTTTTCCAAATTTTAAAACCTTACATTTTGCAACATTGAACTCACATCCCCATTTGCTTGCCCAATCACTCAATTTATTCAAGTCTTCTTGCAAGGCCACAACATCTTCACTGTCATGTGGTACTCTGCCAAATGCTTTAGAAAAATCCTCGAACTGTATGTCATAGTATTATAAAATGTAACTACTGTATTTATAAATGTATGAGATGATATACTATTAAATCCAACACTTGTGACTCATGTGTTGCTTTGACTACATTCTGTATAAGGTAGCTGTTACTAAGTAGCACAAGGAATTGTCTCCTCATGGACATGCTATTTCCTCCTTTGTCAGTGCTTCCATAGTTAGTCATCCGTCATCACCTTCCTCTCTTGCCGGTCTCATCTCCCTCTACATTTCCTTGCCTATAGCAACACCTCACTGAATATCTAAAATTCATGCTCACCTCAATCTCAAACCAAATGACTTCAGTGCCATTATCACTACTGCTTTCTTCAGGATCCACATGGAGGGGGACGCAACTCTTCTAAGATCATCTGTAATATCCCACTTTGTCTTATCTTTTCTGTCTCTTTTTAAAAAATTCTATATCCATCATTCTGTTCCAGTAAGTTTATCATACTCTGTTAACCATTGTCTCACTGACTGTGGTGTGTGTGTGTGTGTGTGTGTGTGTGTGTGTGTGTGTTTGCACGTGCTGATTCTATCAAGGCCACAAACTCTTCACCCTTATTCCTAATATTCTTTCATTAGTAAATAAGCATAATAACTCGCTTCTGTTTCCTCATAATTCCTCACCATATCATTTGAGTCCATTGACTTTGTTGTTCATATTGAGGCCATACGTGCATCATCCTTATCTTGTATTCCCATGTCATTTACTACATGCTGATCCTGGTAGCTTGCACTCATTCTTCCAACCTCTGCTTTTCGTTTCTCCTGACTGGCCACACACCCTTTGTCTCCTCAACAATCTATCCAGCTTCATACTACTACTCTCAAATGCAGACTATCTACAGCAAACAGTTCTTTCTCATTTTAAAATTTATCCTATACATCTGCATACTCAAGCCTCTCTTCCTGCACATTATAGCTCTCATGCCATTCATAATCATTGCTGTTCTCCTCAGTTCCTTACTATCATCATACCTTGGCAGCATGCTCACTGTTTTCTTTATCACACTCTTCTGCTTCACTGTCTCTAGCGACACTTGCAAATTCCACATCACCTCATTCCTTGCAAATCATTTGTTTCTGGAAGTGCAGTAAACTCTTTTGCACTTCATCTCCTCTCCACAGCCTCAGTCACTTTTCCATTACTCCTCTCAAATATGATTTTGACACCTCTATTTTTCATATCTTTTACCAGTCCCCATACAGCACCATTTTGCTTTTCACCTTCTATCAGGTCGTCCCAAAAGTAATGTTGTTTTTTAGCATACAAAGTTTTGAAAGGAATGTGGTGTCTGCAAAGAGTTTGAATGTGTTTAAAACACTGTATGATGAGCTGTGCGTGTGTGATAAAAGGACCTCCCAGATGAGTCTTTGATTCCATGAGGTCTTGGGGTGGTAATAATATAAAAGATCATTTGCTAATTTGATCAAGTATATGTTCTCCATTTGAATCAGTAATGCTCTTCCAACATTGTGAAAGCTTCATAATGCCAATTCCATAGTATTCAGGAGGTTTAGAGGAAAAGCAGTTGCATAGGCTCAATTTCAGTGCCTCTGATGTTACTTACTTTAATCCTCTTCACTCCACCCCCTTGGGAGCATAGGTCTTCCACCACCATTTTCCACTGGACTCTGTTTTTTGCTTCTGCTTTTATTTGGTTCCAGTTTTTATCAGTATTTGTTATTTCTTTCAGTATTGTTCTTTTCCATGTTTCTCATGGCCTTCCCCATGTTCTTTTACTCTGTGGGTTCCAATCTAGAGCCTGTTTTACTATTATTTTATTTTATCTTCTTTCCTCAATGCCCCAACCCTCCATTTCCTTTCGCCTATTTGTTGCAATATGGGTTTCTGGTTTGTCTCTGCCATCGTTCTTTGTTTGATATTTGTTTTGGCCAATATATTCCCAGTATCATTCTTAAACACTTGTTTAGGAATACCTGGACATTAACTATATTTTTGTTTCTGATACATATATTAGCATTGCCTTTACATTTGAGTTAAATATTCTCATTTTAGTTTTTATAGACATGTTTTTCCAAATATTTCTAAGTTGGTTGAAAGTTGAATAAGCTGTTTCATTCTATTTATATCTTCGGTATTTCCTCCTTTTACTGATACTATTGAACCAAGGTATATAAACTGTTCTACTTCTTAAATCGGGTGTTTCCTCTATTGTTATTTGTTTATTTTGCTTTGCATTTATTTTCATCAACATTGTTTTATTTTTTATTTATCCTAAGACCAACTTTTTTGGCTGTTTCTACAATTGTTTTTGTTCTATATGATGGTGTTTCTGTGAAAGTAAGCAGATATCTGTAAAATCTAGGTTGTGGAGTTGGTTTTGAAGTAACCATTGCAATCCTGTATTTCCATGAGATACTTTTCTCATCACCCAGTCTATGAAAATTAAAAACATAGTAGGGGAGAGTATACAATCTTGCCTTACTCCTGTCTTTGTTTTAAATGGTTCTGAGAGGGAATCTCCCTGTATTACTTTAATTTCAAAATCTTCATACATTTCTTTAATTATTCTTATTTTTTCTGGGAGTTCATAATGTCTAAGTAGTTTCCATAGGGATGATCTGTTTATACTGTCGAAAGCTCATTCAAAATCAATAAAATTTAAACATAAGCTTGCCTGCCATTTCACTGATTGTTCTATGATAATTTGTAAAGTAACAATGATCAGAACATGCAGGATTTAGAGTCATAATCTATTGGCTCTAAATCCTGCCTGTTCTTCTGATCTTAGTGGTTTTTCTATTTCTCTTTTGATTTTTTCTAATATTATCCTTTCTAGTATTTTACTTATAACACTCAGCAATGCCATACTTCTTCAATTTTTGCATTCAGATAGGTTCCCTTTTTTGAGTAATTTAACCAGTAATCCAGTATTCCATTCCTTAGGCCACTCTTCTTTTTGCCACATCTCATTTAGTAAGGTATATAATATCTCTGCTATAAGTTTTGGATTTGCTTATAGTATATCACCTGGTATATTGTCTGATCCCAGTGCTTTACCTGTTTTGATTTGAATTATTGCTTTTGTAATTTCTATTTTTGTTATTTTATTCAAATTTATATCCAATGATGCATTTTGTTCATTTCATTCTGTTCTGGTCACCATCAGTCATTTCTTGAAATTTCTCCAGGAAGAATTCCACCCATCTATTTATCTTTTCTTTTTCATTTAATAATAGTTTTCTTTCTTTATTGTATATGGGAAAACTATCCATTTGTTTCCTTTTCCACTTAATTTCTTTGTACAACTGCATATATAAACGATGGTGTCATTTATATATGCAGCATCCTCTGCCTCTTGTGCTAGATTTTCTATGTATTTTCTTTTGTTTCTTGCACTTATTTTTATTTTGTTAATGCTCTATATCTTTCTGTTTGTTCTTATTCAGCATGTTTGCCAGTCTGTAAGAGTATCTCTTTTATTCCCCCCCCCCCTATTTTTACTTTGGTGTTTTGTGATATCCATTCTTTGTATTAGTTCAAAATCCCAATATTTTTTCTGATGTGCTTATTAGTATGTCTTTAATATTTGTCCATTTTTCCCTCTATCTTATCTCCTCCTCTTTTTTCGAGTTTATCCCATTTATCCTGTAGGGTTGCAAATTTATTTCTAATCTCTTTATTTTTGAGTTTTTCAGTTCTAAACCTCTTCCTATTGTTCATTGTTTATTTTTAAATATTTTTACTTTTATGGTAGCTGTTAAGAGAAAGTGATCTGAATATGCCTTGGCTCCTCTTTTAACTCTCACATCCAGGAGTGATTTCCTCCAATTCCTTGTTATAATTACATGGTCTATTTGGTTCTTTGTCTTCCTATCTCGTGCTATCCATGTGCACTTATATTTTTTTATGTTGGAAGAGACTCCCTACTATTATAAGCTGATTGAACATACAAACGTCTATAAGTAACTCTTCATTTTCATTTATTTTTCCTTCTGCATACTTTCCCATAACAGTTTCTTTATTTGTATTATCATTTCTGACCTTAGCATTAAAGTCTCCAAATATAAGTTGCTGACTTGGTTGACTGAGTGGTTAGCTTATCCACTCAACAGCCAGAAGGCTGCGAGTTCGAATCCTGCAATGAGCATGGATGTTTGTGATCGTCTGTGGAAATACTAGTGGTGGTGGATGGTAAATGGCATTAGTGTAGTTTCCACCAACTACAGCTAACTTTTCCCAGTTAGCTATAGTTGATGGATTGAGTGGTGAAGACAGAGCTGTAGAGTAGGTACCCTCCCTCGATGAGTCTTTGGACTCCCTGGAGGTGTCACGTAATAATAATATCTTTTCTATTTGTTGTTTCTGTACTTCTCTGCAGCATGTTATAGAAATTATCCTTTCCTGGATCGTGTCATTTATTATTATTATTATTACCACCCCAAGACCTCATGGAGTCAAAGACTCATCTGGAATTTCCTTTTATCACACACACAGCTCATCATACCGTGTTTTAAACACATTCAAACTCTTTGCAGACACCACATTCTCAGGCAAGACATTCCAATCATTCGCAACTCTGCACGAAAAAAACCTGCCTCTCACTCCCTTACTCACACCCTCTTTATACAGTTTCCAGGGATGACCTCTGGTTCTCCCCTGATCTCCCACTATTCTCTGTAAAACTTCTCCAGCATTGATCCTATAACAACCCCTTACCAACTTGTAGGTCTCTATCATATCTCCCCTTTTCCTCCTGTTCACAAGACTCTGCAAATTACATCTTCTCAATCTTTCCTCATACTCAACATTCCAGAGGTTAGAAACTACTTTAGTCAGTCGCCTCTGGACCCTTTCCAACATCTCTTCATCCTTCTGAAAACCTGGTGACCAAATCTGGGCACAGTAGTCCATGTGTGGCCTAATCAAAGCCTTATACAATGGAACAAGAATCTCCCTACTTCTACACGTCAGTGTCCTCTGCATCATTCCCAGAAGCCTTTGTGTTGTCTTCACAATTTTGGCGATGTGGCCCCTAAATTTTAGATCCTTATCCACTATCACTCCCAAGATCTCTTATTTCCTCTACCTCCAACAATATATTCTCACCAAGCATAAATTCTGCATCCCATCTTTGTTTTCCAAATTTTAAAACCTTACATTTTGCAACATTGAATTCACATCCCCATTTCCGTGCCCAATCACTCAATCTATTCAAATCTTCCTGTAGGGCCACAACATCTTCACTATACTTCATGGTTCATCCCAACTTTGCATCATCTGCAAACAACTGAATATCTCCATCCAAATCTTCACCTATATCATTAATATACAAGTTAAACAGCAATGGACCTAAAACAGACCCCTGAGGCACTGCACTAGTGACTTTCCTTTTCCTGGATATTGCTCCCCCATACACAACTTGTTGATACCTATCAGATAGCCAGTCTCCAATCCAATCCCATCTGCTCTAGTTTGACTGTCAACCTATCATGAGGTACTCTATCAAAAGCCTTTGGAAATCCAAGTATATTACTGTGTATCCTTTTCCTCTGTCCAAGGAAGCAGTCACTTTATTGTAATAAGTAAGTAGATTACTAAAACATGACCTCCCTTTAGCAAATCCATGCTGTCCATCAAAGATAATACCATTGTTATCAACCCAACTCTGGATCCAAGTTCTCACAAGCTTCTCCAACAACTTAACCACACACAGATAGGCCTATAGTTTGATGCTTGAGTTCGATCACCTCTTATGAAGTGGCACAATCTTCCACTCCTTAGGAACTTGACTGAGTGCAAGACTCATATTAAAAAAATATGTCAAGGCGGATGTCAACTCCCTGGCACATTCTTTCAGAATATGTGGTGATGTATTATCAAGTCCCACAGCCTTATTAATATCTAGTTTACTCAACTCCCCATTAACACCTCTTGCTCACCTACAGTCAGTCTCTCCTCCCCATCATCAACTGCTCTCAATCCCTCCATGAAGTTACATTGACAAGACTGAAAGATCTTTATGAACTGCTCATTAAGTATCTGCACCACACATTCTGCATCAGCTGTCTTTATACCATTTTCTCCAATCAATGTCATCCTTCCATAATTATTTCTTTTTCTGGCTACATATCGAAAGAACTCCTTAGGATTCTTTTTGGCTTCATTAGCCAACTGCTGTTCATACCTCTCTTTAGCAACCCTCACCAAACAAGTCACCCTCCTTGCTTGGTCTTTGTAGACCTCATGGAATTGGTTATTTTCACTTCTCTTATGCTGCATCCACAATACCCTTTTTCTCTGTATTGCATGCTTAATCGCTTTATTCATCCATCTCACACCCACCTTATTTACCTTTTCACCCTTGGAATACATTTAGACATTGCATCTACTAGATAGTTTTTGACAATTCCCCAAGCTGCACCGATCTCTTTTCTAGCTAACTCCTTATTCCATGCTACACCTGCAAGCTGTCTCCTGAGCTCTTCATAATCACCCCCCCCCTCCCCCGTGTAGTTCCACATATACCCTTTTCTTACAGAGGTCCTTGCACTGCTGGCAACAACCCAGGTAATCACCTCATGGTCACTCTCACCAATTGGTGGATGATTTGACACCTCATTTACAATTACATCCTCTGATGAGATGACCAAATCCAAGACCCCAATCCTCGTGTGCCCTCTGTTACATACTGTCTGAGGTAGTTATCCCTCAAAAACTCAAGAAACTCATTTTCTTTACTTCCAGTTGCTATCTCATCATTCCAGTCTATATTGCCATAATTAAAATCACCCATAATGATCACCCTTTTCTTATTTACTTGGCTAATTTGATTGTACATTTCATTATCACCACTATCCACATTACCTGGTCTATAACAACATCCCACCAAGTATTTGATTCCATTCACCTCTATCTCACACCACACTGCCTCAAAACCACTGGCACTATTTCCCTCTTGCATCTCCACTTTATATGGACATAACTCTTTCCTCTATCATCAATAGCACTCCCATTTGTTGGTGCATATATAGCAGCTATTGTAATGTTCTGCTGCCAGCTTTAAATGTAGCATTTAGTATTCTTTCCAATATTGGGTTTCACTCCATTAGTACAGCATGAGCTTTCTTTGTCATTTCCAGATCACTTGCCCATTCTTTCATAACTTTACCATTTATTCTCTGCTTTAAGGAGAATAAATGAAGGGAAGGAGTGATGACAAGAGGCCATCCCTGGAAGTTATGAAAGGAAACTGTGAGCAAGAGGGTGAGGAGTGGTTTCTTTGCATGGAGGGTGGTTGAACCATGGAATGCATTGCCTGATGGAGTGGGGAGAGCGAGAACGGTCAATGAGTTCAAGGAGTGGTATGATGGACTTTGTGTTTCTTAGGGGGGTGGACCGCCCCTCGATGAATCTTGATAGACTTTGTGTTTCTTAGGAAGGACCTCCCACAATGAGTCTTTTGACTCCATGGAGGCCTGAATAATAATAATAATAAAGGAGAATAAAATCATCTTGAATAAAGAGCTAACATCTCCAATTTTGATATATGACTTAATGCCACTTTTCTTCATAATGTGATAAAGAAATATGTCAGACTGCAGTGGAGGTAGTATATCTTTGTCTTGCATCTGATTTTCCATTAAAACATCCTATTGTGAGTTTTATCTGCTGACATAAATTACAGGCTTTATATTGCTCTGTATATGTCCACATACATTCTGTGATTGTAGTGTTTTGAACAACTCTTTTCTTAGTACTTTTTTCATTTGTTTTTGCCACATCTACAAACTCGATTTATTTGACTGCCTTAAATTGAAAATCAGAACCTCATAACCAGTATTTGGCTGCTTCTTCCCCAAGATTCTCTGCCACAATTTTTCATAGCCGCTTTTCAAGGATGTTTACATATGCTGCCTGCTTGGAAAGAAGTCAACTGACACCACAGTGCGAAGAACAAACAGCCATGGTGCCCACTTTAATAAGATGTAGAATCTCTTTCCACTGTGATAACTGCAGCAATCCTGTGGGGCACACTTTCCAGAAGCATATAGTAGCAATCAATGGGAATTTTGGACAATTTTTCCTGTAGGCATATAATGATGCCTGGGACTGTTGTGGTGGAAGACATCCCTTGACCTCATTCAACACTAAAGGTTCATTCCACAGATGTTCAGTATGGTTGAGATCAGGGCTCTGTGGAGGCCAATTAAGTATGTTTGCTGTTCATGTCCACAAACCACACAGCTACAGCATCAGCCTTATGGCATGGTGCAGTGGCTTGCTAATAGAGACAGTGGTCAGTTCTGTGAAATGCCACAAGGTAGGAAGCATTACATTGTCCAGAATGTTCAGATACTGATCGGAGTTCCATGTTTGTGGCACCATAAATAGAGGTCGGAGTCTAAACCAGTAAAAATGGAACCATACCATCATACTTCCACCTCTAAATTTCATAGTTGGGGTTATGCACTGTAGTAGATGTTCACCAGGCATTCACCACACCCAGACTAGTCCATCTGCTTAGTATAGGGTGCAGCATGATTCCTCACTCCGTAACACAGCTTTCCAAGCTTCCATGTCCCACTATACATGTTCTTTGCACCACCGAAGGTGACGCTGCATGTTAATTTGGGTAATGTGAGGCATGCATATTGCAGTTCTTCCATAAGTGTTGTGAACCTTGGTTCTGAATGCTTTTGTGCAGATTTATGTTCTACTCAATGTCAGAACTCTGCATTCAATGTGTTGGCCAACAAATGGCAGTTTTTACATGTTTTGGTCATGTTCAATGAGTGTTGTGGGTTGTCCACTGTGGGTAGCACTTGCAGTTGACTTTCTGCTCTTTTATCTCAGCATGGTATCACTGATTGTTGACCTGGGATGACCCAGTTTAGTTTGGGTAATGTGAGACATGCATATTGCAGTTCTTCCATAAGTGTTGTGAACCTTGGTTCTGAATGCTTTTGTGCAGATTCGTGTTCTACTCAATGTCAGAACTGCATTCAATGTGTTGGCCAACAAATGGCAGTTTTTACATGTTTTGTAGCATCCTATGGTCACGTTCAATGAGTGTTGTGGGTTGTCCACTGTGGGTAGCACTTGCAGTTGACTTTCTGCTCTTTTATCTCAGTATGGTATCACTGATTGTTGACCTGGGATGACCCAGTTTGTCAACAATTTGCCAAACAGATATGCCTGCTATATGGTATCCTATCACAATGTCTCCTTCAAACTCTGTCAGTTCCCTTCTTGCAGTCATTTTACCTGGACACAGTTGCACTGACGTGAGAGCATCATATTCCTCCAATTTCTACAGCTACAAACATGTGACTCATTGCATGGCACGATGCATCTTGCCCATGGAGTTGTCCATTTGCTCCTTTCCAAACAGCGTATATCTATATGAAAAACACTTGGTATGGAAATTCCTCTGTAATCTTCACATTTATTTTTATGTATGAGGGCTCTACTCCAATCATCTGAAATTTAACCTTCTAATCAGGCTTTTTGAATTAAGAAGTAGTGCTATTGTACAGCTTTTAAACCTAGTATGTCAGCTTTTCTACAGTTCGGGTTTCTGTTATAGTTATTTCTTATCTGTGTATTCCTAACTATATTTGTCTAGAACATTTTCTACTACTTTTCTGTTACCTATCTCATTTAGTAATTTTCCAAAGTAATTACTCCAGACTATCCATCAGTTTTTATGTCACCTTTTATCATCAGTTTTTCTCTGTATTTTAGTCATAGCGACTTATGAGCTTAGAACTTTTAAATATATATATGTGTGTGTGTATTTTTTTTCTTTTCCAGGATATCTTGTAACTTCTTGAGTCCACCATGAAGTTCTGATTTTTCTGTCCTTGTAAACAAAATCACCATATGCTTCCCTGACAGAATCTTTTTTCAGAATTTGCATGTATGGTAAGTCAATTTTCAAGAGGGGAAAATCCCTCTTACCAGTTTATGAAACCATCTAACTCAAGTTGAACAACCTTTATAAAGGTTCATTTCTTCTTAGACGTGATTAGAGCCCAGGTCTTTCTAACCAAGGGGTAGGGATCACCTGTATCTGAGTTACATGTTTGAATGTACAGTTCCTTTGAGGTTGCTTTTTTGAAAACTTTCATAGATATATTTTTCATTGTGATACATATTTTTAATCTACTTAAGACTAAGTGATGATCACTTCCTATTTCAAATCCTTCTATATTCTTATATCCTGAAGATATCACAGTCAACAGCATCATAATATCAATTCTTGTATGTTTTCTTTATGTGAATTTATGCACTTCTCTATGTTTGAGCATGGTGTTAGTAATGCCTAGTCCATGTCCTCAACTGAAATTCACTGTTTACTTATAGATTTGTTTATTTCTCCTGATTTTCTCAAACATTTCTATATATCTGGTATTTATTTCAGATATATTATATATAGGGACTCTGCAGTTTTGACCTTCAACAAGACAGCTTTTCTTTTTTTCTTCAGCTCTCTGCTGACACAAAAAATTCCTTTATTTCCTTTCCAGAGCTTATGTGGTATCATAAGAATAAATGTATTTTGACTCTGTTTTTCCATTTGGAAATTTGTCCACATCAAACTAGAAACTTTTTACTGTTAAAGAAGTTTATTTACCTATTTAGGCTTGAGCATTGGATAAAGTACCCCCATTTTTTGATCACTATTGCCTGAATATATCACCTTATAGCTATTATTTAGAAATATCATATCTGTTTCATCCTTCCTCATCTTAAGAACACCAATTTTGTCAATATGGTATTTTAGACCTCCTCTAAAATTTATTATTATTATTATTCCATTGAAATTATTTCATGATGCTTCTAATTTTGGTTGCTTATCTTTATTTCTGTTCAATTTAAGGTTGTATCCATAACTGATGTTAAACTGTTCACCTTGATTACCTAATAAAATAATGAAAGCTAATAAAAACAGGGAGAGGGGGAGCTTGTTTAATCAGGCAGCTACCTAAATCAGTAAAGTATTCTTTGCTCATTGTCCTTAACAAAAAACAAAAGTGTGTTGCACTACTATCATATTTGTGTGTAGTTTTAGAATATATTATTATTATTATTAGCAGCAGATACGCTAACTACTCGGCCAACCAGGCCAGTTTCATATAGAATATTTGGCAGGCTGAAACTGACCTCATCATTTGTCCATGTCTATATGTAGTAATAAGTTGCACACAGGGAAGTAAGGCTTTCACTTTGGGGATTTGGGTCAGAAATTACCGGTTTATTAATTGTGAAGTCTGCTGTAAGTAAGTAGTATTTTGCTTTATGTTTTTTAATACTGTACCAACTCATTTATATCTGGCCTTCTTCTGGGTATTTTTCTACTGTTTTTTGCTTCAATTTTTTTTTTTTTTTAATCTTTCATCTTCGTTAGTCTGCTTACACTCAAGTTGAATTCATTTATAATATCTCCATTATCTTAATATGATTTTACTATTCACCCATCCCCCCTTCATTTCTCTGATTTTGCTGAAAACTTATATTTTATATACAAATCAGTGGTCTTCAGTCTGTTTTGTTTGATTCATCGTTTAACTTGGTTTGAACATTGTCTTAATTTGCTACTAGTTTGCTGTTTTGTCAGATTTCTCTCTTTGTTATACATTTTATTATCATCATCTGAGACCTCTAAGAATTCAAGGACTCATTGAAGGAGGCTATACATCACCCATAATTAATTGCCATACCCTCTCCTAAACTCATTTACACTAGATGGCATCACCATTTCAAAAGATAAACTGTTCCACTCACAACTGTGTGAGAGAAAAATCTAGTGCTTACCCCTGTTTGTTTTCTTCCCGCCTTCTATATAATGAAAATTTTCATCGGATGGATATGCTATAACCCTTCAGAAGTTTATAGACCTCTATGATATCACCACTTTTAAAGGTTTTTTATATTTTTTTATATTTCATATATGAGGGTGGTCTGAAAAGTTCTCAGCCTCAACCATAGATGGCAACACTATTGGCAAGATTTATTTTTTTTCTTTTCTAAGTTGGTACATCTGTCATAAGCATCCATGTGAAATTGCAAATCATTCTATCAAGTAGTTTGTTTTATACAGCTGTCTGAAGCAAAAGTGTTGTCTGTGTCCCTTGAAATGGATAAAATTGAGTATCGTGCAGTTATAAAATTCTTTGTAAAAGAAGATTTAACACTAAAAGAAATTCATTCGAAGTTCATAAAAGTTTATGGGCACTCTTCTCCTTCGTTTTCGACATTTAAGAAACGAGTGGCGAGTTTAAATGTGGCCGTACCAGCCTCAAAGATGATCCACGTGAAGGACATCCAAAAAGTGTAACACACCGGAAATCATTGATCAAGTGCACAATATGCTATTGAATGACTGGCGAGTCAAAGTGCATGAAATTGTTGAGACTATAGGCATTTCAAAAGAATGTGTAGGATATATTTTGCATGAAGAATTGCAAATGAAAAAGCTTTGCGCAAGATGGGTGCCACGCTTGCTCATAGCAGATCAAAAACGCACTTGCATGAAAATCTCTGAACAGTGCTTGGAACGTTTTAACAAGAATAAAACTGATTTTCTGCATCGATTTATTACTATGGATGAGACTTGAATTCACCATTACACACAGAATCCAAACAGCAGTTAAAACAGTGGACAGAAGCCGGTTTTTCAGCACCAAAGTTGGTTCCATCAGCAGGAAAGGTCATAGCATCGGTGTTTTGGATGCTAAAGGCATTTTGTTTGTTAATTATCGTGAAAAGGGTTAAACAATAACCGGGGAATATTATTTCGATCTCTTAACCAGACTAGACAAAAAAATTCATAAGAAAAGACCTGGTTTGCAGAAGAAAAAAAATCATCTTTCATCAGGACAAGGCACCCACCCACAAAGGTGTTTTGGCAATGGGAAAATTAAGGGATCTGCACTATGAATTGTTGGAACATCCACCCTATTCCCCAGATTTGACTCCCTCTGACTTCTGTCTCTTCCCAAAACTAAAACTTTTCTTCGCTGGTCAGCGTTTTTCTTCGAATCAAGAGGTGATTGCAGCTGTAGAGGGGTATTTTGCAGATCTTACTGAGAACCACTGTAGGGATGGGATAATGGTGCTGGAACATCGCTGGAATAAATGTATTAGTCTTAAGGGAGATTATGTTGAAAAAAAAAATTGAAATTATAAATTTGTTTTTTTTTTCATTGTTAGGCCAAGAACTTTTCAGACTACCCTCTTATTATAAGGAAGATTGGCATTACTAGTCTTGCTTAATGTATTATCAATTTTAGTATCTTATTTGCCATTTTCACTATTTTTGTTCCCACACCCACACACACAAAACTGCAAACCCTGTAGCACAACAGTGCAGTGTACAAGCAAGTGTTAAAGAAAGAATCTCTTGATATGCTTTTTGAAAAATGGAGATTGTAATCCTTTAAATAAAATGGTGTGGTGAAAATTGTCACAAAGAACGAAGGTAAAGAGAATGAAAGGTGGGGAAGAGAAGTTGGTTTAGTATGTTTGAAGCTGAACAGTGAAAACAGATGTGGAACAGCAGTTGCTGATATGCTTACAGGCTCAAAGAAAAGTTGAGGAATGGTGGGAAACCAGGTTCAATGAGACACCTGTCAAAATAACTATAAAAAAGCTTAAAAGAAGGAAATTTCCTACAGAAACAGAATGTCTGAAAAGTGACTGCATCGGGATGAGGAGGAGGCACCATCCAGAAATTTGAGAACAGTATTTAAGGTACACTAGATTTAGAATTTACTCACTGGTAACAATGTGGGAGGTACAGTTGCTAAAAGGAGGAGGCTATGAATATATGGAGGAAAGTCTAGAAATTTAATTCAGCCAGGAAGAAAGATCTAAGTGTTGTCAAAGGTAGAGGGATATTAAATGTGATCTTTCTTATATGGAATAAGACTGGATGTATTTTGGTAGCTGTGAAGTTGATGTTTTCTCTCTCTCTCTTTCCCCCTACTGAAATATAGCAGAGATCGATGTTTGAAGCATTTGGATATCTGAGCCTGAGCACTACAGGATTTATCAAATGAAAAAAAAAAAGAAAAGAAAAAATAACTGTATTATGAGCAGAATTCTGGCTACCAGAATTAATAACAGAATTGATTATAGGCTTGCTTCCATAATTTAGAATAGATGCCATATAAATATGAAAGATTGTGGAGATAATATAGGACATGTGCTAGTTGCTAATTTAAGAAAGCCCAGAGAAGTCATGCAGTGTGGGTCATGCATACAGGAGCTGAAGGAGAATAATGATGATGTAAGTTAGCCTTGTCTTTGGGTGATGTTACAGTAGTACCATTCAGAGGTGTGTGTGTGGGGGGGGGGGTTGGAAACTTGGAAAGGTAGAAATTTTGCTCATTAGCCTTGGCAAAGGATCAGAAGGCTCAGCTGCTTATGCCTTTGGTTTTTTGCACCTGTTGCAGGTAGACAAAAGATGGGTTTTGGTTTCAAGCCTCAGGTGATATGCTAAATTTTTTTCTTTGACTGCTATGGAAGATTTGTTGGAAAAACCAAGAAAATGATTATTCCTCTTGTTAGGCTACAATAAGTATTTGGATCACTCATTGATTACTTTGAAGAAAGTAGTGTTAAGAAACACATAGGTCATTCTACTTGGCATCACTGTAGTGCTGAAAGGCATGAGATTGAGAGTAGTTGAGTGGGTAGATGGTAACAGAAACCTGAATGAGGTTATTAAGCTGCCAGTGGAACTAACATCATTCTACTTGGCATCACTGTAGTGCCCAAAGGCATGAGATTGAGAGTAGTTGAGTGGGTAGGTGGTAACAGAAACTCTAAATGAGGTTATTGAGTTGCCAATGGAACTAACATCCATATATTTGAAAGAACAGGCTAAGAAAAGATGTTATGAAGATAGAGGATTATTTAGTGTTGTGATAGTCAGATGGAAAAATAACATATAGGATCTACATAGATGTCTGTAAATTTGTGATGCGCCTTATGTATAGTAAAATTAAGAATGTCAAAGCAATTACTTTGCTTTTTTTTTGTTACTTTTTTCTATTGTTTTCTGAGGAAAACTTTTTTCTGTAGGTTTGAAATTATTTGTGATGACTTGCTTGTTCGAATGCTGTGAAACAGTTGATGGATAGGGTCATGCATTAGGGTGAAAGACTTGGTCATGCTCAGAACACTCATTCTCCTGTCTGTTGAAAGGCCTCAATAGTTTCCTTGCATACCACTATATTGGATGTCTCTTAAGTAAAATCTGGCAGAGTGGCTTGTTGCAAGATATATTACCATCACATTTGGTTGCCCCATTTGCTGTCTAATGACCAGCCTGCAGAACCACTTTACTGCTTCATTGAGAGAGAGAGAGAGCTTTAGGCTGATTACAGTGTATTTCACATGCCTGTAGTCACCCATATTACATCTAAGAAGCAGGATTCCTGGAAACTGTGCTTTGAGGACCGAACATAATAGCCACTTCAGGCCTCCAACGTTGTGGTAGTGTTTTACCAGGCAATCATGTTACCATTCATCTAGTTGACATGTCCCTCAACTAGGGATGTTTTTTGGTAGCAGTACTTGAGGTTTCCAGAGCCTCATTTGCAGTAGCAAGTGTCATTAGAAAGGCAGGATTGGCTTAGCTGAGAGGATATATGTTGTGCATTACCAGCCTGTTAGCTGCCTTGAAATGTGTTTTATTTTGAAACATTCTCCTTCTACAGTTTTTACAGTATCATTGTATATTATTAATGTGAAAATAATTACTGTTGTTAAGAAGGTAGTAGTAGTTGAAAGAGGAGAGGTTGATGAGCTTAATGATATCGCAAAATCTAGATGAAAAAAGAGCTGCAGATTTCAATTGGTTCTTAGCAAATTTTAATAGGATATGGAAAGGAATTGTCAGTACTGTCCAACATCTTTGTCTGAAAGATAATGTTAAGACGGTTTTGTTAAGACCCTCAGAAATAAAACATCCCTTGTCTACCCAATGCTGTATATGATCTCTCAATAATTTCTCCAGAATCTCAACAAATACAGAAATACAAACTGATCTATAGTTTGATGCTTCCATTGTACCACCACTCTTATGCATTGGCACTGTCTTACCCTCCTCCTACTCCTTGGACATTTTTCCATAGCCAGGTCCTCATTGAAAAGCCAAGTCAGTGGAGCTTCAGTTCCTTAACATATTCTCTTAAAACACATTGGAATAATAATAATAAGAAGAATCACATAACTTCCAATTTTTATATAATTTAATTTTTTTCCTATTGTGCGGTTATCCTCATCAAGGTTAATTAGTTGTCTAATTGTGGTTTACAATAGTTCATTGTTTTTAACTTTTTGAATGTGTATACTCCTAATGAAGATCATGATATAAAAATTAAAATGTAGCTAATTTTCACATGTTCATTTTTTAATTTTAAAGTTCAGATTTAAAATTAAATTTTTTAATTTTAAAGATCAGAATGATAGTTGATCCCATAATTCTGCTTTAATGAATGATTCAGAACTGTTAAATCCATATAAAGTGAATCTGGTCTCATACAACTGACATAGTATGGTTTCCTTTCCCAGAAACCTCTGATTTTAACCCCCCCCCCCCACATACACAAAACAGACTGACTTAGAATACACAACATATTTAAGGCTGATACCCTTGCTCCACACTTAGTAACTTTAATCTTTCTAATCATTTTCATTCAAGTTTCATTTTAAAGAAAATAGATTTCAATTAATATATAATTAAACAAATAATTATAAACTGACATTGAAAAACTTGTGCACGCGCGCACACACACACACACACACACACACACACACACACACACACACACACACACACACACACACACACACACACACACACACACACACACACACACACAGGTAATCTAATGTTATCTTTCCAGAAATAATCATTTCAGATATAAGGGACAAAAGCTGAAATTACACATACTATTCCTTCTTGAGGAATGCTGTTTGGAAAGATTAAAACTGCATTTTATAAAAATTTAGCATTTCATATATTTGTCAAAAGTTGTTGAAAGTTTAAAGTAAGAAACTTGGATAAAGGATTAAACTAAATTTATTATAGTCTGACCAAGTGAAAAATAAACTTTCAACATCTTTCTCTAAATCCAGAGTAATTTAATAAAAAGGTGGCACACTGTTTGACAGTTCCTATAGGAGGAGATGACCTTGCTAATGCTTCTGCCTTGGCGTCTCCACTTGGGCCTGGCTCCCACTGAAGAGACCTCAATAAAGGTCAAAACTAGTCTAGGTAGTGGCCCTTCCCTTAAAGCATAACATTATACATATCCGCTAGGAGATGTGTTTTGCATTATGGGAGATACTGAGATAGGAGTGTTGGTAGCTTGCTCCACCTTTGCAAGGAGTTGCCCAGTGTTGTACCACTTTACCCCAGTCCTGAAGATACTTTCAGGCGCAAACTTTGTTTGCACACACTTGGATAAAGGATTAAACTAAATTTATTATTATTTGTCAAAAGCTATTTAAAATTAATTTAGAATTGTTTAGGGTATGTATTTTATATATATTAATATTTAATTACCTTTTTTTTAGAGTTTAATGAATGTATTGTAAAAATGAACAAATGTAATGTGAAGGAAATCATTTTTAAATTACTCTTCTTGTTCATCCCAACATTAGATTTGAAAAGTGGGCTGTTCAATATATATATATATATATATATAGAGAGAGAGAGAGAGAGAGGAATTTTTTTGTTAAATTTTATATATTGGAAGAGAGAGAGAGAGAGAGAGAGGAAGTGTGTAGGTGTTATATAATGTTGATGTAACATTAATGATTTTAGTTCTTTTAAATATTTACAAAGAATATGTAGATAAGCAGCTTTAATTTTAAGAAGATTCAACATTTTATTCTTGTATTTAGAACATTATTGAAACAAAAAAAAGTGTATACAGTACTTTGTATTCACTCCCCCGTCCCCAATCTCAGACATCTTCAACCAGAAGTAATTAAGATGTGTGATTGTTACTCCATGCTTCCTACTTATTCTTAAGTTGAACAGTGAGTAGGAATAATTTATGAATTTAATACAGTCATTCCATAATGACTGTCCTTGAAATGGGAAATAATAATTGTGTTCCTTATCATGAAAACACAAATAACTCATCGGAATCCTCTACAGAAAAGTGAATATAAAATTTCTTATAGGCTATGCTGATGTTATTAACTAATCGTTATTGGTTATGTCTCTAGTATTGTCAACTCTTACTTTTCAATCTTCTGAGCCAGCTTGGATGGCTGAGTGGTTAGTGGTTAGCATACCACTAATCACTCAACAGGCTGTAGGTACAAATCCCACTGGGTATGGATGTTTGCGATTGTCTTTAGGTGTGAGATTTCATTGTCCTGTGTGAGGCTACTGTCCTGTTTATTGGAGGCCTGAAGTGACCTGAAAAATATCCATATTTGGTCTCTAGAGTAGGGTTTCCAGACTGTGTGAAAAAATAACTTTAAAAAAATACAAATATATATATATAAAATTGATAAAAATAGAGAAAAATATCCACAGTACAAAATTTATTATAAATTTACAAATAACCTTTTGTGGGTGGGAGCAACATAAAAAAAAAACTATTAAATGCATCAATTCACTTAAATTTGGTCATTCTCTGGAACTTTTTTTTATCTGTCAACCTTTTCCCAGAATTGTTGCTTGCTGTACATTAGCTCTTCAAATACATTCTTGAATGTCAATGGTATCAGGACACCTTTCCAGTATCTTCAATTTTAATGTGATTTTTTGCTGGTGATGCTATTTGTTTACTCCTCCTTTTAAATCATCTTCCAAATGCATAAATTGGAACACTTCATATATGGTTAGTTTTGTGTTTTGACTAAATTCTCTTTTTATTCCATATAAATTTATTCAGCTGAGTTCCTGTTGTACCTGCTTTTCTTATTCTGTTAGTTATGTTTCTAGTATCTTCAATTTTAATGTGATTTATTATTATTATTATGTAATACCACCATAAATTGGAACACTTCATATATGGCTAATTTGGTATTTTGACTAAATTCTCTTTTTATTCCATATAAATTTATTCAACTGACTTCCTGTTATATCCACTTTTCTTATTCTGTTAGTTAATGAAGATGGCATATTTATTATTATTATTATTATTATTATGGGTATCTCCATGGAGTCAGTAGACTCATCGTGGGAGACCCAAACTATCAAAAAATATCTATCATATCTCTTCTTGAATTCATTTACAGATGAAGAACTCATGACTGAGTCAGGCAATGCATTCCACTCATTCACCACCCTCCAGGCAAAAAATCTCGTTCTCACACCCCTGTTAACCACACTTTTCCTTAATTTCCAGGAATGACCTCTTGTTCTTCCATCACTATCACACAGCTGAAACATTTCCCCTGCATCAATCTTATAAAAACCTTTTAGTAATTTAAATGTTTCTATCATATCCCCTCTTCTCTGCCTATCAACCAACCTCTGCAATCCACAAGCTCTCAATCTATCAATGTTGGGAGCAATTTTTACATCATTCACCAACTTAGTCACTTTCCTTTGAACCCTCTCCACAGCCTCCTCATCTCCAAGGAATCCAGGTGACCTGAGAACGGTAATCCAAATGTGGAAGTATCAATGCTTTATAAAGGGGAATAATAACCTCTTTATCTCTGGATGTCAGTGTGTTCCTCAACAACCAAGTAATCTTATGTGCAATCTTGGACACCTTAGCAATGTGTCTCCTGAACTTCATCTCCCTATCTATCAACACCCCTAAGTCCTTAGCCTCATCAATATCTTGGAGTACTGTTCCATCAATGTAGTACACAGCTGGTAATCTTTTAATCCCAAAATGCATAACTTTACACTTTTCCACATTGAACTGACATCCATTTCCTTTTGCCCATTTTACCAGCTTATTTAAATCATCCTGCAAACTCTCAGCTTGATTTTTTATTGCGCTACCCAACTTTGCATCATCAGAAAACAACTGAATGTCTCCCTTTAAGCCATTTCCTATATCATTTATGTACAAATTAAACAACAATGGCCCAAGCACAGAGTCCTGAGGCACACCACTCATCACTTGCCTCATCCTAGACTCTGCTCCTTTATACACCACCTTTTGGTATCTCTGCCTGAGCCATTCTCCTATCCATATCACCAGTTTAGTATCGATCCCCATCTGCTCCAATTTGCACAACAGTATTCCATGGGGTATCCTGTCAAAAGCCTTAGCAAAATCCAGAAGTATCACTGTGTAGCCATTTCCTTTGTCCAACTCAGATGTCATTCTATTATAAAAAGCTAATAAATTGCTAAGGCAGGATCGACCTTTAACAAAAACCATGTTGGCCCCTATAGAGTATTATATCCTGATCCACCCATTCTTGAATTTTGTCTTTAACCAACTTTTCCAATACTTTTATCACCACTCCTGTGATGGTGATTGGTCTGTAATTAACTACTGCAGTTTTAGAGCCACCTTTATGCAAAGGAACTACTTTGCCTTCCTTCCACTCCCTAGGGACCATACCAGAGTTCAAACTTAAGTTAAATAACCAAGTAAGAGGTGTTGACAATTCCTTTGCACATTCGCACAACACCCGAGCTGATATTCCACCTAAACCTACAGCAGTGTTTGCATTTAAATTTTGCAATATACTAAGTACCTCTGATTGCTTAACTTTAATTCTCACATTGGTTATTGCTATAGATACAGAGATATCTCACTTGGGTGATAGACTTTTGAAAAGTGATCAATCAGTAACTCTACTATTACATCTGAATTTGTCACCTCAATACCATCAGCACCCACTAAAGTTATCCTTCCAAAGTCATTCTTCCTTTTACTTGCTACATAGCAGAAGAACACTTTGGGATTACCCTTGATCTCCTTGGCTAGGGTCTTCTCATAATCTGATTTAGCTTTTCTTACTATGCTGGTAACCTTCCTAGCTACTGCTCATGGGTGTACTGATCACCTTTCTCCTTGTAAATTCTCCATAACATTTTCTTTTTTTGCAGATCAAGCTTGATGCTACTCATCCATCTAACGTCTACCTTGTTTGTCTTCTTGACCATGGGAACACAATCTGATATTGCCTTCCTCAGATACCCACTGATTTTATCCCATGCACTGCTAACATCTTTCCCCTGCAATATGTTCTGCCATGGGACGGCTGCAAGCTCACTCCAAAGCTTGTTATAATTGTCTAACTTGTAGTTCCGTATATACCTCTTAAGAGAGAAATCCACAAATTTTGTATGATACAAAATACCAGCCGTCTTCATTTAATCAGCCATCTTTGTTAATATTATTTAAATAGCTGAAATATTTGTTCTGTAGA
This sequence comes from Typopeltis vanoorti, assembly GCF_054136105.1. Taxonomy (NCBI): domain Eukaryota; kingdom Metazoa; phylum Arthropoda; class Arachnida; order Uropygi; family Thelyphonidae; genus Typopeltis; species Typopeltis vanoorti. The sequence continues at coordinate 74,118,510 of NC_143559.1, forward strand.
TTCTTCACTGAGAATGCAGTTAATATTCCATGTTTCTGCTAATCTTCATATTTTATTGCTTATTTTCATGCTCAATTCGTTACTCAGTTATTCAGTTCAGTGCTAAAAACCTGTAGTGGATTTATTTAAAGTATAACACCATCTTCATATAAAACAAAGAACTGAAATTAATATCTCATATTTTGATATGAGATTTAATGGCACTTTCCTTTATTATTCAGTTCATATGTTAGCCAAGTGGATAGCATTTCCACTTGTCCACCAAAAGATTGTGGGTTTTCAAATCTCGCTGTAGATATTGATGTCAGTGAGTCATCTTAGGTGACAGATTAAGTTCATCACTTCACAAGACCACTATCCTACTTACTGGAGGGCCTATAATGGATTGATATTTGATCTTTAGAGTAGGGTGTCCATATTGTGCATCTCTTAGCTCACCCATGGTATACTAATGCACAATAGCTTGTAGATATAAACAATAGGTTTATAGGTGGGATTTGCATAAAACCAAAAATTATGTCTTGCCATTACTTTATCCAGAAATGCGACATTGTTTGAACTTTGGCAAACTAGCAATATTTGTTCAGATGACACTGTTAAAACAGGAATTCAGTCTTAAAAAATTCTTCTCTAAAAAGTGGACATTCTGGGATCATTAAGATTGTCTTCTATAATATCAAAAATATTTATAATGATGGTTACATATAGTATATGTTAAATTCTTATGAAAGGCCAATTTCTGTTTTGTTCTACAGTGTTGTGTTTCGTCTATGAAAAAGTTACTTTGTTCCACTAACTCTTTGGGGGTACTTTCTTACGTACTTAATCCTCTTCACTCCACCTGAGAGCATAAGTCTTCCACCACCATTTTCCACCAGACTCTGCTTTTATTTGGTTCCAGTTTTTATTAATATTTGTTATTTCTTTCAGTATTGTTCTTTTCCGTGTTTCTCTTGGCCTTCCTCATCTTCTTTTACCCTATGGGTAAAAGAAGATGAGGAAGTTCCAATCTAGAGCCTGTTTTACTATTATTTTATCTTCTTTTTTCAACACATGCCCCAACCATCTCCATTTCCTTTCGCGTATCTGTTGCAACATGGGTTTCTGGTTTGTTCTCTGCCATAGTTCTTCGTTTGATATTTGTTTTGGCCAATATATTCTGAGTATCATTCTTAAACACTTGTTTAGGAAGACTTGGACATTGTCAACTATCTTTTTGTTTAACATCCACGTTTCTGATCCATACATTAGTATTGCCTTTACATTTGAGTTAAATATTCTTATTTTAGTTTTTATAGACAAATTCTTGTTTTTCCAGATATTAAAGTCTCCAATTATAAGTTGCATATCTTTTTTATTTGTCATTTCTATACTTCTCTGTAGCATGTTATAAAAATTATCCTTTTCTTACTGGATTGCATCATTTGTTCGAGCATATATAGCAGTTATTGCTATATATGCTCGACTTTAAATCTAGCGTTTAGTATTCTTTCGGATATTGGATTCCACTCATTAGTGCACCATGAGCTTTCTTTGTCATCATTAGGACAATACCTTTGTGCGGTCATTCGTATTTTGGTTCCCAGAGTAGATTAAGTAGTGACCAGAGTTTAATTTGATTTTTCCAGTTCCTATCCATCTTGCTTCGCTTAATTCCATTATTTCTAATTTGTATTTTTTCTAGAACTCTCAAGACTTGGTATGTCTTCCCAGTTTTGAACATGGTTCTAACATTTCAACATCCCAATCTAAGCTTGTCTTTTGGTAAGGTGTCTGTCAATTTCTTCCACACCTCTGCTTCCCCAGAAGGGCTTTCACAGAGGTGCCTTATGTTTGTGGCAGTTCGTGTTCTATTTTCTTCATCCGGTATCACATTTTGGAAGGTTTCAGTTTGCATAGCAAAAATTTTTTTCTGAGACTGGGTTGCTAGACCTGCGCTCAATCCTCCCCATTTATCCAGGCTTGGGACCGGTATGCCAAGTTTTCAGTAAACATGGCTGGGTTTGGTGGGGGGGGGGGGTACTTTCTATTTGGCCATAAATAGGATCCTATCATAGAAAATATCTGAATAGTTTGTGATCACCTGAAGGAGCAAAATAGCAAATCAGATTAGTAAACATTTTTACCATCTCTAGTAGACTAACTACAGAATCCTCCAGTAAAAAGTGAATTTAAAGAATTAGAAGTAATCACTTAAATAACTCATTTTGAAATAATGGCACAATCTTTTAAAAATGACAATGCCATTTTTAAAAGCATTTTGATAATGCATCAGCATGCGCTCACACACAGGAAACTGTCATTGCCAGGTATCATAAGCTTAACATTTTCATTGTATGCATGCTGTTGATTATGTCCAAAATACTCTATTGGTACTACTTGTATTTTTCATCTTGCAAAACAGGCAAGCCAGCTAGAATGAATGCATTAACAGACTGTCCTCATGGCTTCATCGCTTCATCCAGAATTCAAAACAGCAACCGCTGTACTAGTTTCTTGATAATGTCTTATGAAAAAATAAAATAAAAATAAAGCCTAGCAGCTTTCAGAGGTGAACTGTAGTCTCAAATATACAAATATTTTTAGAGTTAAAAAATGGGCTTTGAAACAAATTAAACTAGATCCACTGGCAAATCTAAAGAAAGCATTAATCAAATCAGTCAGGGAAATTTCACCAATTAATGGTGAAAGTTAATGAGTCCTGGAAAAGAAATCATATCAAAATTACCTAGTAAGTCAGTCAGCAAATGACCTCAGAAAGTGCAGAAAAAAAAATAGGCTAAACTTTCTACCAGAGTAGTTAACAAAATCATGAAAGCCTGATGAGAATACAGAAGATGAGAAGTTGGCAGGAAAGTTCTGGAAACTATTGCAAAAGCTTATTAAATTAAGCCGTTGCAAAAGCTTAGAAATAGAGAAAAGAGTACTGTAAAAGGAATCAGATGATAAAGGTGGCATAAAAACTAAAGATATTCTAATTATCTGAATTAATTCGAGAGATTGTTAAATGAAAAATGTAAGAAAGCAATGCAGTGTGTAAAAGTAGACAGACTGTTAAATGAAACAAAAAAGAATGACAGAACAATGGTGGAAAATATTTGTGAAGAATACATAAAGGAGTACAGAGGTAGAAAAAGTATCTGAAATTATATGAGGAAAAGGTACTAGAGTTGTTGCATGACTGAATAAGAATTTGGCAATAGGGACTGATACGATATCACAGATGCTAAAAAAAGTGTTCAGCTGAAATGGCCAACTTTGATCAGGCTGTATAATTTGAGTCTCAAAATAGGAAAGATTCCACAGCAGTGGAAAGAATGTATGATAATCTCATTGCATAAAAATGGTGCAAAGAGTGATATATCCAACACTCCAACCTATCAGTATCTCTGGAGTGGTGGTGGTGGTGAAGATTTTGGAAAAGTTGGTTAGGGCTCACATACAGAAATGGGTTGACAGATAATCTATACTTGGTGATGAACCACATCGATTTACTATGGGGAAGTCATATTTGAGCAACTTGCTCATATTTTATAATAATGGCACTGTTGAGTTAGACAAGGGGAAATGGATACGCCGATACCTTTAGACTTTATTATTATTATTATTATTATAGTGACACCTCCAAGGAGTCCAAAGACTCATCAAGGGAGATCACCCATTCTACATCTCTCTGTCTCCACCACTCAATCCACTAACTACAGCAAACCTTATCATCTATACCAACACCATCTACTGCCCACCACTAGTATTTTCATAGACAATCTGAAACATCCATGCCCATGTTTGGATTCGAACTTGCAGCCTTTTGGCTGGAGAGCAGATATGCTAACCACTTGGCCAACCAGGCCAATTTTGCTAATGCTTTTGACAGAATACAGCATGGAAAGACTTGCATAAATTGGAGAATATAGGATCGGATTATAAAATATTAATGTACATTAGAGGGCGGCTTACTGATATATCAAAAAGTAATATATGGAGGTGTATTAGTCTGCAAGTTTTAAGGTACCCAGTGGTGTACTTCAAGAATTGATCCTTGGTCTGTCGCTATTTATTCTTTACATTAAAGACATTAGGAAGGATTTGACAGGAGATAGTTATTTGCAGATGATGATGATGCAAAGATAGGCAGAGCAATCAAGAATGCCACTGATATGCAGTACTTACAGAATGATGTGAATAGCCTGGAAATGTGGACATGTAAAATTTACTGTCTGTTCATTGCTAGTAAATGTAAAATCATGCACTTTGGTGTTATTAGATATCCAATGTTGTATTATATTGATGGAATTATACTATAAGAAACTGATCAGACTAGGGATCAGACTGTTCGGCCACAGATGAGAGAATCCTCAACACTTCTGTGCATGGCAGAAGAATGTGAATCCATTATAATAAATAGGGTAAGCAATCCATTTCATGGGATGAGTGTTTATTATTACATGTAGGAAAATTAGCTTTTCTTTTATGAACATTCTAGTTTTTAAAGTGGTAACTATTTTGCTTGTATAACAGTTGGAAAATTTTATGTATAAAGCACGTGATTTCATGTTTTGGTGATGAATTCTTACATCCCTTATTCTTTTCTCCTCTTCAACATGAATTGACTCTTCTTGGCACTCTGCCAGCTATGGTTCTCTCAACTGTGGGCAGACTATAGGAAGTTGAAGCAGAGATTGTGAATACAACTCAAAGGATTATAATGCTGAAACAAACCTTGACATGTAGAGATAAGGAAGTCATTTTGCCTCTTTACAAGGCCTTGATAAGACCTCACTTGCAGTATTGTGCAGAGTTCTGGTGTCTTGGTTTCCGTGGCGATTCTGATACAGTGGGGGGAAAGAGAGCAAAGGAGAGTGTTAAAAATGATTGTGGAATACAGATTGAGAACTTGTGGACTACACATGCTAGAAAATAGGAGAAAGAAATGTGATATGATTGAGACAAACTTCTTAAAGGATCATACAGGATTTCAATAAATGGAATTTTTCATTTTCTGGAGGGTTAGGAAAGAACGAGAGCATCCTTGGAAGTTGATAATGAATGTCGTTAAAAAGAGAGAGCTAGATTTTTCTCTCAGAGCAATACATGACTGGAATGGATTGCCATTGGATATGATGAGTACAGGTGGGTGTGAATGAATTCAAGAACAGATATGATAGCTAGTGGTGTAGTGTTCTGGGTATAATAATGTGGAAAGGCAGCTGAAGTAGATATTTGATCTCAAATGTTCAAATATGGAGGTATGAAAGTTTTACAATGGGTGCTGTGCATTATTCAGAAGGCCTGATCAGGCAATCAAATTTCACATGATTTGCATATAGTTATTGCAGTGCTCATCTATATTAAAAAAAAAAAAAAAAAAGAAAGAAAACCTGAATGTGAGAAGTATAGATTACAAAGAAATTTCTCTGAGTGTTCTGGGTAAGATTTATGCAAGCATACTTGAGAAGAGACTAAGAAAAAGTGTGACAGGAAAATTTTGTTATAATTCTAGCATTTCTTCCCAGAAGTGTTCTCAATATTAGATTTTTACTTTATGACAAAGTCACAATATTGTGAATATGACAAAATCTGTATTTAAGTTTTGTTGATCTGAGATAGGCATATAATAAAGCATATCTAAATTAGAGATATTAAAACTCAGTCCTTTACATTATGCGGATATTATTCTCCTAAATAAATTCAATACAAATCTTCAAGTCTCCTTAATTAACTTTTTAATAGTACTTATTCAATAAACTGAATAAGTGCTGTAATAAATTTGATCTGAAAATCAGCAATAAAAAGACAAACTGAAAAGAGGCAGGACTGTGGAAGATGTCAATTGCATTCTTATTGGAGAAAGAATGTAAAAGACAAAATATTTCAGTTATTTATGCACACACAGTTTTTAGAAAAGATGTCAAATTTTTAAGTAGATAACAGAATAAGCAAAACTTGTTTGCTGAGGAACAGTTTGAATAAACTTATTATAGAATACAAGAAAATAATAAAATCTGAGAGTTGAGTTAATTTCTCTCCTATTCCACATAATGAAAGATTAGATCATAGATATGAAACTGCTTAGAAAAATTAGAGGAATAAACAGATGGCATATTGAAAAACCCATGTAAAGAGTTTCTCATTATGATGAGTCAGGATGAAAATTGAACTTTCTCCAATTTAACTGTTTGGAGATCTGACATGTAACTAACAGATTAATTTGTTAGAAAACTGCCTATAAGACACAGTAATGATGTAAATTTAATCATGTTGTACTATCATGGTATCCTGTACACCCATTGGGGGTGCATATTTGATGATCAAGAGAAAAATATTGCATGTTGCCAATAAAAGCAAAAGAAAAATCAGTGTAATACAAGGTTATCTGTAAATCCTATTTGCAGTTTATTGAGTGGGTAGTATTGTGCTCTCCTATCTTAAGACTGGATTTGAATACTACTTCCTACTGTGGCTTTTTTTTTTTTTTTTCCCTGAGGATGCTTTCAGATAGCAAATTTTAGTTTGTCCATATGGTTTTTAAGGCATGGATTGGCTTAGAAAAGTTCCATGTTTTTTATAACAGTTTTGAGAATGAATAACTATATGCCCACCCAATGTACTAATATGTGCTATGAGTTCTCATAGAAACCAATAGCGTCAATTGCTGTCAGTTTTGAAACCCCTTATGTGAATAAATAAAAATAAAATTTTCCATAAGCTTGTGACAAAAAACTAGATATAAGAGTGGTATTATTTGACTGTTTTGCATCAGTTTTGTTTTTAAAAAGTATACCTATAGCAACTAGTTTTGCATTATCTACAGTTAAATATATAATAGAGAGTTTATTTTTCACTTGGTTAGACTATAAGTTTAGTTTAATCCTTTATCCAAGTGTGAGCAAACAAAGTTTGCACCTGAAAGTATCTTCAGGACTGGGGTAAGGTAGTGCAACAACAGGCAACTCGTTGCAAAGGTGGAGAAAGGTTGTTGCACTACCTTACCCCCAGTCCTGAAGATACTTTCAGGTGCAAACTTTGTTTGCTCACACTTGGATAAAGGATTAAACTAAACTTATTATAGTCTAACCAAGTGAAAAATAAACTCTCAACATCTTTCTCTGAATCCGGAGTAATTTAATAAGGTTGCACACCCTTTGGCAACTCCTATAGATTAGGATGACCTCTCATTACTTCTGTCTTTGTATCTCCACTACTGGGCCTGGCTCCCACTGACGACACCTCAGTAAAGGTCGAAACCGGTATGTGTAGTGGCCCTTGCCTTAATACATAGCATTACACATATCCGCAAGGAGATGTGCTTTGCATTATGGGAGATACTGAGATAGGAGTGATGAGAGCTTTCTCCACCTTTGCAACGAGTTGCCTGGTGTTGCACTACCTTACCCCAATCCTGAAGATACTTTCAGGCGCAAACTTTGTTTGCTCACACTTGGATAAAGGATTAAACTAAACTTATTATAAATATATAATAATGATTTGAAACCTAAAAATTGTGTTAAATCATATTAGTATATGTTGTTAATAGAAGCAATATTTAGCATTGTATTTGTTTACAAATTCCTTCGTAGTGCATTTGTTGAGGATATTATGACATTTATCATTATCATACAAGTAAATCTTCTACAAGGAATTTTTATCTGAAGGTGTGTTAACCATACACACCTTTGAAGTGAGAGTTTTTCATCTTGCAAAAACAATCAACTCAGACAAAGAAAACACAGTTAAGAAATGTAACCAATTGGCCTTGTTGCTTTAGCTTTAGTTATGACCTATGTATAAGTGTGTACAGTGATTCATCAGGTCAATTTTATTTTGTCAGTGTATGTTTATTTGAAACAAACTAGTGATTAATAAATTGAAATGACACCACCACCAACAGTACTTTTCTAAAAGAATTTTGTTTAGCTTGTTATGATTCATTGAAAGGAATTTCTGTAATTGAAAATATGGTGATTTTTATTTTTTTGTGTATGGGTAAATTTAGGCTCAAGGTGACGACGATGTTGCAGTCAATGTTGATGATACTCATGGGAGTGGCTTTATGGAGGAATTTTTTCAGGAGGTAACTTATTAAAAATTCTTTCCTTTGTTTAAAAAACTTTATAATATGCATTAAGGAAAATAGTAATTTTTTGAAAAGTAGAAATATTGTTGAAATACTAAGACAAAACTGAATATGCACTAAGAGTATTTACTCAGAAATGCAGTAATATTTTTTCTGTATTTTTCTGATAGAACAATGAATTTTGGATTATATAGGATATTAACTGCTTGCCTATAAATTGTATTGCATTTATTGTATCAGCCCTCCATTGCAATTCCTTTGCTTATCTTAAATTTAGCATTATTTATTATTATTACATGACACCTCCAGGGAGTCCAAAGACTCATCGAGGGGAGGGCACCTACTCTACAACTTTCCGTCTCTACTACTCAGTTCACCACCAACAACAAACAACAACTATGATCACTATCTACTGCCCACCACTTAGTATTTTTACAGACAATCACATACATCCATGCCCATGGCAGAATTCAAACCTGCAGCCTTTTGGCTGAAGAATGGAAAATCAGCAATTTAGCACTATTATTTAGCTGAATTTCAGACCAGCACCTTCAGAGCACAAACAACTTTTGCTCTTAATCAAAAATGCATAGATATTAACAGTCATATAGTAATGGGAATAATTTAACATTGTAATGTACATAAGAAAAAAGCTCATTTTTGTTCTCATGGTAGTGTGTTTAATACTGCTAAAAACTTTAGGTGCAGATTTACCAATCTTAGCATTGGCTACATTTTAAGGTGTTCCTCTTTCTATTACAGCATTCTGTTTAATGCCTTAAATTCATTGTCTTTGCACTCACTATACCATCACATTTCCTGTTTAGCATGAAAAAAAACAAAACAAACTTCATTTCTGTTTTTTTGCTCACATTTCCAGAAATGGTTTCATTCCAGATCTCTTTCACTATGTCAGTCACCTCATCAGCACCAATTTAGTAAGGTCTTTTCATCTTATCATTTTGCTTGTTTCACTGTTACCTATTAAATTCTTTAAATCCCTGGGTATTTTTGAGAGATTTATATTCCTCCCATTTTGCTTGTTAAAAATTCAGTTGACCCAACCTTTGCAGTGTATCTCTTAAACTCCAGCACTAACTTTTCTGGAAGTATATTTTCCCCATCTCTGCATTCAGAGATGGAAGACAGCATACACTTAGCAGTATTAAACATTACAGGTAAATAAGGATTGTATCTGTTTAAGATACCAATCCTTATTTACCCATAATCTATTTCCCAATAATCATAATCATAACCCAAGTCTATTTAAATCTCTTGCATTCAGATGGCATTCAGTTGTTTGAAGACTGTAACTTAATATAAGCAACCAAATATTTTCCCTCAAACTATTCAGTGTTGAAAACACTGAATATTGGATTGGAGTAGAGCTCTCATAGTACCCATATATAAAAAGGGAAATAAACTGAATGTGAGAATTACAGAGGTATTTTCTTACTGAGTGTTCCTGGTAAGATTTATGCAAGTATTCTTGAGAAACGGTTCAGCAGAATTCTGGAAGAAAAGCTTGGTGAAGAACAAGCTGGATTCAGGCCAAATAGTGGCTGTCAGGATCAGATCTTAACTTTAACAGAGATAGTTGAGAAATCATGGGAATATAACAAAGATCTGGAAAAGGCATATGACAAGGCGCCACGAGAGAAGCTATTCAATATGCTATCATATTCAATACGCTATCATTAAAAGAGATGCCATGTGATAATCGGGCATTATATCAAGCAATACTTAGTCTTTATTTGAGTTGTAAGTCAGCAGTTAGAATTGAAGGAAGTACAGGAAGATGGTTTAATGTTAAACCTGGTGTGAGACAAGGATGTACATTATTCCCTCTGTTATCCATTATCTATTTGGATCACATTATGAAGGAAAGTGGTATTAAACATGATATCAAAATTGGCAATGTTAATGTCAGCTCTTTGCTTTATGCAGACGGTGTTATACTTCTAAATAAATGCGCTACAAGTCTGCAAGATTCCCTGACTAAATTGAATAACTGTTGTAATAGATATGGTATGAAGGCCAGCAATAAAAAGACAAAGACAATGAAAATAGGCAGAATCGTTGAAAATGTCAACTGCGTTGTGAACGGAGAACCTGTGAAACAAGTAAAACATTTCAGCTACTTAGGCATGATTTTTAGTGAAGATGGTAAATTAAATATGGAAATAGACAACAGAATCAACAAAGCTGGTATGGTATGAAGTGAATTGAATAAATTCATATGGAGTAAGAGAGAAATTAGTCGGAACACTAAATTAGCTGTATACAAGACTGTGTTCAAACCAGTTTTAACATATGGATCTGAGAGCTTGGTCAGAAGTAAAACACTTGACCAAAGACTAGAGACCGCAGATATGAGAGACATGAACAGATGTCATCAATGGCAATATCATATTAAAAATGAGGATATTAGGAAAGAACTTGACATTGTCAGCATCCAGGAATGCATTAGCAGAGCTAATCTCAGGTGGTATGGTCACTTAAACAGAATAGGCAAGGAAAGATTAGCAAAACAAGTGTTATGTCAGGTTGGCAGGAAAACAACCCAGAGGAAGACCAAGATATAGGTGGATTGATACGGTACAAAGTGCCTTAGATGATAGAAATATAAGATCTGATAATGTTGGAGTCTTGACAAGTAACAGACTGATTTGATTTGATGTGATACTATATCCTGTACACTCCTTGAGGGTACATGGCAGGAATTTGATGATGGTGAACTATTCAGTGTTTTATATATAATATATAACTGGTCATATAGATCATTAGGCCATATATAAAAATGGATTCTAGGAAAATTCGGCATAAACATTTTTACCATAAGACATTTTGCATTAATTTTTGTAAATAATCAATGGATGATAAAGGGTATTATAAAATCATTAAAATGGCAAATCTTTATTAAGGTGAATGTCAGTGATACATAACATACTGAAATCATTTAAAAATTATGCAAATTAAAAGAGATGCCACGTAAATAATTAACTTTTTGCTGTGGATCATCAATTCAACAAATCCATCAGCGACATCGTTCATTGGAAGAAATACTAATGCTGTGAAGCATTTAATTTTCATGTTGAATTCGCCATCTGTTTGATAGCGTAACTTCAAGCCAATGGCAACAATTTTATATAAAGATTTTGTGCCATATGAAATAAACAACCTGTTATAGTTATTGATGTAAATGTGTTAGAAAAAAGCATTCGATAGTTGCTTTTTCGAAGTCAGCCATTAATGTTTTGGGATCTAATGATAAACATAAGCCCTTTAAGGCACTGAATAATCTGCTGCTGTAAGTTAATTCTGATTTGCCAGGAAGCAAAGCAAAAAGACTTGAAATGCTAATACTTTCTATTACTATATGTAGCCTGATAATATATATTTGGGCTGCATTTAGAAGTACTGTCGCATGCCCAATCCTTATTATTTTCAAGGTCATCTAATCCAGCTTGTGTAACAAACACTAAAATTCCCTCTTCATCGTCTTCACCATTATCGTGTAATGTAATAAAAATTGCTCACCATTTTCTAGATTTATACTCATCTGGAATTATATATTCACTTCTTTTAATTGGGATAGAGGTGCTTGGCCTTTCTTTTGCCTCCATCTAATATTACGACATAAATTTGCTAAAGATGACATCAGAGATGAAGTGTTGTTATCTAAATTTGATGAAATATCGGCATTTAAAGACTGAGCAGAGATTTCTACTAGTAGCTGATGATTTTAAGTTTGCCATTGCTTGATGAAGTTTGGATTTTCAGGATTGAGACGGGTGACAATGCTCACCGAATGTTTTACATAATGGAGTTAGCACATAGAAATATTTATCAAAAGAAGCAGACTGTCAGTTAGAAAGCTTAATTTAAAATAAATTACCTTCCTCTAACTAGTTAGTTGATAAAGTTACCAAATTGTTAGTTTAAATTTTTACCGGCAAAAACGTCTTATGGCGATGATTACAGCGAATTTTCCGGCCATGATAAAAATGACCTAAGATTTCATACACAAGATGTTGAAGGGCCTATGAGCACATTAGTGCAGTGACTAGGGTGCAGGTGAGGATTCAGATGCTTGTTTACTTTTTTTGAAGAGTTCAGGTTGTTAATTGTTTTGATTTCTTGCAGTAGGCTCTTCCAGAGGATGGAGGTAGATAGAATAAAAGTAGGTTCAGTGTGTTTTTTCAGTTACACAGTAAAGGGATACGTGACAGATGCTGCTCTTGTATTAACAAGTGCAACAGAAAGTGGAGGAATGATAGTTGCCATTTCAGCCGAGCAATGATCATTAATGTACCTGTAGAAGATACAGAGCCAAAACATTGCACCTATGAGACAGAGGTTGAAGTGAATCTCTAAGAGTGGGTCTGCCAGTTCTAGTTTGAAGGACACTGGTTTACGCACTCCAAGGTAGTAGTGGTCTATAGTCTTAAATGTTACTAGGTATCTGTATCCTGTGCTCCCGTTTCCATAAATTAAGGAACAAAGAGAAAAATCATAACTCAAAAAAATTTTTATGCAGTTTGGAGAAAAGCAGTATGATATGAGATGTGAAAGAAACATCCATATAAATTGTATATGGAATGTTGTTATCCTCACAGAAATGCAGTACTCAAAATGATGTTTCATGAACAGTAATATGCTTAGATATTCTTTATTGCTGCTTTCCTTTGTAATGTGACTCATGTAAATGAATAGCAGTAGAGATACTGTGCATCTTTATCTTACACCTTATTTTACATCCTGCTCTTTATAATCGTGTCCAGGAGCTCAATTGGTAATAACAACCAGTGTGCCTGCAAAACTCTCCCAAGTTCAAGGTTTTGTAGAGAGAGAGAGTTGAGAGTAGTAACACATCTGCCTAGAGTATCCCAGACATGCTCATTAGGATTAAGATTGGGAGACCTGGCTGGCCATTCCATATGTACAATAGTCTCTTTTTGAAGATATTTTTCACAAGCCTTACTCAATGGGGATTAGCATTATCATATCCCGTATCACACCCATATACAGACAGTCATAGAGGTTCATGATGTTATCTCAGTCACTGTATTCATAGTATTGTAACTCATAGTAAAGAGGGATTGTAACATGTTCCTGGTTCTCTCTAGATCAGAGCATGTATAGTATCACTTTACAGGGTAAATTGGGACTCATCTTTAAACAATACCAACCTCCATTGGTTTGGGTCCAGTTGATGTGTCTGGCCCATTTCAAATGTTCTCTCCTGTGACATGGGGATTGTGGCACACTGACTACTAGATACAGACCACCTTTGTTAGTCCTTCACAGTGGAAGCAGATACCAATGTTCCTTTAGCCAAAGCAAGGTCAGATCATAGCTGATATGCCGTAGCACTTCTGTTTTGGCAAGCAGATAATCATGGATATCGATCACCTATTGCTGTTGTAGCTCATGGCCTTCCTTCTCTGTATCTTCAAGATGCTTTTTGTGACTGTTGGAATTAGTTCCACAGTCTATGAACTGTGAAATGACTCACCTGCAGCCATCTGGCTATCTCTGCCTGACTTTGGCTGTCTCTAGTCTTACAATGGCTGGTACCTGAATTATTAATTAAATGATGTCTTGTTCTCACTTCAGAAACAAATGAAAAACCACTCAAATGGTCACTTTTATGATGTGGCTTTTTTACATGTACCACTAACAGCGCCACTCATTTGTATACAATAACCAGACTCAGCGTCACTTTTTTGTGTAATATACTTGACTTTCATATGTTTTTTTTCCCTTTATCCTCTTCTTCCGAGTTTTTTTTTGTTAATTTAAGGAAATCAGTATATATATGGGAATTTATTAATTGAATAATTAACGATTACGCTATTCGGCAGTAAGGAATGATGACGGATTCAGCAGCAGTCGCAAGTGGCATATCGCCAAGTTCTCCGCCATTTAAGAACTCAATTATTAGCAATATCATAAGGGACTTTGTGGCATGCAGTACTTGCGGCATGTATGCGTCTCAGGAATTAGATATGTGGCTTGTGAAAGAGAGCGGAGAGCGTATGTGCACAAAATGCAGGCAGTTGGAGGAAATAAGTGCATTAGAAATATCGATATCCGACTTTGTTGCTCCAGGAACGGGGAATGAATGTAGGAAGACAAGTAGTGTGATAGGAGAGAATGAAAAAAAAGATATATATGAATGAGAAAATAATAGTTGATAGTGTGGAAGGTGTGAGTGACTGTGAAAGTTTAGGAGATGGTTTTGTTTGGGAAAGTGAATTTAGATTAAGAGTGACTGACCTGCAGAGGGAGATAGATGAGTTGAAAGTGGAGGTTTAATGTCTTGTGAGTGAGAGCAGAAGTATGAAAGATAAGATTAGGAGAATGGAAGAGATAAATGCAAGGAGAATCAGAGTCGGAGAGAGAGAATTTAGGGAATATGAGTGAGAGGTATGGGGATGCTAGAAGAGGAGAGAATGGAAACAGTAGAAGAGAGGGAATGAGAGAGAGGTATGGGAATGCTAGCAGACGAGAGGATGGAAACAGTAGGAGAGACGGAAGGAGAGAGAGATATGGAAGTGCTAGAAGAGGAGAGAATGGAAACAGTAGGAGAGATGGAATGTGAGAGAGAGAGGGATGGGAATGCTAGAAGAGAGAATAGCAGTAGATGAGAGGGAATGAGAGAGACCTATGGGAATGAAAGAAGAGGAGAGAATGGAAACAATAGGAGAGAGGGAATGGTAAGAGGTATAATGTATGGCGACTCAATGATCCGTGGTGTTCAAGATAGGATGCGTGAGGAGTGCTCGCCAGGAGGAACAATAGAAAGGGTGGCTATGGCAATTAAGAGAGGTGAAAGGGTGGACGAGATGATTGTGATGGTAGGAACGAATGACTTGAGTGGTAATGTAAGTCGGGCAGCGAGAGATATGAGGTTTTTGCTTGAGACTGTATGGAAGAAGACAGAGAGAGGAAAAATAGTGTGTGTGTTGCCTAGGTATGATAATGATGAGCTGAGCAGAAGAGCGGTGATATTGAATGGCATAATAGCAAGAATGTGTGACAAGAGAGGACTGGTATATGTGGATGCTTGGAGTGCGTTTGAGGAAAGAAAGGAATTGTATGTGAGAGACCGATTACATTTGAATGAAGAAGGACGTAGGCATCTGGAGAGATTGCTGTTCTGAACGAATCAGTGTGTCCCAGGGAGGATGATAGCAGGGATGGCCTCTTGTGGGAATGGATACTTGGGAGAAGGGAGACGATGTCGGGTAACACTGAGCCCAGTGGAGTCTAGAAGGGATAATGCTGGGTATAGAAACAGTGGCATTTATATGCTTTATACTATGCCAGGAGTATCTGGAATAAGGGATAGGAATTGGTGGCGCAGATAGCATCAGCCTGGCCAAAAATTATTGGGATCACTGAGACATGGTTGACAGAAGGGGATATAATAACAGGAATAGAAGTCGCTGGGTATAGCATTTTTCATCAGGATAGAAGGGGAAAGCGTGGTGGTGGGGTACTGCCTATGATAAGTGATGACCTATGTCCTCTAAGAGTGGAGGCTTTGGAAGGAAGTGAGACAAATGATTTTGAGAGCATATGGTGTGAGGTAGAGGTAGGCAAGACAGGATATTTAGTGGGGTGTTGCTACAGACCCAGGAGCATGGAGGATGGGGACCAGGAGATGTTAAGACAGCTAAGTTTGGCAAGTGCAAGAAGAATGATTGTTATGGGAGATTTTAACTACAGTAGTATAAATTGGAGAGAGGAAGATGCATGTAGCAATAGTGGAATGGAATCTTGTCCCATTTTTGGGACAAATTCTTGAGGGACAAATTTCTTAGGCAACATGTAACAGAGGGAACAAGAGGTTCAAGAGTTTTAGATTTGGTTATAGCATCAGAAGAGTTGATAATAACTGAGATGACATCTCTCCCACCAGTTGGAGAGAGTGACCATATGGTTTTGACTTGGAAAATGAATAGACATGCAGGAGTATCAAAGAGACGGGAACTTATGTAGAATTATAATGCAGGTGATTATAATAGTCTTAGACGTCAACTTCAGGAAGTTTCATGGAGGGAGGAATTGGAAGGCCGGGATATCGTTAGTCCGTGGGAAATTGTGAAAGAATATTTGTTAGCAGCAATGGTAAGTTGTATACCACGAGTGAAGAAGAGGACACAATTTGGAGTAAAGTGGATGACAAACAATATTAAACAGGAATTGCATGCGAAAAGCGGCTATGGAAGAGATATAAGGAAACAGGTGAAGAGAAGATGCATGAAGAATATAAGACACAGGCCAGAAGAGTGACTAGTGTGGTAAAGAAAGCGAAACTGGAATATGAGAGGAGATTGGCCCTAAGATCCAAAGAAAATCCTAGGGAATTTTTTAGCTATGTGGCCAGTAGGAGGAGAAATGACTGTGGAAGAATGATATTGTGGGATAAAAATGGGAATAGAGTGACTGATGCAGAGGACATAGTGGAATTGTTCAATGACCACTTTATTGGAGTATTTCATCCTGGAGGAGTCAGTTTTAATGCTAGAGGGATAGGGCTGGTTCGAGGTTTAGAGGTACAGGAGGAGAGTGTGTTTCAGATACTGAGTACTCTGGATGTCAGTAAAGCTTTGGGACTGGATGGTATTTCACCACGAGTTTTGAGAGAATGTGCTAGGGAACTGACAGTGCCTTTAACCTGGCTTTTCAATGAAAGTCTGGCTTCGGCAAAGGTGCCCAGGGAATGGAAGGAAGGTAAGATAGTGCCATTGCATAAGGGTGGTAACAGACTGGAAGTGTCTAATTATAGACCAGTCTGTGTGTCATCAGTAGTTGTTAAGATCTTGGAGAAAGTAGTGAGGGACCGTATACAGCACTGGGCAGATGAGGGTAATGTTATCTGTGAGAGTCAACATGGATTTGTGAAAGGGCGCTCTTGTTTTAGCAATATGCTAGCCTTTTATAATAAAGTTACAAGAACGTTAGATGAGGGAAAGGCATATACTGCAATTTTCTTAGACTTAGCAAAGGCATTTGACTGGGTGCCACATGATAAGCTGATATTTAAGTTGCAACTCATGGGTCTGGATGTCAGATTGGTCAACTGGATTCAGGATTGGCTGTCTGATAGGTATCAGAGAGTTGTGTATGGTGGAGCAGTTTCAAGGAGACAGAAGGTTACAAGTGGGGTCCCACAGGGCTCAGTACTAGGACCTATATTGTTTAACCTTTATATCAATGACATTGCAAGGGGATATTCAGTTGTTTGCGGATGATGCGAAGCTGGGAAGGATTATTAGTAATAGTGCAGATGTGGTAGCCCTGCAAGAGGATTTGAATAAGCTGGAGGAAGTTGGGGAGACAAGAGATCTGGGGTTGATGATTGATAGAAACCTGAAGTTTAGGGGACATATTGCAAAGGTGGTGAAGGTAACACAGAGGATTGCTGCAATTATGAGAAGGACACTGACCTGCAGAGATAAGAGGGTTATCATTCCGTTGTATAAGTCTCTGATCAGACCACACTTGGATTATTGTTCTCAGATTTGGTCCCCAGGATTTGAAGGGGATAAATTAACTGTGGAAAAGATACAAAGACGGATGACAAAGATGGTCTCAGGACTGTAAAGGATAGTTATGAGAATCGGCTGAGGGAATGTGGACTGCAGAGTTTGGCAGATAGAAGAAGGAGAGGTGATATGATTGAGACTTTTAAACTGTTGAGAGGTGGTTACAGGGTTGACACTGGGAAGTTCTTTCACTTGGTTGAACAGTGAGAAGGAGTGATAACAAGAGGCCATCCCTGGAAGTTACGAAAGGAAACTGTGAGCAAGAGGGTGAGGAGTGGTTTCTTTGCATGGAGGGTGGTTGAGCCGTGGAATGCATTGCCTGATAGAGTGGTGAGGGCGAGAACGGTCAATGAGTTTAAGGAGTGGTATGATAGACTTTGTGTTTCTTAGGGGGAACCTCCCCTCGATGAGTCTTGACAGACTTTATGTTCTTAGGAAGGACCTCCCACGAAGAGTCTTTTGACTCCATGGAGGCCTGAATAATAATAATAATAATAATGATACTGTTTAGTGGCTAGAGTCCTGGAGTCGAGGTTGCTGTTAGATCTGAAGTTCTTATTCATTCTGTTTTGTGGCATGGTTCATCTAGCATACAATTACATAAATTTAAGAACTCGTGTTTTTCTCTTCAACAATTCCAATATGAAAGTTGAAAATATAATATATCAAATTCAATAATTGTGGGAAATCAGGCCTTTATAATTATGATATATTCTACAAACGCTATTGGAAAAGCCTCTTTCACCAAATTGGGTACAAAAACAAATATAAACAAGCATTTGAGATGCTAAACAACTACCCTAATTTCAACTTTAATGATGAGCTTAAAATCTTGAAGGTGGAAAGCTCGCATAATATCTGTTTTTAAGAGGTAATCGAGATCACAAATAAATAGAATGAGGCTAGTTTTCAGCAGTCTAGACTCCAGGATTTGTGACACCAAATAGTATAATATTCCTGTCTGTTGGATATAGATACTTAATAAGAATTAGACTAAGTCCATTACTATCATAGAATGATTCCAGCATTAAACTAGAACTGTTGAATAATAGGACTCAAATATTCTATAACCATCCAGAGAAAACAGCTCTAAATAATTAAACTTCAGTCAGTAGCTACAGATGTAGTTATATATATTACTTGTTTATTTTTCCACTCACCAGAGGTCATGCTGGAGTCATGTGGTTGGCCAAGTTATTAATACTATTTTGTATAATGGTATGAACTATAATATAGATAGCATATTCCAAGATGATGATCATAATATGAAGATTAAAATGCTGAGTAATTAGTTTATTTTAAATTACAGTAGCTACTGTAACACAGTAGTCATCCATTTTGGCACAATGAATGTGATGAATAAGTGAATACATATGATAGCCAGTCTTTTATTTAGACTACTAATCTGTTATTCATCCTCATTTTACTTAATTAAACAACTTTTTGCATTTGTCATATTTGCATAGACATTAGTCAAATTTGTCAAATGTCTATGCACAATCCAGAAATATCACAGAATAGAGTATCCTGTCTGTTGTGACTGACTATTATAAAATGCAACTAAATTCAGGGGCTATTTTTTACAAACCAGCATGCATACTGCAGTAAATCACACTCATTAAAAAAACAGTTTGTGCCCAGCTGTCCTTTTAACTCTACACCACTGTATGTGTGCACATTGTTTGTGCTTTTATCTTTACTGTTGTTTTATATTGTGACGTGCTTCTTTGTATAGTTTGTCTGCATCATCATAGTTCTACATGATGGTCTTTCAGATATCCTAGTTTTAAATCTCCAATTTTTAGATTGGAATGTGTATGTATATCAGTGGTGGTCCAATGGTCCTCTGAAGAGTTATCAGGACATATGACAACGGTTTGCCAGTTAGTATTTTCTGACACTTGTTTACTATATTCAGTCGATTTTTATCTTTGTGTTGTTTATCACGTAGGTATTCTTCATTTCTCTTTTCAAAGATCTTGTCTCTCCACATGATCACATAAATTGTAGACACCATGGATTCTTTTGATTTTCAGTGACTGATAAAGATTGGTACTTTGCAGTTTGTTCCTGTTACTTCAATGTTTTGTTTTTTTAGAATTATTAGAAAATAATTCTCCCTCAAATGGAGACTATAGTAAGACACTCTGAACTAGGATTTTGAAACATTGAATGGAAATCTTAATCTGAGTAAGTACATCTCTTCAAACAACTTTCTTAATACATCATCATATTTTTAGCTCCCCTTCCACTTCAAAGAAACTTTCTGATCAAGACATTATTTCTCACCTGTACAACAGCAAACATTATATAAATTCCCAATCTTGTGAATTGGACTGTTTTTAATTTGGGATATCTACCATAAACCTTTGAAAATGCTTGATACTATACAGAAGGCAGTTCGATTAATAGCTCTCTGATACTTGAATTTCTCTCTCTCTCTCTCTCTCTCTCTCTCTCTCTCTCTCTCACACACACACACAAACACCACAGAAGTTTCTTCTGTGGTGTGTGTGTGTGTGAGAGAGAGAATGTGAATGTTTCCACTTCTGTGAATGTTTTTATAGACTGAAGTGGATGTCCCATTCTTCCACTTCTAAGACTAAAAACAAACTACTAGTCTATATCCATTTGTTATCTGGAATTAAACTTACTGAATCAGCTTCTCTCTTTTATTTCATCTACAACTGTTCTTTAGAACAGCCTCACCCATGCCATTTTCTCCAAGGACTACAACCTCAAGCTGTTCAAGAAACATGCCATGAAAACAGTTCCATGGCACTGATATGTTATAGGCTTTGCAGCATCATGTGCAGGTTTGTTATTAAAATGTGTGTACAGTTGACTTGCATAGAAAACCCTTCTATAACAAAAAAAGAAACAATTAAGCATGGAAGTTAATAAGATATCAATGAGTAATAATAATCTTAAGTAGAACATAAAAAGAATGTAATGTGATATGGTGATTGACTTATTAAATTTGTGCTCAATGATACAGTTGCCACTTCAGGTTTTCTGGGTGCAAAAATTAAAGATATGACAAATGCAATCGAGAAATGAGTAAAAAAAATTGGTTGTTCTCATAGGAACAAATGACTTAAATAGTAATAAGAGTATGAGAGAGAGAGAGAATACGAAAGGATAACAGGAAGAAGTGAGAAAGAAGAGTGAAGATTGTTAGTCTGTTGCCAAGATATAATACTGAGTTAAGAAAGGAGGTTTGATAGCAATTAAACATGCCATGAAAACAGTTCCTAAACTGTTTTCATGGCATGTTTCTTGAACAGCTTGAGGTTGTAGTCCTTGGAGAAAATGGCATGGGTAAGGCTGTTCCAAAGAACAGTTGTAGGAAGTGTAGAAGACATGAGTGTGCTTGAATAGTAGAAAGGACCCTTTTATAAAAGGGATGTCCTGCACCAGGATGGATTTGACATCGTGATCCTTGAGAAATTTATTCAAGAGAGACCTAATGCAGATTGCCAGCCCAGTTGGCTGAGTGTTTAGTGCATCTGCTCTTTAACCAATAGGTTGTGAGTTCAGATCTCAGCATAGTCATGGGTGTTTGTCTTTCGGTCAGAGATTAATTCATCTTCTAGTGTGAAACTACCACCCCTGCTTATTGGAGGTCTGAAGGGGGGGCTTGAAAAAGTTCTGTGCTTGGTCTCTATAGCAGAGTTTCTGGACTATGTAAAAAATAAAAGTACAAAAAATTATAAAATTAATAAAAATAAAAAAAATTCTTAGTCCACTCATCATAAATATACATTAGTATTATAGGCTTAACATCCTTTCATGAGTAGGAATCACATTTAAAAAAAAAAGTTGGGAAAACCAGATTATCACTTGAGGAATAGTGAGAAGTTAAGGTATGCAAATGTAATAATGAATGTTAGCAAGCATCATGAATCTGAAGAGAGTGGATCTTGTATGCACTGGATTTGGTTGTGTTGTGTATTTGTGTGCATGCATGCATGGGAATTGGAAAGAGAAGGCATCTTAACTGGAAGCAGAGTGCAGATGTAAGTATATAGAAAGCCTAGGAGGTAACTTATGTCTGTACACAAATGCCAAGAGCATCAGGAATAAAGAGGGTTAATTTTTGTTGCCTTAATATGTTGTGGCCAAAATTGTTGACATTAGTAAAACCTGGTTCTCAGTTAGATGTAGTAACTAGAATTGAGTGTAAAGATATATTTTCAGAAAGGATAGAAGCATTGAGTGAGGGGGGGGGGGGATACTACTAATGGTATCAGGTAATTTGAGTCCAATTAGGGAAAGCAATTATAGTAATGTTCCATGCAACAGTGAGTTTGAGGCTGTGTGGTGTGAAGTGGTCACTGACAAGGTGAAATATACAGTACGTGTTTTATACAGTAGTAATTATCAAAATATTGATTAGATAGCAGAGAAAAACTTATAAGAATTGAAGAAAATTTATTGAACTCTTGTGAGACAGCTTTATCAAGCAGATCAGAAGGGATCTCAGTGAAGGAGGCATTTGTTAATAGTAATCATGCTGTACTTATGGGAAGTAGTTAAGTATATGGATGTACCAAGTAGGAAACGATACACTCTGAACTGCAAAGCTGGAAATTATCATTCCCATGGTATCAGTTACTGAATGGGAAGAATATTGCATGCTTGTAAAGCAGTCAAACTATGCTAAGTGTACTTATGGGAAGTAGTTAAGTATATGGATGTACCAAGTAGGAAACGATACACTCTGAACTGCAAAGCTGGAAATTATCATTCCCATGGTATCAGTTACTGAATGGGAAGAATATTGCAGTGCTTGTAAAGCAGTCAAACTATGCTAAGTGATGCAGTATCTGTGTCCTAAGAGTTTGAAGAACAAATAAGGTAAAAGTAAAATGGATGTTCAGCCTTATTAAGCAAGATAATTCCATAAAAGATTATGCGGAAAGAATATCATGACAGTACGTATGAGAAGAGTTATGAAATATGTGTGTGTAGACCAGAAAAGTTTAGTATTGTATGGAAAACAGTATATGCATATAGGTAACTCCAAAAAATTTTATACTGCAAGTAAAAGAAGAAATGAAAGAATAACTTCTACTGCATTCATTGGAATGCAGTGAAAGTTTTTCTTCTGCTTTCATTGTATATATATCTGAAGTAGATGTGCTTGTTCAAATAATGAGCAAATCACTAAGATATATCAATGTAACGTATGCAACATGTAATATAGTGCTATCATTACATTGGATGAAGAGATAGAGGTGCATGAGAAGGAAGTTCCAGAACTGTTGCATAACCTGGATAAGAATCTGGCAATAGGTCCAGATGGAATATCAGCATGTATGCTAAAGAAATGTTCAGTTGAATTGGTTAGACATTTGACAAGTTTATATAATTTGAGTCTCAGCTCAGGAATTTCACAGAAATGTAAAGATTGTACAAATCCCGCTTTACAAGGGTGGTGCAAAAAAAAAAAAAGTATATCGAACTACTAATCTATCAGCATTTCTGAAATGTTGGTGAAGATTTTAGAGAATTTGGTAAGACCTTGCATACAGAAATGAGTTGACAGACAAGCTATATTTTGCAAAGAACAGCAAGCACAAGGTACATCATTTCTGATTAATATGATGTTACTCAGAAAATATATATTACTGTATGAAGATTATTTATTTATTTATTATATTGTATATTACTCAGAAAGTATATTACTTTATTATTATTATTCAAGTTATATTATATTACTCAAGTTACATGAAGGGAATGGATATAATTAGACTTTGCTAAGGCATTTGACAGGGTAATACATGAAATGCTGCTGCATAAATGAGAGGATATAAGATTGTAGTATAAACTGTTGATTTAGATAAGAGAATGGTTGACAGACCGATATCATTGGTATATGGGGGTAATGAATCTATCCACTAGATTTAATTTAGTGTTTCCAGCATTCATTCCTTGGGCCATTCTCTTTCAATCTATAATATTGAGAAGGACCTGACAGTTCACTGACGATGCTATTGATATGCAGCACTTATAGAATGGCTTTAGCAGACTGGAACTGCAGGCAAATGATAATGGTTATTCAT
The DNA here is from genome assembly GCF_054136105.1 of Typopeltis vanoorti. Lineage (NCBI taxonomy): Eukaryota > Metazoa > Arthropoda > Arachnida > Uropygi > Thelyphonidae > Typopeltis > Typopeltis vanoorti. Next base: position 74,142,212 of record NC_143559.1, read on the forward strand.
TCAGTGTTAGTAAGTATAAAGTTATTCAAATAACATGTGCTTTGGTGTAATGAGATTTCCATTGACATATTAATAGTGGTTTATGCTTGGAGATGAGGATCATACCCAGTCAAGTATGATCCTCATCCATAATACCTGGGAGTGAACCTGGATAGAAGTCTGACCTATAAAAATCATGTTTGTAAAGTACAACAAAAAAAAAAAAAAAGAAAAAAAAGAAATAACATAATTTCAAGACTAAGTGGAACTAGCTGGGGTTGCAAAGTACTGCACACCAGTCTGAGAAAGAAGTGCTCACACAAGCATTGATTCCCAACTGAACATAACCATATGCAGAATTGGTGGGAACCTGAAATCCACTCCTCTGCCATCCAGTGCTTTCTAACATAGCCTCACCAAATATACGAAGAAGGCAGGCTTCACTAAAAGAACTGGAGAAAATCACAAATAGCTTCTTATTACCCCTCCACTCAACTATTATAAATCCTCCCCCGAGAACCTTTGGCTGAAGTCATGGTACCCATTTTGGGACATAACTAGAGCCTTTTCTCATCCAGCACCTTTTCACACGAGAGCTAACAAATGGCTCTTGTGTGAAAGATCCCTGCAGCCACCACACAAATTCATCCTTAAGAAGGCTATGGACAATTATCAACAGAATTAGTGTGAATCAGGACAGATGCCACTACCTTCTGCAGAAATGGAGTATGACAAATAGTCCTTACTGTGACTGCACCCCATTTTATAGACCAGCATTTCCCAAATTTTTTCTATGACGGAACACTTCAAAAATTCCTGAAATTTTAACGGAATACCTTGGATAGAGTCGCAGCATTTAAAACCATTCCAGGCTCATATTAATATTAATTTTGATAAATTTTCACAGAACACTTATTCACTTTCCGCAGAACACAGTTTGTGGAACTCTGCTATAGACTATCAAACATATCATCAGTGACTGCCCCTTCGTTGTTTCCATGGTAATCTGCAGGAAGTAAATGAAGTGTTAAAGGAGGATCTAGAGTGGCTTTCAATATCGAGCATTGAACTATAGGTGAACTCTGCCATGAGAATACATACATGCATACGTGGAGAAACTGATGACACTAAGGATCTTGGAGTGGTGAAAAAGAATAATTTTTATTCATTTTTAGCTTGAATCTTAAGATTGCAAATACAACTCAGAGGATAATTGTGATGCTTGAACATCAACGTGTAAGGATAAGGAGGTCATTTTTGTCTCTTGACAAGGCCTTGATTGACTACACACCTGGATTAATGGATGTAGATTTAGTCTCCTGAGTTCTGAGGAGATGAAGAAACTGGAGAGGTGCAGAGACATAGATTATGAGAATTGATTGAGAGTATGCAGTCTGCAGACCCTGGCAAGCAGGAAAAGTGAGATTCTGAATGACATTTTTTCTGTTATATGGAGAATGGGGAGAGGACAAGAGGGCATCCATGGAAGTTACACTTATGTGTGGTTAAGAAAACTATATTTTTCTCTCATAGAGCAGTGAGTGAGTGGAACAGCTTGTCTGTTGAAGTGGTGAATACGTTTTGCAAGAAGGTATGGCAGCTGGTGTGGGTAATGTGTGGCTTCCCTTGATGAATCCTTGAATCCATGGAGGTCTTTGTTGATAATACATCTAAAAAAATGTCAATTTATAAGTATATAACTGTCGATCAACCGTCAACTTTTTAATTTTCTTATGCTGTGATTAATACAAGTTTTTGTTAATTATAGAGATTGGTTTTAATTAGTCATTAGGGTATAGTTTTGTTTTCCAAAATCTATTACATGCATTTGACATCTTTTTCATAAGATGATATGATCTGTCATCTGTACTTTGATATATTGCTTTTCCCAATTTTGCAGTATGTATTAATAAGAGTATTGTCAGGTCATTCATGTAACTTTGACGTTTTTAATTCATGATTGAAATAGTTACAAAGAGTGATTTATGTACCAAAATGTTTTCTAAATTCACTTGTCCACTTTTATGTGGTATGCAATAAAGACCTTAAATATTGAAAAGACTAAATGGATTTTAATTTATCTTTATTATAAGACATCATTTTAATAAATATAAATCATATGAAAATTAGCAATTATTTATTAATTCACAGTAAATAAAAAAAAAATTAACTTAATTTCCTTTAAATTGTCATGGGTTAATATTTTTGTCCCACATTTACATATCTGTCTGCATGATCCCTCTTTTCTTTTTAGAGATGCTCCTTGTAACAAACACACTGTTTTGCAACACACTAGCTACTTAGACCTGTAAATTTTAGACTTTAATAGACTTTCTTTGTAAATGTTGAAGATTTATATAGCTACTGGAACAAGGATATCAGATGACTTTGTGCTGTTTCCCTGGTTCGCTGACGAAAACAACACAGGCTTTGTTTAACTGTGTAATGCCCCAACTGGCATTAAATTCTGTCATTTACCATCATTTTGCATTGTGGTTTAAGCCAAGAATACAATTTGGTCAGCTAAATCCCAAATTGCCAGCCCATCCTCATTTGTTCAGTGTCCAGTAGATACCTAACAGAATGCACCATGAGATGGTGAGAATTGGACTTAGCTCTTTACTTTATGCAGATGATGTTATACATCTGAATAAATCCAATGCAAGTCTGTTAGATTTCCTGACTAAATTGAATAACTGTCGTAATAAATTTGGTATGAAAATCAACAATACAAAGACAGGAAAATAGGCAGAAACATTGAAAACAACTGTATCCTGAATGGTGAACCTATAGAATAAGTAAAACATTCCAGCTATTTAGGCACAATTTTTAGTGAAGATAGACAACAGAATTAGTAAAGCTGGTATGGTAGAAGTCAGCTGAATAAATTTATATGGATTAAGAAAGAAATTAGTCGAAACACTAAATTAGCTGTATACAAAAAGATGGTGTTCAAACCGATTTTAACTTATGGATCTGAGAAATAAAACACTTCTCAAAGACTGGAGACTTCTGATATGCGAGTTCTGAGAAAGATTAGTGGAGTGACCAGATGACATCAGTGGCAGTATCACATTAAAAATGAGGGTATTGGAAAAGAACTTGGTATTGTCAGCATTCAGGAATGTGTTAGTAGAGCTAATCTCAGGGTATGGTCACTTAAACTGAATGGGAGAGGAGATTAGCAAAACAAGTGTTCTTTGCAGGTGGTAGGAAAAAGTCCCAGAGGAAGACCAAGATGCAGATGGATTAATACAGTAAAAAGTGCCTTAAAAGACAGAAATAAGGATCTGATAATGTTAAAGTCTTGACGGATAACAGATTAATTTGGAAGAGAATTGTTAATCCGAAGTTAGTAATGGGCTAACTCTTTCATGTAGTACTATCATAATTATCCTGTACACCCCCCCCCTGAGGGTACATATCAGGAATTTGATGATATCCTGTTTGAATAACATTTTAAATGTGGGTAAGCTTAGGTCTTGATAGTTGCTCATCTGTAGTTTTTTATTTAATCCACTCAAGGAATAAAATAAGAATAAGAAATACATTTGCTACCATTATCATAGTTTGGACATCCCATCAAACAGGATTAGTTAAAATAAATCCCAAAGTGCTACAAGGAAGTAATTACAATTCAGACAGTTTTTGGAGTCAGCAACAGTATGGTAGTATTAATTTGCTAGAAATGTGTCAGATAGGTATTTAAAGATTACATCAATTAATGAACTTTATCCTTGGATTTGTTTTTCTTTAATTGTAATCTATTAATTGTAAGATTCCTGTTACTCATTCTTTCCTTTTTATGTAATATATTTGCTCCTGATGTAATTCTTCTTGTTGCCCAAGTTTCACTAAAACTTTCAGGTTTTTTCTGGATTTCAAGTATCAGTCCTTTTCATCTCTTCCGAGAAACATGTAGAAAAACAAAGATTTCATTTTTTTTTTAGTCTCTCAAAATCTTGTTCACTTTTTTTTGCTTTTCCCTGAAGATTTCATTGTTAATTTTGTATTGGAAATGAGAGGATTTTGGCCTGAATTACAATACCTGTATTTGGATAAGTTTTGTACTGGTAATGGAGTTTTAATATCTTGCATTTTATAATAAAATAGCATTTAATTTCTTGCTTCTCTCCTTCCATTATCCCCTGAGCTAGTCCAGATATAGAGCCTTCCTCTTGAGTAATTTGAATGTGGCACCTAATGTAATGTATTTGGAAATAGTACTATCACTCTCTTGGCAATGTGCTGCCCCTGCATGCATCCCAATTTTGTACAAGGAACAGACAAATCCAACTGAAATTTATTAACTTTTGTGAATGCCATCCACAAAAGGTTGTAAACCTATCATACATCTAGTACTGTGAATTCAAAGCAACTATCACTTAAATGTATGAATTAAGTATATTTTAGCAACAAAAATATATTTAATTTATATATCATTCCAGTAGTCTACTGTTCAGATTGCCTTGTTTCTTTTGACTTTGTTTTTGGTATCCTTTGTCCACTCTCAGTTCTTTTTATATTCCTTAAGGAAGATGCACTTTCCTGCTATCATATGAAGTGCTTTCCTAATTGGCTCTTTCATGTATATCGCTCACATAAAACAGTGCTCCTTTTTCTGTTATCTTTATGTTCAACTGAGCTCATTTGTATCCATATTTTGGATATTATTATATAATATTATGACACCTTCAAGGAGTCAAAGGACTCATCGTTAGAGGGCACTCTACTCTTCTCCTCCACATATCTCTGCTACTTAATTTTCCAGCTACACACACAATGCCATCTACCACCCACCACTCCAAATAACTTTTTTAAGCTCTCTTTTTAAACATATTTTAATCTACATCTTTCCCAAAAGCAGTTCTTAAAAGGGCATGTTTCTTCTTCATATAACAGCAATTTCATAGTTTTGAAAGTTATTACTTTTAGTTTCATAAAAACCCAAGTTATTACTGTCCATTTTGCATTATTCTTTCACTCTTTCTTTTATCTGTTTCATAATCCCCTTGCTCTTTCCCTTTGTACCATGACTTCTAGCTATTTAAATTATTCTGTACATGTTCCTGCCTTATCTTTTCCTTAATATTCACTACTTCCTCATCACCACTGCCTTGGTTGTACCTCACTTTATTTTTAATCTTTCTACTTGCAGATTTTCTTGCCACGCCACAAATCTTTGTAGAACTTTTGATTCTGATAACTAAATAATTTGTATACAATGTGTTCTTTAAATTTCTTAAATGCCTTAACTTATTCAATGTGTCTGCATTCACCACACTCTCAGACAAAGCATTCCACTCAGTAGCCACTCTCCATGTAAAGAACCTTCTCCTTACTCCTTTGCTCCCACCCTCCTCATGCCGTTTCCATGGATGGCCTTTTGTTCTACCTGCCCCCCTCTCCTCCAATCTTTGAAAAATTTTAATCATGTCAACCTGATAACTCCCTGACCAACTTATGTCTCGATCATATTCCCTCCCTCTTGTCCTCACATTCCAAGTTACCACCTTCATGAATCTTCTATGGATCATTTCCAACATATCCTTATTACCATGCACAATAAATCATATTGGGCCTGATCATGGTCTTATACAATGGAAACTGAAATGGTGCTGGTTTATGCTTGTAATACAATTTATTGGAATAATTACAGCACAAAAAGAAATGATTAAACAACAAGTTTAATCATTTCAGTATTTTGTCTATCACAAAGACCTTCTCAGGAATACAATGTTAAAATTGTAATAACACACAAAAAACAATAAGTGGAAGAAATAAAATTAGATTATATAAAGACTAAAGTCTTATGAGGGAGCACCCTTTATGCTTGCTATTAGCTAGCCTTATTTGTTGGGTGGGGGAGGCCTAAGAATTACTTTCCCAAATCTTGGCAAGTTTAACACAACCATATTTATTAAGATTAAGCTGGTTTCTTTAGAATCTGCTATTGATTCTAAAATGTCTTTAAATTTGTATTTACTGTGATAAAGTGTGATAGTTTTTCCATCTGATTCTGTGCAAAGTATCCAAAGCATGGCCATCTAGACTTGAATTGACTATAGCTGTGGTGGCAGATGTATTTTTTGTGTTTATCTAGGCAGATGTTAGTAGATATCCCAGTTTGACATAAGTTGCAAGAACAAGGAACCTTGTAAACACCTGGAACAGAGAGGAGATGTGGATCCTTAAGGAGAGAGAAGGGAAAACAGTTTCAACAAAACTCGAAAGCAGTGCAGAGATTATTTTCGTTAAAGTTCTGGCTATTTTTTCTGATGTGCCCTGAATATAGGGAATAGTAATGGCATCACTGAACAGAGGTTGGAGCTTTTGTTGACAAGGGTTTGATGGCACCATATTTTTGAGAATAAGGGGAATGATGAATGATGGAAAAGTTTGTGTGTGTGTGCGTATCTACCCGTGTGGGTGGATCTTCTGTAAACTGCAAAAGAAGGGGTGATATTGGGCAGTTATTTTGTTTTTGAATAGTGAACTGGATTCTAGGGTGCTGACTGTTGAGGTGGAAAGAGTCTAATGTATTTGAGCCATGTCACTAAATAGAAAACACGTTATCAATATACACTGCTCGAAACGGTTAAGGGATATTTTAGTTTCTGATGTACCCTGAATATAGGGAATAGTAATGGCATCACTGAACAGAGGTTGGAGCTTCTGTTGACAAGGGTTTGATGGCGCCATATTTTTAAGAAGGGGAAGAATGATGAATGATGGAAAAGTTTGTGTGTGTGTGTGTGTGTGTCTACCCATGTGGATTGATCTTCTGTAAACTGTAAAAGAAGGGGTGATATTGGGCAGTTATTTTGTTTTTCAATAGTGAACTGGATTCTAGGGTGCTGACTGTTGAGGTGGAAAGAGTCTAATGTGTTTGAGCCATGTCACTAAATAGAAAACACGTTATCAATATACACTGCTCGAAACGGTTAAGGGATATTTTAGTTTCTGATATGCCATGAATATAGGGAATAGTAATGGCATCACTGAACAGAGGTTGAAGCTTCTGTTGACAAGGGTTTGATTGCACCATATTTTTGAGAATGGAAAAGTTTGTGTGTGTGTGTATCTACCCGTGTGGGTGGATCTTCTGTAAACTGCAAAAGAAGGGGTGATATTGGGCAGTTATTTTGTTTTTCAATAGTGAACTGGATTCTATGGTGCTGACTGTTGAGGTGGAAAGAGTCTAATGTGTTTGAGCCATGTCACTAAATAGAAAACACGTTATCAATATACACTGCTCGAAACGGTTAAGGGATATTTTAGTTTCTGATGTGCCCTGAATATAGGGAATAGTAATGGCATCACTGAACAGAGGTTGGAGCTTCTGTTGACAAGGGTTTGATGGCGCCATATTTTTGAGAATAAGGGGAATGATGAATGATGGAAAAGTTTGTGTGTGTGTGTGTGTGTATCTACCCGTGTGGGTGGATCTTCTGTAAACTGCAAAAGAAGGGGTGATATTGGGCAGTTATTTTGTTTTTCAATAGTGAACTGGATTCTAGGGTGCTGACTGTTGAGGTGGAAAGAGTCTAATGTGTTTGAGCCATGTCACTAAATAGAAAACACGCTATCAATATACACTGCTCGAAACGGTTAAGGGATATTTTAGTTTCTGTCGGATAATTATAAATTTCTGCAAATAATTATAACTATTCGGTACTTTATACATGAATAAATATTTCTTACTTATGGATAGGGTGTAATTGATGAGATATTGTTTAAATAATCGATATTTATTGCAAATTTAACAAATTATACATTTTAGCATGATATAATTTTAACAAGAATAGCCAAAAACGCTTTTGTTAATTTTTAATAGAGCATATGGTCTTCATTAACAGCCAAAACAGCAGTACATCTTGATTGCATGGACCGGATAAGATGATCAAACAGTTCTTGTGGGATATTTCCCCACTCTTCTGTGAGAGCAATTTCGAGTTCTTGAAGCGATCGTGGTTGCACCAGACGAGCAGAAATGTGCCTACCTAAAGCATCCCAGGCGTGTTCGATTGGATTATAATCCAGTGAACAGGCAGGCCAGTTCATTCGTTCAATACCTTCTTCCTCAAACCGCTCTTGTATCAAATTTACACGGTGTGGACAAGCGTTATCATCCATTAAAATGTATTCTTGGCCATTTGCAACAGCATGTGGATGAACTATAGGTTCCAAAATCTCGTCGCGATTGGGCTGTTAATGAACCATTTCTGATAAAATAGAGATCATTACCATCAAACTCCCACCTTGATGTTGGGGTCTTTCACGGACAAACTGTGGATTATTTCTTGTTCCACTTTCATGCCATATCAAGATACGTCAGTTATCTGGTTGCAGACCGAACCTGGACTCGTCACTAAAAAGTGCACGAGCCAAATCATCATTTGTCCAATTGCGGTGTTCCTGTGCCCAAATTCTTTGGGTGCTTTTGTGATTTGCAGTAAGTGGAATGAAAACCATTGGTCTTCGAACATATAAACCTATGGCATGAAGATGATTTCGAACATTTCCCATCTCCAGAAAGCATTTCCAAAGTTGTGAAATTACGCTTTGAGATACATGACATGCTTGAGCAACAACTTGCTTCATTTGTCCAGCTTCTAATTGACCAATGGCTCTCCAAGCCATGGATTCCAAGATATCATGTTCCTCTGCCATTTTTAACAAAATAATGGGTGGTAGGTGACACAAGTTTGCAATTGAAGTGATAATTATGCACTGTGGAAGTGAGTGCAACAAGCCACGCTTATCCTCCCCTCCCAAACATGCTAATATGGCTAAGACATGTTTTGACAAGTCTTTACATGCAGTTGCATGTTCTACACTGTTGTATATTAAGAATATTTTAAAATAAATGTTTTGCATTTGTAAATTATTTTTATAACTTTTTAATTTACAAGAAAACTGAAATATCCCCTAATGACAGTATCAAGAGCATGTTTTTCAAAATGCTCCATATAGAAATTGGCCAGAGGTGGGAGAATATATTTATATGAGTTGCTCTTCCAAGAAAAGTAACCAGTATGGATAGCAAAATTAAAGAGATCAATAATGTTGGGGAGAAAACATTTTTTTCAATAAATTTAGTGTCAGAAAGGGGAATATTTGTGAATATGGAGGTGACATCAAAGCTCCCATGATATCATTGTTGTTTAAAACTAAATTTTAAAAAATTTAGTTTTAAACTAAATATAAAAAAAAGTTTTTTTTTATATATATATAAGAAGTGTGCCAGTAAGTGGAATTAAAGATTTAGCTAACTGTTTGGCTAATTTAATTTATTTCTGTACATCAAAGTCCTCTGCATCATTATCTGATGTGATGATTTCACATCTTGCGCAATGTGAACCCTGAACTTCAGGTCCTTGTACACAACTCTCAAATCTCTCATCTTTTCTACCTCCTTCAAAGTTTCTCAACTGAGTATATACTTAGCATATCCTATTGTTACTTACCAAATTTCAGAACCTTACATTTTTGCAACATTGAACTGATTGTTCCATTCACTTGGCCACTTACACGGTCTGTTCAAATCCTCTTTGTAAACCAAAAAACCACTCTGATTCCTCATCACTCTCCTCAGTTTTGCATCATCTGCAAATATTTATATATCTCCAGTTAAACCAATCTCAATATCATTCATATACAAATTGAACAACAATGACCCCAAAACAGACTTCTATGGCACCCCCCACTGAATTTCGTTTCTTTCTCAGGATACTGCATCCTCACATACAGCTTGCTGATAAAGACAGCCATCTTCGTTCATTAACGTCATCTTACTATAATCATTCTTCCTTCTACTTGCCACATTTTAGAAAAACTCTGTAGGGTTTTTCTTGCTGGATTTGCTTATTTCTTCTCATACTGCACTTCTGCTGCTTTTACCAACTGAGTTATCTTCTGAACTTGCTTTTTATATCATGCAATTGATATAAAAGATTGATTAATCCCTTTATTCATCCATTTAACCTTCAGAATACATTCATGCAATGTTGTTGTTAAACATCTCTTGGTCATTTCCCAAGCAGCACTCTTTTCTACTTAAATTCTCATTCCAACTCCTAAGCTTCTCATAACCATTGGCCTCATAGTTCTACATATATCCTTTACTCATAGAAGTATTTATATGGCTTGCCACCACCTAGATGATCACCTCATGGCTGTTCTCACCATTATGCTGTGAAACTACATAATTCAGAAATAATTATACAATAAATGTGGAATATGAAGTTTTTTTGAGCATTTCTGGTGAAATATCTACTCTCCAGCCTTTACACATTTCAAGTTTGTTGATCGTTCTTTTTTACCTCGAGTATTGTTATGTACTCCTGATTCTATTCCTCTTGAATATTTTCTACCATTTTTCGTCACTTTTTGCTTCAAGTTTTCATAGCGTTTTTCATCTCTGAATCCTTTTACGGTACTTGTTCCTCTATCTTGGCATTTTCAGTAGCCTCTAAAATGTTTTGCCACTTTCATTCAATTCCTGGAAATACTTCAGTAAGAACATAAAAGACAAGCATTCTTACCACCATGTTCACAGGAATTGTTTATCTAGTTTTACACTTAGCTTCCTTACATTTTCTCTATATTCTATCAGAGCATGTGCTGATTTCCTTTCTAGGAACTTTCAGTAGGCATTCTTGTCTAGGATCGTTTTTAACTTCTTGAATTCATAACGAAATTTTTATTATTATTATTATTATTCGTGACACCTCCAAGGAGTCTGAAGACTCATCGCGGGAGGACACCTGCAACTGTCTCAACTACTATACCGAACCTCTACTACGAATCAACACCATCTACCACCCACCTCCACAACTAGTATTTTTTGTCTGTAAATTGCGTGTGTTCTGAAGGTTTTTATATTTTTATCCTTGCAAACAACTTCACAAAATAGTTTTCTCGCAAATAAATTATCACTTTCTATTTCAAATTCCCTATATTATACTCCTGTGCCCTAAACCAGCATGAAGAAGACATCACTATCAACAGTAACATAGTGAATGAGAGTAGTTTATTCAACAGTGGAATCCACTAGAAGGCCTGTGACTAGCACAGGGCTCTGTTCATGGGCCACTACTATTTAACTTGTTCATTAATGATATAGGAAAGGATCTCAGATGAGCTATTCAGTTGTTTGCCGATGATGATGATGCAAAATTGGGTAAAGCAATAGCTAATATAAATCATGTTAAAATTTTGCTGGAGCATTTGGATAGACTGGCTGTCTGAGCAAAGGAGAATGGATAGCAGTTTAATGTGGCAAAGTGCAAGATTATGCATTTTGGGTGAAAAGATTACCAAGTGTTATACCACATTGATGGAACTGTACTAAAAAAAATTGACACAAACCAGAGATTTGGGAGAATTAGTGGATAAGGAATTAAAAGTTTAGAGGGCACATAGCAAAAGTGACTAAAGCAGCTCGTCGGATCACTTGGTTACTGAAGAATACTTTAACGAGCAGGTTATTGTTCCTCTTTATTGAGCCCTGATAAGACCCCATCTTGACCTTTGAGTGCAGATTTGGTCACCTGGGTTTCTTGGCAGAGGAAGAGGTGGAGAGGATACAGAAGCGAGTGACCAAGATGGTATCTGGTCTATGAAATGAACCTTATAAGGACAGGTTGAAGATTTGTGGGTTAAAGAAATAGGTCGAAAGGTGAAAAAGGGATGATATGATTGAGACATACAAATTACTGAAGGGTTTTTACAAGATCAATACAGAAGAAATTTTTCAGAACAGGTCTTATGGTGGGAGAACTAGGGCCATCCCTGGAAACTGAGCAAGAGTGTAATTAGAGGGTGTTAGAACTAGATTTTTGGCATGTAGAGTGGTGAAATGAGTGGAATAGGTTGCCAGAGTCTTGTGGATGCCAACTGTGAATGACTTCAAAGCAATGTATGATAGATGCTGCGCAAATGTGGGATGGTGTTTGGCATGATATTTCGGGCCTTTCTCGATGAGCCTAAGGACTCCATCGAGTAGCCCATAATAATAATAATAATATTAGCAGCACCTTCTAATGCTGATCAATTCGTTATCCTTCAACAGATGTCCCATTTTCCCTAGTTGAGGTAACTTTTATCATTCAGTAATTCATCTACTTTGCCTATGAGCATTTTTTATTTTACTGGCCACATAACAGTTAAATTTCATGAGTTTCCTTTGTCCTGCCTTTTAATCATTCTTCTGGCATGCATTCTGTACTTTTTGTTCATCTGTTCATTACTGGTATTCTTACTTTCTCGATAATTTTGCTGTTTCATGTAGTTGTTACATTAATAATGCTGTACAACCATTTGATTTTGCACAGTTTTCCTTTTAAGTGTAGGGGATGCATCCCTAACTTTGTCCTCTTCAGCTGTTATTGATGCTCATTCATTAGTGCTTTTCCTTCTAGTTCCTTCATTCTTCAAAACTGCTCTATATTTTACCTTGTGATTCCAGGTTTTGTCCACTTCCATATACTTAGCCACCTGCCAGGTTAGGACAGTAGGATCATTCTCTCTTGCTTGATGTAGTATGATGCTGCTTATCTCATCCTGTATATTCCTAAAACGATCTCTTTAAGTTTCTGTAAATTGGCTTTCTTTATTCCAATTGCTATTTCTGTTTGATCCACTCTATTTGTATAATTAACATTTTTTTTAATAACCACTTGTATCATTTAACAGATCTCATCTACTTTGTACATCTTGCTCTTTCTCCATATTAACAGCCCTCCCCCTCAACATTTTACAAAATATTTTGTTCTATTCACCTTCGTGAGCCTCCATAGCTCAGTCAGTATAGACGAAGCCCTTTGGTCGGAAAGACCTGGGTTCGATTCCCGTCAGTGACGTGAGGAGCTTTATGTGGTTTCTTTCGACTAAAAGCGAGTTAGCCGGTCCCGTATGGAGGTGGGGGGGGGGTTGTCCTGCAGAACAGGCAAACCGGCCCCGTGAATACACGCTTATACAGACATAGGACACCTCCAGGAATAAGGAGTAACCAACCTATTCTGTAGGATTTCGGTTCCGAATACCGACACTGTAGGTCTACGTATGAGCATAAATTTGGATAGGATAGGCTTCACTTCCACCCAATACAACTATTTTTGCATCTAAGGAAAAATATTGTTATGCATGCCCTCAAACTATAAGGATACATTAATTTCATATCTTTGTTGTTGGCTTGTTTTCTTCTAAACAGATTAATATGCATTCATATATTTATTAATGATAAACTTCTTAAAAATATTTTTGCTGTATTTTTTGTGTAATTAATGTGCACCTTTCTTTTGTGCCTAAGTAAGTTCCTTGCTTATTCAACCTATCGAGCTGAATAAGCAAGTATCCAAATGTCATATCTCACCTATGTAGCTTCAAACATTGTTCCCCCTCAGCTGTACCAGTTGTGGGGCGATTTAAGTCTTCTAAAATCATGACGCCAGCATTCTATCCACGTGAATGCATCATTGTTATTTATTCCAACAGTTTTAGGACAAATTTCACTGAGAAAATTGCTACTTTTCTTCGCTAATAATATAATATATATTCGTTAGTTTTACCAATAAAAAGGTAATGGTAAACAGGGAAAAAACTTGCACCGTGCAATCTTGAATCTAGAACTTGGTTTAATAATTCAGATGGCTCTACATGAACCAACACATAATGACAAAAATATAAATGTCGTACTAGCAAACTTTTGAAATTATGCAGAATTGATTTTTAATTGCCAATATGTTATCGCGAGACATGTCTGTAGCAGATTTACTTTATTTGAAGAGTATCGTGTAGTACTACATTTTTTTAATAATTCAAGTATATCGAAAGCTATACTTTATTTATGACATGTCGACCTATTTTTAAATGTTTTCCAGAATGTATAAGCATGACGTTTTAAAAGGCACTTATGTCATATGTATGTGAACACAGTTTATTACCAGTGTGTATAGATAAATATTTCGACATAAAAGCAAATCGGTAGAATAACAGCAAATGGATTTCACGAGCTAGAAAAGCAGCTTGCCCGAGTGGTATATTATAGTTGATACCTAATAAAATAAAAAAACCTGTTGTATAGTTGTATACAATTAAGGATGTTCTTTCACGGATTTTTGGAAATGCAAGTAATTACAATTCAAGCCTGAACTATGTAGCTCAAGCTTGAATTGTAATTGAGCTATAAACTCTCGAATTAAAAAAAAAATCTTTGACTTAAGACGGAGTCGACATTGGCACAAAATCTTCAGGTCGAATGCCCATCTGTTATATGGATGCTGTTTTAAGTTGAGCAATTATTCATAGAGTGCAGAAACTCTATTACATCGCCCATACTTGAATAGGAATAGCCGTTTTTTATCATACCACAAAATTCTTATTCTCAATTCTCCTTTTTCCTCAATGTGTGTTGTCAACATTACAACTCTTTAGCACGTGACTCGTTCATCGCTTGTGAAAATCCGTTATTAATATTTTACTTGTTTCAGGTGTCAGTTTACACTGAAGGTGATCCGCAAATTTCATATCGAAATGTTTGTTTATATAAACCCCGTATCCACGAATTTCACATATTGCGTAAGCATCTGTTATATTTGTTTTGTCCTTACACAGGTTATTTCGCAGTGTGTCTGAACAGATTTTATTGGAATTTAGTAGTTTGGAATCCTTATAAATTTGTCGAGATATTCCAAATTTTGTTCATTTGGACCATTTACAGGGATAGCACAAAGGAGGAACAACGTGCCGAAATTATGAATTGCAATAACTCTGCTCTACGTATTTAATAAAATTTTGAATCTAGAATACCGAAGATAGCCAAGGTATGTTTCAGTAGGACCAATTTTGGTAAAATTATTCTAAATGACGTTAGTAATTTTGCAGAGGCCGGATTAAAATTTAATGAAGTTTAGTATATCTTTTTATTTATTTTTATTTAATTTTTTTAAAATTATATAAACAATTTTTAATATTTCTTAATCTATGGAGCTATTTTCTCATAAACGCTCGATAACATTTTGACATACTCGGATTTTTTTTTACAAAAGTACTATCACCGCCACTCTAATAATTATTTAAATAATGTAAAATTTAATGCAGGCATTATGATGGTTCTCACGAAAATATTGGACAATTTGAAACTTCATCTGTGAACAATTTTCAATTGTATCAACTGTCGGCGCAGTAGCTCTAAGCCATGTGCCTGTAGCGAGTTTGTTGATTACTTTTTACAAGAATCATTAGGGCAAAAATTCAACCTGTTTTAATGTCGATTCTTAGTTGAATATTGTCGATCCGCTACTTTCGGCGCATCATTTAGTTCCAACTGTACTAAAGTATACTAAGAACGGGGGTGATTGAAGGAGGTACGTTCTACGCAGGCACTTCTGCAACTGTCCGCATCGTTCAACCAGTTTCAATCAGATTTGGAATACAGGTAACCCTCGCATAACGAGGATGTTAGGTTTCACAGAAATGACACGTTATATAAATCGCTTTATGCGAGACTCAGATCACATAGAAAAAGTAGTTATATTCCGGAATCTTTTTTTTTTTTTTTAATTATATAAACAACAATGACATCCAACAAAAAAATATTTTTATTTAATTCAGGTAATTCATGTGAGTTAAGAAAACATATAAACTATGAAACAAAATACATAGTATAAAAAATGTACGTAAACTTCATTGTCCATAACTCATAAATATTTTAGGCAAAATAAAATAAAGTGCATCATTTAATCGTCATCACTATCTTCAACGAACATTTCGGAGATGTTCTTTATTTACGAGTGGCTGGACGTCCTCATCACTTGAAATCTCTTGAACAAGAAGTTAGTAATAAGACCTTGCTTACCACTATGCTGCAATTTTTTATTAAGTTCATAATATGGATCTAAACAAATATCCAATTGTCTCGTGAATTTTCCGGAGCTCTCCGTAAAATAACTTCCTTACCTTCTTGCCAAGTCCATTCCCTCTGCTAACTTCTGTAAAAACCGAATTCTTTAACGGATTCATCACAATCAGAATCTTCGGCAGAACTTTCCCCGCCGTTTGGTTCGACGTCATGTATTAATTGTATCAGTTCCTCCTCATTTAAATATATTTCCCCATCAATTAATTCACTAATTTCGTTTTCAATCATATCGCAAAAGCCCTCTAAGTGGCCATTACTATAAAAATAAAATTTTTACATAAAAAAGCATTACATATTGTATGTAACTCACCAGGAAATAAAGTGCTCAGCTTGAGATTAACACACTTATGGTTTTTAATGCGCTTTCCTGGCAGAAAACGAAGACAGCTTTCAACAATGAACATTTTATACGGTAAACAATTGACGTTCATGCGTGCTCAAGGATATTCCCCTAATATAAATTCGCTACTTATAACTACATGTGCGATACGGGAAGATGCAAATTTAACGAAGATAAAATTTGATTTTTAAGTCGCGCGGTGAAAAATATATGAAAAGATAAAGGATTATTACAGACCGTATATCGAAACTACGTTGAACAATGGTTACTACAATTTGTAGACCGCGTTGTATAAGTACCGCGTTATACGAGGGTTGCCTGTATAGTTATTTCTTACATTGCTAAAGGTGTACTGAAAAAAAATCCTAATAGAACTAAAATGGTGTGTGTGGGGGGGGGGGAAGCGTATTTCTCTGTACATCCCTATAGGCTGCATCATTCAGCCGTTATCAAAAACATTTGAAATCTAATTACTACTTTTGTTGGTTAAGATATTCTTGACAATTTTTCATAGTCGGAATCAAATTGGAAGATGGAACTGTCTAAGAGGGAAAAGAAAATACCAGGAAAAACCAAGTCGCATCACTCAACTGATTTTCATAATTTATTCATCGATTTTTGTACCTACTTCACCTAAAACACACACTGGGTGGGCCATATGTCTCGAGAGGTCTCAAAAGTTATAAGAAATGGGCTCGAGACTCTTGATCCACCCAATATGCAATATCATATAAAAGGGAGTGGGTTCGAGCTAAGTGCTGTGGAAGTGAGCTGCAGTTGTGAAGTGGCTACCAAGCTGAGATTATTTTACTTGAGAAAAAAAAAAAAAACCTTCTTAACAATCAGTAACCATGGCAGCAATCACACTGATTTTTTTTCCGTTATAATTCCTTTTTTTTTTTATTGACAAAACAGTTTGAAATAATTCCTCCTTTCCCTGATTGAATTTAATGAAACGATATTTCGGATTGCTATTAACATTTCTCATTTACAGTTGTCTGAATCTGAAGTTCATGTTGCACCTATTCTAAGCATCTGTTGCTTATGAATAATTAGTAAAATTTAGTGGTATCATGGCGCACCCCTAAAGCAATCTTTCCCTCAAACAGATATAAGGAAATATGCATATATCTTTATATAAAGACAAATGATTAAGAGATGAATTTGTCTTGATTTTGCTTTGCTAAATCTTCATGAGCAAGGTTAATCTATACTAAGGTTCTGATGAATTGCAATCTTTTTTAACGGAGAAAATTAGGCAAAGCATTGTCTGCAGTTATGTACTCTGGACATATAAGTTGTCTAATTTGCCGCTTCAAATTCTCGGATGGAAACCAGAAGTGAAGACATTTGACAAATTTGAATAGAGATCCTAGATACCAATTTTTTTACTACCCATGATCCAGCTGCTGCGGATTAATTACTATCATTGAAAATTATTCTGCCAATAAAAACAATCTGTTTCACGCCAAAATTGATCACATGAACATCTCATGTCCATCCAAAAGTTCATTAAATGTCATTCAGCCACAGCTTTATTATAATATTTCGTTACTCTAAATAGATTTACAGAAATTCGGAATTTGGGAAAAATTCTCAAGCTCTCCAAATTTCTCTTTTACGGAATTATTTACAGGGGCACGAGGTTGAAACTTTACCCCTACAAATGACGCGTACGGATGGGAAGACAATGAATTAAACTAGAATTATGCATATCGCCTTGCTATTTCCCGAAACTGTGTGTGCTTAGTGATTTTAAATAATTTGATTAATCTGTGATTCAAATTACCGGATATGCATATTTCTTTTAAAGTATACTTTTTTTTTTCCTGCAGTTATTTTGCTTATATTTAGTAGCAAATACATGGTGTGCTTAACTGTGTAAATGAAACGCCATTGGTCACGATTCTTAATGGCTGTTGTGAGGTGGACTGCCATCTCCTGCTGGTATCTGATGTATTGCATGCTGACACCACACGCTGGTAGTAGTCATTGCTGCTTGCTTTTATTGTTGTGGGACTTCATGGCGACAGAACACGGAAAATCAGCTTCAGGATCTGTATAGATCTAGATTGTGTTCATGCGCAGCTTGTGAAAGCTACATAACGATTGAAAAATGGGGAGGGGGGGTATATAAAACAGTACAAATAGAGTATCTATCACATTGTTCTTGAGTGCCAAACGTGTACGTGTTAAAATGACATGCATTACACCTGTACTGAGTTTCGTATCACAGTCGAAGAATAGCTATTAACTGTCTAGTGCAGGGGAACTAATGTGGCGCCATTCTTCCTACAGTTAGTCTCCTGTTTGTCGGACACTAAGCATAGATTGTATTTGTTCGGTTATGTACCTGCTTCTAGCCCAAAGAAGACAGTTCTTATCTTTCGAATGCATGTTATTACAATTATACATTGACATCTTCTTAAAAATTTAAATAAAAAGTTAATTTGACAGTTCGGGGAAAAGGGGAAAAAACTTAGGATATTGCTGATGTGATACTGCTATTTAGGGACTCGGAAATGTCAGTTATTATTAAGTTCTCCAGATGTGATTTATCCATTTAAAAATATCATGGAAGAATCACAAAAAAAAAAAAAAAAAAACAGAACATTTTGGTTATATAAAAGTAATTTGTTAGGATGCCTATGTTTAAAAAGAAAGCTATTTAATATGTGCATTATTCCAGTATTTGTTTACATCGTCGATTAAAAAATAGGAAGACAGATTGCTCGTGGCCCAGAGAGTTTTAGTGAGAGAAGAATACTTCACATAAGTCATTAGGGATAGAATCAAAAATAATATACTCCACTCATCTCTTTCGAGTTGAGTGCAGTGGAAGATATTGCGAGGTATTGTAAAACACGTAAATAAAGATAACATTATTAGATTATCAGATGAAAGGTGGTCGAAGTACTGAGTGGACACCAAGAGAGAAGAAAAGGTTCCCAGATAACAGATTGGAGGGATGATCTTTGATAATGCCTATCATTTGGCATTAAATGATAGGCATTATCAAAGAACAAAAAGCTGAAAATTATTGGGGAAGTTCATATCCAGCAGTGGATACAGACTGAAGATGAAGAAATTTTAATAATGATCATGTATGAATGTGTGAAAACTTGTAGACAAGTTTTGATTTCGTTCGTCGGATAACATTTGATATCCGACGAACATTGGTCGGACATATCCGTTGGATAACACCTTCCCCTTTACCACCTTGTTTATGAAGGCCTGTGAAATGACATGAAATCTTGGGCTCCAGAACAGAATACTCGATTTATGTAATCCTTGACCCACTTGTTGTATTAATATATTACAGATTAATTCTTTCGTTAATAGATGGGGATGTACATTAAACAATTAGTTTCGTAAGTAGGTCAAAGGTTGAGGTAGAAGGAGAAATTAATCTGCGATGTGCAAATGACAAAGTACTCAGTGTGGTACCTGTCGCGTGGTATTTTTAAACCGTATATCATTCACATTGGTCTGACGGAAGTTTTCTCCCTTTTGTCTTGACCTTTATTTTTGGTGTCTGCATCTCTTAAGAGTATACATAATATTGTATTTCCTACCTATTATGTAGGAAACATTCCTGTATTTAATGTTTCTCACCTAAATATCATCAATTCTTTTGGACATTCTCAGACTAACTTGCAGACGTATAGTCTGATCGATTATTTACTCATTGCGGAGAGGATACGTCGAAAGGAAGAAGACGACGTAGAGAATGGGTTTAATTTTATTTGGGGCGGGTTGGAAGGCCAGTCCTGCAATTAAACCGGAGAACCTTAGTATTTGACGTTGTTTCTCAGTAGATTGCCCATTTTGAAGCGATGAGAACAACTATTTCAGAGGATTCTGCAGACGTGCTTGCCGTTTTGCTTCAATGAAGTTGATACCAACTACTGTAGGTTTTATGTCGACGGAATTGTATGAGACTCATTTGGTCCATGTAATTCGGCTTTTGTATAATTGAGTAAATGCTGATGTAGCACGTTTCATATGATTAGCAGTAGGTTCTGAACAATCACCTATTTAAGAACGTGTTGTTTCAGTAAAAATAGTTTGACTTTCGAAAAAGAAAGGAAATTCGAAACTATTAACCGATTCCGAGTTACTGGTCGTCTTAAACAGTCATATGGGTATTTTCATGGCTCAGATGCGCAAGTCGACTTCAGGAACGCGTTCACTTTACAGAGGCAACCTTATCATGGATGTTACTTTTAAATCTCGAAACAACTCAGTCGACTTTTTGAAAATGATTGAAAATCGTAAAATATTCCTGTCAAGGACTTAAACAGTAGTTTCTCCTTAGCACTTTAAAATACCAAGGTTTGATGATAGGAAAACCACCACTGGATACTTCTTTGAATAATGTATTTTGTTACATAACAAATTAGTAAATTTACATAAACAAATTAAGTTAAATATCGACACCTATCGTAATTTATCATAGTTGTCAATTATGATTGTCGATGTTTCTTTTTTTTTTTTTTTCTCACGAAAATCAATATCGACAGTCGAAAATTATCGTGACCATCTTAGAGTTGTATTTAAACAATTATAAGAGCATATCAGCGTAGTATCTGTAGATGCGTACATTTACAATTAATTTTAGATTGTTAATCTCCTAAATTAAAGACTGCGTGATGAAAGTTTTTTCCTTACATTATGTTCTGAGTGTCTTGTATTGACAAAATGATTTAAAATGATCAGTAATAATTCATTCCCTCGTCTTGCTGGATTTGAATGAAATGTAATGTATAGAATCGCTATTAAAGTTTGGCGAAATTTA
This sequence comes from Typopeltis vanoorti, assembly GCF_054136105.1. Lineage (NCBI taxonomy): Eukaryota > Metazoa > Arthropoda > Arachnida > Uropygi > Thelyphonidae > Typopeltis > Typopeltis vanoorti. Next base: position 74,163,254 of record NC_143559.1, read on the forward strand.
CGAAACTTGTGTAAAACAGTTTACTACTCTACATTCTCAGATTGGCTCTATTTCTGAGGTAGGTAAAACTTTTTTTGAGAAGGGCCAGATAGTAAATATTTTGCTCTTCGAGTGCCAAGAGGTAAAATCTAAAATATCATGCACTTATATATGATAGGAAACAAAATTTGCACAATATCTTATTAACATAATACAAATATAATTGTGTACAAACAGATTTGAGAAATTAGAAGTATGGATTTTTTTTTCCACATCTTTAAAATTGTCTTTTCCGAGCTGTCGAACTTGAATATGAAAAAATATGTGCCAAGTTACGCAGGGAACTCAAAACACTTAAATTAGCATTGGTGGTAGCGCGCGTGGCAACGAGTGTGCAGTAGACCGTTATTTGCCGCGACTACACGTGGCGTGAAAGCGGCCATGAACAATACGCAAACGAATACATGATTGCATCACATTAGCACTACCCTATGGATGTTGAAACAGCAGCTCCATGATTCTGTCATGAAATTAATTTAAAAACCATCTTTAGGTCGTCGTAGGCAAACTATGGTCCTCGGACCGTAGTTTGCCTACTCATGCTCTAGATGCTGAAATGATAAAGGATTGTATTCGCAATACGAGACTTATGATAGCCTCATAGCTACTACTTTTTTTTTTTTTTAATTTTAAAATTCCAAATTTTATTTATAGAGCTGAATTATGAATAAATAAGTAGCACCATTTTGAAACAAAATTGATTTAGGAATAAACATTTTTACATGAGTTCAAGTGTCGAGCAAAGGTAAAGTGTTTTTTTTTTTTAAGCCGGCGTAGTTGGCCGAGTGGTTAGTGCATCCGCTCTCCAGCCAAGAGGCTGCGGGTTCGATTCCCGCGTAGGCATGGATGTTTGTGATTGTCTTCCACCTTCATACATTCATTCACCCAAGTATAGATACACTCTCCCAATATGGGCTGGGTCACCATGGGAGTAGTAGACCCAAAACCTCCCTCAATAGGAGAGGCCATCACCCTGCAGTGGGTAGAAAAATAGGCTATCCATCATCAAAGGAATTTTTAATGGCTATTCAGATAGCATAGCAAATTTCGTATGCTATCTGTATAGCCATTTGTATGTTGCAGATTTTTTGTCAAATATGAAAATTTATCTTTCATAGCAAAACTTTATTTTTCGGATTTGATTAAAATATTTATATAGAGAGATCTGTTTCTTATTCGTAATTCTCAGTGTTTAAAATTTATTGGCCAGTGTTTATTGCATTCTGCATGAATGAACACCTATGCCTACTTGTCTTATGTTGGTTATACAAAAACTTATTTTACCATCACAATTTAAACGTTTATTTATTTTTCTGGAATTTTCTAATAATACTCTCTTCAACAGGTTTTTAAACGATCTTTTTTAGAAATTTATTTTTCACGTGGCCCCAAAAGCGGCTAGTAGGAATTTTTGTTAGATTTTATTTAAATCCGTATGTAAGGTGTATTATAAAAATTTGTTACCTTATATTTACTTCAAAGTGTCGGGAAAAAAAAGAAAAAAAAAGCCAGATTAGCAAACGTCTGCTATATTCACTTTAAGCACAGAAACTTAATAAGAACTAAATTAGAAAACATATGCTAAAATGATTTAAGAAATTAAATATAAGGATGATCTTTCCTCGATCTGTGACATAAATTGTCAGAGATCGCAGTCTAAAAAAAAAAAAGTCATCCACCAAACGGTTTTCTTTGAGAATTTTTTAGCAAATATTTAAGATATTCGCTAAAATATAGCTGTAATAGAAGAATAAACCGTTTGTTCTCGGTCCGGGATACCTAGGAGAGAAAACTTTTTGAACTTCTAAAAATTGTATATTTCATTTATAGTTTAACATTTACATTTCTGAAAAAGTGAAGTTGCAACTAAATATTACTCTATGCAACTAAATTTTATAAGACTGAGCTACTTCCATATATTTTCGATAAATTCGAGCGGCAGCAATTGATTGCTTGTAATGTTACTTCTCTATCGTAGACACTCCTTTACACTGTTATGACAGAGTTATTCCTTTACACGCAAGATGTCTACAAACCCCGAGTGTTTCGTCTATGTACTCGGTCGCACACACACGCACGCGTGTTTTTGATCCGTAAATGGGAAAATTTAGGCAAGAAACTGAGGTTATGAAAACAGATAATTTATGGTCTGTGGACATATTGCAAAACAAATTAATTGGATGTTAAAAACATACAAGTAGGGACAGGGAGGTTATTATTTATTATTGGTCGCCTTGTTTTTTCGTACATGAGGAAATGGTGAATTGGAATGCTTCGTATATGGACAGATCGAAGATTTGCTGGTTACAATTGGTTTATAGACGGATAGGTGATACGACATACTTGATCTGCTAAAGAGGTTCTATATAATTAATGCAGGTGAAAATTTTCAGTGCATGGCAGGAAGAGAAAGAACGAAGAGATCACAATTTGAAGTTGAGTGAAAGTGTGATTAGCAGGGATGTAAAGGCTACATATTTTTTGCTTGTGGGTGTGATGAATGAATAGAATGGTAAATGCCTTGTTGGTGAATGAGTTCAGGGAGAGGTTTATTGTTATTTTATATGGAGTCAAGACTCATCGCGGCAGACCCACTTTATTCATTAACACAATACCTGTCATACATCTCCTTAAATCTACTCACTGTTCGGGTGCTCACAACCACCTCCTGCAATCCATTCTACTCATTTACCACTCTCCAAGTAAAGAACTTAGTTCCCACACCTTTACTAACCAAACTCTTAGACAACTTTCAAGTGTGACCCCCCCCCTACTCCCTGTGTATTGAAATATTTCTTTTGCGTCAATCTTATAGACTCTCTTTAGTAACTTATAAGTTTCTATCATATCCCCCTCTCTCCTCCGCCTGTAAGCTAAACTCTGCAACCCACACACCTTCAATCTGCCCTCATAGGGAACATTCTACAGTCTTGTCACGAGCTTGTTCTTCACTCGTCTCTGAATCCTGTCCACCATCTCCTGGTCCCCCATAAGCGCAAGTGACCAAATCTGCGTAGTGATCAATATGTTGCCGAATAATAACCATATAAAGAAGAAGAATAACCTCCCTATCTTTATTACTTGTTGGTGTGTTCTTATCCAAGTAATCCTCTGAGCTACTTTGCCAACTGTATCCTCTGAGTTTCAAATCTATCCACTGTCAGATCCATAGCCTCATCAATTTCCTCGAATCCAGTACCATCAATATGATACGAAATATGTAATCCTTTCATCCAAAAATGCATTATTTTCGAATATTAAATTGACAACCATTGTCTTTTGCCCACACTGCCAATTTATTTAAATCATCTTGCAGGATATTTATATCACCTTTATCAACTATTGCCCTCCTCAGTTTTGCATAATCAGCAAACAGTTGAATATCCTTCCTCAAATCTTCCTCTCAGTTATTAATGTACAGATTAAAGAGTAGTTACAGAGCTCTGGAGCACTCCAATAGTTCACCCTCCTTCGCCTTGATTCTACTCCACTCATCCATCATCCTTTGATGCCTATCAGTAACCCCCCCCCCATCCATGCCACCAACCTCATACCCATTCCCATTTGCTCCAACTTACGTAATAATTTATCATGCGTTATTCTGTCAAATGCCTTTTGCAAAATCCAATATCATAGTATAGCCATTTCCTTTATCCAATTCCGCTGTCAATTTATAAAATGTGAATAAATTAGCAAGGCCGGACCTCCCGTTTGTGGTGGGTAGTATGTGAATAATAGCTATTAGATCTGCAGCGACGTCCTCCAGAGACATCCAGCTGCATCGTGCTCTATGGGAATGGTTTGTCATGGCGTTAGCTCGTCATTTCGAGGCTGGCACACTTAATTCGTGGGAGCATTCAGATATATCTGCATGGAGAGTATAAAGTCATCCATTCACGTACAATATTAATTGCACATGAACATTGCTTAGCTAATATTGTACAAGTTGGTACAGCATGACGATTACTCTATATGGAATTCTAACGCTAATACTCCAAATGCATTTTTCCGAAATAGATGTTTAAGCTGTAAGTTTTGGTGTTAAAACGCCTTCACCCATCACTTTATATATATATATATTATCGTTCATATTTACTCGGTAGATAATGTTATTGAAAAAGAAAGGGTTTTTTTCTGATATTCTTTGATGAGCAAATTTAATTTACATGAACATTGTGAATTCAAATTTAATATATATATATATATATATATATATATATATATATATATATATATATTTGTTTTTTTGTTTTAGGCAACGTGCATGTAGTCTTGAGATTTATTACAAGAGTTAGAAATAAGTTAACTGCAGATGTTTAGCTACACTGGTAGCTAAACATCTGAAGATCTAAAACTTACAACTGCAGTTAGCATCTCAAACTCTTGCAGTAGAAGTGCTGGCCATGATAAACAAACTGAAGCGATATTGCCAAATATTAATACTAAATGATGCGATAAATCCATATATTTCCTCAATCATAGTATTTTCTCTGTGTATATCAGTTATAATTGCGCAAACCCGAAATTTGTCCCCCCCCCCCCTTCTAACGTCACTGAGTTCAGATTATTTGCATCAGGACGAGGATGATTATGTACATTTATGATACCATAATATTCACTTGTGGAATATTCTATAGATGCTCGCGATTGGGGGGTGGGAGGGAAGTCATGACTGCTATTTTTTTTTTTTTGTGTGTGTGTGCACTTGACAGCGGAGTTTTGAGGAAAGCTTTTGTCCTTTAACTGTTTGATCGATTTAGATATACGATTTGTATTTACAATCATATCTCCGAAATATCGGCCTGTTTTTTTTGTGTTTCATATATAACGGGGCTCCATTTTGCATGAAGCCCCGTTATATGGAATTGTCTGATTAACATCGTTTTATCTTGGGCACCGAAATTTTTCAAAGACCGGAAAATGGATAAATGGTACTTTGCTAAATACTGTTTTGGAAGGTAGTGTTTTAAAGTCGCTTCCAAAACAGTATAACAAATTTATAACTGACACCGGAGAAGGCGGAAAAATCATTAAAGAGCCAACATATAAATATTTCTTATTAGAAGGGATATAATTGATCTTTGAAAGAGCTTATCTTTCAAGGACTGTTTCTTAAACCATTGACGTAGAGAATGCAGTATAGATTGGTCTAAGAAAATTTAACTCGCATCCCTCTACTGAGAAAACTTCTATTTCTTTCAGAATGGAACACGTGAAAACTTACATGAAATCAAAAAATTTCATATTTATAAATGTTTTTTTTTTTTTTATATATATATATATAATACTTATGTTTTTCCCCGGCTTCACTCGAGTAACCAGAGCCCATACTCATGCGCACTCTATTTAAACATATGTGGCTCGAAGGTTTAAAAAACACCGCTTTAGGTTTTGGGTCATGCACAGAAGATAAAGCAAAGGCACGCACTTCACACATTTGCTTATCTCAAATTTTTAGCATGAACGAAAGAAACAATATTTTAATGCAGTTTTCAGAAAAGTTTGGAGGCGGGATGAATGCATTGAGAAATGCATAAGGAATAAATCTTTTACTAGATTTTCTTATTAGACGTTTGATAAAATTTTTTTAGTTGAATTCTTGTTTACAGTTACTGTGGGCCAGAATTTTATCCTGTCTAGAGGAATTTATTGTTTTATAGGTTAATCCTATCTAAGAAAGTTAAAAACTTGTAGTACAATAATATTTGAGATAAAGATTAGATAAACAAGAAAAAAAATTGATCCGTAGCCACACTTTCTCTTCAAACCTTCCAGTGAGGAGGGTGGTAGTCTCATACCGAACAATAAAAAATCATTTCCACCTAAAATTTAGCATCCCAGTTAACATTTTGTCTAATGGGTTCAGTTTTGGTTTTTTCGCGAAGGACCATTTGTAGTAGAAAAATCGAGCGTAACAATATAATGTCTAGAATACAGTATATAAGTTCAAAACGTGTCGATGTGTTATGAACTCTCAGTCTTACTACTCGTAAGCTGTTTACACGAATACCACCACCACTCGATAGTTCTTTGAATGACAGAAGTTTTCACAAATATTGTGATAGTTATCTCCAGGGTATTGCTGCCCCAAATTTAAGAAAATATGTAAAAAAAGAAAAAGTTATTATTGAGATACGGTTTTGTTGCCCTCCAAACTTACTGCTCCTAGCATTGCCTTATTTAGTAGGGCCTGATTATTGCAGGAAATATCGACAATCGAAAAATTAAATCTTTAACAGTTTCTGATTTTATAGGTAAACGATGTTAGGAGTTTATTAAATTCGATTTCGTGTCGATGTGTATGGCAACTGCCACACAGTAGCAGTTGTAAACCACTAATAGATTCAAGAAGACTGCTTGATGAACGATTTATTTCGACTAACGATTTGAATCAGTTTCCTCCCTGGCTTGGCGTTTTCAGATTTAATGAAATTCGTTCTTTCGGATCACAAAAAAAAAAAATTATCCGTGACTCAGTCGATTCCGATAAGATCCTTTGATTCGAAAGGCCGAATCCAATCTAGGACTCGAAGAACCAATATCAGGATTTTTTACTTGAAGATAAGTTAGTCGGTCTACTACGAAAAAGATACTGGGTTTTAATCTCCAGAAATTCGGGTTTTTCATTTATAATGAAATCCTAGGCAAACCAGCCAGGAGAATACTCAATTCACATATCAAAAATAAATAAAATAAAAAATATGCACACACACACACACACACACACACATATATATATATATATATGCACGCACACACACATTACTTGGAAAGAAGTCAACCGACATCATAGTGTGAGAAACAAACAGCCATGGTCTCCACTTTAATAAGTTGTAGGACCTCCTTTCGCTGCGATGACTGCAGCAATCCTACGGGGCATAATTTCCAGAAGCGTACGATAGCGATCAATGTAAATATTGGACAATTCTTCCTGTATGCATGTAATGAGGTCCTGGACTGTTGTGGGGCGAACGTCCCTTGACTTCACTCGCCACTCCAGTTCATCCCAGACATGTTCAATAGGGTTGACATCAGAGCTCTGTGGAGACCAGTCAAGTTTGGTGACACGTTCATGTTCACAAACCACGCAGTTTCAGTAGCAGCTTATGACACGGTATATGGGCTTGCTGAAAGAGAGACTGGTGAGTTCCGTAGAAACGCCACAAGATAGGAAGCAGATACCTCTCAGAGTTTCAGTGCTCTTGGCACCACAAACAAAGGTCCAAGGCCAAACCGAGAAAAACAGAACCATACCATCGCACCTCCAAATTTAGTTGAGATTATCCACTCTGGTAGATGTTCACCGGACATCTGTCACACTCGTCCATCTGCTCGGTACAGGGTGTGTCATGATTCTTCACTGCATAACATAATACAGCTTTCCATCTTTGCACCACTGAAGACGACGCTGCATGTTGGATCGGATGATGCTGAGCTTGCATAATACGGCCCTACCATGAAACCCATGTTGTGCGCCTCGGTTCTGAATGTTTTTGTGCAGTCGTGTTCCAGTCGATGCCCAGAACTCCGCATTGAGCGTGTCCGCCGAAGAATGATCGATTATCCTTCCGGTCACGTTCGGTGAGTGTGGTGGGTCGTCAACTGCGGGTAACACTTACAGTTGACTCCCTTCGCTTCCATTTCAGTATGTATCACTGATTGTTGACCTGGGATGACCTAATTTGTCGATAGGCCTGCAGCATGGCATCCTATCACAACGCCGATTTCAAACTCCGTCAGTTCCCTTCTCGCAGCCATTTCACCCGAACACAGTTGCTCTGACTTGGGAGCATATGAAACAGGAGGCAAACATTACAAATACGTGGCTCATTTACATGGCACAATGCATCCTGTCCATTGGAGTGTCTGTTGACTTCTTTCCAAGCAGTATATATTTAGGCATAAGGCCAACCACCTTATCCTAAAATTACGGTTACGAAAGCCAATCTGGACAGATCGTGGGCCTGTAAGTAGATCATATTATTATTGACATTTTGTCGAATCGTTTCCGTTATCCATCATTCTAATGGCAATAGGTAAAACAAAAATTTCTACAGTGTATACTTATATGCCAGAAAATAAAATAGTGTCTCCATGCAGTTGTGATTATGAATAGCGACATTATACAAGAATGCTGTTACGAAACACACACATTTTATAATGGTCTAAACATGTCTTTACTTGTTTGGAATGTGATGAATATCTACTTCTATGGTATACGGTGATTCTACGGACAATATTAGACTGATGTTAATTCTGGAACATAGATTTGGAAAAGCATCAATTCCCGAAAGTTATTACCGTATATACTCTGGATTCTTCTGGTGATTTTCTTGCGACAGATCAAAGGAGGCAAGCATTGAATCTACTGCTGCTTACTCCGCCATGTTGTACCCGAAGAGATGTTGAGTATAGCAGCTTGCAGAGTAACCATTGCATACCATACTTTATAAAGTTTCCTATTATTTCACTAATATGAAAGATAGTGCCGTTATTAAAAAAAAAAAAAACTTCCAAAAAATATCAAAAATACAACATCCCGCCCCTGTTCAGATTTTATCATCATCATCTGGGCGCGTAAGACCAACATCAATGATATGCACCCCTACTTACATAATCCAAATCCGATCTGTTATTCATCATTTGGATGCTTGCCATCCATATGAATATAGCTCGCCTGAATTCCACAGTACAGATAATGCCATCTGTAAAAAGAGTGGAACACGAGCTTTTGTCAGGTCTGATATTCATGCCAAAATGAAGTTGCTGTCAATTTTTAATCCTGAATAGGTTAACAGTATTCACGTTTACTAACTCCGTACAGTTACAATTTAGATTACTTTTATAATTCTAGTTATGTAGGAATATACGGATGAAAAAATTGGTTTTGCTGACAGGTGTATTTCTAGTTTAAAAATGATAGATTTTGCTTTGTCAGCATTGAGAATAAAGTTTATTCACATGAAACCAGTTTGTCACTGTTTTCAGATCTGTGTTGACCATGTTTTGCATTTCCACTTACATTTTGCACTCACAGAATATGCAGTGAGTATCAGTGCCTTATACTATTTTCTACCACTATAAATAAAATTTTCAGCACTTCGAAACATTAACAGACTCCTTTCTTCCTGCTTAATACAGGATAGTCGTGTTAAGCTAGAAACTTCCATCTAGGATTCGAACAACATTGTATGGAAGTAACAGTATTTTACTCTCTGACTCGGGTTTTTCATCGCGCAAGACAGGCAAACTGGCTCGAAGAATACGCAATTAATCGACATGTTACATTTGCCTCATAGCTGTAGAATAACCAGCTGTTCAGTTGCGTAACATTCAAGAAAGTTGAATTAAAATCAAAAGAACGAAGGGAAAATCGAGCCGTTGCTCCTCAGTTTTGCGTTCTGCTCAGTGAACTGACGCCATCTATTTGGCATGAATGTATTGATCAGAAATTAACAAGTACCCAAAACTCGTATATCGCGAATGTTATGAAAGTCGTTAGTTGAATTCACGTAATTTAGGTAAGTGTCCAGATTCCAGACGAAAAGGTTAAATTTTAATATTCATCTCTAATTATAGCTGCCGTCTTCAATATTTATTGCCTTAGAGAAATTCGAAACTCATTTACTGTGAGAGTTCTCTCTTATTCTACTTATCCCACTTACGACATATAGCTCCAGTTATTTTCCATACACTGCAGGATTATCTAACACTTCAATATTATGCAACAGAATGGGATTCTGACTTGTGTATACTTGTACGAGTAGCCGACAAATTTGAAACATTTACACGTTATGATTTGCCTTTGAGTTGGCAGTGATTTTGTGTTTAGTGTCTGTGCATTTCTTTCACCTTGTCCGTGATACACGTATTTGTCTCGAAGAATATCAAGATAAGACAGGTTAGTGGTACGATTTAAGAAGTCAAGTACAGATCGACAAAAAATTTAAAAAAATATTTGCAAATGAGGATGCAGTAATTTAGGTTATGCCTAAAATATGTGCAGATGAGTGGGAGATAGGTGTCTCAGTATCATTGTATAAACGGATATCCAAGAATGTGGAAGTTCTGTAATCAGAACATTCGGAGATTACGGAAGAAAGAAGAAATGATTTGTGCTTGAATACTGATAATGCTAGTTTTTCCTCCTGCAAACTGCCAGAGCACATAGAAGTTTACAATATCCGTCGTTTTGTGAGAACAAGAGAAACTACATAAACAGCAGGTTTCTGATTATTCGGCGTTATTCTGAGATGAATGAGGGGAAGGGAAAAAAAGGGTAATTAAGTTGAATTTGTAACGTTATTATACATCATATATTTCATTAGAATTTTAAAAGTTTTGAAAGGGTGATTTTGATCTGTTACTATCCTTTCTATCACGGTTGCCCTGATGGCTAAATTTCGTGATTTCATACCAGATTACAGATCCATTAAATTGCATATCTTGGTTTAGACATCTCAGCTAAGAAACTTTCATGCGTGTATGTTTCATTTCATCTGGACAGAGATAATTTGTATCTCGCACAATTGGAAGCATACTGTGCGAAAATAATAATAGCATTAATATTTAGAAGAATAATAACGATAGCACATTTTTGTTGACCTATTGAAAATTTGTAATACACTTCCATATTGACCATTTAGGAAGGGAAGGTGATTAGCATTGTCCAGTATAAGACTATCATGCTTACTGTGGAAACCTGATGTCGCTTAATTAAAAGTATTATGTTCGGTCTCTAGGGTCTCAGCCGTCTGTTCGCTGATCCATAGCGCAAACGCGAGGACTCGCGACATTTAACCTTCGGATGGAATGAACAGCACTCGAAAATTCTTTGAGTTTTTCAGCCGAAGGAAAGTCTCGTAGAAAGTATCGGTTTTTAATCCTGGAAAGTTCGGTTTCATCCTACAAAACAGGTAAACCGATCCGAGAACATAAAAAAAAATTAACCAGATCTTAAAGCACAAACCTCAGAGGCTTGCTCTTCGGTCATAATTCCAACCAAACTGAAACCGAGGAACCGTTATCAGGGCTTTTCAATTAAAGATGAATTTAGCCTGTGTCATATGGAGATGAAGCATTTCTTCTTCTTCCCGGAAACTCGGTTTTTCATCCCTAAAATAATCAAACCTACCCCGTAATATATCTATAGATATTAGAGTACTAGTGAAATGACTTGAAAAAATAGAATCATGCTTAAGTCAGCAGCACTGGTTGTTCATTTTACAACAATCATTACAGCCCATATTCAATCTAAAACAGAAATTACAGCAAGTCGATTTTGGGCTGTAATGATTCCTGTAAAAAAGAGCAACCAATGATGACTGATTCCATTTTTTTAGTCATTCCACTAGCCTTTCATTATTGCCTTCTTAATATACCATTTTTATTCGATAGTATTCAAAAGGACACGCCTTGCCACATTTGACGGTACTTAAATGTAGTTGATGAAAGATAATAGCAAGAAACGCCTATCTAAAAGTATCTAAAAAATACGCCTAAAAAGCTCTTATAAAAAATATGAGAGCTTTTTTTAGGAGATTGTGGGCTAACAGTGAAAATACTATTATAGAGTTTCAGGGTGAAACTCAGTATTTCCTCTCCCCCCCCTCCCTTTTTTTTTTGCCGTTTTTCTGTCCGTAATTTGTTGCAGAATTATAATTTTTGAAAGAGCAACTAATAAATTCAACCGTCCTGGAATAAAAGAAACAAACAAAATATGTATAAACGATTTCCATGCTTAACAGAAATTCAGATATAAATCGCACTGTTTAAGGAATTCACATATTGTGTTTCGTAAACCAGCATCGATTATTGCCAAATATTCTGCAACGATCGCATAATAGCAGTGTTATCATAAGCACAACTTGATATTTAATCATACTGATTTAATATAGAAGACCTAGGCAGAGAATAAAAATATAGATGCCGAAAGATGCTTTCAGCCTGTATCGTGAAAGAAAAATAATTATGTTCTTTGGGTTGGGGATTGAAATTGATATGTTTCTCAAAACTTGCCAAATAACATATCAGATATAAGAAAAGAAAATGCTTCTTCAGCATTTCATTTGCACTTTGATGTTTACCGGAATATTTATAATCACACACACACAGAGAGAGAGAGAGAGAAGCAACCCCCATACGATACTTCTGCAACACCATTTTGTTCTAACACGGATAGAATTTCTGCAATCCCTCCACAGCACTTATATATACAGTATAGCACGATTTCATTGTAACATAGTATTTTTGAGCTTTTGTGTAGGCAAAAATCCTGCTATTATGTCGGATGTAATTTTTCAACATTTGCATTCTATTTTGTGAATCCCCAGTAAATCCCCGTGTTAGGTCCTTTGCTTAACTGAGTTAAAAAATGTTACTTCGAAGCATGCAGTTCATGAAAGTTTGGTGAATTTTTGGTTTTTATCTGATCGTTTATAAATGTTTTCGGTTATGTATTACTAAACTTTGTCCGCGCGTTAGCCTAGTGGCTTTGCGCTTCGCAACCATATGAAGGAAGGAGTGTCCTAGGCTCGATTCCCGTCGACGACGTGAGGAGCTTAAGGATCTTCCTCAGCCAGAGCCAAGTTAGCCGGTCTTGGGCGTTGACAACAGGGTTTTTTCCGTCAGTTTTATATGGGGTTTTTCATCCCGCAAGCAGGCAAACCGGACCCGTGAACACACAGGCTACAGTCATAAAAATGCGGCAAAGAAGGCAATGGGGAACCACCTTGCGTCATTATCTCCCTAGTAATCAGCTGCAACCCTCTCTAAGAGAGGAAGCCACAGGATCAGATCAGATTATTAAACTTTATTATTACGAACTGTATTGGAATTAAATTCCAGCCCTAAATTATACCCAATGAAAGAGAGAGAACGGTTTGAGGTCCGATGGTTAATAAACCCTCGACACCGCAAGGTAAAAGAGGGGAAAAGGAAGATAAGAAAGAGAGAAAAAAAATCTGAAAAACCTTTTCTCTAGAATCAAATTTTGGATCGTCTTAAAAATAAGGGAAAGGTATCATACCGTGCAAAAATATTTTGGTTTAAATGAGCAACAATCCAGACAGTTAAAATGAAATGAAAATTAGAACTTCTGTTGCTGCAGTATCTTCCATTTTATCAAATATCACAGCTCGACCCGTGCGCCAATAATGGAGAAAATGGAAAAATCACTCAATATTTGGATTGAGAAAAAAATGGTTCTAAAAATAAAATGGTGCATTTTGTTATTGTTAGCTTTTGGAATGTAACCCCTCCCCCTTTTTTTTTTTTTTTTTTTTGTACTGGTTCTTAGTCCCATATAACATGGTTTCGCGCAACACGAGATTTTACAGAAACCGAATTACCGTGTTATACAAGGATAATATATATTCAGGGTGTGCGGTGCACACCCTCGGAATAGCAACATCACCGATATTTTGCATTTATCCCTGTTTAAACATCCCCTAATTGTTTCCTGGCATCGCGTGATTCTTAAAATTAAACAATGAAGAAGACACTTTTCGACGCGTAAACATTGCATCACATTCGCGTTAATAGTCTGCGGTCACAAATACGTACACCTTTGGACAGACGTACAGATGGCGCAGCGGGTGTCAAATTATTAGCCTTACAGTGGTTTTAAGCCACTCAGAAGGCGAGGCAGGGTGTGGACTGAGATAATAGCACCCAGAAATCTTAGGTTATGGTTGGTTATTGTGCCAGACAATCCAATTGAACATTGCCATTTGTTGCGGTTTTTGTTTTCTGAGTTTCATCGGTTTTGCGTGCAAGAAATGTGAACTGATGTGTTTAGGACACCGACATAGATAATATCGGTGTCCTAATTTTCTATAAATAATTTATAACGTTCTATAAATTTTTAATTTTCTATAAATAATTTATAACTTTCTTGCCTATATTTACAATGGGGAACAGTGTTGACAATTTACTGGTGTCTCGTTTTCTGCCAGAGCTTTTGCGGATTGTAACCCTCGTCCTCCTCTTCCAGATGTACTGAGCAAGCACAAAGATGCAAAAAAAAAAGTAGTATACGAGACACTTCTCTATTTCACAATAAATTAAAGTATTCAAAGTTATCCTACAATTGCATTGGACCAATTAAGACGAGCACTGATGCGCTATTCACTCTTAAAACTTTCATACATCGATAAAAATGCAACCATACGGTCAAATTGACTTGAATTTTGTAGCGCGGGCTGCATAAGCCTCACGACAGCGCACCCGACCGAAATGGACACGTGACGCACTGATGTATATTGTATATAATATACCCCATTCGTGTGCTGTCTCCTATCTAGGAGTTTGACTACCGTGATGTCTCATATTTTACTACGGGCGTAACGACATGTGAAAGTCCTATCTCTTCCACACACAAATATCCATGGCTGTAAATCCGTGTTTTCATGGGGACGATTTGCCTGTTCTGAGAGACGAAAAATCAGAGTTTCCGGGTGAAAAAAACCCTTGATATTGCATCATGTTGAGAGTTCACTGTCTACGGCATAGCACAGACTACTGCACATGCACATCAGTGTATATGCACTACGCATTTTCATGGGAGAAAAAAAAAAGGTGCTATTCCTCAACTTTTGCCAGGTAATGCTTCCCATCTGCGGCAGATTTTCTTTTTATCTATATGCAGAACTTTATATTATCGAAGAGCTTTGTCTTAAGATCCTAAAAAAAATAAAAATAAAAATAATAAAATAACTCAACGTACTCTAATATTTTTCAATCCATATTCCACAGTTTTTTTTTGTGGGGGGAGGGGGGGATACAAAAATGGAATCCAGGGCCGATATCGCAAACTTTCACGATTCAACCGTTCCTGGTCGAATCGAGTGGCTTCCACATGGTATGTCGCGATATTTTGCTTAACTTGATGTATGAGGGGGGGGGGAACACTTCTGTTAATAGTTTTTATCAAAGTACAAACTATAATATATATATATATATATATATTAATCACGTTTGATTTCTCACTCGAACCAGTATTACTCTGGTGCTTTTGGATTGATGCCTCCTCAGTGGTATAGGTGAGCAAGAAGTTAAGTTGGATTATAAACTGGCTGCGCTAAGCGATATTAGAAAGTGACTTCATTTCCCCCCACCACATGAAGTTACGAATATTATTGAAGTGAGGATGAATATTGCAAATATATGACTACAGGTTGTGAGATGACACTTCGTCTTCAATTTCACTTCAAAACGTTCATAGGCCAAATATTAGGTATTTATGGAAAATCAAGGAAATAAATTATTACGAGTTCTTAGCCGGTGAATTAATAGTTTTAAAAAAAGTTTTAAATTTCAAAATATAAACAATCAACTCAGGGAGAAGACATGTGAGAAAGAGAATTGGGAAGTGCATTTTCAGAGGTTAACTTTCACAAATAAAAAGTCTATATCAAAATGTTGAACGGCGCGACTGCCTCTGAAAGTTGCAACATTCATTTGCTCTTCGAATATATGGATCCAAAATTCCATCTGTTCATAAATTTGAATAATAAGCTTGACGTATAAATTGTATATGTAATCAGTGTGACAGTTGATTTGACGTCAATGAATGATATCATATCCGTCTCACCATTTTTGTACGCGTGTAAAACCAGTTGATATAAAAAGTATTTGTTTTTAATATTGTAATGTAAAAAAAAATTGACTTGGGCTGTTTATCAAGTTTTTATTGAGAAACAGAGGTTTAGTTGAATTATTGCATAACAAATATCAAAGCAGCTGTTTGCTCTCAGCCATGTCTGCTAAAAGTAAGATATGATGTAAAGGTGCGCATCGTGAATTTCATTTTGTGTAATTTAATTTCATATTTATATAGTTCAAGATTAAATCAGAACTGAATTTTGTTAATATTTTTGTGGTGATCAATAGAATTAAAATTCAGTCTTTTCATCATAGGCAAGGTTAACAGATGCATACTTCGTGGCAGTTGTCTGAAAATGTTGGTCTGTGTAGAATAAATATAATTGATTCAGTTTACTTTTCATTCAAACGTTTATAGATAAAAGTAAGCGTAATATGGTATCTCACGGTGAAGAAAAATTAGGTTGTATTATTGGGTTATCAGAATGTCCAAGGTTAAATGTAGAGTCAGGAGAAAACAGGTCGAGGTATTATCCTGTTATTCCGTGTTTGTGCTATCGAAGTTTCACTGTATGTGTTGTCATAGGATAATAACAACACACACAGTGACTCACTGCGTGCGTCACTGTCACATTGAAAATTAGTTAGGTCCTCATGTAAAATTATGGTTAATGTCATATTTTAAAAAAAAAAATCTTAGTTTTTTTCTTAGTGTGAAATATCAAGCTTTATCAAAAATCGGTTCGTCTCTTCTCGAGTTAGTTAATGCAGATTGGTAGACATGACGAATTCGGATACGTGCTATTTACTAACCAACACGCTTCAAATAATTGTCTATAATAGATATTTTAGGATTACAGACGAAGCAGATGAGTTATGAAGTCAGTTTAATATGTTATGTCTTCTGTTACCTGCGTGTGTGTTCGTCCAATGGTTTGACTTTTTTGTGGTATGAAAAACCCGTTTTCTGTGAAGAAAAACCCTTCCTTTTCAGTACGAGAGTGGCTAACTTACATGTAATGAAAAATCTTTTATTATTATTTAACACCTCCAAAAGGTTATCAAGGTTCTTGATAACCTTTTGGTTATATCTAGACCGAATGCGAACCCAGATCTCTCCGCCAAAGGCCATTGTCGATACTGAGCTGGAGTCTCCGGTTACAACACGAATGTAATTAGTTCCATCATTTCATTCTTCTGTTCAGTATTGTTTTATGGATTCAATATTGTTCCGTACTACTTTTTCAATATTATATTACACCCTACTATCATTTACTGCTGATCCTGTAATTTTTTTTTTTCTTTTAAAATTAGCAAATTATCCAGAGGATTGTACTCTGAACATTGTTACAGTATGAAATCATAAGAAAATTTGGAGTAAGTTATAATATCCGTTTTCAGCGATTGTTACTCCGACATGTTATAGTATTGTACAATAATAGTTATTATACAGATCTTAAAAATTGTGATCGTGGATTTTAAAACTTTGCGCATTAGTAACTCAGGAACATTGATACCCATCATTCCAAGAAGGTAAATTAAATTGTAATGCACGCGGCAACGAAAAGAGAATAATTTGAGAGAGGGATAAGAATGGATAATCAAATTAACTGAACAGCAGGAGTTACCAGGACAGCAACTATATACCGGTAATATAAATTTCTGTTCGGTCTTGTTATTGTATTTAATTACTTTTCTTTATGCAAAACTGTATTAAAGAGCCAGGTATTTATGTGAATGATGTCTCTTAATTTTAAAAGGATGTACGCACGATGAATTTCACGCATCAAAAGTTTTTTTTTTTTTTTTTAGTCTCTCTTTCTATGCACATCTTATTTAACATCCCAGTTACAAATGCTTTCAATCACTGTATAAAAAAATTGCATACACGAACATTAATTAATTTTATATGCTTGTTGATTATGCAATTTAACATGTATTATTATTTACTGACATGATCCACATGCTATATGCGAGTTGCGTTTTTTCTTAGATATGAACTTAAATATGAAAATGTTAAAAAATGTTAATTTTCTTGACCATAACAGTTAGAAAAAGACTTCTAATGGGACTATATTGGTCACGTACATATAATAAACAACTATGCTTTACCAACTAGTTTCACCAACTAAGGCTGTTGGCATCTTCAGGGTACATAACTGATGTAAGGCACTAAAAAGTAAAAAACTGTTACAAACTATAATCACCGATTCAAATTATATTATAGACAAGAGAACATAGCGCGTACAAAACATGCATTGAGCGTGCATGATCTCGCTTGTTATTTAGGAACATTCTATGGTTGGCACTGTAATTCAGTTCTGGTGAGTTAAGAGATCTAATAGGGGTCTTCCAGATCACGGGCAAGAATAGCCCTTGGTTCCTGTTCAGGTTTTGTGTACAGCGGGCAACTGCTGTGGCTTCTTGAATAAATCGGGAGCGGAAGTATATAAGGAATTGTGCTTCTATCCCACTCTATGACATGGTTCGTTCTTGAGAAGTGAAAAGCTAACCCCGATTTTTTTTCTCTGTTATCTTGAATCGGTGATTATAGTTTGTAACAGTTTTTTACTTTTTAGTGCCTTACATCAGTTATGTACCCTGGTGATGCCAACAGCCTTAGTTGGTGAAACTAGTTGGTAAAGCATAGTTGTTTATTATATGTATTTGATCAATATAGTCCCATTAGAAGTGTTTTTTTTAAAAAAAATGCCACAGTTCAAAGAAAAGAAGAAAATAAAAGTGAAAGAGTTCCTCAAACATCACGACATCCAATTGCTTCAGTGGCCAGGTACTCTCCTGACATTAACCCAATAGAAAATATTTGGAGCATAGTGAAAAAGAGACTTAGAAGATTAAATTGTGATACAAAGGATAACTTAATGTAATCCATTAAAAAAAAGTATGGTTTCGAGATGCAGATATAAAAAAAAAATGCTCTACGTTGATAGAATCCATGCCTAAGCGAATTAATGAACTTATTAGGAACAGAGGAGCACATATAAATTATTAGGTAAAGTTGGAGTTTAATTTTTGTACTTATTTTCTTGCGAAATTAAAATTTTTCTTTAAAATGAGTATTCGGATTAATTTGTTCGCTACTGTAATATATTGCGTTGCATAAAGAATGTAGATGCATCATGGAGTAACATAAAAAAGCTTTTTTTTTTTTTTTTTTTTTTTTGTAGCTTCATCTGCGTAAGGGTTTCATGTAAACCTATCGTAAACTCGTACTATCGGTGAGCTAAAGATTTTTTTAAGCCAATTTAGGCCTCCATTATTGTTTAATGGTTGATGTTTTGGAGGAAGCGGCTGAAAATAGGTTCATGCTTTCACAGGATTCATCAACGACAAAGCACTTGCAAAATAGTGCTGCTGTTGGTGGAAGCTGAGGAAGAGGGGCTCTCAAATGAAGACCTTATACAGCTAGAAGCACGGTATGTTGCAGAAAAAATAAAGATGGGGAAGCAGAAGAACGTAACGAAGAAGCTGATTCTCCCCCCCCCCCCAAAGTTTATAGTGAAAAAATTGTCGGAAACAAATGCCTGTTAATAAGGTAATTCGGTTTTTGTGGAACTTGACTTTAACATGGAGAGATTTAGCAAAGTAGACAGAATGATGCAAGCAGCACTTGTCTGAAAAAAAAAAAAAATTATGAAGAGAAAGCAAATTGTGCAGATAATTTGGAATTATACAAATTTGTAAAGAAGCCCACTTCTGCTTTCACCTCATTCTTTGGAAGATGTAACTAGATCTTTCACAAGTTATGCATCTGATGAACCATCAGATGCATAACTTGTGAAACTTCAGAGCGCTTTGTGGTTTTTTTAAAAAAATAAATAAATGCATTCCTTTTATGCTCAAGGAGCTATAAAGCTCGTCTCGAACAGGCTTTTACAAACATCCATGCCCTTGGTGGGGCAGTAGGTATGTATCCACTCGCCCAATCAGGCCGGCAAATTCCTGAATTTAAAGAATTTGTTGTTGGCGACTAGTTTTCTGTTTTCTCTGGTAATCGTGCAATTAATAAAGCCGCAGTTGAAGAATTACTCCTGATCTGTTTTTAGCTGAGTATTTTACTGGTAAATGCAGAGCACTATTCACTCATGCTTCATTATTTATTGTATTATACTCCATATACAGTTATTTTGTTATAATTTGTACATTGTATTATTTCACTATAAACGAAGAGTAAAATTATGGGAGGGAGGGAATATATAGAAACACACTGAGTTAGAGAACATCCTCCCTCCGATTTACATAGTTGATATCAACGTCACGTGCGGCTACTATACATATGGGCACACCTATCCTCTGTACGGTACGTAATCAGTAAACGTTTGGCGGTGATGGGGAAACCTGGTGATGTCAGCCAATTTGACTGCGGGCAGATAGTTGGAGCGTGGAGGACAGGTGCCAGTATCTCGAATAGCCGCACTTGTTGGTTGCTCCGATACTACTGTCAAGGGTATGCCAGGACTGGATTAAAAGATACCCAGCAGAATAGCTCATATTTGTCAGTCGCGTGGCTGATCGTAGAGGTGAGTATCCAGTATCACGATAGATATCTCAACAATGACGTGCAGCAGTCACTTAGCTCACTCACCAGTATAGCAGCGGGGAAATTCGACCCATACGACAAGGCATCGCAAACAACGCTTCGAATGAGCCAAGGAACGTCGGCAGTGGACTCTCGACAGATGGAAGAAGGTCCTCTGGAGTGGTGAGTCCCGTTTCCTGCTGCAGCATGAAGCCCTATCCCAAGTTGCACAGGTGAGGGTTCAACAGGCCGGTGGAGGTGGTGTTATGGTCTGGGAAACTTTTTCCTGGCACGCCCTAGGTCCATTGGTTATCATCTCGCAAACACTGAATGGTGAACGCTACAGGAACCTGTTAGCTGACCATCATATCTTCAAGAGGTCTACCCCGACCACAGTGCCATCTTTTAACAGGAAACCGCACCTTGTCATTGAGCTCGTACAACTATGAGTGATTGGCGGAATACCACAAGGAATTCGCCACATTGCCTTGGCGTCTGCGAGCCGTGATTGCACAGAGAGGTGGAAAACGCGTTATTAGGCAGGTGTTGCTAATGCAAAGCTAAAGCAGACCTACACATTTTCATGTATGTTTATTGTTACATATCTTACAGTTATTACAGCGACTTACGACGAAATCGTCGAAATGGAACCCTGATATAATTCGAGAACTGACTGTTCAACTATTCAACTCGGAAAAAATGTTTAACTGTATAATACTATACATCCAGTGACACGCTGAAAGGGCTAGATAATCATTTTCTCTAGGTCTTGTGAAGACAACACTTGTGAGGATGGCAGTTTCCATGGTTAATAAGACTATAATATAAAACCAAGGCTATACAATAATATAGAGATCATTTTGTATTTACATTGAAAGTGTATGTATTAAAACAATTCATTGTTTTGTGCGGACACTGGAAACAGTCCAGAATAGAGATCACTACATGGACAACACTTTTATTGGGATCATAGAGAAGCGCCACTACAGATATGTTTCAACACATGAACGACTAGCATCCAAGGATCCAGCTTGCTTTTGAGTTGGGAAGAGTTGCTTTTTAGTTGGCATTCTCTGAGTTTTACTGACAAACTGAACATAGCACCATGTGAAAATAGCTTGGCTGGAATTTCAAACTAGCCCACGTTCATTCTCCCCCTAATAGGCAACAGAAGCCAGACATCCATTGAGTTCTGGTGTCCAGAGCTAGTAGAGGTCAAGCTCAACCAAACAACTGCACGTCTAAGAGGCGCTAGGACTTGGATTGAGTTTTTGAGTTATGCTGAAGCAACCAAAGCTATATAATATAGTTTATTTTTAGTATAACTAGTATACAGGCGAATCCCAACTTAAGAACATAATTTGTTCCTAATTAATTTTCTTTTTGAGGAAGCTGTTCATTGATTACTTTATTAATGTGTTTTGTTCTTGTGAAATAGGTTTATATCTAGAAGGGCGGTTTAAGGATTGGAAATGAATTAAATACACAAAAACCCTAAACTTCAATAACTTAGTATTAAACTGTGGGATGTTGCGTATTCTTTTGGTAGGCGTATCGGAGGTTGTGAAGGATGCAGCATTAGATATGTTGTATAAGACCAATACCACATCTACACTGCCCATGCAGATGTGGTCTTCTGAAGATCGAGGGGGGATAAGGAAACTTTGGATATTGTACGGAGGAAAGTAACCAAGATGATTGGGACGGAGTGAGGAAACTTTTTTTATTTCTTTTCCGTGCATGGAATTGTAATGTATAATAATTATAATTCTTACAATGTAAGGTTGTAACGCATTAGTACAGCCATGGATTAAAGGATTCAGTCTAACTGCTCTAGAGACCACACGTAGTACATTTCAGGCATCTGATGTAGCCAGTATGTGGTTTGAGACTGGATGGTGAAAATCATCTACATAACACATTTCATACCATAGAGATTTAAACTCTATGGTATGAAATGTGTTATACCATAAGAGATTTAAACTCGCAGCCTCTTGATTGTGGAGAACTATCCACTTTGACATCCAGACTGATTTTTAATCTTGCTCCAACCCACGAAAGGTTGTAAACCTATAGTACCCTTAGTATCCTGGTGAGCTATTATTTATTTTTTGTCTCTTTTTATTTTTTATATAATCCGGAAACCGTACTATTAAAGAACAAACATGGAACATTTTCAAGCCACTTCAAGCTTCCAATTAATGGGGCAGTGTTCTCATACTCTAAGTGGGAAATGAAGTTCATCTCCAAGGAATCTCCGTACATTTACTAGTATGATTGAAGATAAGAATTGCCACCATTGGTTGAGAACAGCGGTATGTATCAGCATAGTTTTAGCTTCTGTAATTGTACATCATTTCTATAATTTATGGAATAGTGCTTAGTTTCCAAATTGCCGATTAGTGTAAATTTAATAGTTTTCTTTAGTTTGTTTCCTGATATTTATAGCATCAATTTTATTAAAACCATGCCGCCCACAAAAGCAGTATTCTTACTACTGCTACTACAGAATAAATAAGTTCTCCGGAAGAAGCATTCATTTTTACTTAGATGGATGAAACAGGAAGCTTAGTTCTACGTTGTGTGGAGAAAAAACATTTCGTTTTGGTATGCCTTTCCCAGAAATTACCAAAAGGAAATCCATCACAGAATTCAGTTATAAGGTTGAGCTTTCACGACACGATATTCTATTTTAGGTATCGAATCTTATACATATTTGATATTTCGAGAGTATTACGTAAGAACGATCTATATCTTATACGCGTTCACAAAATTAGACTATTTCAAGGAGAAATCGTGTTTGAGAATACAGACAATAAATACTAGAGGCATTTGAAAGAAGCTGGCACTTAGCTTTATCAGCTTGCGTTTTCCTGTTAACCCGAAACTGTATACTTTGTAGTCTTCGTCCGAGTTAGTGGTCTGATCTTGTGTAATTTGCATCTCCCTCCCTCCCTGTGTTTGTGTTTGATACCGGATTTGCTCATAATATAGGGCAGGGGTGTTCAACCCGTTGATCACGGAGCGATTTTTGGTCGATCTCTTGTATATTCCTCCTTACTTACAAATTTAATTAAAACTGAAAACATAATATTTTATTTATCATTATTTTGTATTATTTTTTAATTCGCTTTAAGTGTATTGCTATTGTTTATTTATTTTTCGTTAAAATTGTCAAATCAGTAATTTTCTTATAAGTCTGGGTAAATGAATTAATTTGGATCAGTAGAAGTCAAACAGCGAGGCGAGTGAATACGATTATAAGCAAAGTGTAAAAACTCGATTGTAGCTTAAATATTAAATATTCCAAAGCACATTACATCGATTTTTTACTTAGGTTAAGTCCCATGTGAATATTGTAAAAAAAATAAACTTAGTTTGTCTCTGTATAGTTTGTATTAGATGTTTTTGTAAATAACTCTTTTGAAGCTAACTGTATATACTGCTTTAATAAGAATATGTTAGAGTGTTAAAAACAAAGGCAATGTTTTTGTCGCCCGAAGCTGTACATGGCGGCATTAGAAAGATTGTTATTGAAACTTGTATGTATGAGAAAGGCTTGCAGGCTCTAAGTGTAAACATCTCCGAAGTCAGTCAGAAAGTGTTCAAACAACTTTCCGATGGCCGGCAACTTCTTACAATCAAAAGAAAACGGAGGAGAGCAAAAGGCGTGCCGAACTTGAAACTTAAGATGAAAGACTCATACCGATTCTTTGGGGATTGCCAAACTTCATGCGAGGTCTCAGAGGAGGCCTAATAAAAAGGAACTGAAGCAAGCAGAAGGGATCCAAGAGCCAGAATTGCTGTCAGAGAGGAGGTCGCCCGGTCCAGAGTCGCCGTCAGACTGCCCGGATCCACGTTGCTTGAGAGAGGAGTTTCCCGCTGCCAGAAAGGAGCTTCTCGGTTCGAGACGTCGCTAGAGAGAGAGAGACTACTTCTAGGCGGCAGACAAGGTTTCAAATTGCCGAAAGGAAGAGTTCCAATTGCCGGAGAAAAGTTTCCAGGCCAGGTTAATGTTAGACATTCACCAGTGTGTTGCGTTTTCATTACAATTTGATAAATCAAACGACTTCACTGATATTGTTCAGTTAATGGTATTTATTCGCATAATATTTCAGGATTATTCAAGTAAAGAACTTTTGAAAATTATACTATTATTGGGAAGGACTAGGGGAGAAGACATTTCTTCGGCATTTGATGAATTTGTGAAACAACACAAACTTCCGCTTTTTAAACTTGTGTCAATTACTACTGATGGTGCTCCTGCAATGATAGGTAATAAATCAGACTTCATTTCATTATGTAAAAACGATGACAAATATCCAGATTTTTTAACGTACCACTGTATTATTCACTAACAAGTAATGTGTAGTAAAAGATTAAACACAAAAGATGTTTTGGATATTACATTTAAAATTGCAAATTCAGTTCGAGTATTAACAACAGCGGTTATTTAAATTACAAGCAGATGATGATAAGGAACTTCTGTTGTACAATAATGTTCGCTGGCTCAGCAGAAGTCAATTTTTAGAAAGATTTCTTGTATTAATTAACGATATAAAATTTTTTCTTGATGAAAAAAGAGATATTTATCCACAATTGAGTGATAAAAGATCGTTGTTACACTTATCATTTTTAGTAGATTTCTGTACGAAATTAAGCAATTTAAATTTAGAGTTACAAGGTAGAGATAAAAATTTAATTGACATGTTAAGTTCAATAAAAACTTTCCAACAATACTTACTTTTATTGAAGAAAAATATAAATGACCGCAAATTTAGACATCTCCATATTTATTACAATTTTTTGAACAAAATCAAGAAATGCTTTTCTATGATTTAAAAGAATTTATTCCTGAAATAGAATTAGTTGAGGAAGAAATAAATTCAAGATTTAAAGATTTTAATAAAACTGAAATGATTATATCTTTTATCGATAATCCATTTCAAGAAAACTTGAACATCACAGAAAAATCAAATAAAATTAGTGGGCTGTTTGATATAAACCAAGCTGAAGTAGAACTTCAGATAATAAACATTCAGAATAGTTTACATTTAAAATCAATAAACAATGAAGTCATTTGGAAGTATGCACATGAAAAATTCGTAATATTAACTGATATTGCGCGAAAAATTCTGTCGTGTTTCGGATCGACATACTTGTCAGAATCCGCATTTTCAAATATGACCGTCATAAAAAATCAATTAAGAAACCAAATTACAAATGATCATTTGGATGATTTCTGCGATTGGCCACTTCATATCAACTTGACTATGAAGATATTACGAGGTCCAAACAATGCCAAATTTCACATTAACTTTTTTTTTTTTTTCATCAACCAGCATTTCCTGTAATTTGTGTTTGTAATCAATCTGTTGTTTTGTCTAACTTTGGTCTTCCAAAATAGAGAAATAAATATTTTATTCCAATATATATTTTTTTTGTTGTATTAAAATAATTAAAATTTTAGTGATAAATAAATTTTTAAATACACAAAGTTTTTAGTTGTGTTTTTTTTTTTTTTAGTTGTTTATTTGTGCGTAATCAGATTGGGGGAACGTGATCTATATAAGAGAGTAGGCCACCGAATAACTTTTTATCGAAAAGTAGCTCGCGTAGTAAAAAAGGTTGAACACCACTGATATATACTATAAAGTTCGGGACGCCATGGTCTCGGATTATTAGTGAGGCCGGTTGTGAATTTTTGCCATCGCGCGCGTTGTGTGTGTAAAATTTATAACACAACTAAATTAGGATTTCAAGCTCTCGTTTCTTTTTCAACCAAGTGATTAATGGCGAACTGGACTTGCCAAATTTGTGGCAGATGTGCATGTTGTTGAGGTTGTTTTATAAATAGTAGATAAATCTCTTCAATGGTAAAATTTTAAGTGCTGCGCGGCGAAATGAGCTGTCCACGCAAACCATTCTTGCAAATATCCATTGAACGACGTTAACATAAAAGCCTCAAAAACTATCGAGTTCGCTTCTCTCTCTCTCTCTCTCTCCCCTGCTCAAATGTGGAACGTACTTTTGAATATAATCATAATGAATTGAATATTATACGTTTTGAAGGAATCACCATCTAATAACCGGTATACAATCGATTTGTATATCAGTTATTAGAAATTGCATTAATGTTAGGTTGGAGCTACTCATTATTCTCACTGGTATTTCTCATTAACAGCGCGTTAAGATTTACGGAAACAGTTTTTCAGAATATTTCTGTTGGAAGTACGAAGGGACAAGTCTCCTTTTCTTTGTCTGACGTTGAAAATACTGCATCTGATTAGGTACTAGTGACACCTCTTTATTTTATGTAGTCTACTTACTTAAAACTAGTCCCGAACATACGGTAACTACAAGGAAACATAAATTTTGTGACTCCCTTCAAAAAAATGGCTGTGAAGTTATAGTACACTAGTACCTTTGGCGGGCCATTTTATATATATATATATATATATTTTTTTTTTAAATTTTATTATATATATATATATATTTTTTTTTTTTTTTTCCAAAATTAATTTTTACCTGCTCCCGAAGACTCAGCTCTAGAAGACCAAACATGGAACTTTTTCGAGCCACGTCAGGTCTCTGATCACCGGGAGTCGAGCTCGCAGCTTGTTGGTTGGAGAGCGAATACGCCAACCACTCGGCCAACCAGGCCTGTAGGTTAGAGTTCGTTTGGTTTTATAATTATCAGCTTTCCACCAAGAGACAGAAGTTTGTCTACAGTGACACTGGCTTGAACTCCAGTTACCCAACTCCATATAGTAGCTACGTTTGCATGAACTCGATCCTACTACCAAATCTGTTTTAGGTTTGTGAGGAAAGAAACCGGAACACTCGGATGAAATTTCCC
Organism: Typopeltis vanoorti; assembly: GCF_054136105.1. Classification (NCBI taxonomy): domain Eukaryota; kingdom Metazoa; phylum Arthropoda; class Arachnida; order Uropygi; family Thelyphonidae; genus Typopeltis; species Typopeltis vanoorti. The sequence continues at coordinate 74,190,295 of NC_143559.1, forward strand.
CTCTCCTTTTATTAAGCCCATGATTACTGAATGTAACATTTCCTTTATCAACCAAAATGTTCAAATCCTTGTATTCATTGTCTGTTATCCATTCATCTTTAAATCTATTTAATATTCCTACCAAATTACACTTACATTGTTCACATTCAGTTTTGAACGCACTTTCTTGTCCGTGCTTCGGTTCATCCCTTAAAGAATTTACCCACCAACAGTTGACTATTATTCCCCGCCTAGTTTAACATCAACAGAGAAATTTTACTCTATTTGAAAATAGGGCGCTAATACCCAGCACGTAAGTACTTTTGAAGATTTCTCTCTAAAGAACACTTCATCTATCAATCAACCAGTTTCTGATCCATCTCACTGCATATCTATAATGTACACCCTCTGTCCAAAAAGAAACCGAACTTTTCGAAAATAGAAGAAACTAGTGGCGCCACCTGTTGTATCTTTTTGTTGTCGAACGCGGCAACCTTCATTAGTGTTGTGTCAACTGTTTAAGAGTGACAGTGTTTTGACGAACGATCGGTTGTCACGATATTCATGCCGTACGCGACTAATTCTCACTATCAATCGCTTCAAAATTTCGAGATAAAACTCACCATTGACCGATTGGCCAGCCGAACGAATTCTTTGTGGATAATGCCCTTGGTATTATCCACAAATTAAAGACAAATCAGCATTCTCTTTACTTTTGACTTCTCCAAGCGACTTTTTTTCGGATGACCCTCTTTTGGTGGTCTTCACTGAGCACTCTGGTGCTTTGTTTAGGGCTCATACTCAAAACACTACGTTTCGTCACCAGTAACGATCGTTTCTGTGTACCTACGAGCGGTTTTAATGAAGTCCTTTGCAGTGTTCAATTCCATGCATTGTTTGGTCGTCGGTCAACTTGTGGGAAACAAAACGCGAATTCAATTTACGAAGGCCCAAATTCTCTGTCAAAATGTTGTGCACAGTTGATTTTGAAATCCCCAATTCATCTTCAATTAATCTCACAGACGATTTCGGGTTTTCTTTGATGAAATCACACACTTTTTGGATGTTAACTTCGCTCAGTCCAGTTTTTGGACGGTCCGGCTTTTCGTCGTCCTCAAGCGTCTTGCGACCACTTTGAAATCTCTTAAACCACTCGTAAACTTGAGTACGAGATAAGCATTCATCACCGTATGCGTTTCGGTAAAAGTTTTACCAAGTTTAACACAAAGTCAATCGCAGCTCTCGGTTTGAAACTCATTTTCCGACCGCTCGTCAAAACACACTGTCACTCTTGGCATTATAACTCAGCTTCTAATGAAAAAAATGTCATAAACAGTTGACACAACACTAATGAAGGTTGCCTCTTTCGACAACAAACGGATGCAACAGGTGGCGCCACTAGTTTCTTCTATTTTCGAAAATTTCGGTTTCTTTTTGGACAGAGGGTGTATACCTATTTGATATATTTTAATCAGTAAGTTTTAATGAGGAACACTATCAAATGCTTTGCCCTAATCAAAAAAAAAAAAAAAAAATCACATCCATTACCTTTTCACAAGTGTTTTTTACGTAAGAAGTAAGAAAAAAGCGGATCTGTCATAACCTGTCATCCGTTAATAAAACTATGATGTACCTGCTGAAATTTTAACTGAAGGTGACGTTAGGCAGTGGCATATGGAAGTGGGAAGGTTTCCTTCCGGACCGGTTTTTCATTCCCGAAAATATGCAAACTGGCCAGAAGAGAACATGCGAGATATATAATGAGCCTCATAACTTGAGATACTTTGGCTGAAAATCTAAAAGAACATCAGCTCTGTTCAGTAAGTGTTTGCAAGAATATCCCTGATACGATTTCTAATTAATTTTTCTATTTTTCTTATAACACTGAGAAGACTGACTGTTCTGTAATTCTCCACTTTATTCCATGAACTACTTTATGAAATTAGAATAATCCTACTTTTATTACTATTCCTACTTTCACTGATTCATTGAAGACCATCGATATTGGAGTGATTAACCCCTGACATATATTTACTACCCAAGGAGATACAGTACATCATCACTACCTTATCATTTGCTAAGTGATCTAAGTATCTGAAGTTTCCTATATTACGTCATTAGGTCCGTTTCTCAAGCAAGTATTTCTTCCTGTAACTGTGGTTGTAGAATTTAATAAAATGAATACATGCAGAGTTTATATACGATCACGCGTTAGCTAGTAAACAAATGACCTAAGTTAGTTTTGCTTAGGTCATTTGTTTTCCGATTTTACGTAAAAACTTTTAAAAGTAAAAGTAAAATCTTTTAGCTATTTAGGCACAAATTTTAGTAAAGATGGCAAATTATATTTGGAAATGGATGATAGAATAAGCAAAGCTTGTGTGATGGGAACCCAATCGAATAAATTTATATGGAGTGCGAGAGAAATTAGCTAAAACGAAACTAACAACCCACAAGATAGTGTTGAAACCAGTTTTTATAGAGATCTGAGAACTGGATTAGCAATATTGACATTTTGACGAATAACAGATTAATTTGGAGGAAAATTGTTGATAAGAAGCTAGAACAATTTAAACTAATGTACACCACTTGAGGGTACATAAACAGAAATTTCATAAAAGCTTTTCGTGTTATTCTTAGCACTCTTGTCTACCTGTAACAAATATTTGTGATTGTCTTTAGATGGTAGATGACTTTTATCACCCGGTGTGAGACCACCGTCTCTCCCATTAGAAACCTGAAGTGGCTTGAAAAGTTCCATGTTCCCGGAATATGTAAAAATACAAAAACCGTATAAAATTAATAAAAATAGAGGGAGGGGAATCCTTAGCCCGCTCACTCGTATTGTGTACGAGTGTATTATAGGTTTACAGAACCTTTCGTGGGTGGCAGCCATATTAAAAAGTCATTTAAAAAAAAAAATATTTGCTGTAAAAACTACTCGCTCCCTGAGTAAATAATTTAAAAATTGAATGAAGACACTAATGACAGGTAACTACGTCACAATAAAAAGTTATTTTCATCAACAAAATCATGTAATTATGTAATAATCTACAAGACTTTCGAGCTTCACGCTAAGTAAGGCTCGGCAAAGCAACAACAACGAAAAGAAAGTTACTAACTAGCAGCATCTGATAGAAATTATACCATCTTCATTGCAATTGCCGGTAGTTTTCGAAATCGGTATTGCTCATCATCCGATTTATTTATAATTTCTTTGAGTAAGAAATCATTCGATCTAGTTATAAATTTCTAGATCAAATAATGCGATGTTTATTCTTTAAACAAAAGTTTACTATGGTTCTAGCCATCATATTTATTTCTTAATTGGATAATAAAATATGCTCGTAATTTCTAAAAATAAAAATATGCATTTTATTTATGGAGATAATAATTATCTGTACGAAGAAAGCTTCAGAATGTTTTATTAGTTTATTTACTAAGCCACTGCTATAGATGTATACTGGTCATTTTGATACTCAGAAACCCCTTTCAGATAATAAACGTCTTATTATATTACTTGCTTTTTATTATATATTTAATTATATAACGTCTTATATATTACTTGCTTTTTTTAATGGTAATCTCACTCATAAGAGATTGTTAATTTTTCCTGTATCATATATTAAGATCCCTCCCTATCAGCCAGGAATGTGCATTCAAGACGAACTAACTAGAAGACCAAAAAAAAGTGGTGATTTATATGATGTCAATTATTTGATGTCGTAAAAATCACTATTGGTAGTCAGGCCTGCCCAGGTACAACCAGTTTCCATAGTAGTAAAACGATATTGCCATGAATGACAGGAAATGTCACCGCTATGCTCAGCTCCAAGTAAACGGTTAGATGAACCAGTAAGCAAGTATTGGAGCTTAGAGCGTTATACAGGAATAATTCCAGATGTAAGCAATTTTTCGCGAACACTTTTTTTTTTTTTTTTTTTGCATGCTTGAAAGAACTGAGCTTTTAAATATGCCGGCCTATTTGGCTAAGTGAACGGAGTGAGAAGACAGAATTTCATCGTCGGTGTGAAATTACTACCTTGATAATAGAAAGACCCCGAATGGCTTGACAAAGTTCCTAGTTGGAAAAAGTTGAATAATCCGAAAAAATGACAAAGTTTTCGTATTATTTGGCCCACCTATGGTATACTTAATATCCTATAGGTTTACAACCATTCGGGAGTGGGTTTCACATAAATAAAAAAAAAAAAAAAAAAGAAAGAAAAAAAATCATACTACAGCAAAGAAAACATTATATACGAAAACTGGATTGGTAGACGATAAAATCGCTCATTGCTGTAACATTAGCTATTGGCATTTATCGCCGAGAATACCCAAGTCCGATGAAAATCTAAACCAGTTTTTCGCAGAGTGGGTAACGTGTGCATTTCAAAGAGTGGCAAATATTTTTAAATTTTTCTGTTCATCTTTTCTGAATTTAATTTAATAAACATATATTAAATAACTTCATTTAATTTCATTAAATAATGGCACTGAACCCAAAGATTAGCGCTTGGTTAATCAGCGAAATCGATACTTAATTGTACATCACAGATTTTTTATTTATTTATTATTATTATTATTTTCACTTATATACTTATTGGAAACGGACGTTTTCATAATAGAAAAGTTATATCTAGCCCTTATTTAAGTCGTATTTCAAAATAAGCATTTCTCGTCTATTCTTTCAGATAGTTCTGATTTTTTGACACACATGCATTCGATGACCTGGGTCTTTAGAAGAAAGACCATTATAGGTTCAATTCTAGTCACTGATTAGAAAAACATTTTTCGAGGCCTTTGCCAGTAGATCCAAAGTTCTGTTTTTGGCATAGTCAACTAGGGATTTTCCCTACTCCGAAAAGTAACTCAAGCGTTTAATCCCACATCTAAACAAAATGTACTGTGGAACACAAAATACATAAATATTAGCTAGGATTAGGAAGCATCGCTTCTTTATCTGGCATACCGTGGGAATTTGCTCAATCTCAGCGATGGTGGAACCTGGAACCCAGCTAAAAACGTTATGGCTAAAAGATTGCGCCTACTCTCTCTCTCTCTCTCAGGAGAACGAAAAGGCGTTTGAAGAATAAATTGTTATTGCTAGACAAACTGTGCATAAGAATGGTTGTCAGGGCCGATTTTATCATTAGGCGAACCTGGACAATCGTCTAGGGGCTCTGAGACTTCGTGGCTTTTGTTTGTGTGAGTATGAAAAAATATATATATATATAGAGAGAGAGACAATGTATAGGGGAGCCTAAATTTTCTTTGCCTAGGGCCATCAGATACTCTCGGACCGCCCTGATGGTTGTTACTCTCCTTAGTTCCATAATGTACATAAGTTAATTGTATATCAAACATCAGTATATGTTAATCACATCACAAGAACTGTTTACTCCTACGCAGTATATTTTACGAACGATACACTTCTGGAAGTTAATTTCTAACTGTATTTGAATGCAAGCAAATTATAAGTCTATTAAAACTGTTTATTTGTACATATGCTTGCTTTCCACTGTAGTAATTTGTGTTGTTGAGCCAATCATGGTTTGACTAGTTGAAGAGAGAGTTTTTTTTTTTCCAAAGTTAATTTCGTTTGATTTTTCACCCTATAATAGTTTTATTCTGAAAAAGTATTTGAAATTATACTAAATTCATTCTTTGGCTTGCTGGCATTTAATGAACTTAGGTATTTAGGATAATTATCAAAACTTGCTGAGGCATTTATCAAGTTTCGATAATGTTTTCAGTTAGTCCATTTTAATTGCAAAATAAACTAATATTAATACATGTACTAACAAATAAAATAATAATGGATAGTCATAAAAGAAAGGTGCTATTACCTAGTCGCATTGTCATACAGTGCCAATTCATCAGCCCTTGGGATAGTGAAATTTGTCACTAGAGCCGTTTCCATCCTGCAAACGTAACTCAAGCGTAACTTTTGTAAACGTCAAGTTCTTGCATCTCATTTTGCCATTAAAATGATCCATTTGGAATGACTACTTTTAACAGTGATTCTAATAAATTTATTAAACTTGGGAGGAATTAACATTTCGAATCGTTGTTCCAGTAAAATGGGTCCAATTAAGCGAAAAAAGAAAAAAAACATTATTTTGTGAATAAGAATGGAAGTATAATGGGAGAAATTTTTCATTTACTCTTGACCTTAGGACTGATTTCACAATGAAAATTATTACAGTGATTTTAATTAATGGCCCGAATTAAGGCCATTAATTAAAATCTTTATTGCTAATAACGTCCAGTTGTATTAGTAGATATTTCAAGTACTTTGCCAATAAAAGTGGAATTTTATATTTCAAGAAAACATTTAAACTAGTGATGGTTTAACAAAAATTAGTCTTGCTCTGTATAATGCGAAATCATTCATTGAGCCTGGTCCTGTTTATTTACACAAAGTTAAGATTGTAGAGTACAGTTTTCGATTGTTGTTGTTATAGTTCGTTGTTTTCGTAAGAACTATAATGATGCCTGCGACAGTTAATATTATTCAGAAAACTATCTAAATTGTCTTTAAATGTTTTTCAAAAAAAAAAAAAAAAGTACACGAGAGTATCAAATCTTGTTTTATGTAAATTCGACCCGTTTTGGCTTATCTACACTAGGCATAATTTGTTTGTCCTCATTTTGCGAGATCGTAAGTCAGATTTATTTCCCCATCCGCGATGTCTCTATGCAAAGCTCATTCCATCTCTAAAGTTTCACAAGACAATTTTGTACATCCACCTAATGTTTGAAAATAACCCCTTAAGTTAACCAGATTATAAAAGTATGTGTTCATCTATTTCTTTAAATTAATGTCCCAATCCATCTCAAAATCTACCGTCAGTCAGTTTGGTAAATGTGTAGCGGTAGCTTTCAGTTTACATTATGCTTAGTTTTCAGAATTTGAATAGAGATCGTAAATTTCATTAAATGCTGCTCAGCCATTACAGAATGAATAATATCCATTCAAATCGTTTGCCAATAAAAATGCTTCGATTGATCGATATATATATATGTGTGTGTGTGTGTGTGTGTATATATATATATATCCCAAAACCTCAAGTTCATTAAAAATTCCATCCAGCCAACGTTGGCGGTAGCATCTCTTCTAGAGTGTTCGGTATTTTACTCCTGCAAAACACGAAGCTGGAGAATACACACTACATGTTATACATGTGGGAAGAAAATAATGAGACAGGAAAAACAAGCGTACTTAAGGCAATTTTTTGAGACAAATTTCTTTTCAGATAGTCTTGAAGGTTGCATATATTACAACACACGTAAACTGGAAAGACAAGGAAAGTCATCTATCTGATAGTATTCATTTCTATCGTGACTTTCTTTTGAATAGTACCGACCATATCAAATCGGCGACGTTTAAATCTCTCAATTTTAACTTGGAGAACAAAAAATGGTGGAAGATTAAGGGGGGAAAGGAGGGGATGATTGAGCACTGCAGCTTTTTGAAGCGAAAGTGGCTTTAAATTGATTTTTATTGAATCCTTGATTCTTTTCTTACTGAGATCATTGGTAATTATGGACTTTCTCTTCTCCTTTAAACAACTTCATTTAATATTTGTCCTCTGAACAGAAGCTCATTCATTCCCAAACTGCTCGCAGCATTTCATATATTTTAGTGAGCGTTTCTTAGATTTACACAAAATTCGATGCTGATGCATTGTACACGAAGTAATTGCCGTCTTGCTCTCTTGTCCATTGTTCTGATTTCTAATTTTTGTCTGTAGTGATGAGAGCAGGTGGGAAGCATTTAATATGGCTGTTCTTATGATATGATTGCCAGTTTTCGTTTTCTCTCTCTCTTGAATCTCGATTACTAATTTGATTGAGGAATTGCCTAAGTTGTCTAACTCATTTAATGTCTATATCTGGACCAGCTGGTTTTAGCTTGTGGATTCCATTGCCCTTTGGCTCATTCTCTATATGGAAATTGGCTAGCGGTTTATTTGCTAAAACTGAATTTTGTTTGTAGTAATGTTACCGTACATAAAATAGCCAGTTTCGGGCAAAGTTAAGTCATTTACGGGTAATTGCAATTTTTCAGAAATGCCTCTAAGGCTTTTCAAAGTTATCGTTAAGTAATTTCGTTTGAATATTTTGGTGCGTTAAAAAATTTATCTAATTTCCAATACTATTTAAATCTTAATCTGCTTGTTCGCAAAATCTTGGAACTATGTAGTTGTGAGAATCGGAGGTTAAACGAGACTAGTTTAAACAGAAAGATGGTCTTTATTTCCAGTAAGTTAGTCGTTTCATTATGCAAAGTTCTGATAGTTTCCATAATTATATAGAATTTTATGAAGTTATCGATATGAATATTAATATTCATATAAATTATATAAGTATGTGTTCCAAATCTCAGTAATGATTAAGTAGACTGAAACGTAAACATCACACACGTATCATGAATGCATTATTCAGTGGTAGTGTAACTGCGTTTAACAAACATTTTCTATCTAGTTCCCAGTGTGTCGAAAGGTTGGACTGTTCCGCTTTCGTTGTGATTTATTTATCAAATTTTATATAGGTAGAATTCCTCCTAAGTCGCATTCACGAAGATTTTTTATGCGATGTTACATTCATGTCAGTAAAGAAACGATTTTTTGGTAGCATGCAAACCGGACATCAAAATCGTTTTTACATCGTTAATTATGCATGTTCTCTTCTTTTATAATTTATTCGGTCTTGTTTGCTACTTCAACTGAGAAAAACAGATAGAAATAAAAATAAAGTTCTCCATGCTAGACCTTTCGTCACGCACGACTTGCTTTGGAAAGCTGGCTCCACGTTGCTGTCTCTTTATAGTTTCTTCCTTATCGGGGAGAGGGGGGGGAGGAGCATACCGGAGTCCTTCAGATGTATAGGATTCTTCCTTTTCTTTTTACGAATTTAATATTGATTTACTGAACAAATCAGTCCATTCACAATGAAGTATATTTCGTTTTTGAAATTAAATTCCTAATGCAGTATTCGGTTTCTATTAAATATTGTTTTCGTCCACTTCTCCCTTTGGTTTCTTTTTCTGTAATATTAATAGGGTTTTTCAGATGAAGTTTGCTCCATGTTTTCAGCGCTTCTTCCAGTCATTATCTTGTTGACGCATTCATTAGCCATATCATTATAGCATATTATTTTCTCCGCAATGTAAATTTATTCCCATATGTTCTTTATCTTCGTTTCTTCTCATTTGTAAATATGAGATGCTCTTCGATCAGAAATTATATTGTAGCAGTAGCAGGAATTTGTGTTGCTTTTGATTCCAAGTCCATACTTTCATATTTACAGGACCCATTATTACCCACCATGGTGCTTGAAAAAAAAAAAAAAATCCTTCATCCACTCCACATATATAGTATAGGATATTCGCTAGTCTAGGAACTTGAAACTGCCATACATAATCATGTTAGCAAAGATATTAAGAGATTTCCTATCAATGAAATGCATCCTCTCATGCAACTATGACAGTTTGTTGGAGAAAAATCGTGTAGTTCAAGGGTTTCAAACCTGTTGTTGCATGCAGACCTCCAGTGATTTTTGCACCTCGACCATTCATTATTTAGCTAAATGCAAGATATATTGGTATTGTTAGGCTCTCTTTTTCTGCATAAAAGCTTACAGGTGTATGCTTCAACTGATCTGAAATTGACTCCTAGTTTAATACCACCGCAAGAAGTTGCTCTGCATGAATATCACGATCTCTAGTCGAAATGTAATACGCACGTAGAACACAGCCACCCTGTTAACAGTGGCCAGTCATTTTGTATGTTATTAGGACTACAGATGGAGCGATAAATTCAATTTTGCAGCATACACGCGTCTAAGCTGAAAGAAGGAATTTTATACAGATTGTATATTTAATTATGCATGGTGGATAAATACAGCAGTTTTCAATAAATTATTAGCCGATCCAGTGGGAAAACTTTCCATGTAAACCCAAATTTAGAACTTTTAAGGAATAATAAATGTGAGCGTTTACTTCCTCCTGGAAGAGAGGGAAAACTCAGACCGGATAGCACTCTCTATGGGCGGTATCTGCTCTCCGACCTAGCTCCCTTTTAAATGAAGGCTTTCTCTGTAAAATTGTTCGAACTTTTTTTTTTTTACAAATTTCGCTTACTATTAATATCAAGATATAGTTTTTTTTTCATAATATTCCAAATGCTAGTGTGGGTAGGGACCTTAAAAATGCAGTTGTCTAACATAATTTCGTAGGTAAAATATAAATATGTATATAAATAAATCGGCACAGTCTAAGCTTTTTAATAATGTTTCGTCCAGTAGTTATCTTTTCTTCATTGTTATTCTTTTACTCGCAATATCTTAAACGTCGTGTCGTACAGATTTCTGAATCCGCCATCAGAAATAAGCCTTTTTATTTATTTTTTTTTTGGGGGGGGGTAATAAAACGTGATCGGAGGGTCGAATCCCAAATGATCTCATACCGATTTATAAAAAGGAAAAATACAAATATATATATATAATATTAATATTGCTTATAATATCAAAGGAAAAAGATAAGCATACTCGAGTAAAGACTAAGAAAAAAACTTAGGATTGCCATTTTTACCTACGACAAATAGTCATAGTCACGAGAATATAATAAGGATCTTCGCTTAAGCTTTTCAAAACAATAAATCTGTTAGCGTAAATTAAATCTTGTATACATAAGTTGCAAATTTGCAGTTAGAATTGAATGGTTTCATGTTTTTAATCCGGGTAAGATAGGAATGTATGCTCTCTCCATTGTTATTTATAATCTATATGGGTCACGCTATTTAGTCAGTTGGTATTAAACTTATATTCAAATGGGAGATATGCTTCGTTTTTAACTATGCAATGACATTATCTTCTTGAATAAGTTTGCAAGTCTTCAATAGTTCTTAGTTCCAAATTAAATAATTTCTCTGGCAAATTTGATTTGGAAATAAGCAATAAAAAAACTAAAACTATGAAAATAGTGTAGAAATAGTAGAAAAATCGACCAAATGATTAAACCAGCAGCATACAATATGCTGTTTAAACCACTTTTAAGTTGATCAAAGAAGACTAGAAACACGGATTATGAAAATTATGGAGGTGAACGGATAGTCGAGTGATGATTTCTGTTATGATCATCCGATTTTGCAGCTGATCGGAAACTAAGTCATGAAGTCCTAATTATGTTTCACTGTAGTAGTATCTGGTACAGTCCTTGAGAGAGAGAGTGTATTAGGAAAGGATTTAGTTGAATTATGGTTGAAGCACTTAAGCTACGAGATTGTCTTAATTGCATGTGTTCTTTCCTTCTGGCTGGTTTGCTTGTTTTTGCGTGCGCGGCGGGGGGGGAGGGGAAGTGTTACTGTGCCTAATCACCTTCGGGTTCAAAATCCCTTATGAAGATTCTCATCCTGGTGGCATTCGAATTCAGGCCTTTCTAATCAAAGAACGTCATCTTTATTGACTGAGCTATGGAGGCCTGTCGTCGTACACTCCAGAAAATGCTGAAGAAATATTTCTTGATAGGATTAAAGATTACTATAATCACAGTAAAAGAGAATCGTGTGGATGGCGGGGGGAAAAAAGAGGGGGAGATATAAAAGATTTCTCTTTCAAATGCTTATTGCCATTTTTTTTTTTTGAATGTTTTTACTAAAAGTTTAAGTATCATGTCAGTTTAATTCACTAAAATTTGTTGTTTTCGCGGCTTTTTATTATTCTCAAATGGCACAATAAATAGAGAACAACGCCTGATATACTAATGTCGCCACCATATTAGTGCTTGATCTGTTCTGTCACAGGTTGGTTATTTCCCCTTCTCCTACGCCTGTTAGACTAACAACCTGCATTGTTCATTTGTTATTCATGGTTAAACTCTCTTGTGTGAAGCTTAATTGAGTCGTAAATAAATGCAGTTAGCACACGAATCTAAATGTGATTAATGCTGTTTAGTAGTTTACACGTGTTTTGACCTTTTAAACAAATGTGAAATTTTATTCTCACTTAGAAAACGCATTAGCGACGTCAATTAAGAGTTGAGTGTATACAGTCATAGCAGTATTTAGATTTTGCTAAGCGAAAGTTTAAAATAACAGCGAATTTACTGCTCTTACCGTAATATAAATTTCTACTTAAATTATGGTCGGTTGTTTCACTTATTGGCCGTAATTATCAATCGAATGTTTAACTTGCTTTCTGTAGAATTATTCAAATAATAATAGTCTGGTATCAAATACATAATCATTCTAAACTAAGCACTACCGTAAACGAAAAAAGAATAGATTAATTCAAATTTTCTTATAAAATCTCCAGACTTCTTAACTATTGTAATTGTTAAATTATTAACTATCCGAACGGATGCTTGCCTTATTCTATGACCCTTAACGTTCTCTTTGATGCTTCTCTAATAAATGCTCTTTCAGATTTGTTATACATAGTTTCTATCTTGCGGTGCTTCGTTGTCAGACAACTTTTAATTAAATATAATTCCAGGACTCTTTATTATTTTCCCAAATGTTGGTGTTTACGTTGGTTTGTTTATAAATTTAGTGTATAAAATATACTAAACGAATCACGTAAGATTTGGATGAAGCGTGGCGTGAAAAACTCGCCTAGTTTTGGGTGAAACATTCGCAACCGAGTTCTGAAATGCCTCTGCATGCAACGCCAGCATCACAACTGTTCGTCGGGAGCTGAAGAAAATGGGTTTCCATGGCCGCGCAGTCACAAACAAGCCTAACATCAGCAAAGACACAATGTTAAGCATAGTATGGAGTGGTGTAAACTCTGCGCCATTGGACTCTGGAGCGATAAATCATGCTTCATCATCCTAGTTCGATGGACAAGTCTGAGTTTGCTGGATGTCACGAGAACGCTACATGCCTGAATTTGTTGTGCTAACTGAAGTTTAGCGGAGGCATTATGGTCTAGGTTTTTTTTTTGTTGTTTTGTTTGTTTGGGGTGCGACCCTAGTTCCAGTGGCGGAATCAATGCTGCGGCCAATTGTCATTCTGAACAGTTCTGTGCTTTCAGCTGTATGGCAGCAATTCGGTGATATTTCCTATAAAAACACGACACATCCCCGTCCACAAAATGAAGTCTGTGCAGGGATAGTTTGATGAGTAGGTGGTTGAATAATTTGACTGACCTGCACAGAGCCCTGATCTAACCTCATCGTAAACCAATGGGATCGATTGGAATGCCAGTTGTGAGCCAGGCTGAATTGCCCAACATAGTGACCGACCTCATTAATGCTCTTTTGGAAGAAAGGAATTACCTCAAGCAATGTTTCAAAAGCTTTCCCTAAAATTTAAGGCTGTTATGGCATCAAAAACAGTTGATCAAATCCATATTCATACTTTTTATATGAACGTGCGAGTTGGGATGAGCAGGTGTCCGGATATTTTTGATCAGTAGGTTTATCAAGGTTGAGCACTAAGAAGCGATCATTTGTTCCAAATTATTACAAATATTGTTGTGAACGATAGCAACGAGTTGCTGACAGATATAATCAAAATTTGAAATTGAATGACGGAAAAGTCATTCAATTTCAAATTTTGATTTGTGTTAGTGTAGCAATTAGACTTTCGTTACTGGAGTTTTAAGTTGGTATTTATGGCATAGATGTCGGCTATAAGAACACAGTTCATTTTACTAATCTAAATAACCAAATATTTCTACCTTCAACTTACATCTCCAGCGTTAACTGACAACTCAAAGGTAGAATAAATAACAATGGATTTCATAGGAACGAGCCGCGTCCTAGCTGCAGTATATACTGCTTAGAAAGAAGTTAACGGATACCCTCCCACGAGCAAAGTGCATCGTGCAATGTAACGAGTCACGTGTTTGTAGCTGGTGTTAATTAGAGGAATATGATGCTCCCAAGTCAGTGCAGCTGACGGGGCTTGAAAGAGGCGTTGCAGGATGCCATGTATATGAAATCGGTACATTAAAAAAAATCATTTTCAAATAATAAGATTTCACAATTTTTTTTTAATGAAAACTATTACTGTTCATGTTGGGAGGACAATGTAGAAACGCTCCCTCCCTATCTGAATAAGTGCTTAGATTTGAAACGGTATCTATGTAAAAGGCGGGTCCTAAACTAGAAGATTCGGCTGTCAGTGTCGACTGCATGTTGAGTCAAACCAGACTTATATATGAGAGAGAAGAGGATGTAGGGCTGATGTTATTGTCTTCTCAATGGAACGTCCTGTTTATCCAAAAAGTGAAAGAAGACCATCACAAGGGACCTGGTAAACACCTGGAAGGAGAGAGGAGACTACTTATCCTTAGTAGAAGATAACATGGAAAAGAGTTTATTGACCGCAAAGAAAGTAGGTACCAAATTATACATTTTTAGCGTAGTTACAACTGTTTCAGAGATTCCCATAATGAAAGTAGTATGGGGTTAGGGTGTGCAGACTAGATTCAACAATCAACTAAGACATGCTTTTCATGATAAATGGCTCAAAGAATTAGGGTCGTTGTGTGACGAAGTTGCATTTTGAAATTCATATAAAATATCTCTGGGACTGCTGAAAGCAACTTTAGATTTTAACTTGGCTTTCGAGTACCTTTCAGATCACTTGTTAACGACGACTCTGTAGTAGTAATAGTAGTAGTGCATTTGGAGAAAATAAGCAATGGAAAAGGGAATGATGCTGCAACATCGAAATGCTTGTTAAAGAACATGATTTCTTATTGGCAGTAAGAATCGAATTTCTTAGTTAGGTTTTTTTTTTTTTTAAACAGCTGTCACTGATTTTTCAAAAGAAAAGCAGCTATTTAATCAAACAAGACACTATGTATAGAGAGCATCTTGAATGTCCTGAAAGAAATGAGAGAAAATCTGCAACATTGCGAGAGGAAATTTTTAGGTAACACATATATAATCTAGTGTATACAATTATTCAGCTAATGCTTTCAGAGAGTTGCTCAAATGGTGACCGAAAAAATCCTAATAGATGGAGGAACAATAATGTATTTGATAAAAAGATTTGGGGAAAATGAATCGGATTACTAAAGCTCTCTCAGCATTTGGTACATTTACCTGGCCTGAAGATCTGGATGATTTTTGGAAGAAAGAAACTTAAGATTTTGGATAAATGTTAAGTGTATGTTTTGTTAATAATAAACAGTTTCAATAAATTTGAATGAGTTGGGATAAGTTTAGAATTGTGAAAAAGCATTTTAACATACAAATTCGTTTTGAAAGAACAATGAGTACCGAGTACTCATTGTTCTTTCCAAAGAACAATGAGTCTCCAAAATTTCTCTCAGAATTGCTTGAAATTGTAGCTATTATACTAGTAAGTGTACTTCATGTGAAGGAGGTTTGAATTAAATAAATCTAATAAAATGTGTCCAATAAGAGGAAGTTGAAGTCATTAATGAATCCCTCCACTCGGAATGTTTTATTAATGATACGTATGAATGGTCATGAGCCTCTGTAGCTCAGTATACACGAAGCCCTTGGTCGGAAAGACCTGGGTTCGATTCCGGTAGTGACGTAAGGAACCTTTATCTGGTCTCTTTCGACGAAAGATGAGTTAGCCGCTCTCATACGAGATAGAGGCTTTTTCATTCGGAAACTTAGGTTTATCGTCCCCCAGAACAGGCAAATCGGCCCTGTGAACTCATCCATCTACAGACATATGACACACCGGGAGGCATAGGGCCAACCACCTTATCCTCGAGACGGTTGCGGTTGTAAGAATAAAAGCCTCCACACCCTGAAAAGGTAGAAGAGGAGGAGTAAAAAAAAAAAGAAAAAAATTAATAGCAATTCTCGGACCGATTTATTCCATATAAATCAGTGGATAAGTGGTATTTTGCAACTACGAAAGACACACTGGAGGGCAGAATATCACTTATGTTGAAATGAACTTTAGTGGCGTTTATTTTAAACCCATGTAAAGGAAAGGATATTCTCATACCGACCGGTTTTTGCTTAAAATTAAACATCTCGCCTATTGGTAACGTTTTTCTTTTTTTTTTTTTTTTCTTGAATCTTAGTTACTTATCAGATAATCCGATCAAATTATTTGTGTTGATGATCTTAATGTTTTGCAAAACAGATTAGTAAACATCTATGCCACTGTAAGATTCGTTTTTTTTTTTTTTTTTTTTTTTTTTTTTTTTTTTTTTTTGAGGGTGTGATACTAATCAGAGATTGCAAACGATATGCGTACAAAAGTATATATGGTTTACCGTCTGTGGTTAGCAATTTTCGGTCCTAAATTCACCAATGCTGGGTGATGAAGCATTCCCCCCCCCTTCTTTTTACCTCTGTAATTGTTACAACAATTCAAAATGATTTATCTTTGACTTCATGGAATTGAATGAAATTTGAGATTAGGATCGCTGTTAGAGTTTGTCTTTTCGTTTCCCCTCTAGATGAATTTTTAGAGAATCCTAAAATCAACAGTTTCAAATGACAAAATTATAAAAAACGTATCTGCAGTGTATAAACTAGAAACGGCTGATTGTGAAGATGTTAACTCACAAAATGCACGATACATGCGCAAATTATCAGTTGATGAACTTCGCCAGCTTTGTTCATGCTTGCAGAGTCATATCACTTCTTCTTCTTCTACAGCTTCTCCCACTTAAGTGGGGTCACTGTTTGCTATGAGTCTCCTCCACACCTTCCTGTCTTGGGCTGTCACCACATCCAAGTTCTTCATCTTCAAATCCTCTTCTACCAGCTCCCTCCATCTCTTCTTTGGCCGCCCACGCTTCCGCCTTCCTTGCACATCCATCTGCATGACCCTTCTTCCCACATATTCGTCCTCCCTCCTCATCACATGACCAAACCATCTCAACCTTGCCTCCTGTATTTTCGCTCCTAAGTTCGTAACTTTCACTGTTCCCCTGACATAGTCATTTCTCAGATGATCCTTTCTGGTCACACCGCACATCCACCTAAGCATTCTCATCTCTGCTACTTCCATCCTGCTGATGTTATTTTTCCTCAGGGCTACAGTTTCTATAGCATATGTCATAGCTGGCCTCACTACTGTCCTATAAATTTTGCCTTTCAGATTGATCGGCACCCTCTTATCGCATAACACTCCAGCCATCTCCCTCCAGTTCCTCCAACCCGCTTGTATCCTGCATCCCACTTCCTTCTCAGCTCCTCCATCTTCTTCCACTGTTGAACCTAAGTATCTAAAGTCTCTCACCTTCCTGATGACATTGTATTGTTTAAAAAAAATAGTGTCTAAGCAAATGTGCTAAATAACTATACTGAAAGTTTTCGGCACATGATTATGCAGCATGATATAGGGTCTCCATTCTGCACTAACCATCTGTGGGTTTCCATTTTGAAATGGCCTAACTCGCAGTAGGATTCAAACCTACCATCAACTTCATAAATTGTTTATGAGGTTGTATAAACTTCAGTTAAGAATTATACTGGATATGTTTAAGAGTATGACATCTGCTTAAAGTAATAGCGGAGTTGAATATTTCTTTGAATATCAAGTTGAATGCAATTTTCCTTCGCAATGTGATTATAAAGGGTGTCAAGAGAAAACTGACTTTTCTCTTGGCACCCTTTCATTAGATCAACAAAACTTAAATACGGATCCTAGTTATATTCTCATGATTTTATGACTGTTTCTCTTTCATTCGTCTTTTTCCCCGAGTTTCTCTTCCACGGTTTTTCTTAGCCTCAAGTATGCTTGTATAAATTTTACCTAGAACGCTCAGCAGAGAAATTCCTCTGTAATTCTCACATTGTTTTATTTTTCGTCTATTATACTTTATTATTTAACGAGTGCTCGACTCCAGTCATCCAGAAAGAATTCAATCTCCTGACCAAGCTGTTTTGACCAAATGTTTTGCAGTGTTGCCACCGTAAAACATTTGTACCTCCATATTTGAGTATTTCTGGTTGAATACCAGAAATACTCCAGCTGACTTTCCTCGTTTCAGATTACTGACAGCTTTTTACCTCCAATACTGAAATTGACTCGTGGAGGCCTTCCCTTTAGATATTTTTCTACCACTGTTCCTCCACTGTTTATTCAATTTCATAATTTTTCAAAGCAGTTACTCTAAGCTTGCAGAATATTTGTTTTTATATCAACGTTGATTCCTTTTTGCACCACTTTTCCAATTCTAAGCATTTTTTTTTTCAATATATACCATAACTTGCCATTGTATTTTTCCCCATGGCTTTTTTATAGTTATTTTTACACATAACTTAGCTTTCTTACATTTTTTTCCCGTATTCTCTAAGGGCACATACGGTACTTATTTGCTAGGAATTTTCGTTTTTCTTTTTTTAATTTTTCTTTCCTAGCAGTACATCTTTAACTTCTTGAATCTACCATGAAGTTTCCTCCTTGCAGATAACTTTCTCCGCATAATTTCCTGACTAAATCACCCAGCATTTTCTTTAAATTTGCCACTGGGTTTCAGCGGATTTTGTTTTGTTTTGAACTTTCGCTTTTACTTTTATAATGTTTATATATTTGAGTTTACACTCATTTCTTCAGATAGTTTTGAAAGCTTGCTTGACATTTGATACTTTAAAAACTTTCACAGATTTTTTCTTCAATAAATTATTTATAAATAAATAAAATTACTCAGTTTTATCCTACTCTAAATCGCCTTCACTTCCAACTTGTAATCCCTTTGTATAACCCTTATATCCGGAATCAGTCATTGATAAAAACATAGATTTCTTATTTCTTGTGTGTTCTCTTCATGTAAAATTTGCATTTCTTTGTTTGGGCATGTGTTAATAATGGTTGATTCGTGTCTTACACAGAAATCCAGCTACTATCTACCATTATTATTAGTTTTGCACTTTTCTCTTAATTTTTTTCGAAACATCCCAATGTCTAGTATTAACTTTACACCACTGTTTTAGATCCCCATAGAGAAGTACTCTCCTTTTGGCTTAATATCAGCTGTTATCTTTAATCAAGTGAAAAATTCTCCTACTTCCTTAGATAAAACCTTCTCTAGTAGGTCTCAAGGTCCTACACAAAATGTCACATTGTTCAATTTCCTATTTTGAAAGTTTGTGTTTCTTTTCTTTCTTTTCATAGTAACCTAACATAGTTGTCATTTAGTAGAATGTCACCTATTTTAGTCTTCCTCTCTGTAAGACTGGATATATTACCATGATACTTCTCTTATTCTACTAATTGCACATTTTTATGCTATTACTTCTTACTAATTATTATTTCTTCTGAATTTGAATTCGTTTCAGTAGTTGAATTTTCGCCGGTCTCTCTCTCTCTCATTCTTCGATGAAAACAGTGGGGATTTTTTTAACTGGGCAGTTCATTTTTTGCTCAGCAAGTATGGCATTTGATAAGTTGTACCATCATAATTCGGCCAGCCTGGCTGGCCGAATGGTTAGCGTGCCTCCTCTCCAGTCAAGAGGCTGCGGGTTCGAATCTCGCCGTGGGCATAGATGTATGTGATTGTCTGTGGATGTGGAAATACTAGTGGTGGTGGTGGTGGTAGATGGCGTTGGTGTAGTTGCGGTCAGTTGGTGGATTGTGAGTGGTGGAAGCAGAGTTGCAGAGTAGATGTCCTCCCTCGAGTCTTTTGGACTCCCTGGTGGTGACAAATAATAATAATTGTGTGTGGCTCACAAGCCATATGAAGATACAACTTAATCAGCTAAATCCGAAATTTCCATCCCATTCTCATTCGTTCAGTATCGAAGCGGATAACCAATAACGAAACGTACCGCGCAAAGGTGAGAATTTCACATAGGGTGAAAAGTTGTGGTCGGGTTCTTCAAATTTCTTACAAGCTATGTGGAGATCTCTCACCTTTCTAGCTTTAACATAATTTGAACCAGAAAAACTTTCTCATAATGGAAGAGTACAGCATTTCCTGCAATGAAGCCTTTTGCTCTAAAAACATTTCTTTCTCATCTGATTATTATTATTTTTTATATTTTTAATATAATTTTCTTCAAATTCATTTATAATTTAAATTTAATATGTTCTTCCTTTTGTCAACGAGCATGATAACGATAGCATATGGCAAAGAGCATGCAAGAAATATTTAGTGGATTTCTTTTAAGAATAAAAAAAATATAAAAAAATATTACCCGGAAAGAAGGATAATATAATCCAAAAGGGACTTTTCTTAAATTGAGAATAGTCATTTTGGTTTTCGTAGAGGGAGAGATACAAAAGTAGTGCCTCTTTTATTTTCCCCCTCGTATCCTATAATTTAACGGTTGCTTTTATATGGATTAATCCTACATCTTTAGCGAGCATTCTGTCATTTCTCAACGGTCTCCATCATTCTACAATGATGTTTCAATTTTTGTTTCAATTCTCGTCGTCCTCAAAATGGCGTCCTTGCACTGCATCCTTCATCCTTCCTTGGGTGGGATAGGGAAGATCAATCCAGCCAAGTGTTGCATTGCATTTCTTTCGCAAAGTGGTGTGAGGTTCAGTATCGTTACGGTGGCAGACCTCGCATTCATTTTCTGGTGGGACAACCTCTACGGATAGGTTTTTTCAATTTACACAACGTCCCCATGTGACCTACCTGAATTGACTGTGGTGCCTCTCCACAGCAAGCTGTTAAATACGTCCATCTATACAAGCCGTCAGTTTGAACTATTTGTGCGCTACATGTATGTCACCACTCACTGTGATGGAGCTGTACTGTCCGCTCATTGATGTATAAAGCTTTCTGCCGATCGAATCGAAACAGACAAAATAGGAAGCATTACTTTCGATCTGTCTCAAGTATTATGACAGTCCCTATTTCTGTGGAATAAAGATTACTGATTTGAAAATAATGCAAATATATATCATTTGTCATATATTGTCAAATATATATCGGGTGACAATATATATATATATATATATATATATATATATATATATATATATATATATCATATATTGTCACCCCCCCCCCCCAAAAATCTCTTGGAACCTAGAATTCGTTCTCCAATCTGAGATCACTTCTCTACTTATTAGGGGGCCTGAAATGGCTTGGAAAATTTCCAACACTATAGTTAATCTTTCTCCTACCATTACCAATGTACTATAAGTTTCCAACCTCTCGTGGGTTCGGATTCACATAAATATATAAATTATAACAATTGTTAAATCATTACATTCTGATTGGTAGTGAAACAGCCATCCTTTTCCAGTGATCATTGGGAATATTGCCGCGTGTAAAATTTAAAACGTCAGGAACTTGTACGTTTTCTTACAATCACTGATTGCATTGTTTACGTACTTAACTGTACTTTATGTCATTACAAATTGATAAGTAAATGCAGTAGATGCCTCTTTGCTCTCTGATGTATAATTGTATGACAAGAACCGCTAAAACCGAGATAGATTGTGAATTGTACTGTTGATAGGACATACTGCAGTTCTTGATTTCGTCTATGCTTGCAGATATTCAACATTATCCCAATAAATAGTGGAAATGTCTGCATGGTGTTTTTTGTGCTCATTCAGTTTAGGTGTGTCAAAGAATGTGAAACTCATAGACAAAAGTGAGAAGGGTGCTTGAATATTGTTCTCGGCTGTCGACTTACCGAAGAAAGTTAACCATCCTTGAAGTATGGCAGAAGCTTTCTCATGCAGTAGCAGAAATCTCGTTGAGTTTCCATTGATTTTTCGAATCTCTTACGTCAGCATTACACGTGAGGAGGTGGAAGGCGGAGCCAAGTCTCTGCGACAGGCTGGTGCAGCTGTTGTTCCTATAAAAGGTAGAACGAAAGAGAAGGGAAACCCGATAAGATAGGATAGCGATTAAACTGTTTCAAGCGTTGTTATGATTGCTTATGACGACTGAGTTTCTGAAGCTTAGGGCTTAAATGTTATCATGGATTTGAAGAGCTTTTTATCGTCACTGGATTATTCTGGAAACAAGTTAATCTCTCGCGGCTAGTACTTAATTCAAAAATCAATATCTCTGTGGGCACGGAGAGAGAGAGAGAGAGAGAGATCCACTGCTACGAAAAGCTTGCAAACGTTGGCATAATGTGTCGCGGTATGACATGAAGGTCATAAGTTCTAAAAAGGACTATAAAAGCAACGGAATTCTCATCAAGAATAGCGCACTAACCTCAGATTGTGGACTTGCTATATGTTTTTAGCGCATATGACTTTTTCTTTCTTAACTTTCCGTAGTTTTTCAAAAGTTTGGGACTTGTTTTTCGGTTTGCAATTTCATGAATAAAAAAATTTATTTCTAAAAATAACTCTATTTATGCAGCGCTTGGCTTTATTCGATCGAGTTTTTCTTGTGCTCTCCGTATTGCAAAGTGTTATGATAGTTAAGATAATGTGTTTAGTTTGTGCAACAGTAGAAATTGTCAAAGGGCACAAAAAATAAATAAATAAAATCAAAAAAGGAAGGAATGACGCATAACACTCGCTCCCCACCGTTGAAGGCCACGGTATAGGTTCAATATCGGAAGTAAACTGCCTTTGAAGGACGTACTTAGTCACAAAATGAATGCTTGACTTCTTTTCAACTGTGAAATAGTACTCTTGTAGTTCTGTAGCACCTTGATTCCTTATTACTTGACTTTTTTTTCTTTTTTTTTTTTTTTTTTGCCAATAGAAAGGAGCGAATGTTAAAAGGAATTGCGCTTACAATAGACTACCGATTGAGAGATCGGTAACATTTTATAACAATGGAACGAATAGCCTGAGGAAGTTAACGGCAGTTAGGCGCTACCCGTTCGAGCGGTCTTTATGAAAACATGAAACACAATGGAGCACGCAAAGAGTACTTTGAACAAGATACGAATTTAAATTTTGAGAATCAAAAGCCATATAAAAATAATCATGGCAATCTTTAACTTCAAGCTATTCAAAGGCATTTCAAATTATAAGAACAAAGGCGAAGGGAGGGTAGAAATGGTAAATTATAATTATGAGATGAACTTTGGATTTATTATCTCATTAGATTATAAATCTGAGCTCATTCGTCATTATAATAATATTCTTAGATTATAAATAACTCTGAGTATCGCAGCAAGTGAAAAAAAAAATCATCAATAAATTTCATGCTATAAAATATCATGTTTATGATATTTTAAAATATCATGAAATAGTTTATTTAATGTCATTAAATAAACTGTTATTAAACGCATGTTTGCTTATTTGATCCAGTGGAAGTAATTGTAGCTACAGTACTCTTGTCCGACCAAGAATATCTTATCACGTTCAATTCAAGAGACAATTCTAAAATAAACAGTATTCCCTATGAAATTTGTTAAAAAAAAATATATATATGTTTTAAAAGGGAGCGATCGTTCATTATGCGAACGTTTAACTGGCGTTAGATGATTTTCATAGTCATGTTTGAGATCATCATCTTATTCTTGGAAGTCTGAAGTGACTTTAAAAATACCATATGTAGTCTGTAGAATTGGATTTTCAGATTATGTAGCACTTATCACACCAGGCGCGTGTGCTTGGTGGATTAAGATGCAACTACTGGAAGTTTATTTATTCTTTTTTTTTATTATTTTTTTTATAGATGCTTGAAATTTTGAAGGTTCATAAATATTCTGCTCGAGTCACTGTTTCTGTGGACTCAGTGTTAAGTGTGTCATCGAAATATTATTTCGAAGGCACACTTATAACGATACTGTTGAATATTTAGTGTAATGATAATAGTTAATTTATTGGAATGTAATTCGCATGTCAAAATCTATATTTTGGTGGTTTATTGCTGGGTTTAAGTTTTAGACTGCACTTAAAATTAAATAAGTGAATTATCTGTTGACTACACTCCTGAGTATCTTCCTTTGAAATTTCAGAACAGAATAAAGTATTCTCTGTGGACCAGAAGATGCTCTGAGATGTGAGCATTACTGCTCATCGGGAATCTGTAAATCTCTTTATACAAGTTATTCAATTTTAGAGATATTATACATTCTTTTGATGGTATCATTTTCAAGTAAATTGTGGATATTCGGCGCATTGGAAATATTAAATATGCGCGTAGA
This sequence comes from Typopeltis vanoorti, assembly GCF_054136105.1. Lineage (NCBI taxonomy): Eukaryota > Metazoa > Arthropoda > Arachnida > Uropygi > Thelyphonidae > Typopeltis > Typopeltis vanoorti. The sequence continues at coordinate 74,214,260 of NC_143559.1, forward strand.
TTTAAACGATACTAATGTGTGGTCTCTAAACTTTGGCTATTTTAGGCAGGTTGCTAATGTCTAATACTAAAATATTTTAATATAAGGAAAACATTCTCAAAATGCATTGAAATAGTCTTTGTAGTTGCTTACCTAATCTTTTAAACAGAAACTCCAAAAAGCAATACAGAAGGAAAATATCTTTTGGTGTAATATTACAGATATACCCATGGAACCAGAATGCAATGAAATTAGGCAAAAGTTGATTTCTAATGGTGAGGGAGATGGAGTTTAGATAGCACTAATCCTTTGAAATGTTTAATTCGATATTTGGAAAAGCCATATATATGCGAGGGTGGTCTGAAGAGTTCTCGGCCTAAATGAAAAAACGAATTTATAATTTCAGAATTTTTTTTTTTTCAACATAATCTCCTTTAGACTAATTTATTCCAGCGATGCTCCAGCGCTATTATCCCGTCCCTGTAGTGGTTCTCAGTAAGATATGCAAAATACCCCTCTACAGCTGCAATCACTTCTTGATTCGAAGAAAAACGCTGACCAGCGAGGAAGAGTTTTAGTTTTGGGAAGAGACAGAAGTCGGAGGGAGCCAAATCTGGGGAATAGGGTGGATGTTCCAACAATTCATAGTGCAGATCCCTTAATTTTTCCATTGCCAAAACACCTTTGTGGGCAGGTGCATTGTCCTAATGAAAGATGATTTTTTTTTCCTGCAAATCGGGTTTTTTCTCACGAATTTTTTCGTCTAGTCTGGTTAAAAGATCGGAATAATATCCCCCTATTATTGTTTTACCCTTTTCAATATAATTAATAAACAAAATGCCTTTAGCATCCCAAAACACCGATGCCATGACCTTTCCTGCTGATGGAACCGACTTTGTCTTCTTTGGCGCTGAACAACCGGCTTCTGTCCACTGTTTTGACTGCTGTTTGGATTCTGGTGTGTGTGTAATGGTGAATCCAAGTGAGCAAGCGCCGTACCCATCTTGTGCAAAGCTTTTTCATTTGCAATTCTTCATGCAAAATATAACCTACACGTTCTTTTGAAATGCCTATAGTCTCAGCAATTTCACGCACTCTGACTCGCCGGTCATCCAATACCATATCGTGCACTTGGTCAGTGATTTCTGATGGTGTTAGACTTATTTTGACGTCCTTCACGTGAATCATCTTCAAGGCTGGTACTGCCACGCTTAAACTCTACAGTCCATTTCTTAATGTCGAAAGATATTAAGTATATATATATATATATACAGGGTCTCTCAAAAAATATATGTATACACACTTTGAATGATCATAAAGTTGGTATTTATTATAATACAGTGACTTTCACATTATAAAGTACACATTATAATGTCGAAAACGAAGGAGAAGAGTGCCGATAAACTTTTATGAACTTCGAGTGAATTTCTTTTGGCGTTAAACCCTTTTTTTTTTTTTTTTTATACAAAGAATTTTATAACCGCACGATACACTCAATTTTATCCATTTCAAGGGATACAGACACTACTTTTGCCTCAGACAGCTATATAAAACAAACTACTTGATAGAATGACTTGCAATTTCATATGGATGCTTATGACAGATGTACCAACTTAGAAAAAATAAATCTTGCCGATAGTGTTGTCATCTATGGTCGAGGCTGAGAACTTTTCAGACCACACACACACACACACATATATATATATATATATATATATATATATATACACAGGGTCTCTCAAAAAATATATGTATACACACTTTGAATGATCATAAAGTTGGTATTTATTATAATACAGTGACTTTCACATTATAAAGTACTACGAAATGTACTTTTCATCCCTGAAACTCTATTCAAACTGATGACCGTCCTGGTTCAGGCACAACGTGCAGCAACGGAATTGCAAACACTGAGAATAATTTCGTCTTGTAGCTCGGCGCGTTCTCTTTCGATTGCTGCTTTCAAGTCGTCGACTGTTGCCGATTTTGAAGTGTAAACTTTATCCTTGAAAAAAAATGCCCATAAGAAGTCCATTGGCGTGAGGTATGGTGATCGCGGGGGGGGGGGATTCTTCCAATCCATCTGTTGGGTAGTCTCATCAAGATTAGGTTCTCACATCTCGATGGTAGTGTGAGGGTGCCTGATCTTGTTGAAAATAAAAGTCCTCATCCTCAAAGTCCTCTTGAATACGTGACATGACAGCTTCATGCAGCAAGTTCAAGTAATTGGCACCAGTTACAGTACCGTCGAAAAAGAATGGTCCAATTAATCCGTGTGCTGATTAGTTGCACCACACCGTCACTCCTGGTAAATTTACATGATGTTCCTCCATAACATGCGGATTCTCAGGTGCCCAGTAAGTGCAATTGTGCCAGTTAATTGACCCATTTAATTTAAATGTGGCCACATCACTCCACACAAATCGTCTTGGAAATTGTGCGTCCTCTTCACAATTTTCCAAGTAGCACTCACAAAACTTCATTCTCCTATCCGGACCATCTTCATTGAGAGCGTGTACTCTTCTTGGAATGTTTTTCCAATGACTGTACTTCAATATGTGATGGACACTTGATTTTGATACTCCTACTCACGAGACGCTTGTCGCACAGATTTTCTTGAACTTTGAAGATACGTTTCAATCAACCTTTCTTCTGTTGCGGGCCTCGTAGCTGCTCTTGGTCTTCTTGAACGTTGCTTATGGACATTTTGAACAGTTCCATCTTCTTCAATTTTATCTCTAATTCGAGTGATAGTAAGTCTCGTAGGTGGATCTCGTTGAAATTCTCTTCTAAACTGTCTTTGCACTTCCACTACGTTTTCATTCTTCCAGTAGCATTTTAGGATAAATTTTTTTTCCTCAAAGCTTAGCCTGGTTTCAGCCATTATTTCAAATCCGTTAAACCTGCAAAATAACGAAAATTAACTGAGTTATCAGCTGTTGAAGTGTGTATACATTTTTTTGAGACACCCTGTATATAGGCGCAATAAATTTTCATGATAACGTATTGGTTTTTTTTTTTAAAATGATTCTATAGGTTTTTTATAGGATATTCTTCTTCTTGCAATTTAATCTTCCCAGATGGTTTAGTAGATGGATTACCTGCATTATCAAATTAGTTTTTTCTTCTGTTCTGAAATTGTGTAGTGAAGATGAAGCTTGGACTAAATCTGACATTAAAGTTGAAAATTTCCTGTTGCCAGGGAATAGAATCTCTGATGTCTCATAAGATTACTTTGTCTATTAGAAATACTGCTAATTACTACTGAAATAGAAATAATAATAATAATTATTATTATGTAACATTGAGTTCACTGCTACCTTTTTTGAAGAAACTTAGGTGTATGAAGAGGAGGTATTAGAGCTATTACACAAACTAAATAAAAATTTAGCAATAGGGACTGATGGGTATCAGCACGGGTGCCAAAAGAGTGTTCAGCTGAATATTCAAAGGAATAGCCAGTGATCAGCTGGCTATTCCTTTGACTAGGCTGTATAATTTGAGTCTCAGAACGGGGAAGATTCCACAGGAGTGCAAAGAATGTATAGTAATCCCATTGCACAACGGTGATGCAAAGACCGATATATCCAGCTATCGCCCAATCAGTATCTCAGGAGTGGTGATGAAGATTTTATCAAAATAGTTAGGACTTGCATTCAGAAATGGATAAACAGCGAATCTCTACTTAGCAATGAACAGCATGCGGTTACTAAGGGAAAGGTCATGTTTTAGCAACTTGGTCATATTCTATAATAATGTGATCATTGAGCTAGACAAAGGGAACGGATACACCATGATACGTTTGGATTTTGCTAAGGCTAGTAACATAATACATTGGAGAATATGGGATTTGGTTATAAAATATTAATGTGGATTAGAGGGTGGCCGACTGACAGATATCAAAAAGTGGTATATGGGGGAGTGAGTCTGCATGATTTAAGGACATTGGGAAGGATTTGACAAGCAACATGCGGCTATCTGCTGATGATGCAAAGATAGGTAGGGTAATCAGGAATGCTGCTGACATATAGTAATTGCAGAATGATTTGAATAGGCTGGAATTGCGAGCATGGGGTATCTCTTAATAATAATAATAAATACAACGAGGAAATATCCGCAACGTTAATGCAAAACTAGATAACCAACAATAAGAAACCTGATGATGGGATTATGCTAGAAGAAACCGATCAGGCTAGGGATCTTGGACTGTTAATAGATAGCAAGTTGAAGTTCAGGGTCTGTGTAGCAAAGATTGCAAATACAACTCAAAAGATAATTACAGTGCTGAAACGAACTTTAACATGTAAAGATAAAGATGTCATTTTGTCTCTTTATAAGGCCTTGATAAGACCTCACTTGGACTATTGTGCACAGGTCTGATCTCCTGGTTTCTGTTGTGATTCTGATTTATTGGGGAGAGTATTAAAAATGATATCAGGATTGTGGGATACTGATTATGAAGGCAGATTGAGAATTTGTAGACCTCAGAACACTAGCAAACAGGAGAAAGAGGGGGTGATATGATTGAGATCTACAAATTTGAAAGGGTCATACAAGATTTTAATTGGAATTTTTCAATATATGGAGGGTGAGGAAAGGACAAGAGAGCATCCTTGGAAGCTGAGAATGAATTCTGCCAAGAGCAGGGGGGTGAGGGCTAGATTTTTCTCTTAGAGAGTGGTGCTTGATTGGAATGGATTGCCATTGGATGTTGTGAATGCAAGCAGTGTGAATGAATTCAAGAATAAGTATAATAGTATGACCTCCCTCGATGAGTCCTTGACTCCCTAGCAGTATCTCTTAATAATAATAAATACAACGAGGAAATATCCGCAACGTTAATTCAAACCTAGATTACCAAAATAAGAAACTTGAGTGCATTATGCTGAATTAATAATTTCCTTTTACTCATTATCAACAATACATCGCAGATTTTTACTACAGTTTGGTTTAGGAGCATAGTACTGAATTTAAGATGCGAGATCTCTTGGAATCTGTAAAATGCTTCTTTTAGCTATCTTAAATTTCTTAATTGTTCATCATAAAAAATCATGTGAAATATTTTAAAATTAAAACTGTTAATTATAAACAGCCACGGTAGTCTATTGCTAATGAAAATTAGTCTCGTTAACAATTTTCGGAGTTCCTTATAAGTATTTATGTAAGGAATAAATATATCTTTACATTTAGAATGACTCTGAAGAGATTAGGCGTGTAGAATAGGATAATAAGTGGTAAAAATTCTTAGCACGTATATTGCACACTGCATGATAACCTTTTTCCTCATTTGCTTTCTTTCGACGACAATAGTAGTTATTCTTACTGTGAGGTTCCCACGTTCACAAAGGATAACACTTCCATAAATTTTACACACGAGAGTAGCAGTAAAATTTTGAAGGGTAGGTGTATGTCAAGATTTGATTATTGTTATCTTCCTGTTCTCAGTTTGAACAGTACTTCAAAACGTGTTATTGCTTGCACACAAAGCAAGTTGTTTATCACGCTAAAATATTGTGTTTAAAGCGTGGTAAAATTAAGGAACTAATTATTTTTAGGTGGTTTTGCTAAAGTGAAATGCAGTAAAAAAAAAAAAAAAACCTGGTGGCATATGTTAAATGTAAAGTATACAGCATGATTGCATAAAAAGAGAAAAGATGGACTAAGGCAAAACTGGCATACTTAATATAATACACTGTTGCAGAACAGTAATCTTAAATTTTCTGATCTGTAACTGCAGATGATAACCCAGGAGTTATGTCTTCATTATATATATTGCTATATATTGTTTTCGTTTGTTTGGGTAGGAACGAGTTTCATGTTCGATAATTTTTTTTTGGGGGGGGGAGAATGGAGTACTCCAAAGCAACAATAAGTAATACAACCTGCGCTGCAGAACACCCAAAATTTTTTCAGTGTGCATGAGGTTGCGCCCTCGTTCATGTCATCACTGGCTTTCCCACTTCGAAATTCTCTTCGCAGCGGTCACGGCGCAGGATCCATTTTTGTTTGGTTGACAAAATGTATTCTTAACATGCCGAAATATGACCATCTGAAACTCATTTGAAACATGATAAATCGTGCTGCTTCAGTGTTGCGAGTAGAAAACGTATCCAATAAACCACATAAGTATGTGGTTTATGCAATTTTTCATCAATCCTCGTTTTAGGATAATAGATAAACGTTGTTAGCCTTATTCTAATAACGAACAGTTTATAGACTCTCTCCCTGAAATCAAATCCTTTGCTGATTGATCGCTTGTATGTGACCTCTAGTCAGGCTGAAGAAAACAGCAGAGTAACTGCCATACACGCGAATCTTTATATTGCGTGGTAAGGCTCGAGCTTGGTGGGCCCAGTGAAAGGAGTTCTACGAGAGCTTGTTTCTCAACGAAGGGAGAAAGAATAGTAATTACAAGTGAGTCTTCGGTTTACTACTGCCATCCTCTTAACCCATTCACAGAATATCACCTTGCTCCTGCCGCTTATGGGGCAGTGATAGCATTGCTGTCTTCAAGACATTATTTAAGAAAACCCTTTTTCTCAGGCTATTGCTGCTACTGAGGTGGGGAAATCATCAGACGTTTGGAAGAAAATCATAATTTTGCCTGGTACTAAGAATGTAGATACAGCATGGAGTGAATTGACCGTGTGTAAGAATGGTGATTGGAAGAAGCTGCTGAAAATATGTTCATACATTCACGGAATTCGACAGAGGCAAAGCTTTTACAAAATATTGGTGGTGCGGTGGTGCTACGAACTATTGGAGTTGGAGCATTTGGGAGAAGCTGTGGAAGAAGAGCTTGCAAATGATCTTTTATACCTACAAGTACAAAAAGTTGCAGAAGAAGAGGGGGGGGGAAGTAATGTGAAGCCGGTTTCCTAGGATTGTGAAAAAAAAAAATAATATATATATATATATATATATATATATATATAGCAGAGGTATTTGCCTCTGTTAACAAAGGAGTTTGATACTTTGAGGAAATGGATCTCAACATGGAGAGATTTAGCAAAGTACACTGATGCAAGCTGCAGAGAAGTTTATTGAGAAAAGAAAAAACAAACTGTGTAGACTGAGTTTGACGTGTTGTACAAATTTTTAAGGAGGTTCACCCTTACTGTTATCTCATCCCTGAAGATGAGCGTAGACCTTGCACAAGTTATGTACCTGGTGATCCGTCCTCAGAAAGCTTTGCAGTTCCTGAATTTGAATAATTTGTTGTTGATGACCTAGCCTCCCCTGCCTACTCCACTGAATCGTCCAATTAAGAAATCAGTAGTTTGAAATGTTACTCTTGCTCCATGTGTTTCCAGCTGATTATTTTACTGTCAGCGCATAGAACACTGTACATTCATATTTCATTATTTATTACAGTCAGTGCTTTTTTGTTGTTGTTAGAAAAAGTGCCGGTACTCAATCTTTGCTAGTAGGAAAAATTAAAGGTTATGAGAAGAAAACTAAAAAAAAAAAAAAGTACTTAGCTCTATTATTACTTCATAACGTGATAATGTTTTCTTAAAGATAGCTGTTGTCTACCTTTAATACCATAATCTGCTTTTGCCAAAATAGGTAAATTCATTGCTTACTCATTCCTTAGAAATCTTCTTTTCCACTCTTAAGTTCACTCCATTTTTTTTTATATAATGCACATCCAAGTAGGACTGTCGTAATCCACTAAGCATTATTGTGGGCAATGCCCAGGAGCGGGCTCAGACTGCAAAATCTAAACAAAATTGTATTCTCAACCATTAAAAATCACTTTTTTTTTTCTTTTTTGTAGAAAAAGAAAAATTCTTTTTTTTTTTTTAATCAACAGTCCAGCAACTTGGCAGACATTAATGTCAGTCATTCCTTGTTGTTGGAGCTGATACTATCATTTCAGTTTTTGACACCTCTGTAATTAACTCTTCACTCGTTTTTAATTTCTTAACTGTGGAAGAGGAAGGGAAACCTGTTCATGTTTTACTTTTCAAATAAGCCGAGCAGAACATCTGCGAAAGTCGAATAAAACCTAAGTAAAATGATTTACTTAACACGTTCGCGAGGGAAAAAAACAAATCGAGTACTTCACTTTCAGGCAGGCAGGTGAATTTGCCCAGCTCCTTCTGTTTCTTATCAGGTGTGTGTATTGGTAGTGAAGTGAAAATAATCGTATATAGTTAAATATTTGAACATTACAATTAAAGACATAACATTTGTTATAGTTTTTATTTTAGAACATTATTGGGGTTATGATAATGGATTTTATTTTTAAGTAATTTTGAATTACACTAAACTGTATAATTTTATCGATAATAATATTTTTTCATTAAACAAAACAAGAATATATTTTATTTGTAAGTAATTTTGAATGGTATCAAACTATAATTTTATCGATAATAAACATGTTTTTTCATGTTTAATTTTTTTTTAAAATTTTTACCATAATTTTGATATTTTATCCAAACACGTATATACTGTACTTACAGTATGTATGTATATTTTGAAAGTTGAAGCACCCCAGGATTTCAAGCCACGAGCCGCCACTGAATCTAAAGTAAGCTGCTGAAAAGATGGTATATTAGTAGTTGGGCAACGGAAGTTTAAGTTTAAATGACACACATTGCATATGTTTCAAAAATTAGTTATTGAAACTAATTTTCTGCAATTATCGTTGAGCATACAGAAACTATTCACCGTTATGCCATGCCTCAAGGCAAATGAGTTTTGTTCAGTTAGGAGAATTTGCTCCTTCTAGTTGCATATTTCAATATGAGAAAGATTGGGAACATTGTTTGGACCAAAACTCTGATAAATAAATCGAAAGAAAAATTCAAAAACAATTGAGTTTGAAAATTTTTTATTTAAAAAAAAAAAAAAGATAATTTTGCTACTGTATGTGCACGCGTACAATTTTAAAAATAAAAATACATGTATATGTAGATTTTAAAGCTGAATGAAAATTCATATCTTTAAACCAAGCAAAATCAACAATGCCTGCGTTTAGAAACTTTTTACAGGAGTTGCTTCGATATCATACTGAGGTGTGACAGGGTTTTACTTCCCGGAAACTCAAGCTTCTTATCCCGCGAAACAGGTAAATGCACCCAAAGAACACATGCAATTTCCAGAAACAATACACCAACCTCGTAGCCTGAGTTGTTTCGGTCGTAAATCCACAACCCAAACATACGGTACTATATATTTCAGTATTCAATCTGTTGCACGTCGATGGTTATCTATGTGCAAAACTAGATTCCTGTCTTACCAAGAAGTTAGTAATTATTTCAGTAGTGATTCAGTCACTTCGCAGCGTGTCAGCACCCATGATGATGCCACACAGACGAATTGAAAAATAAAAGAGCAATTTTTAAATTTTAGTAGTTGTGGTTGACTGCGGTGTACATTTTATGAATATACTCTGCAAATGAAAGTTAGTATGTAGTTAAAATAGTCTACGAAGAATGAATACCTTTGTATTATACAGTAGTATGCTGCTGCCATGTTGCCGGCAATGAACGGATGCATGAACTTCTAGTATTTCCATTTTTTGCGTCATGTGTGCAATCTTGTTTTTACCTGCGCTAGCCTAGAATTAGTTATGGCAATCCAAAATGGCTTTTCATTCAGCCATTACAGCATTGTGTGATTATAATTGGAATTTAAATAATAGTTACCAGCACTTCGATACTTCATTCTGAATTCATTTTTGATTTTTTCGGGGGAAAAAATTAAAAAAAGTAAATTCCTTGGTGTTTTCAGGACCTAAAATTCTAAGCTACCGATTTTGATAATCATAAATATGTTTATTCTGTTGTATTTATGTGAATAAAAAACTATGCAAGTGCGTCACTTTTTTATTTGTATTTATTATTAGTAGTAATAGGAGTAGTAACGTTAGTATTTGATCCTCCTCCCTTTACCAGCGTCATTGAAGTTTGTGCTATGTGTAAACCGATTTCTCCCCCCCCCCTCTCTGTCCCCATTTCGGCAGAGCAAAAATTGAGCTCCAGTCTTGTGTGACATTTTGCGCTGTAATGTGTACATGTGCGATGACGAAACACGCTAGCGATTTACTGTGTAATGATCCAACAGCAGAGAACTTTGCAATGGCTAGTAGCATGCGCGTGATGATCAGGTAACCACCCTATTACTTTGGTATCCTATCTGCAGCTTCTTTCCTATACTCTCCCCCACGGGATGACGGCGCTTACCGACCTGCTGATTTTGAGTCGCTTGCGTGACCCCCGCTTCCTATATTATATTCCCGCCTAACTTTGACTTGTATAAGAACTAGTCGGGATGCAATACGAAGGAAAAGAACGACAAAACTTGGGACGAGAAGGGAGAGAAAAGTATCATTCTAGTTGAACAACCTCAAATGGTAGTAACCAAGCCGATAAAACAAGCTATCTAAGATAGAATGGGGTGGCTGTCACGTATAGAAGAGATAACATATGCTACATTTTCTGTTATACCAATTTAGTTTAATAATGCATGGGTCGCGGGTGACAGTATGTGGGTAATTTGTGTAATTGCTTAATTGGAGAACCATATTGTTATAGGATTAGATTAGTCATCTGTGAAATTAATTTCGTTTTCGCTGTTTTAATACCTAGCAGTTAAGGGACATGAGTTAACATTTCAATTGAAAAAAAATATTAAAAAATGAACATCCACCATAATATATATGAAACAGTTTGATATCAAAATATCATTAAAGCATTTAAACAAAAACGTGTGCGTGTCATGTTGAAATTCTGAACAGATCGTGCATTTTTATACTTTTTAATCCAACGTCAAGTGTTTCATACTATCGGAATTTTATGCTGTACTATTTTAATGGTTCGAACTGACCGCAATCGTTGCATTCCATTCGAAGCGGCATTGCAGTATCATCGGAAAACACAGCAGACAATCAATATCATTGCAAGACGGCAACATCAGTCAGTCAGCCGTGGCTTTCCACTAGATTGTAGTAAAACACGGGAGTAACGTGCAGCGTGATGGGCATACGTCATTAGTCTTGGTATTGCACACGCGCTTCACGAAGCTGGATGAGCTGCTGGAAATTTAGCGATGCCGTTTTCTTTCTTTCTTTTTTTTTTTTTTTTAAGAAAAAAAAAAAAGCATAACTCCTTCTACTGTCATCTCATGACGTCTCGCACAATGGCATTATAAGCTCCGGCTTGTGAGCTTCGGTTGAGAGTACCCAACGGAAAGTTTAATGTAGCGAAGCACCATTTTCCCTCATAGAAACCGTACATCTCCACTTGTTATAGTAAGCTGTTATAAATATCTTGTGAAGTTGGTTTCTGTTATTAATATGTTGGTGACACTGCGCTTGTAAACTTTTCTGGAATAGTCTAATAACTATTTCCTTAGGAACAATAAAAGCTTTGTATACTGGTGAAAAATAAGTCATTTGTCTCCTCTGTCGTAATTTTTTTTTTGACGTATTAATACATTATTATTATTTTTTTACATATTTATCACTTTGATATGATTGAGCAATGTGTAACTTTTTAAACATTGCTTTTCAGTCTTCTTATGAACTAACCTTTCCTATTCACTCACCCATAATGAGATAATAACACAGGAATTAATGAGAACAAAAATGTTAACTTCTTTTTTTTAAAAAAAAACTCTTGAAATTACAGTAAAGGTCATCTTCAAAATTTATTAATATTTATAATTTAACATGAATTACTTAAAAGAGCCAATAGGCTTCACTTCGGCGATGTAACATTATTTAAATTAAGGGGATATTGAATCCCACATTATTTCAAAGCCGAATAAGAAACTCAAAGATCGGACGAACGTTTTTATTTTTAATTTTAGTTTGTCACCGAGTTTTTGGTAACTTTATCGCTATGCTAATCAAGACAACTCTGTAGAACAGGTACAAACTTTTAGTCTGTCGGAAATATTTCCAACAAGGAAAAGAATATCGTTAACATAATCTAGTAATAGATATTTACAACAAATTGGAGATTCATCACGTATGAATTTTACATTCACTTATACCAATCCGCTTTATAAATGCAAACAAGCTTTTTTTTTCTTTCATAACGTTTCTAAGAATCAGGCACGATGAATTAAACGGAAGCAATAATAATAGCTCTCCTGTGTCAGTTCTTTTCCATTAAGTAAATAACATACGTGATAACAGATTTGTATGGTGTTGTTTTAGAAGGGACTTATTTCATACGTCCCTTCCAGAACATTATAATCTAGTGTGCAGAAATGTTAACAGGAATGATTAATTATTCACATTGTGGAGACTAAGCTCTTTACTTTAGAAAAGAATGAATACATTTTTTTTATGACCGCAAACCCGTTTTTTAACCATACTTGCTCCTAATAAACAAACACACAGTTTCCTCGAAGTTTTGTTTTGGACTATGGTAAATTGTTTTTCATATTTTGTCAAAAAAAAAATGAAAAAACGCTAAATTGCTGAATTTAGCTTTTGATCTTATATATATATATATATATATACAGGGTGTTCGGGATAAATTTGACATATTTATAATTAATTATATTTTTCCGTAAGTTACATGTATTAACACACACTTCTCTTCATTTAAAAGTTTGGACCCTTCTTCATTCATATACAAGATGTCAGAAAGGATGGATAGCTGGAACCCACCTGAATCATGGAAGAGAATAACTTGTATCATGATGATTCGTGCCCGCCATCAAAATAAGGATATTACGACTGCTGCCCAATGCTCCCTGAATACAGTAAAAACAATCAGGCATGAACTAGAGACTTGCAATGGTGACTACGAGGATGTAGCAAGAAGAAAGATCCCTAGCAGACGATCTGATTGCGTTCGTACAGCAGAATTCCTCGCAAATCTGCAGGAACAGGTGTTGAAGAACCCTGGCATTGGAATTCGGGCTTTGTTCGTGGAGTTGCTAACTGTAGTCAAGCCCTGGATAACAAGGGTAGCCAATGGTAGGCCGTATGTATGGCAGCAGGATTCGGCCCCTTGCCACACCTCTGGGAAAAGTCAAAAATGGTTGTCTGAAAATTTCTACGACTTCACCAGTCCAAATGTTTGGCCTCCAAACTCCCCAGACCTTAACCCCATGGATTATTTTGTATGGGGCGCAGTTGAAAAAGACACCAATCGCACTTCCAGTAATACAAAAGCCCAGTTAATGGATAAAATTAAAACAGTTTTTGCGGCCCTTCCCAGGGAGACTGTAGCATCAGCTTGTTCGAGGTTCCGAAGCAGAATTGAAGCTGTGATCGATGCTAATGGTGGTTATTTTGAGTAAATCTTGTTGATAGTATTGTAATTAACTCTGCCTGTAATGTATTTTTGTCAATTCATTAAATTTAATAGATACAAAGAAGATTTTCTTTTTCCTTACGAAACTGTCAAATTTATCCCGAACACCCTGTATATATATATACACATACATACATACATACACACACACACACACATACACTAAAATATTTCTTTAGTTAAAATTACTTTCAGAATTTGTACCCAGATTACTTTATTTTTTTATTAAATGGGCTTATCTAATACTAATTTGTTTTATTTCTGTGATGTGGGTGTACAATTGTTAGTGGATCATTTCTTTTGAAATTCACTAATGTTTATTGATTATATCTCCAAACGTCACTAGACACTACCTGATAAAAGCTTACTATTTATAAGAGCAATAACTGCTTCCTGTTTTAATTTTATAACGTGTAATTCTGAGAAGGGCTCGAAAATTGCGCCGTCTTTGGTATCCGTTATGCTCTTAATCCTATTCTGAATATGTGAGACGTGATGAGTGTTTATGCTAGGTTTTGATCTGTTGCCAACTTTTTAAAAAACCGATGGACCTTGTAATTGCAGAAAGAAATTTTCAGAACGGGGTTAGACAATAGCTGTATTGGCAGTTTGACAATTCTTCACACTTACAGCATAAACTAGAATGCTTCAAACAACTTTTTTGAGGAGTGGGTGGATGAATCCTTGGCGTCATATACAATTTAATTTTTTTTTACCCCGAATATAAACACCATGAGGGCTTTATGTGACTACAAGTGGAAGTGCACATAAATAGCTCCATATACACCCTCTGTCCAAAATGAAACCGAACTTTTGATAGAAAATAAAACACAGGCCAATTATAATTATTCAAATGATTTATTTCAATCAATATACACTCACTCAGCTTCGATACACCGTTTGGCACGGTCAGTTAATTCGTTAAATGAGTTTTCTATATCGGTTTTTGGGATACTGTTGAGAGTCGTGGTTAGTGCCGCTTGAACGTTTTCAATGGTGTATTATCGCTTTCCTTTCATCGGCAAATAAAGTCGGGGGAAGAGAAACAAGTCACAGGGTGATAAATCAGGTGAATACGGCGAGTGATCCAACACACAAACTTGGTTTTTTGCTCAAAAACTGTCTCACAATGTTCGAACGATGAGGTGGTGGTGCATTATCGTGTAAAGGTGACCAGCTGCCTGCATCACGATATTCATGTCGTACGCGACGAGAATTCGTCGCGTACGACATCAATCGCTTCAAAACTTCGAGATAAAACTCACCATTGACCGTTGGCCAGGCGGAAAGAATTCTTTGTGAATAATGCCCTTGGAATCGTAGAAACAAATCAGGATTGTCTTTACTTTTGACTTCTCCAAGCGACTTTTTTTCAGATGTTCCCTCTTCTGGTGGTTTTCACTCAGTACTCTGGCGCTTTGTTTCGGGCTCATACTCAAAACACCACATTTCGTCACCAGTAACGATCGTTACTGGTGAGGTCCTTGCAGCGTTCAATTCGATACAGTTTTTGGTCGTCGGTCAACTTGTGGGGAACAAATCGCTAATTGAATTTACGAAGGTTCAAACTGTCGTTCAAAATGTTGTGCACAGATGATTTTGGAATCCCCAATTCATCTTCAATCAATCTCACGGACGATTTCGGGTTTTCTTTGATGAAATCACGCCCTTCTTTTTGGATGTTAACTTTGCTCAGTCTCCAGTTTTTCGACGGCCCGGCTTTTCGTCGTTCTCAAGCGTCTCACGACCACTTTGAAATCGCTTAAACCACTCGTAAACTTGAGTACGGGATAAGCATTCATCACCGTATGCTTTTTGAAGCATTTGATTCGTTTCGGTAAAAGTTTTACTAAGTTTAACACAACCGTCAATCGCAGCTCTCTGTTTGAAACTCATCTTCCTACCGTTGGTAAAAACACATGTTACTCTTGTCACTATAACTCGGCTTCTAATTAAACAAATGTTATAAACAGTTGACACAACACTAATGAAGGCTGCCGCTTTCGACAACAAAAAGATGCAACAGGTGGCGCCACTAGTTCTATTTTCGGAAAGTTCGGTTTCTTTTTGGACAGAGGGTGTAAAATGCAATTGGAATATTGAAAGCTTGAAAATAAGATAGCAGGATTTTAAATATTCATTTTAGCTACTGAACAATTATCACTCACACAGTAACAAAAGTTATATTCAGAAAGTAGCTTTTTCATTCATTTTAAAAAAAGTCAGTAAGAACTAGCAGCTACATAAGAATAAAGCAACATACAATCATATAAACACTTGATATGGTGTGCTGTTTTTATATAATACATGGGTGGATTAGGTGGAAGATATACATCTCGGGGGGGGACACACAGTTGATCTTTGATCAACTGTGTGTGTCCCCCCCCCACAGATATGGAAGTTCTGAGAAAAATTATATTGAACAGTGTCATCAATAACAGAATCATATTTAAAAAAAAATGACGATATTACAAAGGAACTTGACATTATTAGCATTCAAGAATGTGTGAGCAGAATTAATCTAAAGCGTTAACAGAACGAGTGTTTGATGCCAACATGGCAAGTAAAAAAAAAAAAAAAAAAAAAAGGAAAAAAAAAAACAACAGAGGAAAATAAGTTGACTGATGCAGTTAGTACTGCCTTAAAAGCCAGAAATGTGATAGTTTTTGAAAATATTAGAGACCTGACAAATATGATTGATATTTGGAAAAACATTGTTGATAAGAAGCTGATAATAATGTAAACTTAAATATAATATAAACTCCAAGAAATATACAAGGCAAGATTATTACCATAATCTTGCCTTGTATATTTCTTGGAGGCTCATGTCAAGGTATGATGGATACGTAGTACCCAAAAGGTTGAGAAGAATTTTAATTTCCGCATCTAAATGAATTCCTTTACGTAAATATTACTAGTAAATGATTGCATCCATTGTATTTGCAAAATGAGTTAATGAAAAAATAAACTAAATATCACTGACTGGATTAAATAGGACCTACAATTTCGTGATTAAAAAGCAGATATCAAAAATAATTTATTAACGTTATATATGATGTTGAGGTTTTTTCGTAACGTCAGACAATCTGGCATCAGCCTAGACCTGTTTAGAAGGAATATACTCTAAAGCTGCAATTTTTGAACAACCATTTTACAATAGCGCATAAAATAACTTTTTTAAATAGCAGAGGGGAAGAGAGGAAAGAGAATTATGTAATCTCAGCTAAAGGGAAAAATTAAATTTCTAAAAAAAATATAATTTAGACTATAAGCATAATTGTTATCCTTGAACAACATTGTGAAATCTTGTGGCAACTTTGTGGTTCCATAATTCTTGACCGACAAAAGAAACTGTTATGGGCCGATTGTGGTTGTCCAATAAAGGATCTTCTTTCTAGGCTTTTTTCAGTCGGTTCCCAAGTTAATCGGTCCTTGACAAGAGGCAAGGCTGTTTTTCATTCAGGAAGCATAGCTTTTTTTTTTTTTAATCATATCAGAAAAATCGATCGTAGAACTCGCACTGTGTTTGTAATTCAAGTTATTGAGCGCTGATATGGAAAAACAACACTTAAGAATTTCACTTATTATTTTGGAGGGATAAAAAGCGTTCTAATACCCAACGCTGTTTTCTTTCTAGAAAACAAAATTATCGTACTTTGCATGCGTTTTTTTTTTTTTTTAAATAATGGTGAATCTGTTTATTCTTCACATATTTATCGGATGAGGTGTCAAGTATCCGTTCCAGGCTATATAAAATAGGTAGCCAGATACAGGTGATTAAGTTGTGTGCTGGCGCGAAAAAAGTTCAAACGAGCGCTAATTGGGCTAACAAGCGCCGTTCGTCGTTGATAGGACTGTTCGATTACGGTTGTGCAAATGATTGTGGCTCGCGGATCCCCTGTTTATAAAATTACTCTTTTTTTTTTTTTTGAGAAAAGACATATCTTCCATTGAACTAATATACTTCAGCACTTTTAGTCTTTTTTTTCTATGTGATTTTAAATTTACGATTGCGGTAAAAAAAAAAAAAAAAAAAAAAAAAAAAAGCGTCCATAAATTGGTCTTTGAAAACGGAAGTAGGATATTCAGATTTTATGCGTAACCAAAAGTCACTTTAATTTCATTCTTCTGTTTTCAGTGAAGAGCACAAGCGCTGTTAGGCATCTTCTTTCAGTGGCTAGTCGGCTACATATAAATTTATTTGAAGAGATAAGAGTTCGAATCCAAGCCCTTCTTAATGGAAGAAAATAAGATCTAACTTCAGCTGGTTACTAGTTTCAAGGGGGTGTTGAAACCACTAGTTTCGTTTTCTTAAAAATAGTTCGGTTTTCTTTTAATATACACGAATGATTTACATGGAAACCAATACGATCATTTGTACGTAAAATGTGTGTGTGTGTGTAATATATATATATATATATATATATATATATATGTGTGTGTGTGTGTGTGTGGATTTACTCTGCTATTATGGCATATAAAAAAACTTAAATGACCCAAAGCCGAAAAATGACACTAAAAATTATTTATTATATGAACGCACAACTAATTTCGTCTTCTTAGAATACTTCATCAGGTGCATAACATGATAAGAGAAATACAAAAAATATGGATTACAGGAATACTGGAGAGAAGAATTATTGAATAGACAGAAATTGTCCTCGATCCAGTCCATCTTAATACTAACCTAATCTATAAGCTCTCTGATTGTTACTCCTCAGCATCTAACTTTGGTGTACGCCAAATCATGCCCGCGTGCTCAACAATATTGTGGCATCCAGAACGCCTTGAAATGTCAGCAGTCTGTTTACAAGTTAATTTATAACTGTTGTTCTTTCGTAATGTATATTTTTGTATTACTCTTTTCAGCACCTGATGAGCCCTTCTAAGAAGACGAAACTAGTTGTGCATTCGTATTATGAACAGTTATATTGTAATTTCTCGACTTTCAGTCATCTCTCTCTCTCTCTCTCTCTCTCTCTATATATATATATATATATATATAAACATCGTCAATTCTTTGCTGATTACTTGCAAACGAACACTAAAAAATGTTTAGTAATAAACTGGTGAACTAATACGAAAAGGTTTGTTTTATAGTGCAATTTACAACTAATCGGATGGGGGTGATAAAAGTGTTGCTATTCCAAACCCCAGCTTAGAAAACACTGGTCTAGAGTGCATAAAAGTGGTCACCATCGGAAGTCATTATTCACATCGGAAATAACTTTTTATAGTGTTCCTCGAACTAGGAATC
This sequence comes from Typopeltis vanoorti, assembly GCF_054136105.1. Lineage (NCBI taxonomy): Eukaryota > Metazoa > Arthropoda > Arachnida > Uropygi > Thelyphonidae > Typopeltis > Typopeltis vanoorti. The sequence continues at coordinate 74,232,779 of NC_143559.1, forward strand.
GGAATGTGGAACAATACTGACACTTTCAATATACTTGTTGCACATGTTCTGATGTCTGAGCTAGAAACGAATTAGTTTCTGTAATAAAATAAACCGGAGAAACGTTTTCTTTCTTTTTTTAATTTTTTTTTTTATCAGCATTAAATCTGATTTTACCTCTTTATGGGCTAGATATATTTTCAGGGACATATTTCTTCATTCATTTTTAAAAGCTCATAATAACAAAATAGAAGATGATAGTTGAAAGGAAAGTTTTGTTGGCAAGTTGCCATATTCGCATTATTTTTCCATTTCTCTCTCTCTGTCTTTGAATCATTGTTCGAAACGTGATCTATCGAAATAGTAAAAAAAAAAGTGTTTCTCCTATTTCTCTGGAATGATTGGAGTTTTTGCTTACTTGCTGGAACTCTGATAACAAAACTCATTTCTCTCTCTCTCTCTCGCTCTAACACACGCACACCTCAAAGAGCAGCATCCCAATGTACTATAACTAGCGCGATGCTTTGTTTTACATTCACATCATTTTCGTAAGTTCACTATCCTAGAGATATCACATAATCGTACATTTTCATAGATTGCTCTGTATGATGATGGCTTTGCAGTAACGTCTCAAATTTCGTTTGTTTGTTTGATCTGATATACTGAGTCAGTTTATTTATTCTTTTTTTATATCGTAGCCTTACAAATTTTGGCTTTGCTGCGATAAACAGGAAAATACATTTGAGTAATCTGTTTCTTTGGATTTGAATGCTTAATTTATTTTTTTCACTAATTTATAGTAGTCATAATATTCATCATTATATTCCTTTCTTCATACGCTTTTTATATTGATTTCATAATGATCTGAAAAGGTTGTTACTATTTCAGATGGAACAGCTTTTGCCTTCCTCAACATAATTTATTTAATACGGTATATGTGACAAGTTTAGTTTTTACTTACGCCTTTCTGGTCGGAAAAACAGAAAGATCTGTTTGAATAACCTAAGAATACGAAGTACATTTAGAGAGATAATCGGGCGGTTTTCTCCACCTCGGAGAAAACCGCCCAAAAAAGAAAATGTATATTTAAACATAACACTAACAACATTTGTTGTTAGTGTTATGTTTAATTATACATTTCTGTGTAAACTACGTGTGTTCTGGTTTTTTTTTTTTTTTTTGGGTTGCGAAAATAAAACCCTACCACCTCTGTAAGAAAGATGCTAACTCAGCTTCAGTGGAAAAACCATTTAAAAGTTTTTCGCTTTCTAGACAAGATTCAAATCCAGAACTTCCGTGCCAAAAGGCAGTGGCGAAGCCAACTGAGCTACGAAGGCTCCTGTATTGGCAGTGTACGATACAAAATATCCTGAGTGTTTTCTAAAAATGATGGCTTGTCTAGTTATGAGAAGAAAACTGAAAATTCTGGAGATTTCACTTCTTCTCCTGAGATATTTTACGCTGCTTGCAGCACGAGTTTTACATATCAGTCACAAATTAGTCTTTTACGAGAATCTTTGCCCAAGTTCTGTAACACATTGTATTTCTGCTGTTCAAACATTTAATAAAATACATTTACACTCTTTCAATATAATATCCAATCTGCGTTATTGCCGCTGCCTAAACTTTCTCTCTCTGTGGCGTGTGTTTCGTCTACTAAGGTAGGCGACTTAACAGAAACTCGTCTGTTTCTCAGTTTGCACGTCTTGCGGAAACGTAGGTGATCCGGTCTGTAACACCCCAATCACTATTCTTATAGTAAATCATTATCATCATTAACTTAACCTTTAATTTTTGACGCAGACTTTTTTTTTTTTTTTTTTGATGAGGCGATATTGGATGTTTCCACTGTGAGGGCTGACTTCTTATAACAATGTTTCGAGTGCCAACAGTTTTGTTCCTTTCAAAATAATACATTTAACCGTTTTCCTGCAATTCTTCTTGTGAGCTGCTTGCTAATGGTGTGATACCTGCTGACAGTAGCTATTCTCTTTTTCACAGGTGCTCTTCATGTGCAATTTGACCACACGTTTTATTCCGATCTTTCGACTTGCTTTTGATGATAACTGTCAATGGCCTTCCACTTCTTGAATAGTCTTTAACATGTTCATTGCCTATCGCGCGATGCGAGTTCTCACCAAACGGCCGATCGCGCGTTATCGCGTGGACATCGCTAACTAAATAAAAAAAAAATAAAAATAAAAAATTGGCCACCGCACGAAATTCCAATTTTCAGCTTGGCAATGAAAGTGTTAATGCTTGGTCAACATTCACGAAATCGAGATGCCCACCCGACACTATGCTTTGAATCCACTACCCCATTCCCATAAACGTCGTATAAAGCATTCAGAATTTCAAGTAATTTTTCCACATAGAGTTTCGGTTTTATGTACAGTATCTGACTTGACTGAGATTCTTCTTCGTTATAGAACAAGAATCTTTCGCGGAACAAGGAAACAGAAAGGAGCACACGAAGTTTTTATTCAGCCTGGCTTACAAGTGGAGTGAAAGTGAAAACTATATCATCACCACAATTGGCCATACGTGTGATGTAGAGAATTTGAAATTTATTTCTAGAAATACGCGCTTGTTCTCGGATGTTTGTAGATCACGAAAACTTTTATAGATCAAGTAGAATTCAATTTCCCCCTTGAAGCTGTTTAAGTAATAAGTGAAATTTCAAAGCCTCCATTAAGTTAAAATCGAAATTCTTTACCACCCACCATCCTTTAGGCACAGTCCTTTTGATATTGTTATCTTGTAATCAACGGTCAACAACCAACACCTTCGTACAATGAGGCTGCGGTTCTGTTTTTATCATCAATACCTAACAACCATTAGGATATAAATATAGTGTACTGTAAAATACATAGAACATAAAGATTCTGTAATTTTATTGACTTACAGAAAGCCTTTGACTATTTGGCACGAAGCCCTCTGAATAATTCTATAGCATTATGAAATAGATTGCAAAATAATACGATTGATTGAATTCCTATACTCATCTGAAATGATCGTTGAAATCAAGGGATAGCACGCCCTTTGTAATAGAGCTAATGAGGGGGTGTAAGTTATCACCAATGTTATTTACCGTCTGTCGGCGTATAAGACGATATTTGAATTAAAAAAAATTAAAAAAAAGCGGAAACCAGCGATCGTCTTATGTGCCGGGTAACATCTTAAACTTTGAAATCGGTGAATGAAAAAGATTGTCAAGTGGTCACTGGCTCCTGCAGTAATGTACTGTGTAGCGCTGTTATGTTAGATACGTGTACTCTGTTAAAATAAACTTGCGACATGTTAGTATACTAATATATTATTATTCATTCACTCCTGAAATCAGACTCATCGAGAGAAGTGGGGTTACGCCATTTATAAACCATATTATACCATATTAGCATATTAATATATTTTTATAAAATATTTATATTTGATAAGTGTATTCAGCTATTGCAAGCAAGTAGGTTTTTTATTTAACTCCAAATGAAACTTTACTGGTGATTACATAAAATACAATATACGAAAGCGAATACTCGTATAAACGTAACAAACAATCTTACCGATCGTTTCGTACTAGAAGACCGTTCATAAATTACAGCAAAAAAACTGTCCGAGGTGATTGCTATGCCTATATTACATTAAAGTGAAAGTAATGTGCGAGAAGCTGTCAGCGGTATGTGTAAAATTTGTGGTCGTCTTATACGGTGAATATAGGACAAAAACATTTTGTAAAGAGAGTTTGGAGTAGTCTTATACGGTGGGCATATGTGGTAATTGCTTTTTTGAATATGTTCCTGACGAAGTCCTGGAAAATTACATTTGAGTTTAACAGTAGGAAAAGAAAGAATAAACCACCTAAAGTTTGATTATATTGATATGTTGCCGGATAACAAATCAGATCTCCAAGAAATCACCACAGAGTTCGATCATACTCTTAAAACATATTGATAAATCTTATGATTAAAACGCCCCAAAATTAAAATGAAAAAATTACAAATGTTTGTGCTCCTTGAGAAGAAGGAAATGCTACATACAGCATTAGTTGGAAAAAAAAAAAATCTACTGTAGGATAAATTTATAGAAGTTGAATTTATTATAACGAAGATGCGAAGCGAAGGAAACAACTCATTTGGCTTAACCATATTAGCAGATCTAATGACTTTCACAGTCAAAATTCTTGGACTTATTCCAGGAACTCGACAAAGAAGACCTAGAATAAAGTGGATGGACAGTTTTTTTTTTTTTTCAAGGGAAAATGTTTCATTTACAGAACCGAAGTTAAATTGTCAGTTCAAGAACTAAATGGAGGATTTCTTTTGGAATGGTTCCTGATATCAACCCAACGACATTATTATTGGCTGTGGGAAAAAGAAGAAGAGTCGATTTAAAATGAACAAAACAAATTAGACTTGTTTGCTAACACTGAGGGAGTGACTTCATAGCACAGTCACGAGGACGGCTGGACAAATGCCTTTGCTACCAAAAGCCTGTGTTTGGATCCTGTTTGAGACCCGCGGGAAACTTTATATGGGCTCTTCAGTTGAAAGTGATGACACCATTTGTTTCATATGGAAGTTTGAACGTATTAAAGGCGATTTTCGCATCGAGCAGATTTAGAAATTCGCTTCCCCTCTTAAAAATTCTTCGTATTGTACTAACATGCAAAAATTAAGCAATGCACAAACACTTGATGTTTGATGCGTATGATTGATACTCGATATGAAATTGTTGTTGATGGTTAATTGTTTAGGGATACTGGTCAGTGTTTTCAACTATGCCGTCGTCGTAATTTATTAAGCTTGGCAAATACTCATTAAGCACTACATTAACCGAAAAAATTACATGCCTTAAAAATATCGTCAGTATCCGCAACAACTAATAGACCGTGCTCTTCATTAAGCCTCAAATCTTGTCCCTTCATCCCAAAAATATATTTCAAAAACTTGTAAAATTCTCATATATTCATACATCTACAAGGCCATGAAGAATATCTTCAAACATTCCAATTACAAAATTGTTATCATCACTAATAATCAACTATAAAACTTACTAAAACAACAGTAACACCATCCGATGTATTACTATGTTTACATAATGTATAGAAATTGAATTGTGGACTCAGATGCAATCCAGCATCATATCATAAACAAAAATCCTACTATTGAAATATTGATACGTATTATACAATTACAATACGCGCTTCGGAAATAACGAAAAGGTCATCATTATTAATTTTTAAGAAAACGAAAAGCAAATTACGTTGCATCTTTAGCAGTAGAACTGACCATTATGCAATAAAGGCACAGACCCTACCTCCGTAACTATGCCCATGTAGCAAATAAATAACATTACTCTCATTTACTATTAAACTAAGCTTCATGACAAGCTCATAACTCATTTTCATCTTCCATACGCTGACGACGATTTGATTCGAAACAACCAATATATCGTAGTTATTACTGCTGGCTTGTCAGGTATACAATAGGTTTTCCAAATAGATTTTATCACGCTCGTTTTTTTATTTTATTTTGTATTATTATATTACATTCTTCTTTTTTATATATTCACTACATTATTGTTCCGCATTTTCAGTAATATTCTACTTATCTTCGACAAAAATTCTCTAAGTAATAAATTTGAAAACTTTGCAAATATGGTGATCATCTTTCCCTGGAAGAATGTTCAAGTATGCTTTGTTATTCTTACGCCTCCAGTGATTCATTGCGAGAGGACACTCTACTCCCACACCACTGTCAGCACTTTATAAGCTTCCATTCACGCACAGCATCATTTTCACCATCTGCATACTATGCTAGCTACCTCCCACGAACAGTATTTTTGTCTGTAATTTGTGTGTGTGTGTGTGTGTGTTCTTGGCCGATTTGCCTTTATGCCGGATGGAAACCCGAGCTTCCAGAGGGGAAAAAAAAAAAAAAAACTTGCTACCTTCGTATGAGATCAGCAAACTCACCTTCAATTGAAAAAAAAAAAAAAAAAAAAAAAACATAAATATTCCTCTCGTAGAGACTGGAATCGAAATCAGTTTTTTAATTGAAGGACGGAATGTCTTGTATTACTTTCAATTGCGCTGCGAAGGCGTTTTAATATGAATTAAAATCAGTAGTTTTAAACGTTTGTTTTCGAAAGCTTGGCTCTTTTGCATTACCGTTTATAAAAAAGAAATCGAATTCAATAAATAGCAGAATTGACTAAATCAAAAGAACTTGCCAGTGATGCTCATTGGCAAGTTCTTTTAATTTCCGGTAGTTGGGATCATGTTTTCATTTTGCTCATCGATGACATTCCCAACAACAACAAGGGTTGTGCCACTTTTGAACTTGGAAACCTATCAGATGTTTGGGTTCATTGCGCTCTATTAGAAAACAAATTGTAACCTCTCGAATATTTTACGTTTGTTTTTCTGAGGAAGAATTGGGAACGCGCTTTTATTTGGTGTATTTCAGTTTTTCACGAAGCGTATATCGTAAAGAGCGCACGCACACAAGACTAAAGTAATACTATACAGTATACATATTAGTTGTATTACTTCTCAATAACACAAACTACAGTTTCGAACTAAACGATGATTGACCCAGCAGGATACTCTGCCTGCACCTGGCGAATGAATTTTGTATTAGCTGCAGTAGTGTCTGGTGCTCAGTACGGAAGCTTTTTGATTACACTTCTATAAATTGCTCTGCTACCTTAGATATACTTAAGTATCTTACTAGAAGGCCTATAATAATAATTTTTTATTCATTGTAACTTGATTAACTTGCTTTACTCAGGGAAATTTTGCCCGTCCATCCTGATTATCATATTCCTCCAGTTGATCATTTGTTTTTCCCAAACAAAGAAATTGCCTGCTATATAAAGGAGAAATATAAAATATTGTTTTTTATTTATTATTTCTAGAAATTAGTACATTGATACAGGTATTATAATAAACATCTGCTATGCATAAGAATTTTTGGTAAATTGGGAATACTATTCTTCCTTGCCTTTACCCCAATGATTTTGGTATAATCATGTTAAATCGAAATTTTAAGAGCTAGCTTGTTGATAGGAAGATGTCTGGATGGACATGTCTACCGGAAGCACAGTAACAAAATGACTTGACCATCCGTCACGTCGGTCTTCTAACTGCGATATGGAGGGACCTAACAGAGAAATTAAATACCGAAGTAGGATATTAAATGTATTTTAAAAATTAGATTGCATTTTAAACGTACGTTAATCGCTTTCCTTTTTGCAATTTTTTTTTTTATTTTTTTATTTTTTTTTATGGATGGAAATGAAAATGTGAACAGTTTTTTTTTCAACTTAGTAGTCAAGCTTTTAAACTTAAAAAAAAATGACAAGTATTTATGAGAACAATTTCATATACCATAACATATTCTGATATATTTTAGTTTTTTATTATTTTTTATCTACTTTCCAGAAGCATTAATTTTCCTTCTGGTACAACCGACGAGCAGAATATGTAAACCTGTTATTTTTTTTTTAAATAGCCCAAACTTTTTAGAATTTCCAAACTATGCACTTCACTGTCGTCGAATACCAGCCATAATTCGAAATTCAGTAAACGAGACACAACTTAGCAACGGGATTGCATGTTATCGGGTTTTCCCCACATGCGCATTATAACGTGAATGTTTAGAACTTACTATGAAACTTTATATTTGTAACTATACTAAAACATTCTTCATTAAATATTCAGAATTAAGTATAGCGTAAAAATCTTTTCTTTCTCATGATTCACTAACAGCAACAACCCATTACAGGGGACTGTTGCGCATGTATTTTTACTATACGGAGCCGAGACATGGTCACTAACAAAGTAAAACATAAATAAAATACAGGTCTACATAAAGAAATGCTTGAGGAAGATACTAGGAATATACTGGCCAAACAAAATAACAAACATAGAACTCTGGGAGAGAACAGGTCAAACCAGCATCAGAAATGAAATCACTAAAAGAAAATGGAACTGGATAGGTCACACAATCAGGAACCCAGATAAAGAAATAGCAAAAATTGCACTAGAATGGAATCCCCAAGGCAAGAGGAAAAGAGGTAGACCCAGAATAACATGGAGAAGAGAACTAAAAACAGAGGCAAGACGGCTGGGACGTTCCTGGAAAGAGATCAAAAAGAAGCATTGAATAGAGACCCAGAATAACATGGAGAAGAGAACTAAAAACAGAGGCAAGACGGCTGGGACGTTCCTGGAAAGAGATCAAAAAGAAGCATTGAATAGAGTCAGATGGAAGTCAATGGTTGAGGCCCCTATGCTCCGCAGGGAGCGAATAGGATAGGTAGGTAGGTTGCGCATGTATAAAAAAGCCACATTATGGATATTTGAAGTAAGAAGGTATTAATATAGATAATGCTGTTAGTCATTGAAGTATGGAGCTATTAAGTGTTATAAAGTTTGTTCGAATCATGATTACACTGGAACATTAACTTAAACGATACAGTTCGTGAAATAGGAATTTATTCACACAGAGACCGAAATCTTGGGGGGGGGGGGGAGATGCAGTTCCCAACTCTAAAATAGACGACTTATATATGTCAATTATGATGACATAATCAACAAAACAACCACATATTTAAAATCTGACAATTACTATTCATCGTGACTTCTTTTTTTATTATTATTATCTAAAGGTGCTAATTCAATATAAAACAATACAGAAAGTAAAACTCCACCGCACGACGTAATGCACAGAAATGATGATCCTGTAGAATTTGACCTCGAAATTAACAACCGAAACTTGTCATCGAATTAGTTACATTTGGAGAAATGGCTTTTATTTATTTATTTTTTGTTTTCTTTTCACTTTAACAGTAAATGGCATTTAGTCCTGAATCATCCGTCTGTGATTTATTGAAATACTTTGAAATATATTAATCAACTGGAGTCCGGAAATCTAAAATATCGATTATGCGAAAAGAAAACAGAAGCAAAGCAGTGCAGATACATACACATATGCCAGTTTTTATTGGACAGTATATTAAATACGTATGTCATTAAAAATCGTTTTGAATGGGGGGGGGGAGTTTAACGAAGTATTCTGTACAGATTGTTGATGAGAAATATTGCGTAGAATTTTACTTCTGTTAAAGAGCAGTCGATTAATCGCGATTCTGCTGTTTGTTTGGGTGAAGTCACAAGTAGCGGAATTAATAACTTGGAGACGGTAATAAATTGATACACTATCATTGTTAAGTGCACTGATATTTTTGAATAAGAAATATACACCCTCCTTGGTCCAAGCCAGACTTCATGGAACCTATGCTCCTCTACTGCTGACACCACTGTCATATATATACACACACATACAGTCATCCCTCGACTTACATCCGTGTTCCGTTCCATCCGGCAGGACGTAAGTCGATACATTAAATCAACAGTGTTATAGGGGTTAGGGACTTAACTGTAATAAGCATACTCTCATTTTAATTTTTAAATCTTATTATAAAACTGTACTGTGTTACCACTATAAAACAGGAGAATAATAAACAAATCTTCTCATCCATATTAAATATTTGCTGTGGCAAATAATTTTTCCCCGTAATAATTTTATTGAATTTTCCACAATCACGTTGGCAGCCTTCTCAGCACTTGCAGATTCCCATACATTTTCATATTATGCAGAACAAAACGCTGCTTGAATCTCATGAACCAACCGGAAGAAGCGTTGAATTCGTAGTCATAATCGGGTTCTGCTTTCTCTTTCAACATGTTGAAGAGGCTTAGCGGTTATGGTCACAGTGCTAAAGGGTATGCGCTTTTGGTTCAGGTCCATGATGCAAGTAGCTTTTCCATATCACCGATAGGACCTTGTCGTTGCTTCGCCTCTATCGTCGATTTAATGGGAGCAGATCCTTTCACAGCCTCTACGATTTTATCCTTATGTTTCAAAATTATCCTCACTGTAGAATGAGACCATTCGAAGTCATGTGCGATCTCACTGACGGGCTTACCAACTTCATGTTGCTTTATAACTTGCAACTTCGTTTCAAGATCAATTGCTCGCCTCTTTTTCTGTGATTCTTCACCAGGTTTTTTGATTGTTCGTGTAGGGGCCATGTTGCACAAAACATCGTGAAATATTTAACGATAAATACCAAAATAACCCATTTCTCAAACACAAAATCAACAGAGGAACTGTTGAAGATACGTGCCGACTGCCTAGAGAGGTTGCCGCTGAAAGCGCTGTTGCCACTGTGCATGCTTTACTTACGCTCCCTTGCGTCTTGTTCGAAAGTATAGCCGAAAATGTTATTTATTCCCTGATGGGATCACGGACGTATATTTTTATTATATTTTATTTTTCAATATAATCTTCCTTAATACTAATACATTTATTCCAGCGCCATTATCCCGTTCCTGTAGTGATTCTCAGTGAGATCTGCAAAATACCCCTCTACAGCTGCAATCACCTCTTGATTCGAAGAAAAACGCTGACCAGCGAAGAAGAGTTTTAGGTTTGGGAAGAGATAGAAGTCAGAGGGGAGCCAAATCTGGGGGATAGGGTGGATGTTCCAACAATTCATAGTGCAGATCCCTTAATTTTGCTATTGCCAAAACACCTTTGTGGGCAGGTGCATTGCCCTAATGAAAGATGATTTTTTCTTCTGCAAACCGGGTCTTTTCTCACGAATGTATTCGTCTAGTCTGGTTAAAAGATCGAGATAATATTCCCCGGTTATTGTTTAACCCTTTTCAAGATAATTAATAAACAAAATGCCTTTAGCATCCCAAAACACCGATGCCATGACCTTTCCTGCTGATGGAACACTTTCTTTCTTTGGCGCTGAACAAACGGCTTCTGCACTATTTTGACTGCTGCTTGGATTCTGGTGTGTGTAATGGTGAATCCAAGTCTCATTCATAGTAATAAATCGATGCTTTATTACACAAAATCAGTTTTATTCTTTTAAAATGCTCCAAGCACTGTTCAGAGACTTTCCTGCGAGTGCGTTTTTGATCTGCTGTGAGCAAGCGCGGCACCCATCTTGCGCAAAGCTTTTTCATTTGCAATACTTCATGCAAAATATATCCTACACGTTCTTTTGAAATGCCTATAGTCTCAGCAGTTTCACGCACTTTGACTCCCCGGTCATCCAATACCATATCGTGCACTTCATCAGTGGTTTCTGGTGGTGGTAAACTTTTTTGACGTCCTTCACGTGGATCATCTTCAAGGCTGGTGCGGCCACGTTTAAACTCGGCAGTCCATTTCTTAATTGTCAAAAACGAAGGAGAAGAGTGCCCATAAACTTTTATGAACTTCGAATGAATTTCTTTTGGCGTTAAACCTTCTTTTACAAAGAATTAACCGCACGATACTCAATTTTATCCATTTTAAGGGATACAGACAACACGTTTGCTTCAGACAGCTGTATAAAATAAACTACATGATAGAATGACTTGCAGTTTTACATGAATGCTTATGACAGATGCACCAACTTAGAAAAAAAAAAACCTTGCCGATAGTGTTGCCATCTATGGTCGAGACCGAGAACTTTTCAGACCACCCTCGTATTTCCACTTTCCTCCCCTTTCCCCAATAAACAAAATAGATCTACGTCTATCTTTACCGTATCTTCCTGTATTTTGGTTAGAAAGACAGAAGATAATAACCATACATGTTCATTGATCCAAAAGAGCTAACTTAAAATGTGTATAAGCACGTGCACACACACACACTAATTTTAATATGTTTTGTAGACTGTAAATTCAAAAGAAACTTGCTAACTTGAATAAGTTGCTTGCAAAAGTCTCTTTGACTTCCCTAGCTAAATTTGTGTACACATTTTAAGTCAGTACAATTTATAGTCAATAAATTTTTTTTTGTAGGCTATATTATATAAATGAAACACCAATTGTAATTCATATAAACGTGATTTCTTTTCGAACTTTATCCAGTTAAATTTCGTTTTTTTTTTCATTTCTCCCCCCTCCCCAGTCAATTGTACAGAAATCGAAGAATCAACGAGTGATGACATACTTGGAGTGAACAGCTGCTACTAGCAATTCTCTTCAGTGATATGATGTTGCTCAATTTTATGCTCTTTCTGTCACTTCGAGTTTCCTTTGTAACTTATGAGCTCAACAAATACTGCAGTCTATTTAATTGGAGAACCACTTGAACTGACTGTATCACAAAGCTTCTTTTCTCTAAACCGACCGGATGTTGTTTGTCTTACTACCGCTACACAGCGATTTCCTTTTTCACAGTTATCTGAAAGTATTTTTGTATTTCTTTCTAAACACACGCACCAGTTCCTTGTGTTCAATACATTAACAGTCTTCTGATGATTGATTATCATGGTTTTGGATAGTTGTCCTACTAGATACATCCCACTGGGAGTTAATTGACTGTCTGATGGACCTAACTTATAGCAGTGTTGACCAATATCTGCTGTTCGTTTGTTCGCCAAGTAACAAAGAAAACTTAGCATAGTTTTCTTTTGTTACTAGAAAACTGTTTCGAATAGAATTTTCACAACGGTTACGTTTTTATTAATGTATCTCCATCCATGTTATTGCACGCCCATACTACATCTTTACCGTGAGTGGGTAAATGATTTACCCCCCCCCCCTTCATTTCTATCAATTTTTTGAAATATTTTATTCGTTTTTTTTTTTTTTTTTTACTAAGTCTGAAACCCTGTTCCAGTGACCAGACATGGAACTTTTTCAAGCCATTTCAGGCCTCCAGTAAGCGGGGTGGAGGTTTTACATGGGCGATGAAGTTCATCTTCCACCTAATAACATTCACAATACACCCATGCCCACGATGGGTTTCAAACTCGCAGTCTTTTATTTAGAAGGCGGACTCGCTAACCGGATACACGTGGATATTACTTTATGATTTTGATATAATCTAAATGGTACCTGAAAAGCTTCTCAGTAACTTCTGACTAAATTGCCTTCGTAATTGACTAACGGGTTCTAATTCACTCACCAACTAGAAAAACTTTTTCTAAGCTTTTTTTCTGTTTGTTTCCTAAGTTAGTGTTAGTGTTTCCTGAGTCTATCTTTGCAGGAATTTTTTCCAATATTTTTAATGCAGATTTCTTTTGTTTGAAGAAACTAATTTTTTTTTACCACACAATTTTAAAAAAAAATTTTTTAATTTTTTTTAAAACGCTTTTAATCGTGCATGCTGGCAGAAAACTACGCTGCACTTCCCCTATGAAAGATGGTGACCGGTTTCCGAAGGTTAGAGTCGAAAGAATGCCTGCTCCTTTTGGGGAATAAAACGCGTTCGATTTATTTTATTTATTTATATATCCGAACACTTGCTGCGTTTAAATAAATCCGATTACCACTTTTATTCCTCAAAGAAAGTAAGCGAGGCAGTTTTAGCTTTAACTTATTGAAAATTCATGGACTGCTAATTTCCGCCCTTAGCCGTCATTGACAGCTGGTCGAAGCTATCGATTTTGGTAGGCATCCGGAAAAGAGAAGAGAGTACGGCAGACAACTGCCGCCAGCTCATGTTCCCTAATAGTGCATATTATATTCTGAAACGATGTGATTTTGGTCTATTTTCTTGAGTTAAGATTAAAATCTCGAAATTTTTAACAACAGGCTCGGTAAAAAAGAAAAAATGCTGCAGCCTTTGCGAGATCTAAATTCAGCTTCTCACGAAAGTATAAACGAATTCCATTAGCACCGAACATCCGCTTAATTTTTCCTCAGCGTGCTTTTTGGCTAATGACCTTATAACACTTTTACAGACGTCGAGCATGTGAATGTTATTACCTTTAGGAAGTAGCAGTCCATGCAAAAATTAAGCGGATTTTTTGTTGAAAACAAATAAAAGGTTCGAAACCAGCGCTCTCCCTGCTAAGTTTATGGTTAGTCATTAGTGCGTGCGGCTCTACGTTTAGCGATTGTCGGTTTTACATCCGGCATTCAAAATTCTTGAAATTTTAACAACTAGCTCCAGCACACCACCGCTTACTTGCCAAATATCGACTAGCACGGACCCCCCCCCCCCGGAGAAAAATAAGTTAGAAAAGTTCTTTTAGTCAACAATCCAGAATCGAACCTCAACGGTCTTTCTCTGGGCGATCTAGCGCTATGGAAGCAAACTCCATTTCCACAGAGCACAGGCTCCTCCATGTCTTTATTTATTTTTTATTTTTTGCTGCATATCTCTTGTAATAAGTTACATAATTTAAAAATAAATAAAGATAACAATATCTGTATTTATTTGTTAGATACATATTTGAAAATTGTTTGACATTGTTGGATGTTTAACCATAAATAAGCACAATAAATACTGATATTGAGTTACAATTTCTTATGCTGAACCGAAGGCTTCATATAAATGTCTTTATGTATTTTTATGGTTAAAGCGATATACATTAACTGTACGTTCATGTATATTATTTTAACTGTGCCCATTCATAAAACAGTAAGATTCATGGTTTTTAAAAAGTACACTTCGAGACGTAACGTTTACTGGTCGGAGCACTTCTTGAGTCCCACCTCCATAAATTATACGGTCTTCTCACATTAAAAAAGCAGCATCGGAGACATGCACCTATTTATAGGCATACTTAAAAGGAAATTATAATTCCATCCTCATACATTGAAATACTGTTCGGTTGTGTCCGAGAAGGACCCCCCCCTCCCCTCCTATACAGCAGTTCGTAATGACCCGTACAGTCTCATACAGACGTATGGTTGATAAGGCATACTAGGTTCAGTTCCCGTTATAGCACAGATGAACACTTATAAAGGCTTTTAGGAGAAATAGTGAATCGGTTCCTTTCATATAATTTTGTTTTTCATTCCTCCAAACATGTAAATTGCTTCATAAAAATTCTTATCACACTGTGGCATGTAGTTATTTTTTAACTTGCTACTGGCTGCCACTTCAAGCAACCAGTACCCTGCAAATTAGTTGCCTAAAGTTGGCTATTTATCTCCGGAGCAGGATTCATGTTATCTAACCCTTAACCAACCGCAGTATTAGTGCGCCTTAGGTTTACGTATCATTAGCGAGATTGTAATAAAAACATTGGAAAAAGTAGTATAAACTAATCTTACGTTGCACACCGATTTCTGCAACAACAGTGATGAGCAAGTGTAATTATCTTCTGATTTTATAATATTCGTAGTCTCCCTGTGTGTGTGTGGCTAGAATGAATTCCTTTTGCAAAGTAGGTTTTTAATTTAATCAAAATTTCAAACAAATATAAGGTTGTAGCTATTTTTTTGACTTACTGCAGAGATAAAGACGTAGGTGTCCAGTTCATTTATGCGCTCAAACTGCAGGGAGAAAATGGGTGTTATTGAATCGCAGCTGATATCCACTAAAGTTCATAAATGCGATTGTTTTGTTTAATAACAGCGAAGGAAAGAAGTAGAGTAATCACCATGGATAACGTCTTCATCAATGAATAGCCGAATGTGAGAGAATTCTTACACATTTTAATATTTTTGGAGTAATAGCACGAGTTCGGATTCTTTGGCATGTAGCAGCTGAAGTAAAAGGATTTAAATAAACGTATTTTAATTTCACGGATGGGATCTTATTAAGAACAAGAGCCGGATCCAATTTGAGAAGCACTGGATTAAATATTTGGGAAACAAAAACACGCACAAAAAAAATTGCAATTAGTTGGTTGTGCTTGCAGATCAACAAGTGTTCAGCAGAACGCCGGTCGAAAAAAAATAATTTAAAGATTAATCTGCTGTTTAATTCTATAAATGCTAAATAGTCTTTCATCCCGCAAAACAAGCAAACTGGCCAGAAGAATATATAACATACACTGACTTCATACTACCCTTTCATGCTTCAGACATAATTAAATGTGTTTCAGCCGAAGCTAATTAATGCCAACTGCCTGAAAAAAAGGAAGACCGAAAAATTCAGATTCCTTAAAGATAAAGATTATTCAGTGATTTGTTAATTTGAGTTTCTTTCTCGCTACTTTTGACTACATTTTTTGCAGCCTTTTTCATTGATTCCGTTAAGATCTGTCTTAATTGAAATTGTGCTGAAGACTTTTAATCTCATTTGATTTTACTTACAGACACTTTGCGGCACTTTTCTTCTACGAATAAAATATGAGTAAGACTCATCAATTTTATTTATCAGGTGTGGATAGTGGTAAAGCATTTCCCTTAAGACACGTTTGAGTGTAGAAGGCTTATTTCTGAATAATAGCGTTTGTTGGCCTTGGAGTATACCATCGACAAAGGTTTGCTTTGGTCACCACTTAAGTCTTTTCATTGGAATTTAACATGGTCTGACAATTTTCAAAGCCAAGTAGTAAGTCCAATATGCATGACTTTTAAATAATATAAAAGGGCATCTCATGCCAAAGATCGTGCACACTCCATCAACCATAATAACGCTTTCGCTCGAAAACTTCGGTTTCTCAAATATTGCCATGTGGTAGAGAAACTGTTATTTTATTCTTTACTTAAAGAGAGTCCTTAAACGGTTTCCTTTAAGGTATTAAGCTGGTTATTCTTCAGAAATACATTTCTCCCTTCAGGGAAAAATGTTAATTAACCCAGTTTATTTTGATCGTTAAACAAATTATGTATTATATATGATAGGCTCAATAAAAATGCAAATATTTGTCCTGTTCAGAATGTTACAGGACTTGTTTTATTCAGAAATCGCACCATTAACAAAAAAAAAAAAAAAAAAAAAGCGCTTGTTGAATAAAATTAAGAAGAAATATATTATCAGTAAATTGCTTAGGTTGCGTGAAGCGGTTGCTGATGTAGATTAAAACTGAATTAAGTAATCTAAAGTGAATATATTCATCTTGCCGGCATGGTTGGTCGAGTGGTAAGTGTATATACCATCTAAAGACATTCATAGACATCCTTGCCCTTGAATGTCTTTAGATGGTATATGAATTTCATCCCCTGATGTGTGACCCCCGTTTTGATTGTTGGAGATCTCTGAAGTCTTTGAAATAAGGTCCACGTTTTTGGTCTCTAACTCATTAACTCCAACTCATAGTAATGTAATATATATATATAATTTTTTTTTTTTTTTTTTTTTTTTTTTTTTTTTTTTAACTCGGGCTGCATGTTTAAATATGCAATCAAAAGTTCCTCAAGAAAGTGCCTCACTAATTTGCAGCTCGCATATAATATAATCGATTTATTATGTTTCTAGTACCAATCCTAATTTCACTACATCTTCTACCTTACTTCACGGCATACCGGAAAAGGAAACTAGTAAGCATTACAGAAAGAGGAGCGGATTTGCAATTCATTTCTCTTTCTGTACTGCTTACCAGTACAGAAACTTGAAACAAGCTGCAAGCAAGGTCGTATCTCAGAGTCCTCAAGTGCAAAATATCCAACTCGCAACTTCTATTACTTTTTCCGATAGTGTGCGCGATTTCCGCTTAAAGGCAACCTGCCAGAGCCGCTAGCGAGAACTGCTAAATTTTTATTATTGTTACTCCTGGCTTCAGGAAAAAAACAGATTTTTATTTATTATTTACAGTATTTATTTTTTTCAACGTAACACTTAAACTTTATTCAAACTCAAAATATTTTTGTCTATTTGTAAAACCAAAACACAGCCTAGTTTGGTTGTGTTTCGCTTTTATGCAAAATACGGAAGAAGGTATACGATTCTGCTGATATTTGGTGGCTACTAAAAGCTGCGAAATTTCAGTTATATTGAACAAATTGTATCATGTTAAATTCATTTTATTCCACGTTTTCGGTTTGAAGCTGTTACAGAAGAAAGAAATAATGGTAGTCCTGCACAATTTCATTGTTAGTTTCCTATAACAGTTTTCTTTTTCTAATTTATTTGGCCTCTGGGTTATCCCCCCCCCTTCCTTCTTTTTTTTTTTTTTTCCTTGAAAAACCCCAAGCATCTTTTCTGCTAATATCCATGAATATTATAAATAACTGTCATTGAATTTTAGAGCCTTACGTGAGCTATTAGATAATAATATTTCATATAGTCCGTTTTTTATGAGCCCTCATTTCTTGAATTAGTTCTGGATATCATAAATAGAAGATATGTATATTATCAAGATGTATGTAAAGTGTTGAACTTTCTGGTCCTTCAGAAAGTTTGAAGAATGGGGATCCGTATGCCGAATTTTATTAGAATCCTTCTAATGCGAGATATATATATATCCCCTGAAATTTTACTTTCCTCACATTCAAGCTGCCTAGATCCTCCTACCGTGAAAGAATATCTTCATTTTGTTTTCTTTATTAACTGTTACTAAATAATGTCATACTGGTAGATCGTAGTATATAACTTAAAAATAGTTATAATCCTCGTTGACCCTTTAGCCTCCGTAGCGCGACTGGCAGAACAACGGGACATTTTGTGCCCTTCGATTGGAAAAGATCTGAGTTCGATTCTTATCGTGACGAGAGGAATCTTTATATGGGCTTTTTCAGTTGAAGGTGAGATCCCATACGTAAGTAGCGGGATTTTCATCTCCAATACAGGCAAATCGGCCATTAGAACACACTCAATTTACTGACAAAAATACTATTGTTGGTGTGTAGTGTGTTGAGTGTTGATCTCATTGTCTTTACTTCCCTATTGTACTCTTAATAGCAGACTTCTGTACACTAAATGTTTGCCATAAACAGTACTGGCGAGTTCCAAATGACTTTTGTTGACGATTATATTTTTAAAGAAAATTAATTCATGCATAAAATGGCTTTTGTAATTTTATAATTCTTAGGTATGAGCATCAGCGACAAAAAAAAGTAACCTATAACATTTTATATTTCGTGTTGTAATACAAGTTTATAAAATGTATTTTTAATTTTAAAAGTAGCGTTCATAATAAAGTTTTGTAAGCTTGGGACCTCTTATAAGTTCCGAGTCCCACCCGCATAAATAACACTGCCTTTGTGATGGCGCTGATAGGATAATGCTAAAGAAGAATTTAGGCGACTCCAAAATCTTAGCGCCTAGTTGCCTAAAAACTGAGAGATATTTAGCGTTTATCACAGAGAGAACTAACTTTTCTGATGAGAAGAGAAATGCATATAAAGTTCAACGCAAAACATTTATATTTTTCTTGTAAATTCAATCTGCGAAATGTTCCACACCTATCGTACATGCCTTGTGTGGGCCGAGGTCAGATAATCTGGAAACATCACTTGTGCTACAGTCCGAACACACGAAGCTTTTTCAAGCCATTACAGGCCTACAGTAAGTGGGGTGATAATCTCTCATCGGGCGATGATATTCACCACCTCAAGAGATCACAAAAATATCCATCCATTAGCCAGATCAAAAGTTACCCACGTTACAAAAGAATGAGATTTTCCTTGAATCACTATTCTCCTCCCATATTTTTCCTCACTTTCTATATACTAATAAATTGCCTGGCTTGAGCTTCGTATTTCTTATCGAACTGGTCGTCTCCAGTTCTCAATTTATATTTTTTCCATGACCTTATTTTCATTTACAGTTCCTGTTTGATTTCTATCGTCATCCATTTTAATCCAAATCTATCGTTTTCGCTTGCATTATGTAATTTTCCACTGTCCCGTTCCCATTGAGTATTGTGGAGATGTTTTGAAACAGTAGGACTGTGTTATATTAATGAATTGTATAGTGATTTTTATGAACCAAATTGTTGTACGAAATTGGACTACACTAAATTAGTAAAATAATTGTAGCCCTGGATTTGACGTTTTAGACCTTCCTCCCTACAGTTCAACTTGGTTCCATCGAACTTCTAGTTATTTCCTAAATTCAAGATACATTTTGTTGATATCTAATTTGAAAATGAAGAACAGGTTCAAGCAGAGATGAGCAAGTTGTTTAGTAAATAACCTGTCAAGTTTTGTTACGAGGGATTTGGAAAACTTGTTACGCAGTGCAGAAAATTAAAAATTATGCTCAGAAATACTGCATAAAATAGAGTTCAAACAATTTTTTTCTTACTTTTTATTTTGCGTACTTTTGATTTACTTCGGATCGGGAGCTATCAAAATGGAGCCATTGCTTTCGGAACACCTTCGAGCAAAAAATTTGCAGTAATCTGCAGAATTGTTATGGTCACTATGGCCTTGCTTAGCTGCATAAGTAATCGAGATGTGTTCCTTAAAAGTCGAACCTCGAGGATTAAATATAACTTACTAGTGTTACACATTATTTAATAATAATTCAATAAAAACTAATAACGAAAATACTTAACATACTTTTATAAATAATCACAAAGGTTGTTGTTGATTCTTAGTTGTAATAATTGACTTAAAAAGAACATGTTTCTGTTACTGGTGATTAATCTACAATTTAACAAATCTTATTTCTTTAATTATTATAGAAACTTTACGATTACCATCACGTTTAATCATTTCAAAAAACTTTAATATTTGCTACGCATACAGCGTCGAAAAGGAATGAGATGGCTAATGAGCATGCTGCAATTTTTCGCTTCTGTTCTTTTAATTATCGCATTTATAATTTCACTTAATAACTGTGAATGTTGAGCCCCCCCCTCCGCATTGATATTCTCACTTTTGAAAGATTCGAGATCTTTATTTACGTTAGTCTCGTAAGTGGAAAAGGATTAGATAGCCAAGAGAAGATCGCTTACTTTCTTAATTGACTTTATGTTATAATGGTCCTGGAAATATTTGATGGGCCATTTTTTCAAACCATCATAAAGGCTAGAAGTCTTAGCTCTTATTATAGTTTAACTTAAAAGACCATCTTCTTACTCTTGGTGATTAATATTAATCCACAATTTAAGAAGTCTTATTTCCTCTTTAATAGTGCTAGGATTTACTACAGAAGCTTCAAGAGTACCATCACTATTTCTGAAATTCTTTCCTATTTGCTTCACAAACATATTAGTCAGTAGAGAATTGTTAGTTTTCTTGAATATACTGTATGTCTGTAGATTAGAATTGTCCTGGAAATAATTGATGGGCCTTTGCGCTGGACAGTGTTAGGCATTACTTAAAAGATCAGTCGGTTCGAAACTGCATAAAAAACTTCTACTCGGGCGTTTACAACTATAGTAGTGAAGAAGGAGCGCAGTTGAGAGAACCACTTGAGTAGTTGAAACAGAAGACCTGGATTCGACTCGCCATGACCTGAAGAACATTTATAATAACCTTTTCATGTGAACGTGAATTAGCTGGTCTCATATGAAAATGGTATGAGATTTCCTCCCTGAAACTTTTCATTTCTCAAATATAAGACGCCTTTTAAGCACTAAATGCATAACATAATTACTGGAGAGCACAATGAATTCGCCTACCAAATCTTTTGCATATAATAGACCACTTGAGTAGTCTGTTATTCGGACCTAGAGATGTCGATTTAACGACAGGATTTGTAACAGTCGCATAAATGAATTGTTCGTATATCCAATGGTAGAATCTTGGTGGTAGAATATGCAGGCGACTTTCAAGTCGCCTGTATATATTCCACTTTTTATGCTCCGGTCTTTGTCTTATATTCAAATCGTGCTGAAGGCTATGTGACGCACACCTTACGTTCTGTCAGAGCTAGCATTTTGTGAGTCATTCACTCCTGCAGTCCCGTCGATCAAAGAGGACTGCAGCGATTGCCCATTACAATTCATAATTGTCATGGAACTATCATAAATCTTGGTTATCCCCCTGTCTTCTATAGATATTAGGTTATGTATATAAGATCTATATTTTATGCATTATTCTTACTAAGTGGCATGTGCCACTGTATCACAATATTTGATTCTCACGCAGGGCAAGGTAACATATTTTCGCTGTCGTTTATCCTGATTCTGTGTGCCCAAAGCTGCTTAGGCTTAATTGGTTCAATATCGTAAATTGGCCACACTAGATCGGTTCGTTTTCTTATGTTATGTCCCGCATGTTTTCTCAATAAGAATAACATTAAACGTTGTTTGAATGCCAAAATGGAGCATTCCCGAATGCTCCAAATTCCCAAAATGGACCGAATAAATATTCTTTCATTCAATGACTGTGATGTTATCTTATATTATCACTCTTTGAGAAATTAATAATATCAGCGTTTCTGTATACTATTTTATATTTGTACATACAGCACAAACGAAACTGTCTCAGTTTATAAACGATGTGAGCTGAATCTTGCTATAACATATGTAAATACAAAGCATATATTTAATCATTTTATTCGAAACTTCGTAGGTGAGCTTTATGTGGTTATGATTGTAAAATCTTGACATGATTTTCAGTTAAGCGTTAAAAGGCAAACTATTGCAGAATGCCTGGTCTGTACTTCAGCTTTATTATATAGTATATCACATAAGGTCTCATGGTTCCGATTTTAAGAATGGAGTGCAGTGGTAAACAGTCAAAGATAATTGAACTAGTTCGCCTTATTTCCAAGTAAAACAATTAGTGAAAGACTTGTCTTTGCGAAATGAAACTCATTTGCTCTTTGATATGAACATAGGGTAATGGATTTTCAATAATGATTGTATTGCATACTAGTAGTGGTTGTCATATACGAGTTGGTAGCTCAAAAAAAAAATAGTCATAATAATGAAACGCGGCCTTAGATTTTAGTTTTAAAAGTCAAAGCGATGTTTATATAATGCAAATCTCTCCCTCCCCAACTGAAAAAAAAAAAAAAAAAAACTGCGGAACGAGACATTTCAACCAAGCTAAGTAATTTTAAAAGTCGTATGAGAAATTCAAAAATATGTGAAAAATAAGATTTATAAGAAATGTGGATGTTTAACGGAATCTCCATCACGAAGAGCAATTTCAAGCATTCTTGAAAATTTCAAACTTAAACTACTGTGGTATGACGTGAGAAAGCAATACCTTACTCGTTAACGAAAAATTCTATGATGTTACGACAATTTACAGATTGCACAAAAATGTGCACATTGGTGTGCTCAATAGAGTTCAGCAAGGCAGGTATATATATTCTCAAAACACCTAATTGTAGCCTTACATGGTGCAATTGTTATACAAAATGATTGAAACAATTCTAAGTACAGCTGAATTGTGAATGGTTGAAAGCAAATGCTGAAATTGAATTCGAGCTCAGTATCGCAATGAACTGTTATAATGGTATATTAGTCCCCCTCCAAATCCTAAACATTCACAAAGAGGAGGCAGTGGCTTTGCCAGGATTTATTTAGTTTAGTGTATCATCCATTGATAACTAGATACACTTAAGAATTAATGAATGACAACAATTCTGTGCAACTATCTCTAGGTGGATGTTCGCATTTCAGTTTCGCCTTTATCAAACAATGTGGAATTAAAAGGTTCAGTAAGAACATCAGAGACAGATTCACTATAAGCCGCACAGTATTGGTTCTGTAGAAATTATATGCCTTTTTAAATTTTTGTATTTCAGTAATTTGTAACGTTTTTTTTTTTTTTTTCAAATACATGTTGCCTTGAAGTCTTTAAAATATTACACTGCAATTAGTGTAAGGACCTATTAGACTCGCCACATCCGAGTTTAACAAATCACCTCTTGGTGAATTTTATTGGGGTGTTTATTATCATTTGTTTTCTCCTCGGTTTCAGCGAAATCGTATGTTTGTCGAAAAATAGGCAAAATTCGATACAGTATTCGATCCATATTACACATGGCGACATACTGCTGTCCACAAGCCATCAGATATTATAAAAATGATCCTTGGTGATCATCAAAACGGCATTCGTGTATAGACATCATTAATAATTATCACAAGAATTGAGCCTAGAGTTTATAGCTTTTGGTACTATGGCTCCATGTTCCGGATAATGATTTTAACCTAATCCGTGAAATTATATTGAAAAATTAGCTTAAGCAGTTCAGTTAGTCGCAATAAAATTCTCTTTATGCTGTTGCTTAGATTAAAATAAAGAACACTTATACCATATTGTTCTCGCGCTCTGTTTTTGTTAAGAGGCACTGACAATGATCATGACCAGCAACACGTTGTCTAAAAATACAAATTTTGAATGGCACTAAAATTGGATTTGCAGTTGTCCTCTAAACTATAATTTAAATATTTATTTTTGAATAAAGTTGGCAACAAGACTGCAAAGATCCGAAATGTGCTTACGTTTGTTAATAGGAGAGAATAATGCATACCATGTAGGATACTAACAGGAGCAGTATATAATACAGTACGTGGTCTTTTTCAACAAACATGGATAATTTATAGTTTCTTGTTGAGATGGTAATATCCATTTTTTGCTGGATATAGCATTTTCAATCATGTTGATTGCTTCGTTGGCTTTCCGTAATTGAAAATAAGTATTCCACGAAGGCAGGTGTGCAGCATCAGACAATTTGAACGGGGACCTCATTGACTTCAACATTCGGTAAACTGCTTAAAGCATAATCTACTTTCGTCATTTTAGGAATAACTTCCGGCACTATTGCAAAGTTGGAATCTTTCAAGTCGGTCGTTCTACTTGCGAAAGTGTGACTTGATAGTAAAAGATCAGGTAGAAAAAAATGTACCTAGCGATATCGCAAATGTTATGAGAGTTCCGGGGACAGTTTTTATCCTATGTTGGAGCGGGGGTATATAATTATTTCAAACCTTAAAACGTTATATCAAAATGGCAGTTAAAACTGTTATCAAATAACAACAGTTTTTCTATTCCCAATATCATGTAAATAACTTTCCAATATCTCCATTAACATTAAAAAAAAAAAAAAACTTACATGTGCTTCACTTCTATCCTTGTGAACGTCTCGTGCATTTGGTGCGTGAGTGAGCTGTAAGGTAGAAAATTCGCAATCACTGATAGACTAAACTAGGAAATTGTTCAAGCCACCAAGTCCCCAGTAAGCGAAGTGGGTGGTCTCACACTGAACGATGAAAATAATGTCACTTAAGGAGTTCACAAGCATTCATTCCACACTTGAATTAGAACCCAGTATCTGTTGCAGAGTAGATATGGTACCTTCATTCAACCAGCTAAGTTGGCGATATAGCGGACGTCGCGCATAGAAAAAAAGTGTTTCACATGCTGCTAAAAAGTCGAATGGAGTTGACTGGAATTTATCAACCAAGCCTTACTGCTGAAAATGGCTATATGGACGTGTTTTCAATAAAGCTGTGTTGTTTGAAAGAAAAAAAAAAAAACTTACTGCAGAAAGCTTAATTGGAATGATAGTCTTAGGTCAATTTTCAGTGAAAGCACAAATGTATGACTTCCGGTACGTTTTGTCTGAAGTTGTTTAATATCTAAGTTATTTTATTCACGTTTTGCTGTTTATTGTTAACCATTGCTTCTTACTCTTCCATTTCTCGTGTAATTTCCCATAAGATGTCGAATTTTGCTTATTAGAATGTTGTACGTAAGCTGGAGAGGAAATTATTCTTTAAAATCTATATTATTTCTAGTAATCGGAAATTGCGTGTCTAGTATTTTTGGAGAAGTGGTTGCTTTGTTGAAATGAGAGACTGAAGTTATTAGAGAGAATTGCTTTAAGTGTAAAAAGTATGATGTACTTCAAGTATAATTGATATAAATTGTTTCCATTTCAAAATTGCAGGCAGTCGCTGACCCAGCGTCCCCTGGAAGTGTGTAGTGGGGATGGGGGGGGGGGGTTCCTGATCTTCAGTATAATATTACATAGTACCTCCATGAAATCCTACAACTCAAACGCCATTTTTGTCTGTTAATTGCATATTTTCTGTCTGTTTTTTTTTTTTTTTGCAATTACACGAGAAACCTTTATATAGCTTTAAAAAAAAGTCCGATGGGGGGTAGGATAGTCTGATCCTTTATCTCATCCAGTTTTGAATAAAGAAAAGATGGAATTAGGAATCCGTTTGTCTTTTATGCTTGTTTATTTACCTTTCCCTTCCCCCCCTTCTCTCTCTCTCTCTCTCTCGTTTGATTATGCTCAGATATCCTATCAGTCCTGATCAGTTTCTCTTTCGTGGGTTGACTTCCCTCCCCTCCAAAAAACCACATATTCTTTTTCATTTTTTTTTTTAATTCAAAACACTGCTTCTCTTCAGCTCAACTCCTAAACGCTTTACAAATCCCACCATCCTTAACAATATTGCTCTCACATTTGGTGTAGTGCACTCCCTAAGAATTGATTGTATACAGAAGAGAGCAGTCTGTCTCTAATAGATGACCCCTTATCTATTAGGCGGACTGCTCTCACAGACTACTTCCAATCACTTTCTCATTGACGTTCTGTTTCTGCACTATGCAAAAACCATTAAAAAGGGTACCGAATTGGACAGGATCAACTACTGGTTGACATCCTAATACAATTCATCTCCAAGCATATGGAACCAACTCTCATCTTCTTTTCTTCCATCTACCTCTACAGCCTTTCCCCCATACTTTTTTTTTTTTTCTCCAATGAATACAATCCCCAGTGTTTCAAGAAACTTGTTAATAGTTTACTTCTTCTCCCCCATACACATCACCTTTCGGGTGTAGATCTTGTTACCTCTCGTGTAGGGTCAATATATAATACGGTATATATAAAATGTAGCGCGTACATTACTTCTTAGTTACTCTACTCCTTCCCCAGCCAAATCAACTTATCTCTATGTTTACTGCCTCATTTATTCGGATCAGTTTTTCACAGGCCATCTTGCATGTCCTGTTCCACCCATCATCCTTAATAATTCAGATCTATAATTCATGCTCGAAGCTAGTCATCTATTCTACAGCTATTATTTCTTGGCATCGCCCCATAATTTCTGGCTTTTCTTCGAATTTTCGTATAATTCTGTAAAAGTTGTTTGTAGGACAAAAAAGATGTATTTGTGTTTACTCCTTCATTATTGATGTTATATCTTGACACCTAATATCCTGTTATTGTCCTGTTTATGTTTTCTACCGTTTCATAATTACTTAAGCTCCCTGTTTTGATTTTATACTGTAAAAATAATTAATGAATTATTGTCTTGGATTTTCTAAAGACTTCTATTTCGTAACCATTAATGAGTCTATACTAATACTCGTAGTTTGGGAGTTACCTAAGTTCTGTTGGGTCGTTAAAACTAAACTAAGGCAATGCATTATGCATGGCATACATAGCCAGGAGATAAATTGTTAATTGATGTATCATCTGTGTTATATTGCATTGTCCGCATGACAATTATGTCTATTACATGAAACACCGACGATCATTCAACCATCTAGTACGACAGATTTGTTACAGTATCGGATTATTGCTCAAGTTAATTTTGCTATTATGACTGCCAATAAGTCATGATTATGCAGTATTTGCTATCTCTATTATTACAGCTTGATTTGCCGAATTAATAATTGTGAAACTAGAATCCCCTGGTGATTCTAACTGCATTTTTCTGCTTTTAACGTATTTGAGTAAACTACTATCTTTGTAAATTCCCTGGACTACTTTTGGCAATCTAGACACATCAAAATATTGTTCTTAGATATCTTTAACGAGTTCAGTCTTCATCGAACCGTTTATATTAACATGAGAATTTTTAATTTTTTTTTTCTTTAATGATGATAATGGCATAAATAAACAATAAAACTACACTATACAACTTCTGGCTGCTTCTAGCCGTCATTGTTTAGCGTATATTTTCTTCATTGTGCATTTATTTAGTGTCGAAAGTCTTGTGTATAAAAGTGTTCTATATACGCGGCAAACCAGCAACATTCGTGGAGGAAAATAGTTATGATAAAACTGTATAAATAAAAGTAGTTTCATACACACACACACACACACGTGACCTTGTTTCGATATTTAAAAAAAAAAAAAAAATAATATAATTAGCTGTGTTAAAAAGCGCGCACCCCTAAATCAAATCTTAAAACGATTCATTTTGTGGAAATGAAATTTAAAAAATTTATACAAATCGCTGGCTTACATGGATATTGAATCACTGTGAAAGATGTTGTAGAAGTGAGGGATAGATGGAAAATTTTTCAGGATGAGCAACTTGTAGAAAACTTTGAAGTAAAATAATATACATTTAAGAAAAGTTGAAGATTTCAATAATCTCCAGTTTCCCCATCGATTCCTGTTATTGTTTGCTCTTCGACAGCCCTTAGGACACCGTAATGCTATAATGGGAGACATTATTAAATCTTCGACATGATTAACATCTCCCCATTCTTGCGTCTTTGCCATTTGATTCAATGTTAAAACGCATTAGTTTAAATTTGAAATACATTGAATCGTATACAGAGATTTCACATTTTGATTTCATTCTGTTGCGGTAACAAGTTGCTTGATTCGAATAATGAAGTCATGCGTAATTGTGTAAATGTGGAACAAGGGGCCAAAACATCTAAATCACGTGCGTTTGAAAAACTGTACATCCACCCGCATTTCTATTACCTTCATCCCTGGAAAAAGCAACAGTTATCAAATTGACCTCGATTTAGCCTACCTAATGTCACGGCCTTGAAATCAATTCCCTGGCAATTTTTCTAGCCAAGTAGGAATAACTATACGGTAAGATGAGTGTGCGGAGAAAGAAGGTGGAGTATTAGAAACCTTCTGTTACTCGTATACGTTTTCAGATGTACATTTAATATACAAAAAAAATATACGTTTGTAATTGAAATTCATGAAAATGACGAGTTTTATCTGTTTACCAAAGGTTTAATGGATATGGAAAAAGCCATCGTTAATACAGGGTGTTTCAAAAAGAATGACCCGATTTCAAATAATTATATTTAATAATGAAAATGTGGTACAGTTACAAAATAAATTACCAAGTATGAAGTAAGGCCTAAAGTTTCACTCAACACAATTACAAACTTCACGAACCACAATTCATTTGTGGTTCGTGGTTGCAGAGATACACAATTTTCAAATCGGGACATTCTTTTTGAAACATCCTGTATAATAAATTATTATGTTAACGATGGCTTTTTCGTGGAATAATCCTCCCTTTTCACGAGCATTCTCTCATATTTCAAGTCTCCATCAGTCTCTACGCACTTCATCACTTTTTTTTTTTCCGTCATCACATCTGCTTTTTACTTCCTCGGAGTGTATTTTTCAGAAGGCCAAACTGATAGTAATCAGTCAAAAGAGCTCCAGATCTGGGATAATGAGGTCGGGCATTGTTATGGAGAAGGATACCTACTATTCTGAATTGATCATGGTATCTCTATCCATAAAGTCCGCATGCTAGATTCTATCTTTTTTTCATAACATGGTTACCATCACCTTGCTCACAAAACGCTAACTTTTGATACTTAAGATTATGTGAAAAAAAAATTCATGATGCTCCTAATACTTGATATCGACCTGAAAAACTAAAGCTATGGTAATGAAGCACCCCCCCCCTTTCTATCCAACTAGGCTAAAATATATTAAATGAGGTTTATGCATTAAAGAACGATTATTAATTTGACATGTCTATGTGCAATTTTTTGAAGAATGACAGTACTTAGTACAGGGCTATATCAGATTATGTATAATTAGAAGTTTTGAGCATGAAGAACCTATAACTGAACATGGAAATACTCCAGATAGCCAACACAACATGAATATAACCAATAACGAAAAATGAATTATATTATCAATTTAAAAGAATTGAAAATAAAGAACAAAAGGAACAACCCGTGTGTGTGGGTGTGTAAAACTGTTATATATACGCGGTAAACTAGCAACATTCATGGTTCATGAATCCATGACACGAACTGAAAGTTAGCTTTCTCTGTCCTAATATTTGAATACCTGATGAGTAATTTCTATGTTCAGTTCTATAGATTCATTTTCAAAACTTCTCCTAATTATAAAATCACACGTGTACCACAGTAAAAATTAATTTATATTTTTTACCTGTGGAATCTATAACTATAGAGTCACACGTATGTTACACGTGTGATTCTATAGTTTATAGATACTACGCAGGTACCAAAAAAAAATTCTAAGCTATACCATCTCAGCTCTTATAAGTCCTATACCAAATGCTGTATGCTGTGTCATCTTCACCTTCAAAAAAACTGAAAGTAGGTATGTCAAATTAATAATCCTTCTTTAATAGAATAAATCTTAATTAATACCTTTAGCCTTTCGTGCAAGAAATTCAAAAGACAGCTATTTCGGTAATGAGCAGTCCTTCATCCCATCAACTCTTTCCTTGTTTCATGGTCATAATGGTAATCTCATAGTGCTGGAAGGGTTCCGTACAGAAAGGTTCCGCTTAGTATTTTCAGGATCCATGCGCAAACCTTGTTGTAATCGAGGTAATTAATGTTGGACATCAGTGCTGGTTATTGCACACTTCGCGGGTTGTGGATGTGGCTCTTGCCCATCTCCAGTGCCCTGTTTGGCTGGCCGCCTGTTACGTTGGTTTGACTATTCTTAAAATGTTCTGATGATATATATATATATATATATATATATATATATATATATCAAGTATTTAATAAATTGTAGTTGTAATTGAAAACTGCATTGAAGTTATGTTGAATTAAGTTTAAATGAGATAGAAAGAGCAGTAGGCCTGACTATAGAAATCACGCCGCTCTTCTACGTTATGCATAACAGCCAGTATTTTAAACTACTTACGTGCTACACTCGTATGACTGATCGCAACGCTATTCACTGTCTGGCGGAAATAGAGATTACTACCGTCTTCTCATTGACGTGTCAAGCTTTCTGCCACCTCGAATCAAAAAAAAAGGGGGGGGGGGCATTACTTTCGTAACCGCCCCTCACATGCTTTTTTTTTTTTTTTTGACAAAATTTTTAAATTTTCGATAGCCTCTTCATTCACACGCATTCATACCACTGTGTGATTCAAATCTATAATTTACAGCTTGGCGAGCAGAATTACTACCGGCTCAGAGAAACCAGGCCGGCAAATAATTGAGGTGGCTTTGGGGAAGAAAAAAAAAAATACTATGCTTTGTCTGATAGGGTAGGGTTCCTTGATAATGTGACCTTAGTACGAAAGATTTAGAGAACGTTAAAGATAATTGAAAACTGCATCTAATGTATGTCTTAGTTACAGAAATTGCATGACATGACGTACAATTTACGATATTTATGAAACGATCAAAACATTTATGTTGGCAATCAAGTTGTATGTTTATTGCTATGCCATACTCAGCGCCATCGATTTTGTAAATGTTATTGTTACTTGAAATTTTGCGTGACGCCTCCGCGTTCACTGAGAAAAAAAAAAGTACTCTTAGGAACACTACTTCGAAAATGGTTTGTCTTGTTTATTGAAGGTGCGCTTTCGTTTTGGTATGTTTTTTTTTTTTTTTTTTTTTCCCCTCCCTAGTCCGAATTGTTATGATGACAGAAAATATTAATAAGTAGCAACATGCATGGATATAGTTGGTTTTATGATAATTTCTGAGCATTCGAGTTAATTGATCTTTGGCACAATTAACTTCGTCACCACTCTCCCTAAAAAAGACGGTTTTAAACTCCTTATCTCAAGAAAAACCATCGTAGAATTAATACTATTTCAATAGTGGTATATACATTATTTAGACTTTGGGATCACGATATGGCTGAATTGTCTGTTGTATATTCTCTTTTTTGATATCTATGAAGCAGATCGTCTTCTCTTTAAGAATAAAAGACCTTTAGAGCCCCCCCCCCCGCTTAAAAACCAGTTCGTAAATAAATAGATATGCTTAACACAATGATTTCAATTTGTTGGTTATCATGCATTTGGAATCCAGTGTTTGAAAGACTAATATACTGAAAGGGGAATTTTCAGGTACAAACTAGATTGCGTGCGTATAAATTATTGTAGGGCGTTGCCCGTTCGTTTTGATAAATATCACATATGTGAAGAAATTTTGCTTTAATAGATTACCTTCTTATGCATTAGGCTATAAGTGGCATTGAGGAAATGGAAAAGCAGGTTGCTTTTATCTTCATACACTCGTTAACTACTCACACCTTTGAATAGTGACGGAAGCACATTTTTTCCCTTGAAAATTGCCATTTGATATTCTGCCCTGTTATATATTTGGACTCGTGAACAGCCCCCCCCCCCCCCAAAAAAAAATGGGCTGTGTGTATTTAAACCTCACTCATCGATGCTTCTGAGACACCACTATCATCTCTCTTATTTGAGTTCCTAAATGGCTTGCAAAATGCATCATAAATCATGATTGGTCTCTAGAACAGGATTAATGATAGATCCTTAGTCCACCCTTCTCATTCGAAGTTTTGCAAGATATCCCTCTCAGAAAAACTCAATTTTCATTATAGAAACAGGAAAGATGGCTCTAAGGACACTGGCACTTAACAGATCTACTAAGCAACATAACCACGAATCTAACCCTTAGTCCACCCACAGTTCTAAATGTGCTATACGAGGGTGGTCTGAAAGATTCTCGGCCTAACAATGAAAAAACGAATTTATAATTTCAAAATTATTCTTAGTTTTCAACATAATCTCCCTTAAGACTAATACATTTATTCCAGCGATGCTCCAGTGCCATTATCCCGTCCCTGTAGTAGTTCTTATTAAGATTTGCAAAATACCCCTCTACAGCTGCAATCACCTCTTGATTCGAAGAAAAACGCTGACCAGCGAGGAAGAGTTTTAGTTTTGGGAAGAGATAGAAGTCAGAGGGAGTCAAATCTGGGGAAATAGGGTGGATGTTCGAACAATTCATAGTGCAGATCCCTTAATTTTTCCATTGCCAAAACACCTTTGTGGGCAAGTTCATTGTCATGATGAAAGATGATTTTTTTCTTCTGCAAACTGGGATTTTCTCACGAATTTTTCGTCTAGTCTGGTTAAAAGATCGGAATAATATTCCCCGGTTATTGTTTTACCCTTTTCAAGATAATTAATAAACCAAATGCCTTTAGCATCCCAAAACACCAATGCCGTGACCTTTCCTGCTGATGGAACCGACTTTGTCTTCTTTGGCTCTAAACAACCGGTTTCTGTCCACTCTTTTGACCTGTTTGGATTCTGGTGTGTGTGTGAGATGATGAATCCAAGTCTCATCCATAGTAATATGCACAAAATCAGTTTTATTCTTGTTAAAACGCTCCAAGCACTGTTCAGAGATTTTCATGCGAGTGCGTGTTTGATCTGCTCTGAGCAAGCGCGGCGCCCATCTTGCGCAAAGCTTTTTCATTTGCAATTCTTCATGCAAAATATAACCTACACGTTCTTTTGAAATGCCTATAGTCTCAGCAATTTCACGCACTTTGACTCCCCGGTCATCCAATACCATATCGTGTACTTGATCAATGATTTTTTCTGGTGTTAGACTTTTTTGACGTTTTTCAAGGCTGGTACCACGTTTAAACTCGGCAGCCCATTTCTTAATTGTCAAAAACGAAGGAGAATAGTGCCCATAAGCTTTTATGAACTTCGAATGAATTTCTTTTGGCGTTAAACCTTCTTTTACAAAGAATTTTTTAACCTCACGATACTCAATTTTATCCGTTTCAAAGGATACAGACAACACTTTTGCTTTAGACAGCTGTATAAAACAAACTACTTGATAGAATGGCGCAATTATGACAGATGTACTAACTTAGAAAAAAAAAATCTTGCCGATAGTGTTGCCATTTATGGTCGAGAACTTTTCAGATCACCCCCTCATAGGTTTGTAAACCTTCGTGGATGCCCGCACACACGAAACCAGCGTACACACTGCAGTTGATATGTTATCTACCTCTGAAGTAAAACCAAATAATTTCTAACCAGCTGCTTCTGGTGATTTATGAAACAACCCACCACGCATGTAATGAATCTTTAAATATTCCAGTATCTGATATCTGTTAAAACTTCCAGAGAGCAAAATTGTAAGTTATATTCTAATATTTACCTGAGACATTAATGCATTATTACTCCATTTTTCATTCAAGTGATCTCCGGCAAACCGGTCAAAAAACCACGCGAATTACCAGACATGATACACTAGCCTAAATGCTTTGGCCATAATAAATCATCCCAAAAGACATCATCATCATTCAAGTGAATCATCTTTCAATTAAATTTGCAGAGTTTTGCGCGTATCTTACCCAAGTTATTCCTGAATTTATTTTTCTTTTTATTATGAATCTTCCACAAAATGTTAACCTGTTGCGCAGTAGTACCATAGCTGTGATATTGAGTAAATAATCCGGAAATGCTGCTTTACAGACCAAACATCTTTTTTTTTTTTTTTTTTTTTCAAGCTGTTTAAGGACTCCAATAAGGAGGGTTGTCATCCACCTTAATATTATGAACCAAAATACCTTAATTCTTTTGTTATTTATTTTTTTTTTAAAAGCATGTCCATTGAAAGAGTGATGTGGAAAGAGTTTGCAGGATTTGAGTATCCTGCCTATGGATAAAGAGAAATGGCAAAGAATGGTTAAACAAGCATCAGACATCAACGGTATTGGACCTATGGGCAATGATGATGAGTACCGACTTATTACTAAATCGCACATACATTTGTCCACATTTAATTTTAAATTCTACTATCCTGACTATTTTTCCAATCTTTTTTACAGTCATCCTGTAAAGAACTGAGGCAGTTGAGACATTTCCCCAGTGTCGACCTAGCTTCGTCATGAACAAAGAAGAAATTTTATTTTGAATAGACCTGTGAAGCAAAGATTCTCACAAGTCGGAATTCTCTGCTTTTAACTATTTGCTTCTTAGAAAAATTTTCTCTAAACAGTACTTCCTGTCGTATATCTGCCATCCCGTTTCCTGTCTCTGATTAGGTGATCATTAGTATCTATTTGATGCAATTTAATCAGCAGGTGCTTACGTGAGGAAGGCTGTTACGGTTTTACTGCAATCCACACAAATGTCATCATAGTTTTGATTACCTTGATCTATTTTCCCTCTTAACTTTTTTCCGAAAAAAAAAACTAAGCTGATCGATGTAACCTTAATGAAACCATGCTTCGAAGCTGCTCAATGGGTAATTTAGACGTCATGGGTGTAGTTCCTAATAAATTTTCCCATTACAGTATATTGTTTTTAGCCAAAATAGATTCACTTTTTTTTATGCGACTCTTTCCCACAAATTGTAAACCTTTAGCAGTTAGTACTGTGAGTGAGCTAAGTATATATTTTTATTAATTTTTATCCTTTTTTTATACATTTTTTACTTCGTCCGGAAATCTTGTTCTAGAAACATGAAACTTTTTCAAACTACTTCAGATCTCCGATAAGCAGGGGTAGTGGTTCCACAACGGATGGCGCAAACCTCATAGCCTGTGGGTTGGAAATCAGATACGCTAACTACTCGGCCAACCAAGTTGGTAAACTGTTCTTTATGCGATGAATTGCAATTACTCTTTCAAATTTCTGATATCCGGAAGTTTCAATAATTAAGTGGAGATGATCAAAAGTGGATTGGATTTTACATATTCAGTAAAAATTGCAGCGGTAAACATTTAGTAAATATAAATGGGTTTTATTGTTGTTCATAAATACAAATAAGAAAATAACGAAGTTTAGCCAAGTTAACATTTGAGTGATTTGCTCAAATTGCATACCTTTAATAGGAACCAGAGGTTGTTTTGCACGCCGTATGGAAGTCTCTCTGGTATCTTGTCTTGTATTATTTCCGATCTGTTATTCCAACAATCGTTTGCAAACAGTACCATAAAGTTAAGGGCAATACACCATTATTTGCAACACGTGACTTGCGTTATCTACCTTTTTTTGCGTGTGTGTATATATATATATATATATATATATATATATATATATATATATATATATATATAACATGTATATGTATATATAATCCAGTTTTTATTCAAAATGGTTTCATTAGCATTGGCACACATTTATTCACCACTGGAAAACATATTATCCCATCCTCCAACTTTATCGGTTGCCCTGATTTAAGATATCAAAGTTTTATTTCCTGTTTTACTTCATTTAGGTTTAAATCTTGTCTAATCAGAGCCTCCATATCTCGGTTATTGTCGATGATGCTCTTTGTGTGGAAAGGCACTGGTTCGAATTCCGTTTGGATCCTAAGAGACTTTAAAGGGGCTTTCCAGTTGAAGATGAATTAGCCGGTCCCTTATAAAGGTGAAAGGATTTTTTCATAACACAAAACAGACAAACTGACAAGACACTCAATTAACAAATATATATTGGCCTTCTAGCAGTAGTTGCTTCGGCCATAATTCAAAGCAGCAACAGTATGTTTTCATAAAATGTATTTTATATACATCCGCGAAACACTTAAATTTCTCTTCAACCACAGCTGGATCAATCAGAATTGTTCACCAGATCAGTTACGTGAATTTTGTTTCTTACAAATTTGACCCTGTTGCTTATATTTACCATCCTTAACTGCTGATTTATTACATACACAATGCTCTTATGTATGATGTATTATATAATGCTCTTTCTTTATGATTTAAAGAATTAAAAAGGGCATTATAATAATGCCTTTTTTTTAATTATTTTAAATACCCTGAAAGTTTTCTTAAAATTGGACTCGTAATGGTTCCCAAAATATATCAGTTTTTAAAAAGATCGTCGGTTTTTCGCGCATATGATTATGGTCTTAAGTGTGATGCTATGCGAAAGATAAATAATGAATAATTTACAGAAAATCTAAAAATGTTATATTTAAAATGAAAAGCCAGAATATCTTTTAGTTTTAACTCACCTTTCTGCGGTTTCGATGATATTAGTTAATATGCGCTGATGAGTAACTTCTATAATTAAGAATAAATCTCTGAAGATATTTAACAGTCTTATTTAATTAAAACCGCTGTTAAATATGAATTGAACTAAACATGTGAATAATGTGTTTGACTTGTATTAGCTGTGATCGCTAAATGTGTTTGTTGTCCACGCAAGTCTTGTTAACCTTCTAAATTTTTCACTACCAGAATGAAATATGTTTGCACTGCAGGTTTTCTCTCTCTTCCAGAGTCATTCTATTTTTATTCTATGCTATATTATGCATCGGTAATTGGTCGACCAATATTGCATGTTCTATCATAACCACAACCTTCTCAGATGATTCTGATTTCTAAATCGATTTTCAATTTTTTGTGCGCGCGCCAGAGGTTTGCTTCGGAAGCGGTTTTCTTTGCTACCTTGCTTAACTTCTCTCCTAAATATCGCTTTCGCTGACGATATTATTGCTGGAAAATAGATGGTATTTGAATTGCAGAAAAATCATCTGAAAAAAAGAAAATAATAAATAAAAATTATAGCAATCTAGCCAAATAACACTACTTGTGAAATTCAAATACAGAACGGAAGTTTAATTTCGGATATTTCATAGAATTTGTTTGATTATTCCTAGAAAGCATTGCAGTTTTACTAGAAAATCGATTATTTAATATGTAAAAGTAATTGTAAAATTAACGAATGATTCCACGAACCAAATTAAGCTGATTTTCTGATACCTTCAGCACAAACTCTGGTCACCATTTACAGATCACTTCAAGTTGTTCGCTGTTATAATATACACAGTCTCGTTCACGGCTTTTATGCGTTTATTTTATTTAATTTTTAATGTGAATTAGCTACAAAAGGTTGTAAGCCTATCGTACATTTTAATACCATCATTGAATATGGCTTAGATAATCTGGAAACCGTGCTTTAGAGACAGAACATCAAACTTTTTTCGAGCTCTTTGTACAAGTAAATGCGCTAAGGTATTTGTAGTAGCTAGATATCGCCCTTCAAAATTAAATTACAAAATCACAGAGCAAGTCCCCCCCCTCTATTGTTGTCTTGTGGAACAGCTTCTCATATGTATTTATTAATGAGTATATAAGTCGTCACTTCAATGTTTAATAAACTTTTTCGTAGTTTTCTGTATATACTCGTAATTTGATTAACTTTTCGTCTGTGGGTTACCAATAAGTCATGTGTCGCAGAAGTTAAAATCAAATAATACAGATAGAGGATATTTATAAATCCATCATGACTAAATGATCTGAATCGTAACTTAGTTTCGAAATTGACTAGAGAGAGAGAGAGAGAGAGAGAGAGAGAGAGAGAGAGAATACAGCCTTCGGCATCAGAATTGATTTGGTTTGCACTACTTAAGATATGAACGCTTCCCAGGAGCCCCATATATTCGCCTTTTATTAGGCCCTTCTTCAGTTATTACAAATACGCACCGACCGAGAGTTCACTTTTGAAAAATGCACCTCTCTAATATGAGATTGTTGGCGTTATTGCATGACTTCCTGGGAACGCATCAGGACTGGAATTTTGGGGTCTCTTTCATGTTGCCAGACTATTTGAGGTTGTTCATTTTCTCAAATAAGGCAGTTTTAGCACTATTGGGGAAGTCTCTCTCATCAGAAAGCGTCGACTAATCTAAAAACTCATGGGAATTTGCAATTTTTGACATCTGTTGATAGAAATCCAGCCTCGCATCGTAATATTGTTTTTCTGTAACTTTTGAACCACCTGAAGCTTGTAAGTATGCTCATATGCGGTTCCACTTGCAGAAGAAGTTTGCGTACTTGATGTGGAATGTTTAGTTGATAACGCTGAACATAAGAACTGTAAGAATTTAGCTTTATATGCTGTGCACATCCAACGTTAAATTTCATGAAGACTTCATAATCACTCTATATACAGGGTGTTCGGGATAAATTTGACAGTTTCGTAAGGAAAAAGAAAATCTTCTTTGTATCTATTAAATTTAATGAATTGACAAAAAAAAACATTACAGGCAGAGTTAATTACAATACTATCAACAAGATTTACTCAAAATAACCACCATTAGCATCGATCACAGCTTCAATTCTGCTTCGGAACCTCGAACAAGCTGATGCTACAGTCTCCCTGGGAAGGGCCGCAAAAACTGTTTTAATTTTATCCATTAACTGGGCTTTTGTATTACTGGAAGTGCGATTGGTGTCTTTTTCAACTGCGCCCCATACAAAATAATCCATGGGGTTAAGGTCTGGGGAGTTTGGAGGCCAAACATTTGGACTGGTGAAGTCGTAGAAATTTTCAGACAACCATTTTTTACTTTTCCCAGAGGTGTGGCAAGGGGCCGAATCCTGCTGCCATACATACGGCCTACCATTGGCTACCCTTGTTATCCAGGGCTTGACTACAGTTAGCAACTCCACGAACAAAGCCCGAATTCCAATGCCAGGGTTCTTCAACACCTGTTCCTGCAGATTTGCGAGGAATTCTGCTGTACGAACGCAATCAGATCGTCTGCTAGGGATCTTTCTTCTTGCTACATCCTCGTAGTCACCATTGCAAGTCTCTAGTTCATGCCTGATTGTTTTTACTGTATTCAGGGAGCATTGGGCAGCAGTCGTAATATCCTTATTTTGATGGCGGGCACGAATCATCATGATACAAGTTATTCTCTTCCATGATTCAGGTGGGTTCCAGCTATCCATCCTTTCTGACATCTTGTATATGAATGAAGAAGGGTCCAAACTTTTAAATGAAGAGAAGTGTGTGTTAATACATGTAACTTACGGAAAAATATAATTAATTATAAATATGTCAAATTTATCCCGAACACCCTGTATAGTCTTCTTAGTCGGGGTAGTTACAAATTCAATTTAAACACTATGTGTGCTCTAACATTCGTGAAATATTTGTAGGTACAATCTCTCTCTGTGTTTCTGCTCTTATAGTAGAAGCACATTTGATGTGTGCACTAACCTTAATACAATTCCCATGCGGGAAAAGATGTATTGACTTATTTCTGAAACTGAAAATAAAAATAAAGTTGCGAATGCCTCATTTAGATCAAATAAGGATATTACAGGCCTCTGTTATTTGAATTCTGTTGTCTATTCACCTTCCATATAGTTTATTACTTTTTGTTGATAACGTTAACTGGAAAGAAAGAACGAAGCTTTTCGAAAGTGGAACTGTAGAAAATGCGCCATGTTCACTACAGTCTTGTATTAATTTTTGATCCCCGACCGCTATATGTTCACTTTTTGAGGCAGATTTCATCAGATCAGGCTACTATTTTCTCCTGACTTCTTTTATTGACCGTAAAAAATGTCTCGGCGTAATTATGCTAAGAAATATACGCGACGTAATATTCCCTCGTATTCTAAAATACTTCTTTGCCGAACCACAGATAACCATAAAGCTAAGAACACGAATAGAAAGCGATTTTCTCATTTTGTGTGCAGTGCGTTGTCATAAACAGTATTAAAAATAAACTCGTCCAAATTCAGAAGCTGTTGAATCATGAGTCAGCAGGCAGATATAATGCGCCAGGGGAATCCATTATGATGGCCAAAAGACAATATGAGTGTTTATGGAAATATGCGTACCACTAGTGGAATTTCATAAGCGACAGCACACTTCTCCAATAACATTTCACTTTTTTTTTTCTTCCTTGCATTGGACTACTCTTGTAGCTTCGAAAGTTTAATTTAAAAACAAAAAGGGAAAACAAATGTATATCTGTATTAATGGTAGTGTTCTTGAGAAAGAGAGAGAGTCGAAGAGATGAACTTGGTGGCGATGAAATGCGCTGTTAATTGCAATTTTAAACTCATCATGACCTAATGTGCAGAAAGTTCCCCCTTTCATGAATGGGACGAGCAGAAAAATAATAACGCTATTGCAATGACATTACAATCCCTCCCCACAGATATAAAGTCGGATCTCTGTATCATTGGCCATTTATTTCAAGCTTGTACTTGACATCATTGAGAGATAATGTCACCTAAACGGTTTGAACTGATGTTAATTCCCTCAGAGTACAACCTCTATCTCTTTAAGAAACATATCAATAGGCTACCTTTCTCCTTTATCGCTTATCCATACCTGTCATTGTAGTGTTATCGGTCCTGTGACCTTGCACGTGTGAGGTCATTATAAGAAAAAAATCGCACCAGATTGGATGGATGGAATTTAATGAAATAAGTGGATAATTTGTCGAGTTTTCGGTTTTATTCTGTTTGTTGCGGAATTGGGAAAACAAAACTCTGTTTAAAGTACATAAGGTATATTTCCACAATGGTATGAATGTTTGCAAGTTTTTAGGAGGCAGATAATTGTCATCACACGGTGTGAGGCTTGCAGTTGCCTGTAAAAGTGCCATGTTTGGTTTCTAAAATAAGGTTTCAAGATTTTCCGTTTAACCTGCCCACGGTGTTAATGTACTTTAATATTAACTACTTAACATAAAAATTTACCTCTCAACAATTTCGAATTGTATTGTGGGTTTAGCGATGTTGTTGCGCAGCCGTTCGATGAATTTCATTTGTCAACACATTCCTTTAAGATTGGTTGAACAGACTGTGAGTGTGGTTTTGTTTTTATTGACAAAAAGCTATTTGAAATGATAATACTGTGTTCTCCCACCCTTAACTTGGATCGTTATTTATTAGTAAGAGGTTTCGAAATTATAATTACTCTAATTTGCTGAAATTTAATGATATTTGATATTCAGTATCACTCTTGAAATTTGTCGTTTCGTTTGAACTATTTTCTACGGCTGTACGTTGTTTATTATAATGAATTGTCAATTCACTGTCAATGTCGTTATGCCAATTTACAAACAATAGTTGTTTGTGAATTGACAGTCTTTCGAACCTTCTGCTTATAAAAAAATACTGAATTTCTCATGTCATTCTCAGTTCATTTTCCACGGGCTGAGCTTTTGTTGCCTTTCTGTACAGTTCCATTCATTACAGTTTAATAAAGTAATAACATAATTGAAGATATTTTATTTATTTTTGTGTTTTTCATTATAAACGATTATGACTTGCACATTTAATCTTTTTTTTATTTAATTTTATTTATTTTAATGAAAAACGTAGTTTACCGATTTTAATTTCCTGATTAACTGCCGTTCCAAAATCCTCCTCGTCGCTTATTTAAATCTTTTGCATTATTTAAATCTTAAATAATGCAAAAGCTTGTTAATCTAGTATCCTACTTTTTATAATTCGATGGGAGTTACTTCTGAAAATATAGACAATCGTAAGCCGACGTGATTATTTAATTCGCCTCAACAGAATGTTTTATCGATCACTTTAATGGAAGTTTTTGATTAACTTGTTCTTCATGAACTTCGCTCGCCGATTACTACTCTAAATTAATAATGTCGGCAATAATACACTCTTTAACTCTGAGCATATCAGATTTAGAAACTTAAATTGGCTTCAAAACTAATAATCTTTTGACTATTGGTATGTACGATTCTAAAGCAATCCATGTGCATAAATTGCATGCCCCCCCCCCCAGGGGATGCAATTTATTTTTTATTTTTAACATATAAGGATGGATAGTAGCATTCAGATTGCTACAAGCTAGAACAAGTGGTATTTCTCATCAAAACAGATAAATATCTAGTTATTAGTATTGAAAAAAAAAATATCGGAGTTAATTATGCATGGAATTAGATCATTATGAAATAACTGGGGACTCTGTGTACACTAAATATATCGCCGTATTTTCTGAGATCATTTATTGACGATACCCCTAATATAATCTATACTTGGTTTTTCATAAGTAGGAACTTCTTGTTGCCATGGGTATATGAATGGTTTAAAATCATGTGCATCTTAAGGCTGACATCAGAACACCAGACACCAGTTTAATTCTACTGTCTGTTCTGCACAAACAGAATCTGGTACAAGCAAAGAAGAAGAAAAAAAATTTTTTTCCCTTTCGAGAATAAGTTTTGAAACAGATGTAAGAAAATTTCAAATTTATCTTCACTTAAATATTAGATACATTTAGACATTATGTATATCTCTTATATGTAACCCATATGTATCGAAGATACATGAGTTTCATATAAGATATGTTCATTTTCACGTACATTCGTATGTATCTTTGATACATACACAAGAATGTACATGAAAATAAACTGAGAATTGAATATCCAATTTCATTTTTTATTACCATAAAATTTAAATATTTATTTGCATCTCGAAGGCTGCATAGAATCAAGTCACACCAACATGCCCAATCTAAACCAACAGTGTTTTTTCAGCCAAGATCGTTCCGCTGCTCCATGAAAGTCTCACCTAGTTCTTTTTTTTCCCTACTGCTGTACGTGGTATTTCCATTCTGTTAATATTTTAGATCGTTATATATTGCAGTATTTTGCGAATGTTTAGCCATGTGTACTTTGAATGCATAATACATTGGATGATATCTTGTTTCACCTGTTCTTATCAATTCCGTTATCACTCATATCTTTAAAGTCATGCTAAATATATTCTCTCTATTATATTCTGTTGGATCCTTTGTTGATTACTATATGTAACTGTATAGATAAGGCACAGTAGTTGAAAGTGTTCGTTTTCGAATTAATCGGAATATTGTTTCTGAAGATACTTTTCGACTCCCCAAAAGCCATGCAACTTATCTAAACCAACAACGTGGATAAATAAACACGATTAAATTGCGATCCGTGGAAATAGTGGCGAGGGGGGGGGGGGGATAGAAAAAACTTATCCAGCAAAGATTACTTTTGTTCTATATATACTGTATATATATTTTTTTTTCTTTTACCGCAACAATATAACAAACTTAAAAAAAAAAAAAAAACTCCTCTCTTCAGTCTTTTGAGGTTATTATTTTTATGCAAACCTCGACAACTTTGCATTGCGCACACTATTCAATAATACGCAAAAGAACGTATTGCATGCATGACTACCAAAAGATTTATAACTTACGAATCAGTGATTTGCAGTCCCTTGCATTTTTTTTTTTTTTTTTTTTTTGTGTGTGTGTGTGTAAAATACCTGGATTCGAATCCGTATAAGATAAAGAATATTCGTGAGGATTTTCAATTAAAGGCTAGGTAGTCATTATCATACGGAGGTGGAGACCAGGAGAAAGCGAGTAATTTATACATATACTCACGCACGGTGTGTGTTTATTTAGACACATATAGATGTCAATTTGCTAAATTAAGTAGCCAAATAAGTTGAAACTAGAGCGTTTCGAATTTTAACCGAGTACGAGAATATAACTTTCGGTATTGGCACTACTTAAGACACGAAACTCGTATTTGGCTATAAAAAGACTGCTTTATTTTTATATTTTCATATGTTATACTGTGCATGTGTGTGTACACACACACAGTATAACATATGAAAATATAAAAATAAATATATTTTTTATAAATAAATATAAAAATTGAAATATATATATATATTTGAATGGCAAACCACCACCTCCGCTTACCAAAGACCTTTTAAGCGGCCAGTATGTGTGTGTATGTATA
Source organism: Typopeltis vanoorti (assembly GCF_054136105.1). Lineage (NCBI taxonomy): Eukaryota > Metazoa > Arthropoda > Arachnida > Uropygi > Thelyphonidae > Typopeltis > Typopeltis vanoorti. Next base: position 74,276,841 of record NC_143559.1, read on the forward strand.
CACACACACCTTATCTTACTAAAAAGTCATTTTGGAAACCAAGTAGTTCTGGTCATAAACGTGAAGAATCTTTCAGTAATTTCCCGTTGAAGGTGAGTTAGTTGGTCTCCTACAGAGATGGAAGGTTTTTTATTTTTCACCTCAAACAGGCCCTAGGAGAATGGACACACAAATATACGTAGGCTTGATGTTAATGATGAGACTAACCAACGTATCCTACTGAACATTATTATAGTTTCGTAAATCAAGGATACTTAGTGATGGGATACCTACAGTGATATTCCCCCCCCCTTCTCTCTCTCGGTAGCAGGCATTTTATTATTGGTTCCCCCCCTCCCCCCTGCTCTTGTTTCTTTGTGGGCCGAACTACAATTAGAAGTTTCTTGACTGGATCCTCTAAAACATAAACGGTCAATAAAACCGAAAATGGGGTCATAGTATCTTCAGCCTTTTTTTGAACACCGAATTGCTGCTTGTTAATAAATACATGAACTGATTAGCATAATCCTTACGTAGTATATGCTTGACGAATTGTAGTTTCATCGTTTATATATCCTAAAAGTTTGCTTGTTTACTCTGAGAAAGCGTTAAAGATTATGTGTGACTGTAGTGATTTATATTTTGAAAGAATACAGGAGATGTATTTATGATACTACAGCTGTTTGATCGAAAGGCTTCAAACCATAATTGATTGGAATGGGTTTGGGCAACAGACGCTAGCCTCGTGTTCTAAGATTTAAGCATTACATAGATAAATAAAAAATTCGAAGAGTTATCACTTCTGTTGTAGATGGAAGTGTCGGTAATGAAGTCTAGCAAATAAGAACTTAATCGAAACTTATATTGGACGATTCCCTTTCGGTGTTATGTTTCAGTCCTCAGATTTTAAAAACTGCCCTTACACCGATTTTATTTTAAAATAATTACTTTAAAATAAAATCGTTTTATTTTAAATAATTATGATAATTATTTAAAGGAGACATGTGTCCATGTAGGGTAGCGCCCATATTCATATATCTGGACAATGTATGACAATCACGAAATGTGGTCTATGTTTTTTATGTTTATGAGAAAAACCGTAGCATCCGGAGGAATATCAACGCCGCAGTCCCAGGCCAACTAACTAGAGGGATGTGTTCAAACGAACGGGTGAACCATAACTGAGCAATTGCCTCTGTGGTGATACCGACACAGCTGGCCACGCTCGACCCTAATGTGGGATAGGTCTTGTGGCCTTTCGTATGTGGATCAGATATTTAAAAAAAAAAAAAAAAAAACGATTCTCGTAACAGGTTCGACACTCTATGTACACGTTGGTTTAGGTTTAGTAATTTCAGTGAAAGGTTTAAAATATTTTGCAAGAAAAAAGTTTCGCTGAATTATGAAAGAAAAGCATCACTCGATTGTTTACGATGAGTTGCTTTTCTGTGAATTGGCGTTCGAAATGTCTTTCGATGAATTTTGATGGACCAGTATAATGAGTCGCATGTTGATTGGCCAAAATCACGGAATTAATTTCTACATAATGACATTATGTGCCAATCAACTTGCTGTTGTAGTGGCATATGTGAATGGGCAGTAGTTGTTTTGGCGCTAAACAACCAATCCAGCCAGCGAAGAGTCAAAATTTAATGTGGGCTAACTCGTTTAACAATATCCGCATACTTTTCAAGTACAATAAAATATAGAAAAAATAGTGTTTATATGGGATCTTGGTTGTGAAGCATTTAAAAACCGGGGATAGAAAGTATGTATTGTTATAAAAATGTAACGCTTTCATAATTTTCAGCAATAATTAATATCGGTTTTTTGTTTATAACTATTATATGTGATCACAGTTCTAAAATATAAATTAGATGTATATTATCTGTTACTTCGATATACACAATATGCTGTATGTCCTGCATCCATTATCATTGCTTTCAAGTCTTGTGATCGTATATTTTTTATTGGTTTTGTTTGTATTGCTAAAAAAATGTTGCAAAACTAGGACACGAAAGACATCCACTAAATTTATCCCTTGAAAGCAAGAGCAATTTCCAGAAGAGTTGTTTGTTGGCACAGATTCCAGAAAATGATTGTTGATACTTTTAATAAGGATAGTGGTAGACAAGACGCTTGTAATCTGTGTAAAGGATTGTTTCTTGGAGGCGACTATTATTTATTCAAAGGATTAGTTTGAAAACTATTTCGCACCTAATAAATATAAATGTATCCGTTTACTATGTGGATAAAAATTTATTTGAATAAAATATATCGAAAAGAAGGGAAGTTTGCAAACTATTATTATTATTCACATATATATAAGGGATTATAATTTGACTTCGCGTATAAAACGTTAAATCATTTGTATTTTATTATCCATTTATGGAATGAACCCATGTCCTGTTTGTCCCTGCCATAGCTTTTGGGACTGTCATGAAAACACATTGAAACATTACAAAATATTTTAATGTGTTTTCCTGACATTACAATCCATAAAGCAGTTTCATATAGGTTATAAGTGAGTCTTGTAAAACCATACTCTCTTATCCACTGAATTTATAACTCATTCAAGTGCTGATCCTTTCCCTATTCAGAATCAAACAAAAGATTGACTGACCCGCCTATAAAATGAAAAATTCATCCTTCCAGTGCACTAAACAGGTTTATCACTTCAGAAAGAAATCAAATCATTTTCTCAGAAAATTGTCGAATTTTGCAAGTTAGAAACCTAACATTTTGCCTTGTTTTAAAAATCGTCAACATTTTTAAATTTTAAAAAATTGTTAATTGATTTACAAAGCAATTCAGTCTTATTGTAATGCGACGTTTAAACAACAGTACATAGGATGATGTCAGCAAATCCACGGTTTTGCTAACATTACCCGCCATTATTAGACACTTTCTGACTGAGAAATGTTTTTTTTTTTTTTAATGAAATTTCTATGGACATAATTTAGTACTATTTCTGTATTTTTGTCTAGACATACGAGTGTAATGTAGAAATGTCTACGGTTTTGTATCTGCACCTCATTAAAAAAATGCTTTGATCAAAAAAAAAAACGAAGAATAATTATAATTTTATTTAAAATCAATATTGTCGCTATTAATCGACACGGATTACACGAAAAAGCTGCGATGTCCACTTTTGCGATTGAATGTTTTTTCACAAAAGGAG